>NC_136420.1:143312580-144005080 GCF_052625555.1 Lactuca saligna
GTCAACTAAGGATCAATGGAAATTTGGTTCTTCCTTCTAGTTAGCCAAAAATCATATTTATAAGAGTTAGAACTGACTTACGTAGGTTCGGTGTAGGTCGGTTATGCGGGGCGTAATAAGGAAATCTTCACGATTTGCATCCAGACACACTCGCCCAGTACGTTGGGCATGCCACGAACTACATTGAGCGTAGCCCTCATCTTAAATTACATTGGGTGTAAGTCTCAATACGCTGGGAGTAATGGGCTGCCTTCAGCCACCTCTTTCCTTTTTTCATTCCAAGCCCAATTTTTGTCTCGTTTTGCTTCTTTTCCGCTCTAGCAACAATAAGTTTGCTTAAACTAATGCTCCGATACCAACTGTGACATCCCCAATTTCACAACGTTTTTAAAACTTTTTGTTTATGATTATTTAAAACATTTGTTATTGTGGAATTGCTCCCAAAATATCCTTGGCATGATATAATATCAAAATCAAGTCATTTCAGAAGATTTTATATTTTAAAAGCTCGGTATGTCATAACTGACACAAGAAACATAAGCATAAACAAAGACTTACAAAGTATCAATATACTAATGATCTACATCTCCTTGAATCTCTCGGCAAATAATTACATTATCTATTAGTATCTTCGTATCGCTACCGGTGATACAAGGAAATTTAGTGGGTCAGATTAGGAAACCTGGTTAGCACATAGGTTTTCAATCCACAATATGTTAATATTTAATTATATATATTCTTTAGCATTCAATAAACCCTATTACCCTATTCCCGTTATTCTCACTTACTAATCCCAACATTATCTCGAGGGATCTTTCTTAAAGGACTTTTATCAGTAAACACCTATACTTCCTAGGTGATTTGGCATGGCCATATGATAATACTTTGGGTAAACATGACAATACCTTAGTTCTTGGGATAGTCACGATAGGCACGAAAGTACAATAGAACTTGGGATGGGAACAACAACAAAAAAGTACTTGGGATAGGCACAACATTAAAAAAAGTACTTGGAATAAGTACAACAATACAAAAGTACTTGGGTTAGGCACAACAGTACAAAATTACTTAGGAAAGACACGATATACACACCTAGTTATTTCGCACGGCTTTCACTAACCTATCATACCCACCATCTCTAGGTAATAACCATAATTCTTACATCTTTTCAATAAATTTTCCAACTCTTAGACTTTTTGACTATTGGTGGTGACCAATCTTGCACCTAGTCTAAATTTGATCTTCATCAGAAACTCCTACTCCATCTACTTTGATTATTGTAACAAATTGACGGGTCATGTTCTAATGATCTCTCCTCATACGATGCAATGGATAGACTTAGTCTCTTTGAGTCAGACTCCAAAATGAAAGATACCTTCCTTTATGTTCTAATGTGATGTAATCACATTCTAGCGTGTAGCACTTCTAGGAAACTGAGTCAGATTCCAGAACGAAAGATACCTTCCTTCAAAATCAAAGCATTTCAGAATATTTTATATTTTAAAAGCTCAAGATGTCATAACTGATACAAGAATTACAAGCATAAACAAAGACTTGTAAAGTCTCAATATACTAATGATCTACATCTCCTTGAATCTCTCAACAGATAATTACATTGTCTATTAGTATCTTCGTATCGCTACCTGTGATACAAGGAAACTTAGTGGGCCAGGTTGGAAAACCGGGTGAGCACATATGGTTTTCAACACATAATTTTATAATCTTTAATTATATATACTCTTAATCATTCAAATAATCTAATTACACTATTCCCATTATTCTCACTTACTAATCCCAACTTAATCTCAAAGGATCTTTCTTAAAAGAACTTTAGCAGCAGATACCTATCCTTCCTAAGTGATTAGGCATGGGGATATGATAAAACTTTGGATAAACACGGAATCATGATAGTACATTAGTACTTGGGATAGTCACGGCAGGCACGATGGTACAATAGTACTTTGGGTAGATACAGCAGTACAAAAGTACTTGGAATAGGCACAACAGTATGCAAGTAATTGGGATAGGAACAACATTAAAAAAAAGACTTGGAATAAGCACATCAATACAAAAGTACTTGGTATAGGCACAACAGTAAAAAAAGTAATTGGGATAGACACAACAAACACGACTTATTATTTTGCATGGCTTTCACTAACCCATCATAACCATTATCATACACTGCCTTATCATAACCTCGCATTTGTTATTTAGCACAAACCTTCACTACCCAATCATGTTATTCTATGATGAATATATGGTTAAATCAAGTAACAATCATATTGTACGACTACATTAAACACAACAAAGACAGAACACATAGCAATTAAGCATTTAGACTATTTTTATTTATGTCTAGGCTTAAAGTAACTATGCACTCACCTCACTTAAGTGGGTGACTATGGAATTTGGTAGTGCTCCACCAAACTCCTTTATTTTTCTTCTGATGTGACCGAGATAAGAATGTCACAAAGTCTTAGTTCACTAATCCCGATGTCTATATCAAGATCTATCAAGTAAGGAACAACTACGTAAGATCATATCGGAGGTAGGACTGATTTGGTATATAGAGTATACTATTTGGAAATCCCACTTTAAACACCTCACTAAATCCAGCCAAGATATCATTCCCATAAGTAGATTAATCAATATAATGACGTGGAATTACTGATAAATCTTAATTATAGGTTCACAATTACGACTATAACTATAATTAAAAGTTACACTTTAATAAAAATAAGTATAGCTTAACTTACAAAGTATACTGATGAAAAATGGGAATTAAACGGTCATAAATCTGACTTGAGAGCTCCTAATTGTCGGCTATCAAACAGTGTAGGGATTCAATGGCTAAAAACTTAAGGGAGAAAGGTTTTAAAATTGAAGGAAATCGGGAGAGAAACATTTGAAGGGTGTGAGAATGGACTAAATTTCGACTCTTATTTATAGCTGATTTTGGATTGCACATCGCGCATATGGTCACTTGCGTGCCGCACATTTTGTTGGAAGTGATGAGTTGTTGTTCTCTGCATGGTGCCACATGTCACATTTTGGGTGGAGTGAAAGTCCACGACGCACACTTTGTCGTCGTGCGTGGGTCCGCGTGAAGAATTAATGTTCCCTATAAAATTCATATCTTCTTCACGCGAGCACTATTTTTTATGGGTTTTATATCCATGTGTAGAAATCGACGAGATCTACAACTTTCCTTTAGACTTCGTCAGCTAGTTTTGAATTTATTTTTAAAGCTATATTTTTAACAGGGTTAGATTTTTAACCGTTAAAAATTAATAATTCTCTTATATGACATTCATTCTCGATTGTCTTTATATTGACAAATAGGTATTCACGGGATCTTCAGCTCTCGTTTAGATTATTTTTCCCAAAAATCGATCGGTTCCAGTTTCGGTATCTAAGCCGTATACTACTACACTGCAATATTAGAAAAAACATAACCTCCTCTCACGAAGTCAGATTTAGGTGTTCTTTATATGTACAGAATCCTTGTCACATATACTATAACTCTGGTTAAGATTATTTATCCTAAATAATCTTCCTTCAAAATATCGTTTTACCGCTTGTTTGACTAGCCCATATATGCCGGTGTTATAGATTAGTATTTGAGAATGTCAAAGAGAACGACGAGGGAATGTGTATTCAAGTTTTCTAGAGCTGTGATTATTCTCTATTGTGATCACTATTTATCAAAAGCCTACAATAAGTGACATCCACCAACTTTTTATAGCACATGAAAACAAGCATGGGTTCCCCAAAATATTTGGTAGTATTGATGGTATGCATTGGGGGTGGTCAATGTGCCCTAACGTGTGGCATGGTCAATTTTTACAAGGTGATCAAAAAATTCCAACAATAAATTTATAACCAGTAGTGTCGTATGATCTTTGGATATATGGCGTGTATTTTTTGGTCCAGCGGGTTCCAACAACGGTGTCAACATTCTAGACCACTAGTCAATATTCAAGGACATCTACCTTGAGAAATCGTATGATCCATTTCAGGCAAATGGAACATTGTACAAGCTTGGATATTACCTTATTAATGGGATATATCCTGAGTTAACTACTTTTGTGAAATCATTCTCATGTCCAAATGGTGAAAAGAGAATAAAGTTTAAGTCGGCCCAAGAATCTGCTAGGAATGATATCGAGCAAACCTTTGGTGTTCTAAAGAGAAATTGTGTGACAACCTGAAATTTCCATGCGTACAAACCCTACAGTTAAGCACTTTAAATAAAATTCAACCACATTTCTGCTAAATTTTAGCCGGTATAATGTCCGTTTGAGTGTTTTTAATATTAATTCTTCAAACGAATGAATAAAAGGAAGTGTTTCAAGGAGTATCGGGTAACAATTAAAACAGTCAACACCTTAATGATGTGTTCATGACCAAACATGAGGAGTTTGGGCCGTGAACCCTCTCTTGGTCGTGAACTCATGCATATAGCATGAGTTTCCTCCTCATTTCCCCTATTTCTCACTTCCAAGCTCAAGAACACCAATTGTCTCTCAAGTATCATAACACTTTTCTTCCAATTTTCCAAAAATGTAGGTGTTTCTTCCTTTGATTTGTTGTTATAACCCTTCATCTAGTTGTTGTACACCATTTCATACATGAAATCTTATCTTTTACCTAGATCTTCAAGTGTTATTCAAAACACTAAGAACACACACTAGTGTTCTTGGACCTTAAACACCCAAACAAGCTTCTATATTGTAAGTACTCTTGTCCTAGCTTGTGGTATACTAGAATGAACCTATTTACACCTTAGAAACATCACGAAATCTTGAATGGAAGGGATTTTACGGCCAGGACACCTCCCAAGGCCATAAACTCTATAGAAGGGTGCATTGTTGCCTTAATCACCTTCCTAATGCCTAGAACTTGGACTAAAAGCCTTCACCATTGAGCTACGGACCATAAACTTCAAGTTTGTGGATTTTGCCATGGGTTTACGGCCGTAAACCGACTAGGTTCGTGAACCCTAGGCCGTAAACTCCATGAGGTTTGGTCCTTGGGCCGTAAACTCAAATGCAATACCTTACACCCCTTTGATGCAACCAAATGGCCTTCTAACAGTTAAACCAAAGTGTTTTCCATGCTTTAGGATGTTTATACTGACTTAATTAGTGTTATAATCACTAATTAGATGCATACATATGTCTTTATATGTTAATAGGATCATTTTGTGTGTTTAAGTCTTCACTTGACACCTAGCACCTTGTCCAACACTTCCATACAATCCACTCACTACAGGTGAGTTCATACCCCTTAATCAACCTTTTAAATGATTTTAAATGCTTTTATAGGGGGAATACAAGTTGAATACCATAGTTATTATATCAATCACATGTGATTAATAACTATCAAACATAAGGATTTACTATACTTTCAAACTGTTTTACTAAACAAATGACTTCAGACTGCTTATCAAACTATTTTACATGTTAAACTTCTTATCAAACTCACTTTTATATATCGAACCATTTCTATTACAGTTTTTAAACTTATATTTTGTTAAAAACATGTCTATTGCATATATAGTAATATAAGTAAGGATTGATAGACTTAGGACTGCCAACTCACTTTATTTCATGTTCCTTGTTTGGTTGTGGACTTAGAGTACCATGTTGTTTGTCCTAGTGTCATTGGATCCTTAGTTATATATTATGTATATATGTATAGATATAAAGACTTTTATCTAAGTTCAATACATTCAGTCATACAAACGATTCTACTATTAACTATAATAGGTATAGTTAGGGATATACTACTACTAGTTCAATGAAGCATACAAAGAGTCAGTTCATTCATGAGTCAATACTTACTATTATGAGAAACTATACAATTATACTATAATGAGAAACTATACAACGATACTATTATGAGAAACTATACAACGATACTATTATGAGAAACTATACAACGATACTATGATGAGATTCAATACATTCACTACACTAGTACATACATTACATATACAAGTATACTATAACATAAATGAGATCCGCTGTTTCAGGGCATGTCTTCACTACCATGGCCCGATTTGTAACCAAAATCTCCTGGAGGGAGAGTGTGAGTTTGCGTATAGATCCATATTGGATTGACTATCCTACACCTTTCTGCTAGCTATAGTGGGACCTCCAGGTCTTCGGGTGCCAAACGTCATTACTTTCGACGTCTTACATCGTCGTGTTCATAGTCGATAGCATGGTACAATTAATCACATAATACCTTAATATAAATCCAGTTTAAGGTAGTTAGTACAACAGTAGTTACTATAATACAACACTACAGTACTACCTTAATTTACCCTTTACATTCATTTTGTGATCACTTCACTTAAACAATAATGTACAAACTATATTTTGATATGATAGTTACACTTGGGAATATTATACACTTTTACAAGAAACAAACATACAAAACAGTCGTGCCTTGGTAGAAGGCTACTTTTAGTAGAAAATATAGGATTTTCTAGGAGTTACTAACCTTTACAAACATTCACATACTTTTACTACAAACGTTTACAAACTCATACTTCAAACACTCTTACAAACATTTTGATACAAACAAGGACACTAAAATACTTATGAACTCACCAGCTTTAATGATGACAAACTCTTTCAGAATAACTTGTACTCTCATGTCATCAATAGACAGGTACCGATACCAGCTTTAGAGAAGATGGAGCGCATTCAATACTCGTCTTATATTTTGATTTACATTTTTGGTGTCTTATAAACTATACAGAACACACTTGTATTAAATTATATTATTAAAGCAATGGATGATGTTGTTTTCTTGTTTACTATTATCTATGTTGTGATATTGTACATGACGTCCTCCACCCCCAAACATTTCTATCGTTCCGGTTTTGGGGTGTGACAAATTGGTAGATACTCGCAACATCGGCGCGATCTATGGAGCGAAAATGAATAAGTAGTATTATGTATATGACAACGTATCCCACTAGGAATACACCAAACATAACGCAACCGTCAATCTGATAGACGGTTTGGGCAAAGGACAGTGTATGCCTAACGCCGCGTCCTCGCCCTCGCCCTTGCGATCCCGCATTCGTTCCTTAGCGCCCAATCACCAAGGTTAGTGTCAACACAAAATAGTGCCAATTTCCCCCCAGAGCGACACGTGTGGCGTTCAGGGTGCCGCTCCTAGAAACCCTACACCAATAGCAAAGAACCACTTGTAGAGCATGATCTTCCAATTGAAGGCATGTCCCAGCCAAACCTAAAAAGGTAGAAGATAGTTTTGGTGGTCACAAGTATAAAAAGGTCCCCTCTCCTCCAAGAGAAGGGATCAAAAAATTGATGCCCTTAAAACGCTTAGCTAATTCTTTGTTACCTTCTAAGGGATCAATTGACTTGATCATCGGAGCCTCGTTTTGGGATAGCCACCTGCATGGAGACTGACGATCTGGTTTTCTTTGTTGTGATTCTCAGGCCTTTCATTTCCATCCCTCAAAGAGACAGAGTTAAGCCGGAGACAAATCACAATAATTGGCACCATCTGGACGTACACCTAGTACGACACAACCCGCTTCACAACATCAGGTGCCAGAAATGGCGGACAAAGGACTGACACGGCAGGAAGGCGATGATGCTTGCCCCGCTAAATCAATGTAGTCCATCGGTGGAAGCGGTTCATCGACACTAGAAGGGCAGCCGCTCACACAGACATCGACGACGCCACCAGTCGGCCTCATGACGGAGTTCATCGCTAGTTTATGGCAACTACCGCCTATCACATTGGAGAATTTGATCACGACTACCACCACAGCACCTCAAAGAGTGCCAAACGTAGAACCACAACAAACAGAAAATCAGCCATAGCTATTGGAACGACATGTGGGGACCAGCTCCCGGTACCCTGGCACCATTCTATCAGCTGCACCACCTGCACGTCATTAGTCCTCCCTGATGGAAGCCATGAAAAACACATCATATATTTGAGACACTGATCTCGGAGATTCCGCTCATTCGTTAAAGATGAGCCCAGGAGCCATAAGATGGAAGTACACGCGGTAGAAAAACCCCTCAGTGGATGGAAAAAGAGAAAAACAAATATTGCAAATACCACAAGAGAAAAATCCACGACACTGGAGAGTGTGCGATCCTCAAAAGGGAAGTGGAAGACAAGCAACTGAGTGGAGACTTAACGAAAATCGCAAAGACTCTAAGATCAAAGTTCGAAGCTGAGCGGAAAGACATGAGAACCCGAAAGGAAGCAAACAAACAACCAATCAAAAAGGAGGAAATCTTCGTAATTGTAGGGCCCGAGAACAGAGTCGGGTGTCGGTTGCCAGCCAATGGCATCGAAGTCTCAATCGGCGATACCCTTAACATAATTTTCTCAAAAGATCCCAAGAAAGAGATACAGAACAAAAATCACCACCCACATGGCCAAGTGAAAAAAAACAAATACCCACACACAAGGCAGGAAGAAAGGGCGCCAACCCCAAATGAATAGCCCGAGGGAAGAAGGGTGCGATGGAAACAGTGTCACAACTCCTGATACATCAAGGTTGGGTGTCATTGTATATACCCACATGTATTTGTGATCAAGGGCACAGAGCATGGACAAGCAGGAAACGAGGGAACACACGCACGAAGTCACAGAGCTCGACCGGAAACACAACCAGGGAACTGTCAGTGCCAGAGTAGTGAGGGTAGGCAACTGCCCCCAAAAAGATGATGTGAACAGGATAATCAGTACAACCATAAGAGTTCGCGACTGGCAGAGGCTTCCCCCAAGACGACATCTAGTCAATTACCTTGCAAAAAACAGAGCCAGTAAAGAAAAAGTTATGCATAAGGAGGCAAAACCACCAATAGGTGATGACCAGGCAACCAAAGTTGAAGAATGGAGAAAATTAAAAATCATTTTACGAAAGACGACCATCCCAAAAATAGCCAACCATGGCTCGCACACGAACACGAATGCTGGAGAGCTCGTAGGCACGAGCTGTCGAAAGACACAAACCAAGAAAGACCAAGAAGAAGAACTTGTCTCGATGACCTGGGAACCCCAGATCCCAAACCAATAGTCTCATCTTGGGGGAATCAAGGAAAGGGTCCAAGTGATCAAACTCCTAATGGATAATCATGCCCTAACTAGATAGTTCAAGAGCTAAACCTAGCATAGCAAAAACTATCAAACTCCCGATACTTATCTAACGATGTAGATGTCTCCAAGACACCAAAAAATATGCAATCAAAAGACAATTTGCAACGAACGAGTATCAACATACTTTCGTACAAATGGAAAATAAAAACGGACTGATCATCCGTGCCACCTAACACAAAACAACTGAGAAAAACACAATCGTAGGCCTCAAAGGCTCATCACTTCTCCCTAAAAAACATGTCAACAAGGTCAAGAGAGCCACAACTCCTGATCAGGATAGGTAAGAGGCCTTAAAGGATCATAACCTTTCCCTCAAAATGCATAATACCTAAGCTCTTAGACCCTTAGGTGATGACATTGGTCTTGTTTGGATGACTAAAGTTGGAGTACAACTACCATTGACCTAAGGCATAGAGAAAAACCCCAAGTCAAAGGATTTTAAGTAGAAAGGACTCCCTAACAAAATGATCCAGCCAGAGTTTACACCTAAAGACTACTCAAAGCCTCTACTCACAAAGACTGGCCCAAGGGAGAGAGCCGAGTCTGTCAAAACAAATGCTCTGGGTCCCCAAAACTTGTCAAGCAAATGATAACTATGACCTTGACCCTCAAAGGCCAACACTAACCTCTGGGGAAAGCTCAAACTAAAGATGATCAACACAAACCATCCAAGACAAAAAAAAAAAAAAAAAAAAAAAAAAAAAAAAAAAAAAGAGGAAGAAACACGATAAACTAAAAAAGAAAACTTAGTGCGCATAAAACAAAGGGATCAAATTGTCTAACCTGGACAACCCCTAAGATTTGGAAAAGACCACGCAGGGACAAGGAAGAAAATCAAACATTGTTTTAAACATTGTTCAACAAATACTATCACAAAAAACAAAAAAGGAGAAAAGCCATCATTTACTGAGGGGTGGAGGAGGGTCCAGCGTGAGCAGAGTCGCCTTCAGTCTGACCCTATTCGGTGTCAAGATCATCGCATAATTGGTGAAGGCCTCCTATGTCCAGCTCGCCTAGGTGAAGATAGGAGGAAAAGTCTGTCTCCATGAGATATTTTACATTAGCAGGCATCATATGAGCATGGTCCACAGTAACGTTTGGTTCTCAGGAGACAAACTTCCTAGCGGCAACCTGCTCCCGAATATCCTGTTTACCATTCTCCACACCGACAGCCACACACGCCATTTTCATTCGCTTCACCCCCAACAAAAACTCAGCGCTCTCGACAATCTTATACACCACCCGTACAATGACCTTCTGAAGCAACCACCCCAAATCTTCTTCTGCCGCCTTTCTCCCCTCGATCTCCTCCTCCAACCGCTTATTAACACAATCTACCTGGATCCCCAACACCCTATTCTCCTCCACTAAAACCTCGATCCTTTGAGAAAAGCGCACCACGGACCCATCCAAAGTAGTCACCTCGTCCTCCAAAGATGTTTTCGCCCCTGCTAAAAGATCATAGCACCCTTCGAATGACCGCTTCTCCCCCTAACTCCAGCAACCTTGCTTTCAGTTCATCTCGCTTGGCTTTAATCAAAGCAAGCTCACTTGAGCTAGAATCACTATGACGAAGGTGAGAAGCAATCACCACCATGTACGAACCAACCTATGCAGTTGCATACAAAAGGCTTTTCAAAAGATGTGAGTTAGATAGGAGCTCCAAAGCCTCGATGGTAGCACGAGAACCCCAATCGTATTCCGCTGCGTCCTAGGAAAGACGAGATTCCCAGGTTATCCCCTATCCTGGCACATATATGGCCGACGCTACCGGAGTAGCAGAAGCAAAACCTTCGGCAGTACCCTCCCTAGTCAGAAGCAAGACTGGTGAGTTTGGAACACCTTCATAAACAATGCATGAGTCAGCACAAAAAACGCTCCCACCTAAGGCAGCAGTTTCCACCGGCTCCTCTTTAGGTTCACGGGGCAGTTCAGTCGCCCATTCACTCATCCCCTCTGACTATTCCGAAGTATCATCATCGGGAATGTCAACCACTATAGTGGCTTCCCTTAAAAGGAGGTCCATGTTTCACCTTTTGAGAAGCCGTCAACCCGAGGAGCTAACCTCGGCAGACTCTGTAAGCAGCAACTCCATCCAGGAAAGTCGTCGTTTGGAAGTCGCACGAGTGTTATGCCTAGTAAGACCGACCACCGCCTCTTCCTCTTCTGTATCATAAAGCAAAGGTCCCTCACGGGAAACACCACCGACAGGGGAATCAATCAACACATAACCAACAGGAGGACTAGACCCCGACGGAGAAGCGACAGGAGGGTCGGCAAAAGCCAAGGCACAATCGAGACTGACTGGTAGAGGGGGCGTCTCAACCAAGGGCACTTCCCGGTATTGGCATGTGCCCTAAAAGCAAACCTTCAACACCATCTCAAAGGGAAGGATCCTATCGTGACCTTCAAATGAGAAACAGACCAACATAGTCTGAAAAACACACAAGAAAACAACAATCTAAAAGGGGAGGGAAAGAGAGGAACTTACCATCCTTCTCAACATAGAACTGACGCATCATCCTTCGAACCCTCCAAGCAGCGGTCATCCCAACAGCAACCAACATATGATCCTCCCAATCCTTGCCATTGATGCAAATAGTCTTCAATGCTTGCGCCACAGTGGTACTGGCACCCCACAATTCTGGTGCTCGATCGGAAAAAAGTAGTCAAACGAGGATAGCCAAAACTGACAAGGTTGTGATTTACCCAGAGCCATCGGTCATGCCAATTCTTCTTCGGAGCTTTTTGGTTAATGAGAAAGGCATAAACACCTTGCCTTTAGGAAAAGGTCCGAGCACCAGACTGAGTAGAAGAATTAAAGAGAGCTTTGAACGCCCAAAACTGTGGCAAAAATCCAAGGGTTCAACAGACGAGTTCAAAACCAACAATCTTGTTGACAGGGTTTGGAGTCAAGTCATCTACGCTGAAGCCATACTGACGCATTACCTCGTCGAAAAAGTCTGACATTGGCATCCTTAGACCAGCCTCGAAGGTTGGAATAAGGACTCCAACTTTCCCTTCCGACGGATGAGATATTATTAACCCTTTCTAGGGTATCCTACATCGTGTTCAGGAAGGAAACCAAACTGCTCTCGAAGACTAGAAAACTCATTCGGAGAAGGAACGATTCTGGTATTAGGACCAGCCATTATTCGTCGGAAAACAATAAAAAGAAGAAAAGACCAGAAACAGAGAGAAAATGGGAAAAGAAGCAGCAGAAATGAGAAGAAGCAAAAGTAAAAGAGGAACTGACACAAATGTAGGGAAGATTTAGATGCAGGAGGGAAGTTTGAGCAAGTATGACGATAAAAACCATATGTGCAGACACCTCCATCACGTCTGAAGTTGTCAAAGAACCATCCCCACCAAAATGTGTGTTCAGATCTAAGCTAGAACAACTCAGCTACCTTAATCAAACACTGACGTCTACTAGCCTAGGGGACTTGATAATGTATCCTACTAGGAATGCATCAAACATAATGAAACCGCCAATCTGTTAGATGGTTTAGGCAAAGGATAGCGTACGCCTAACGACACGTCCTCGCCCTCACCCTCGCGATCCTGCATTCGTTCCTTGGTGCCCAAGCGCCAAGGTTAGCGTCAACACAAAATAATACCAATTGCCCCCAGAGTGATAGGTCTAGCGTTTAGGGTTTCGCTCCTAGTAAACCTACACCAATAGCAAACAACCACTTACGGAGCACGATCTACCAATCAAAGGCCATCTGGCCCTGCCAAACCTAAAAAGGTAGAAGATATTGTTGTGGATTTGTCCCCCCGATCACAGGTATAAAAGGGTACTCTCTCCTCCAAGAGACGGGATCGAAAAATTGCTACCCTTAAAACTCTTACCTAATTCTTTGTCACCTTCTAAGAGATCAATTGACTTGATCGTCAGAGCCACGTTCCAGGAGTGCTTCCTGGACGACAACTGACAATATTGTTTTCTTTGTTGTGATTATAAGACCTTTCATTTTCATCCCTCAAAGAGACAAAGTTAAGCCGGAGACATATAACAACAATATGTGTTCATTATATTGCATAATATGATTATAGAATATGAGGGGAAAACGATTTGTCAATACAATGAAAATGGGGATTTACCAAATGTAGAAGGAGTTGGTATTGGTACACAAGCGTACATGGCGAACAGAGCGGAGGCATACAACCGAGTCAGACGCCACAACCTTCGTGCGGATTTGGTGGAACATGTCTTCAATGTTCGAGTAAATCCCAATGTGGACAGTTTTTATGAAGACGAGTTGTTCGACTCTACCGATGATGAGTCGGAAATGTTTGAAGGAGATTCTAGTGATGATTATTACGACGTGGTTAGTGATGATGATTAGATCATATATATATATATATATATTGAGTATGTGTTTTAATTTAGGTTTTTAATGTAGTGTGTAAATTTTTTAATTAATGAAGTATTTTCTTTATATTAATTTTATATAATTATAATTTATTAAATTATATTTTATTAATTTAAAAAAATAAAAGTGTTTTAAGGTGTATTATGTCACCTACTAGTTTTCTAGGGTGAGTAGAAAAATAATGTGACAATGATATAACAACGTAGTAGTGTGGTGACTGTGATATGACACATACCAATATAATATAAGGCTATTAAGAGTGGTCACAACTTGACGACTCTAAAAATATTGACATCACATTGTTACATCACTATTACTTCACAACCACATATCTAGGAAATGGTTATCTAAGCTTGTCATTTTTGTATGCCTATACTATATGTATTATATGTTTGTACATTTAAGATAGAGAAATAGGAGAAGAAGAGAGAGATAGAGGGAGTAAGCCTGTAATTCCATGTATAGCAAATCACAGTCAATAACACAACATGCAATAACACCACCTGGGAATGGTGTTCACGATCATTACTTCCTTCACGTGTGGCTATAACACGGGTACTCCGGTAGCCTAAACAGTAATTAGAAAAATGAATAATAAAAATAATAATAATGTATAAAAGTTATTCTATACGAACGATACAAGAAATAAAAACCATATTAACAATCTTCTTATTTAAAAATAAGTTAGAAACGATCAAACTAAATTTGAAAAACTACGTGAACCATAATATATTTTGTCAATAACTAATGATCAGTTTCATTTCACCTTTTTTCTTAGTTATAAATAAACCATAAAAATACTAAATCTATTATTCTATTTTAATCAAACTGTCCATTGCATTTTTGTAGCATATAGTTAGGCTGTCTAACAAAAACAACCCAACTATAACTCAACACTCTATGTCCCTGTTTTACACAACACATAAATAGCTTTTGCTAATTACACAACATCTTCTTCAAGTTTCATATTACTTTAGCTATCCATCGCTCAACTTATTTTTTGTTTCAAACCCATCCCCTTAATGTTTTTTTTTTTTTTTTTTTCAAGTCAGAAAAAAAGGGGGTTGTCTAATCAAGACTTGAATTAATAGGTACGGACTATGTTTTCATCTTTAAACAATTTATAATTATATTTGAAAGATGTTGACTTAAAGGGAACATTAAACCTATTCCATGTACCCTCCGTTGATTTTAAAAAAGTTCAATTAATTAACGTGTGAATTTGGATTTCATTACAACAAGATGAGGTTAGGGGGGACACAAAATGGGATCGACAAGAAAGTCAAGGGCAAGAAAAAGGTACAAAATTAAGTCACGTAATAAATTAATAATAATCATAATAAAAGCCTGAAAACCCTCGATCAACCCGACTTAATGCACACGAGTTCAAGACTTTCGCCTCTCCTAAAGTCACCCTTTGAGTAGCAAAAGGGCAAAACGTGGACCTTAATTCACTCTACACAAACTAATCCCAGTTGTAATTATGCAATTTTCAATAAAACTATATCGTTGACTCTAATGGTAAATGGAATTTAGTCAATTTACCAGGAAGTTTCGAACAAATATAATGCATTCACTTGCTCCACATTTCATCTTTCATTACTTTTAAGTTAATTACCTTAAAATGTGGTAGCTTTTTATTTGGGCTATTAAAAAATATGAAAAAAAAAGATGTTTGCTATTACCATTTAACGAGATTTCTAGCAATTATAAATTTGATCACGTATGTCGCCAACAAGGTTTTCATGATTCACGATACAAGAGGCAAAGGTCCCCACTATATTTGTTTGATTTTTCTTTATACACTACATAGCAAATTGTTATCGAAACTCTTATTAAAGTTTTCTAGAAACTACTTTTAGGGCTAAATGATATTAGGAAGTAGTTTCATCTCAACCCACTCAACTCATTGTCACGTAAGTTTCACATCAATTTTTCTTCTCCTCTTTCTTACCCACTCGACCTACTCAATTAAAAATATATAAAACAATTATGATACAAATAAAGAAGCATAATATACAAGAAAGAGGTGTGTGTGTGTGTGTGTGTGTGTTAGAGAGAGGGGGGGGGGGGGGGGGGAGGAGGAGGAAGCAACGGAGAGCCAGTCGCTGGTGTCTAATACGTAAGCCATAAAACTAGAACC
The DNA here is from genome assembly GCF_052625555.1 of Lactuca saligna. NCBI lineage: Eukaryota > Viridiplantae > Streptophyta > Magnoliopsida > Asterales > Asteraceae > Lactuca > Lactuca saligna. The sequence goes on from NC_136420.1 coordinate 143,328,268, forward strand.
ATCATCAATCATCCTCTTCTTCTCCACTTTGGTGTCCAATACGTAAGCCATAAAACTAGAACAACCTTGTTGTAGACATCTCCTAACTCTTGCAGCTGAACACAGAGCCAGTCCACACTGAGACCCCTCGCCATGAATAACTAGTTCTCCCTCACTTGGGGCTCGAGCCCGAATTAACTGGTGCTCGCAACCAATCATTTCCCCATTATGGCTCAACCAATCCATCCCCAAATCACCTTGCTCTCACACAAAGGAATAGGAACCAAATCAATAAGATACCGCTCACCAAATAACTCCAAAACACAACCCTAATGTACCCTCGACACCCGAACTGGACGATCATCAGCAATCTCTACCTCTAACAGATAATCAAACTCCGCTAGAGTGTCACCAAATCTCTTGCTAAGCGCAAGAGATACAAACGATCGGGTGGCACCCAAATCAAACAAAACTAAAGCTAGAACAACATTCACTAGGAACGTCCCTTTATAACATCAATCATATATATAATAAGCAGAAAAATCAAAGCAAAAAATGAAATATGGAGAAAATAAATACCAGTAACCACATCTGGCACTGCTTGAGCCTCCTCGGTTGTCAGCTGGAAAGCTCGACTCCACACCGTTAGCGCCTCTGCCTTGGCCTGACGGTTGTTGGTGATCCTCAAAGTAACCAGAGCAGGTGCTATAACCGCTCCCCCTGCTGCAAAACTCAGATGATCAGCCTTTTTACGGCCCTTTTGATTGCATTGAAAGAAAATCAGATCCGGTCCCTGAGTGGTGGTGGTGGTGACAATGCAATCTTTGTTGAAGTGACCAATCTTGCTGTAACAACGTAAAATTTCCACCAAAAATTTTCATTTTTAAATTAATGTAAAACATATATCATAACTTTCCAAAAATCTCAAGTAATAACTATCCACAAAATTCAAAATCCCAGATCATCACTCCTTCTTGATGCATGTGTACAATCATGTCGGTGCCTTCCCGCAGTCCTCGGAAGTACCTGAAACACATAACACATAACACGGTAAGCATAAATGCTTAGTGAGTTCCCCAAAATACCACACACACAACTCATTAGCTACTCGAGGTTGTAACTCAATAAGAACCTTTGGTCAATATGTCTGAGTAGGACCCTTTGGTCCCATAACTCAGGTTGAATCCTCTGATCCCTCTACTCAATACTCAAATAAGCATAGCATACATATCACAAAGAAATAATAGAATATCTCAATACACAAATAACATGATATCTTAAACACAGAGTAGGCACATAAGACCCTCCGGTCATACGTAGTTTACCACTCAAGGTAAGTATAGTGAGAAGATTCACCTCAGATACACACTCGATAATCTGGATTAGCCTTCACCTAACACATTAAACGAGCATCTCAATTAATAACACTCTTTGACCCTTTCCAACTACAACCATCTTTTCTCATTCTGTGACCCTTGGGATGGTTAAAAGACCCTTTTATCCCTCCAGATTTCCCAAAAGTTCCTAACTGATCAACACACGAAGTCAACAGACAAGGTTGACCTGACTCGCCGAGTTCACCCATGTGACTCCCCGAGTCCAATCGTATTTCTCACTGTTCTCACAGGGTTTCACTCAGCCCATCGAGTTAACCCCCAACTCGACGAGTTATCTCCGTGTCAATGGTCCTGGGTTGAACCCGATCCGACTCGTCGAGTCATCTCATAGACTCGGCGATTCGTCTCCATTGCATCACTCAAATGGTCTCCTGAGGTCATATCTGGAACTCTAACTCATACATCTAGCCTTCTAGCATCCAAAAGTCACTTAAAGGTCTGATCTTGGGGTTCATGCATGGTGTATATTGCTCTATATACCATTATGACTCTATTAAAGCTTCAAAGTGGTAAGGTTACTCAATCATGGCTTCCTGATTTCTCGCTCTCTGGACCTCACAAGGTCCAGATCTATAGAATAACTCGAAAAAGGGTTTGGATGCACCCAAAACCCATCAAAATGGTGATATATTCCCTAACTTCACAACCAAAGGAAATCTATTCAATCACAATGAAGGCAAGAGCTTATATCAGATCTAAAGCTTGAAATGAAGATGAAATTGACCCACAACCTCTCCTCCGTGATCTTTGCATCACCCTTGTTCTTCTTCTCAAGGAAATGACCTCAAATTAGCCTATTTCCCTTTCTTGCTCACAAACGAATCTAGGGTATCTCTCAAGGGACAAATGGCACTTATGGGGGTGTCAAGGAGGCTATAAGTGCCTTTAAATAGGCCCAGGCCCGAGAAAACTAGGGTTTCCACCTCCAGCGCTGACTCGTCGAGTCCACTCATTAATCCTAGTCATCAGCTGCGACCATACTCGATGAGTTGAGGCACCAACTCGTCGAGTCCTTCCAAAAATTCTCAACTTAAACAATTAAAATAATATACCTGGAAAAAACGGATGTTACACTTGCCGCACTTGAATTAGCCAGAATCACCCTCCCTACAAGCTCCTTCGTGCGTCTGGCCGCATCGACCCTGACCCTTCTGGCCCCTCAATCTCGAATCTACAACCTTGAGCATGTTCCCCAAGCGCTCAGCTACTTGAGCTTGAACCACCTTTCTCTTCCTTACTGTCTCCAAATCAATCTCTTGCTCCCGAGCCCGAGCTATCATGCCATCCAATGTCTTTCAGCTAAACACACTCACAAACTCACATATCTCATCCTTCAACATATCATGGTATCATACCTTCTTCATTTCATCATCTGCCATATACTGCGGAACCAACAAGGCCCTCTCACGGAACATGGTAGTGATCTCCACTATGATCTCGGTGGTTTGGAAAAGGTCATGAAACTCCCTCACCAACTACTAAACCTCAATAATGAGCATAAACTCAGCCCAAAATCTGGTAACAAAGTCATCCCAAGACATCGTCTCAACAACATCGCCTCCCAACGCATATTCCACCTCCTTCCACCAATGATTGGCTCTGTCTTACAAAAGATGGGATGCAAATCTGACCTTCGACCCCTCAGGGTAGAAGCTAGTCTAGAATGTGTTCCCGATCTCCACCAACCACCGTCTTCTAGAAAAGAGGTCCTTAAGTTCGAAGAACTTAGGAGCCCCACATGAAAGGAACTCTCGGAAGGTCAGAGAGAGTGCATCCACCGTATCTACCATCTAGGTACGAAATGCGCCTATACGTTCATCCATCAACTCCATAATGCCCTCCTTGATCGAACCAAAGATCACAGGAGTCTACTCCAAAATAGTGCAGGTAATCTCATACGAAATGAACTCATGCATCTGATCATCCAAGGGTTTGACTCTAGAACCTGAACTCGATCCCTCACCAAGACCTGAACTACCTTGTGTGACCACCATACTGAAAATAAACAATGCAAACCATCAGAAAACACTCGAAGAATTTGATCATCCAAGGGACCGGCTCCAGAGCCCGAACCCAATCTCTCACCAAAACCTAAACTGCCTCGAGTGAACACCATATTGAAAATAAACAATGCAAACCATCAGAAAACACTCAAAGATTCTCACACCGAGCGAGTCCCTTAGTTTCCTCGTGAATCCCTTGACTCAAGTGTAGATCCTGTGTTTCCAGTAGTAGCGGCTAGATACTACCTTCCACACATATCCATACTTTCCTCAAGAGTCATCTCGATTCCTATAATTGACACCCTAAATTCCAACATTCCACAATCCCACTAAACCATGCATCTGCTAATGCTAACATGCTTCCTAAGTTCTCCTAGGATTCCATCCCGCCATTCTTCGCCATCAGCTGCAAAAGAAACCCCTACTAATACTCATTAACTACATTACGAATATAATTACATGCAACATACACTAGATAATTCTTCGACTGCAAGGTCTTACACTACAACGATTGGACATAAACAAGAGCTACGCAATAGAGTTAGACGTAACCTTCTAAAATTATCTAATTTATGGAACTTGTAACCTAATATATTTTCTTGATAGTTAACTAGTATTAGCAGTGGTTCCTACAAGTTCAAAGCATACATCATTCAAGCAACGAGTTATAACCAGAGCACTGTGTAATGCACGTAGATCCGGGCTAGTCAATTTAGAGACAATAAGCATCAAAAATGACTTTTTGATGGAAGATTATTTAGATTGATTAATCTTAACTAAGTTATAGTATATTTTACAAGGATTCTGTACATATAAAGAACGTTGAAATCTGAGTTATAACGAAGAAGTTATGACATGTCGAAGTTTCGTGACAGAACCGGCACGACACATCGCGACGTAAATAGTGAATTTATGTTAGAGTGATATTTGGCCTTAGCGATCTAAACGAAAGTCGTAGAATAAATTAAACCGAGAGTGTGCATAAAAAGAACGCCCAAATCTGACTTCGTATGAGGAAGTTATGATTTTTCTGAAGTTTCGACTTAGCAATATCCAGCCAGAATACTCGATTTGAGATCGAGCGGTTTTTTGCCGAAACAATCTAAACGGGAATCGAATATCTCATCAATGGTAGTGCAGCAATAAAAAGATAGACGAAAACGGACGTCGGATGAAGAAGTTATGAATTTATAACAGAGTTTTCCTGTCTCAGCCTACTAAAAATAATATATTTATAATATACTAAAAATAAAGTCAAAATTAGCCAACAGAGTCTAAACAAGAGTTGTAGAGCATAATCTCACCTACGCGTGGATATAAAGAACGTCGAAAACGAAGCTCGTATGCGAAATTTTTGAATTTCTGAAGTTCAAGGCATGAACCCCAAGGCTGTGTCAGAGCTCACGAGGTGAGCATTAGTCGCTCACGAGGTGAACAGATGATGGACGTCTTCCAGGGTAAGTGGCGATGACGAACGCTATGACGTATCGAGCTCACGATGTAAGCATATGTATCTCACGAGGTGAATATTAGAAACTCAGGAGGTGAACCCAGAAAATTCACCCTATAAATAGAAATCGAGGGTCAGCCGATTGTGGTTGCTCCATCTCATCTCTCCCACTCCTGATACTCTCTCTAAGCCCTATTTTAACCCCCCCGAAGCCCCGATATCATCCCGAGACTCGAAGCAAGTCCCGAAGCCGGAAGATCCCAAGAAGAAAAGAGTTTTCGAGCCGAAGCTCTACCTGCGAGAAGCCCGGTGTGTGAAGATCTTCCAGATCTATCGAAGAATACTACTTTTACAAGCCGTAGTGTTGTCCGATCATCTTCTGATTAGGTGAGTGTATAGTCCCTTTCATAAACACGATATTAATACAAGTATTGTTTGAATGTATTAAGTATATGTTTTTGTTGAGTGTGTAGTCACTCTCTTCTAACACATAAATATGAAGTATTTGCTATGAAATACGTGCTATATGTTTATATATTGTTGTTTATTTAAGATGAGTGTGGAATGGGTGTTTTATATAGTTTATAATGAGTTAAACTATATATGTATTTTGTAACTACAAATATGTTGGGTAAGACATGGGTAGATGAGATCCGTGACTATGGATCAGATCAAGAGATTAATTTAAATCCGTGAGTATGTCAGATCAAAAGGCTAGTTTTAGATCCGTGAGTATGTATTAGACCAAGAGGTTAGTTTTAGAAACGGGAGTATGGATCAGGTAAAGAGATAAAACTTGTTATTAGTCTGGGAGTATGGATTAAGACTAAGTTAATTGTCCCTAGTTTGGGAGTATGGATTGGGTACAATTATTGATCTGGGAGTATGGATTAGATTAGGGTTTAGGTATAGTTAATTATCCCTATTCCGGGAGTATGGATTGGGTACAATTATTGATCCGGGAGTATGGATCAGATCAGGATTAAAGTAGAGTTAATTGTCCATATTCCGGGAGTATGGATTGGGTACAATTATTGATCCGGGAGTATGGATCAGATCAGGAGGTTAGTTTTAGATATGTGAGTATGGATCAGGTAGTTTAGATCCGTGAGTATGGATCAGGGGAATAGGTTAGTTTTAGATCCGTGAGTATGGATCATGTGAAAAGGTTAGTTTTAGATCCGTGAGTATGGATCGGCTGAAGATGATAGTTTTAGATCAGTGAGTAGGGATCAGGTAAAGAGGAAAATTTTAAATACGAGAGTTTAGATCGTGTCATTGTGAGGATCGATGGGATGGGATAAGAGTTGCCTTTATATGGTGAAATTATACAAGTTTGAATGTTCTATTTATATAAATATATGATATAACATTGTGGGATGAAAACCCTATATGCTCACCAGGCTCCCAAGCCTGATCCAATCAGTCTTCTTTGCATTATAGGTAATTTCCCAAGAGTATAAGTTGGTGGACATGACGAGAGATTTTGGATTATAGATCAGTAGTTATAAATAATTGTTGTAAGGTCTATTTTATATTGTTTATGCTTTTGGTCTGTATCGGAACATGACATCCCGAGATTTTGTTATTTAATGAAAATACATTTCTTTAAAGAAATGCTTTGATAAATTCTTATCATATTTTGTTTTGGGAACAAATTCCGCAACTTTTTTTTAAAAGATTACTCTGATTTTAAAACAAAGCATAAACAAATCGGTCTTTTCTGGTCGTGAAATTAGGGATGTCACACACTACCTAACAGGCACCCCTAACATATCATTTATAATCCAAACTAGCATGCAGATCTAGAGGCTCATACAACAAGCAAACATAGGTATCTCTCCTATCATACAATTTTGAGCAGATCCGCAGCCCTAATCTAGCATACTATTTACATATTCACAAACTGAATCAACAAACATGTATGGTTATTTTGGGAGCACTTACTTAAGTTCGGCTGATTGCATGCATCACACCCCTTATGTCTAGTAGAAATCTTTTTATAAATCATTTCTTTTGTAAAAAAATTACCAAGCCCTCAGTTTGAATTCACACATACTTGAGAGTGTGCCGAAGCCCTAAAACCAAGGCTCTGATACCAACTTGTAACATCCCGAAAACCATAAGTAAATATTTTGTTTTTAATTTAACCAAAACCATCATATATTCTTGTCAAACCATCATAAGTATGTCAATGTGAAAATAGTTATCAGAGTACAATCCCAAATCATAAAATATTGGACACGGTTGGATGCAATGCGATCAGATGGGTCCCTTCCCCTTCGAACCAAAAGTATCTGAAACATAAACTTAAACCATAAGCACAAAGCCTAGTGAGATCCCCAAAGTACCACATACCATATATATAATGGGCCCCGCCCGACATCTATCGGGCCTTGCTTGTGACATCCCCCAGTTTTTCAGAACCAATTAAAACATTTTTCTTTATGCTTTATAAAATTGAGATGCAGAAATTCCTAGCTAAACATAACATTTTGAGATAACAGAAGTTATTTCATTTTATTAAAAACCTTGAGGATGTGATCGTTCATATCCAAACATACATTACAACGTAAATAATAAAATATCCTGAAACAACTCGGCACATTTCTTTATTCTAATCAACATCCTAACTAGACTAATGGAACCTTGGTTCCACTACCTGTGATGCATAAAAATGAGTGGGTCAGGTTTGGGAAAACCTGGTGAGATATGTAGGGTTTTTAATCCCATAACAATTTAATGATATTAAATAATATCGTTCTTGCAACCAATAATGTCAAAAATATATATATTAAATCTTGACCTATGAACCACTACCCAACCCAACGAATCCTCACAGATCCTAAAGCAACAATTATCTGGAGGAATCACCCAACCTGATAAATCATTTGAACAACTATTTGACTACATGACTATGGGATTCCTTGGCCAGTGTAAGTCATATTAGGCAACAAATGTTCAGAGATTTGATAAATATGGTAACCCATTTTATATACATGCATGGGTTAAAAGTCCATGTTGCCAACTTGATTCACTAGATTTCCTAGAATAGTCAAGTGTTGTCATTTACTCTGTTCGATGACCCATACATACTTACCAGTTGTGTGATCTAGACCCACCATTTCTGGTCATCCAAGAAATAGGAGAAACACTTCGCTCTGATCTCACACACCCTACCCCACTCATGAGACCTAAATGATATCTAACTTAATTTCAACTAAGTGACCTTTAAAATTCTTATTTAAGTTAAACCTAAGGCAGGACTTATAAATAAAGGCAATCGACTCCCAATACAATTTCTAATTTAATAGTATTATCCTAATTATACAAATAGCTTGTAACATAAATAATATCGGCAAGCATTTAATATCTCATATAAATAATACTTTTATTTTAGATTATGATCTTGATAGAAACTACCTACTCACCTGAAAAAAAGTATCAGGTGATTGGTGAATCGGGCAGAGCTTCGCCTTAAACATTTTCCAAAAGACCTAGATACACATAGAACTAAGGCTTAGTCTATTATCCTAAGGGTTTAGATTCCTTAATAATCGCAAAGTCTCCTCCAAGATCTAGAAAATGAATAACCAAGTAGGATCATATCGGAGGTAGGGTCTGTTTGGTATACAAAGTATACTGTTTGTAAATCCCACTTTAAACACCTCGCTAATCCAGCCTAGGCATTACTCCTGTAAGTAGATCAAGAAGTATAAAGACTAGAAATCATTGATAAATCTTACTTATAAGTTCCTACTAATAACTTATAACTATGATTATAAATTACACAAAAACAAAGTAAGTGTCTCACTTATAGAGTACTATAGATGAGAATCGGGATCTACGCAGGCAGAATACTGACTCAGGTTCACCTACTCGAAGGATACTACTCAGATGAGTACTCATGGGTGTAATAGGGCTTTGTCGCAAAACAGAATGATGGAATAATGGGCTAAACAACGAAAATTGCAAAGAGAAGTCAATTAGATTGTATGATGAGAAATGAAGGATTGAGCTGCTATTTATAGTTGGGTTCCTTGGGATGTGCGTCGTGTAGCATGGTAGCACATCGCACACAGGGTGGCGTAGCTCCTCAAGCTTGCTGACACGTGTCATGAATTGGGTGGGGCGGCGTAGCAACTTCTAGAACATTATGTGCGTCGTGCATATGTGCACCGAATTTTAAATTTTCAAAATTGCATATCTTCTGCATGTTAACTCCATTTTTTATGTTTTTTATATCCAAACGTAGCTCTCGATGAGATCTACAACTTTCTTTTAGAATCTATCTGCTAATTTTGAATTTTATATTTTTCAAACATGCTTAGACTGTTAAAGCCCATATAAAAAACATATCTCTCTCATCCGGTGTCCGATTTCGACAGACTTTTCATCGTTGGAATCCTAACAACGAGATCTTTAGTTCTCATTTAGACCGTCTTGGCTAAAAGTCGATCAATCTAAATTTCAATTTTTGAGCAAAATATTGCTTTACCACGAAGTTAGATTTGGACGTTCTCTATATGCACACTCTCGATTTACCGATTACTACGACTTTTGTTTACATCACTAAGGCTAAAAAGTAATTTATCAAAAATTTACTTTTTACGAGATGCAGAGTCGTGCCGGTTTAATCGCGAAACTTTGAAGAAGCATAATTTCTTCATATGGAGTTGGATTTGAACGCTCCTTATATCCCCAGAATCCTGATGATGTATACTATAACTAGGTTAAGGATATTTGTCCTAAGTAATCTTTTATCTTCGATGCATATTTTAATTTATTTATTTTATTATTAAATACACCAAATATCCAATATAACATGTAAGTACATAAATATATGAATAATCCTTTCTTATTCATTCATATAAAGGTTACAATAGTTGAACAAAGTCATTACAAACTATGACTAAATCTAGCATGAAATGTGGGCGTTACACCGTCCGACACTAATCTGTCACTAACATGCGATGGGAACTGCTCGACACATTCATCAGGCCCCGCCTAGCATCGTGCCCCACCCGATATACATACAAACACATACAATACACGCAAGAGTCATACAAACAACTAGCATCATACAAACATAATCCAATGGGTCGGCAATGGTGCCTTCGACCTATAAGTACAGTGAAGAGACATGTCTCAATCCGATGATAAATAGTTACACACACACAAGCTGCTGCTACGATGGCTCCTCAAACTAAACACATTCAAACTAACCCTAATAACTATTTAGGGTAATAACCCAAACATAAGGGTCCAAATCATAATCGATCATACTAAGGTTAGAAGACCATTTTACCATTCTTATACTTGGCCCAACCATTATGGCCCAAAACCCAATATGACCCAAGGCCCAAAATTGCCCAAAAGCCTTTATGGTGAGTATGCCAAGAATACCACTCTACTACACCTAATGTACATACTTAACAGATAAGGAAATTGGGGGTTAAACATGTTATGCTGACCGTACCTAGATAGTACCCCTAGCGTACTCCCCTAATGCGCAAAAGTCCATATTAATCACTTAATGCCTAAAGTCTAGACGTCCAACACATAGATCTAGCTCTTGACAATGTCTTAACTGATAAAGTCGTCAACTTAATGCCTTTGTATGGCTCAAAGAGGTCTAAAATCAAACTCTAAGTTTCTATCTTTACATTATGAACAACAATTCATGCATGTTTGAATCAATTCCATCAAGATACGATTTGTATGCACAAGGGACCTCAGAAACATCATGAAATGTTAACCTGAACTTCTGGAATAGCTTTTACTCACAAGAATTAACCCAATGGACCAAAATATGCCAAAACCCTAAGCAAAACTAGATCTAAGCAATGAACCATAAAAGTTGAGACTTTATACCTCCAAAAGGATGATCAAGATGAATAAAGTCTAGATCTACAAGCTCTAAGCCAGTCAACACTTCTCCAATGAGTTCCTTATTCTTGAATAAGCACTAAAAACATACCAAATCATTCAAAATCTTAAGGATATCACAAATGAGGGCTAGGGTTTCAAGAGGACTGCTTTGGGACAATAGAGGCGAGTGATGAGAGAGGACTCGAGGTTATAAGGTGTTTAAATATGGTCCAAACCCTAAAATTTAGGGTTTTGCATTCTGCATGAGTACGCTAAGCGTACGCATACGTACGCCCAACGTATGTGAAAGAACCCATGATCATTTTTAATGAAGAGTAAATTACACGAATGGTCCCTATGGTTTAGGGTAATTTGTGCGTTTGGTCCCTAACTTATTTTTTTAACTCGGAAGGTCCCTACTGTTTGTTTTTGTTACGCGGTTGGTCCCTATCTTACCTAAAAAGACTATTATGCCCTTGATTTTTTTAATTTATCTAAATAAACACACCCCTAATCCTACCCCATCACCTTACCTCACCTACCCCATCATTTTTTCCTCTTTAAATAATAGTCTTTTTAGATAAGATAGGGACCAAACGCGTAACAAAAATAAACATTAGGGACCAAACGTGTAACAAAAACAAACCATAGGGACCTTCTGAGTTAAAAAAATAAGTTAGGGACCAAGCACGTAAATTACCCCAAACCATAGGGACCATTCGTGTAATTTACTCTTTAATGAACTACACTTAGCGTAACTCACAATTACGCTTAGCGTACTAGCCTTTCATACAACATACCATTATTTTAAACTTGAGAAATCTACGTGAGAACCGGGTATTACATGTAGCTTGGAAGTTAACTCATCATCTATCCATCTGAAATATATATAGTCTTTTCTTCGTCCTATAAAAATATCACATTAAACATAATTTAATTAATAATACGAGCACATTAAAATTCCTACCAATATATATGTTATACAAACCTTGAAATTAGGACATCGCAACAACATATTTGGATTTCTCAATTTCTTATCAGCCTCATCCTTATTTTGTAGCTTGATGAACACGGTGAAGAAGTTATCAATAAGAATAATGAAATTAACAACCTAGTATAAATTTCCTCCCTCTGGACAATAAAGTAAAAAGCTCTAAATCACAAACATCTCAGTTAAACGTATCAACAATCAACAGTTTCGTAGCCATAAAATGGTAACATGTACACATCAATATTTTGTGTTGTTCGTGATGTATATTTATGAGTGTGAGGTTTCCCACACAACTGTTAATAAAAATTGCTAATAATTCATGTACTTTGTGAGTCTATAAACTTAACCATTCATTTCCCATGTAATTGTTAATATTATATCCCATCTTTAATTCAAATCATTATTTTCCATGAAGAGTTCGTGTGGGTGCACTTTCTTTAGGTACAAATAGCTTCGACTTGAGATTATGGATTAACCAAAATTACATGCAGATTATTTATTGATCAAGAGACGATGATAGGTACACACAAAACTTGTAAAGTAACAATTATCAAAGGAACACGTCAACAAGTTACATTATTTCTACATTCTTCTATTTCCAATTACAAATGTTCTTAATTACACACATCTATTCGGTCGAGCCTAACTTTTGATTTTAAAAAACGATTCATCTACTCTACATACACCTATTTTTCATCTTGAACTGAGAGAACTTAAAATCGTGTTGGAAGAAATTGAGATGTTACAAAAAATGAATGTTGATATATATATAATATATATATATATATATATATATATATATATATATATATATATATATATATATATATATATATATATATATATATACACACACGCGTGCGCACGCACATACACACACATATACACTGCAAATATCTTTTGCATCTCATCATTAAGTGTCAAACTAAACGACATAATAGTCAATGATGTAGTCATTCCAAACCCTTCCATATCGGTACGTCTCTCGAATTGGCCAAATAATTTTTCCAAATGAAAAGGAGATTGTGAGGAAAAAGTAAAATATATATTGATGGTTTTATTTAATTAATTAAGCTTGTTACCAATAGATTGATGGATTTTACACAAAATAACATCATATGTGCTCATGCAAACCCTAATGTTTGGATCTAGGCTTGTCTATTATACATGCAATTCATCCAAGATTTTTAAAGCCTAGATCTAGTCTATATTATCAAAATTAACATAATAAAGACAGATCTAAATGATTACCTCTTGTTGAAAGCTTGAATCTTCTTGTCCTTGGAGCTAAGAGTCACAAGTGTCACTCCTTTAATGGCTTACAAACACCACAAGCAAGAGGATGATCTTGGAGAGAGGTTGAAGGCTATGGAATTCGGCTCTAGTACTCTTAGAAGAAGGGGTAGCCGATTTTTGAAGCCTAAAGGGTCTATTTATACTTGTGCTGCTAGGGTTTCAGTCAAAACCCTAATTGGATACCTGATGCCTTAAGCAGTCCACAAAAGCTTCCAGAATAAGGCCTTGGACGAAATTAGATGGGTTCCCACCCTCAATTTCATCCACCCCTTAATTCTAAAGGATTCTTAGCCCAAACCAACTATCACACAATTGACAGTTCCAGTCACCTTTATTTAATTAATCTCTTTTAGCCATAGAATTAATTCTTAATTAATTATTGTCTAATATCAAACTATATGATTTCTCCTTTAAACTATTATTCATATAACATATTAATAAATCATAATAACCTCTTTATTCATAAGTCATCCTATCATATTGCTTGAAGGCAACCCAAAAGGACCATGCACAACCGGATCAAATACTTACCAATTATAGTTACGGGCTTAGACACTAATCTAACAGTCTCTCACTTGGATAAGTCTAGTAACTACAAATATAAATACAATCCGATTAGAAATTGTAGCTCTCAAAGACGCTGTCGAACTCTAATCTTATCAGTAACCTGTCCTTTAGATAAGGGATTGTACAGTCCTCCATTCTAGATATCATGCGGACAATTACATGGAACAAAGTCATACTTGTTGTCCAGCAGTTTGCTTATCGATCTCAGATTCGTCTGACATAGAACTTAAGCGAACACATCAATTCAGTTCTGACCAGGCCCGACACATAAGTCAAACCAAATCATCGAGGGGCCCTGATATCGCTATTGCCCTCTCAGGATAAAAGGAACAGATAAACTTCGACTCATATGCCTTTACCATTCACTAATCAAATCATACACAACAATGCGTTTTATAACATCAAGTTACTAATGCGTTTATGCATTATCAATGTGCAACCAATTAGAAAACAACCATATATCTAGCTTTTAAGACCATAAGATATTATCGTCTTGCAATCACTCGTGATAAATTCCTTGAAGTGATTCCAGCAAGTGTGGGTTTATTCCAATGCTCAAAACTTGTTCATAATCACTCATGAACTTTTTAGCAAACTTTTGCTATGTCTAATACACTTTAGACAATCTACACACCAATTCATGACAGTCTTCACTCATACCTACTTCAAACATATGAACGACTGTGGACCATTCAAATAATCTTATTATTCAGGAAGTCAAAACATGAAAAATGAAACAATAAGTAAACAACTAACATAAGACAGTAACTTTACTCATAAATAATACCCATTTATTTAATCATTAAATGTCAATTACATTTATCTATTACACGTTTCTAAACTATCTAATCTAAACTAATATCGTCCTTTAGCCCAATGCTCCTAGCATGCTGCAAGTGCTTAACCCTAATCATCCCCTTCGTAAGCGGATATGTTGAGTTGTCCATCGACGATACCCTCTTCACTACGAGGAGTCATTCTTCTAACCGATGTCGAATAAAGTGATATTTTATGTCGATATGTAGAGATCTACCTATTGGATATAGTATTTAATTCCATAACTTTATTTGGTGTGTACTTGACCCGACCCGGTATGGTCCATTTGGGTTGCATGGCATTGCAATACTTGGATAGACAAAATGAGAGAAAGTACACTTGTGATTATTAATATATTATAAGTTCTAATATATTGATAATAGTATTATTTAATGAGTATTGATCAAGTATTAATCTAGTATTAATTTGGTGATCAAAGTGAGACTAATTAAATATATAGGGTTGATTATGACAATCATCAATTCTTTTATGGTGGATTAATGATCCATGGTTTATGGGTTTGGTTATAACCATATGGAGCTCCATGGATAGTCCATGGGAGTTACAAACCCATGGGTCATGAGAAATAAAGAGTCATGACAATTAGGGTTTACATTTGTAACTCCTAATTATGACACACTATAAAAGAAACCCTATAACATGCAAAATCGGAACTAGTGTATTCATAAGAGGGCATAACCGATTTTTGAGGCTAAGTGACATTCTCTCAAGTTATTCCAAGTTTTTTAGTGTTGTGTGAAGCATTTGAGGCACAACATTTGGAGTGCTAGGCTCACAAAGTCTTGAAGGAATCCAAGCAACAACAAGGTATGTATTTCTACTAGTTCTTTAAATTTTATGTAATCCCCATGCCATGCTAGTTAGGAAATAACCTTGAAAAAGAAATTTGCATGTATATAGAGAAAACATAGATTCAAGGTTATTAGGGTTGCATGTACACTTAGGAAGTGTTAGAATGCTGAAAACCCAACAGTGGTATCAGAGCCTAGGATTGTTTTCTGTATACTTGATGCAAAATTGCTTAAAAAATCAAAAATTCTGCTCACTGTCGACTAGACTCGCCGAGTTCATGGGGATAGCTTGACGAGTCCATGAACAAATTCATCCAACTCGACGAGTAGAATCATGCACTCGATGAGTAGGAGCGTGCTGTGCATTTTTTCGCGTTTTGTTGCTGGAAATGGATTAAAATCATTATCCCAATCTGTTTTGGACTTGTAAAATCTGTTTTTCAAAGTGATAATGATTATGTTAACCCATTTTACATAACTTTTATCAATTTTCAAGTATTGTATATGTTTATATGATCCCTTGAAATTGCTTGACATGAATTTGTGTTCTTATGAGTTTTTAGAAGATCATAGGAATTATGTGTAACCTCCATGTGTGTTTAATTCATGATCTTAATGGCAATGATGGTGTCCATAACTTGTCCTCAAGTTATGGATAACCAAAAGTCACTTCTTTAAATTGTAATTAAAGAACTAAAGAGGTTTCATAAAATGAAGAGTCTTCATTTTTATGAACCATTAAAACTCATAAGTTACAAATTAAAGAGACTTGGAATAGTTTCAATTCTTGCCCTCAAGTTTTGGAATTTGAAAAGTCTTACACTTTAATTCCAAATTAATTTTTTTTTAAAAGTTAAAAAAAAAAACTTCAAACTTTATGTACTTCATTAAATTAATTGAAGTGTTTAATTAAAAGAGTTAATAATTCCATAAAGACATGGTTTAAGTTTAATTAAATTAAGAGTATAGTTTAATTAATAGATTAAACCACCAAGTATTTTAAATGTTTAAAATACACCCTTATACTATTATTATAATTTTAATTATATAGATATGTATAAGAATATGTCATTGTTACCGTTAGTAGGCCTCATTCATGAAGCCGGTCTATAAGGGGGGTATAAGGTTGTTGCCTATAAAATGGTGACTTAATGGGTGTCCACTCTCACCCACCGCTTCCTTGATCGGTGGAGGGTCGTTAGCCGAACGGGTAGGATGCGACTTTAAATACTCATTAAAAGTATAATGAATTATAAAGTAACTATACATTATAAATTCTCAATCTTAGTTACTTTAGGAAAATGTGAAATTGGTGCTAGCCCATAAAATTACACTTTGTACCTTACCAAGTCGTTAGTGGAGCGTGTGTGGTTAACCGGCACACTAACATGGACTAGTAAGAGTGAAAAAGGGTAACTTGACTTTATTATAGATCGGTGGAGCATGTGTGGTTAACCGGCACATCGATTAGGTAATATTGTTGAGGGTACCAAGTCAATTTGTATGGTTATTCACACCTTGTTTGTGATCCTCGGCATCCCAGTCACAAACTTGAGAGGGCACAATCGAGATTCAAATATGCCATTGAAAAGTTCAATGTATCTCAAAAGATCTAGGAGTTTCAAAACCACTAAAACTTAATAATAAAATATTTCATTTTTCATGGTGGAAATTGGTAAATCGTCATTTACCTACCTTTAACTATTTGATAATTTGGATTACGGCATCCCTCTTCCAGTTATAAATAGGTTATTGGGTCCTAGCCTTAATATTTCATATTGGGTGTTATATTAAGGACTTTAAATCAACTAACTTAAATTTCTCCCATTATAGATGTCTAGTTTAGACAACTATGGTCTTCCCAAATCTTTATGAAGAAGCTTCCTAATGAAGATGATATCCCGAATGGCAATCAAGGTGAAAGATCAATCCCTTTGTTGTGCATTAGTGGGACTGAAAATCATACTTCACTTCCTTCACCTACTCCAATAAATCTCCCTATCCCACAAGTTTCAAGACCTGAAAAGTTCTAAGTCACTCAATCCCTATTGGGAAACAAAGTCTATATGTGCTTAGGTTTTAGAGATTAAGTCGCATATTGGCAAGCCAGGAGATTCGGGTGTCGAAGTCTCAAGGTAGCTGGATGTTGACTTGGTCACTCCTTGATGACAGATCATGACATGACCCTTAATGATCTTACCTATTTGCTTGATGATGCTGAATCAGCAATGATTTGGAGCATTGGTAAAGCAAAATTTGATTGGAAGATCAACTTCCCAAACTTCCATGGACATTGACAATGGTAACATTGGAAGTCCAGAAAACCTTTCTCTTCCCAATTGAAAGGGATTGGCCATAGTCAACTCGGTTGACCAAATGGTAAAGAGAAAAGCTAAGTCTGTGATAGTTCGGTGTACCGTTTCCAAAAAGTCCATATGTTTCTGTTGCCAAAGGAAGGGCATTGGTTGCGAAGCTACCTAATTTACCTAAAAGTACATAAGGATAGTAAAGTCAAATGTTTGACTCTGATTCAGGTAAAGTCCATTGTCTAACTCTGTTAAGTTTCTATTCTGAGATTCTTATTGCATGATGTAACTGGGTCACATATTGATGTTTAAGAATCAAAGAAGAGTGAAGAAACCTAAAGGAAGTATATGTTGATTCTGATCGTGAAGATGGATTCCGATCGCATGGTTCGGTGATTAGAATTTTGAGCTATTACTTAAGAGTTGAGACATATTGCTTAGGAATAGATAACAACAAGGTTTTCATGTGGTTGTAAGGATAAGTTTTCCGCAAAGTTTTAAAATAAAGAAAAAGTTTTGATTTTATTTATTTTAAGTATCCTTACAATGAAATTTGTGAAAAAAATTGTTGATTATATGTTTTCCATTAATAGCAGTACTTGAAAATGGATTTGATTCTTTCATTTGTGGTAGTATCATAATTTACCAAATAAGGAAAGATTCTCATCACCCAAGTTTCAGTGGATAGAAACTTGGAATCATGCAAGTTGTATTGTGTGATGAATGATAATTTTCATCTTTGGTAAATTAAGACTAATTCCTTGTTCACATTCGCATGTGAGTCAAGCGAATGACTAAAGGATTGGGTACATTAAGTTGTGCACTAGTTAGGTCCACCACAAAGGTAGATAAGATTATTCATTATGATTTACTAAAGTTTAGTATATATGGTTATGCTTACGAGTTTAAGTGTAATTCTGAAACATTGGAAAAGTTTCAATGTATGGCAGAATGAATAAGAAGAATCAAATTAGGCAGAAAGATAAAAGTTTCTCCAATCTGAAGAGATGGGAGAGTACGTGTGTATTTTTTTTTATGATTATCTTAGTGAATATGAAACCATATCACAATTGATCCTCTAAGGACACTTTAGTTCATTTGTTTGGCTAAGGAGAGGAATCATGAGTTGTTGAAATGGTTAAATCAAAAGATAAATCATACATCAAAATCAAATCGTAGAGTCATACTCCAATATTGAGCCATTGAGTGACATAATCTTGAGATAGTTTATAACACTTATCAAATGTAGAGTAAGATGTGTCCTACTCTTGTACATTTAAGGTTGGTTAGTTGTTATGTTTTGGATAAAACAGAGACAAACTAAGTCCAATTATGGGAAGTGTTTAACTTGATAAGAATCTGCACTAACTATTGAATATTTGTTTTGTCAAGTAATGGTTCTTGACAAAGAGAATCATATAGGTCAAGAGGTTAGTGTGAGTCTTAAAAAGATCTTAAGATGGGTTCAAGAAATAATCACGAGTTTTGTTAATCACTAGCCCACGAATTGAGGTTTGTAACCTATCGTGTTGACATATTCTATGCTCATCCCAGTTAAGGTTGGCTTTGCATTGGAGTTCTAAGAGTTTTCGATTGTTTGCATAACAACCTGGAAGAAATGGTAGGCCCTTGTGCTGCCGGGTGGCAAGAAATTAAGATTGCACAAGTTCAGTTCATATGAATTTGGAAGTGTCACTAACCTACTCCCGTGATTGTGGTTTTGACAAAATTCACATGGAAAAGAACACATACACCATAAAATCTAAGTGTCATAAGGTTTCTCTTCGATTCATGAAAATGATGATAAGGAAACGCTTCCACTAAGAAGATTTTAAGTAGATAGCGGTTGTGATATTTGCATTCTCATATTGTTAGTGGAGCGTGTGTGGTTAACCGGCACACTAACTAGTGAGAATTGCAAAAGTTCTAGATAAACATGTGAGCTATCTAAGGAAAGGTGTATGTTTTTTATAAAGTCTTATCAAAGCAATCTAGTATCAGAAATATGAACTTTGGTAAGAAATTCAATAAAGTATTGATTTCCAGAAGTCCAGTTAATTTCTGAGTATATGTCAAAGCTAGTGGGAGCATAAAGTGTTATGCTGGTAATCATTATGCTAGTGGGAGCATGATGATTATGTTAAGTATTGCAAGTTAGCAATGTTAATTACAGAAAACAAGAGTTTCAATTTGCTTTGAAAAGTTGTTTGCTATAATTAAGGGAGATGATTTTATACTTCATTCCAATTCTACCAGCTTAGATTGAGTTTTATCAACTTTAGTCAAGGATATATTTGAATGTTATGTTGGAATTGTTCAACATAAGGAATTTCTACATATGTTGCGTTCTCAAAATTTGATTATGATTACGACATACCTCTTCATAGTTCGAATTGTGAGAACATGGAAAATAAAAATTTTATAACATGAATCGTGTCCCATATGCTTCGGATATAGGATCGATTGCATGTACTATAATATTCATCCATTCTAAATTTTCCAAATGCCTAAGGCATTAAGACGGAAAAAAGAATAGAACTGGAAATGACTAAAATGATTAAGCCAAATTGTCGAGGACAATCTAAGGCTTACCAAAGATTGGTTGCTCATAGACAATTAGAAGTATAGAGTTAGGACTATATTGACATATTTTGAAAAGAGGCAACTCTTGTTCAGAAGTGATGGTCAAAATGGTAATATGGAATTGTCTCCATAGGCAGAAGTTATTCTTTGAAGCTGTGTAAGATTAAAGAACTTAATGCTAAGAAAGATTTTCAAAGGAATGTACTTTGAATTTGAGACTTCATTTCCATGGAATTGTTTTCCATTGGAATGTTTTGTAATGTTTGTTGCCAAGTCTTTGTGACTTCTGTGCACAATCATTACAAGGGGATCATTGCATATAAGTTTAGAATCTAACAGATTACAGTAAATGAAAAGAGTTTAGTATTCTTGCATTTATAACAAGGATTGGAATTGTGAAATGAGCATCATTGGAATATTGACAATTGATCTATTTCACAAATAGAGGACCATATGTAAACATAGTATGCATACTTGGAGTATGGCATAATTGCTGTTTGGAAAACCATAGTGTACATGCTTGGAGCATGGGACAACAAATGTTTTAATTCAAGCATAAAGTTGATTAATCGAAACATAAATAATGAGTGATCGATATGGTGCTTAAATAAAGGTGTTTTATTTACACTCAAAGTGTTGGGGCCATATAAGATTAGTATTATTCTTGTGTTTCACTTTGCATGTTTTGACTTCCAGAATAACTAGGTCATTCTTCCTGAATGACTAAGTTATTCAAACCATCCACAATCAGTCATATGTTGGAAGTAGATATGAATCAAGACTGTCATGAATTTGGCTTGTATGATTTGTCTAAAGTGCTTTAGACAATGCAATGGTTGCTACAACATTCATGAGTACTCATAAGGGTTGAGTATTAGATTCAACCCACGCTCACTTGCATCACTTCATGGAATTTATCTCGAGTGATTGTGAGACAGTAATATCATATAAATCTTAAAACCTAGAGATATGAGTTGTTGACTATGATTTGGTTATTCATTGATTGTACGAAAACGCATTGGTAACTCAATGTTATAAAACGTGCCTTTGTGAATAATTCAACAAGTAGTTAGTACAAGCATATTAGCCGAAGTTTATCTGTTCCTTCTAGAAATAGAAGCGATATCTGGGCCCCTCGATGATTTGGTTTAGACCTATGTACCGGGCCCGGTCAGAACCTAATTGATGTGTTCAATTTAGTTCTATGTCGAAACAAATCAGAGATCGAGAAACAAATGTTGAATAATAAGTAAGACCATGTTCCATGTGTTTTCCGGCTGATATCATGAGAACAGAGGATTATATGATCAGTTATCTTAAATGGCATATCATCATCATCTCAGTTCTGAGAGACTTTGAAACAACTACGATTGCTAGTCGGATTTTGAAGTCATATTTGCAAATACAGTTATTAGACTTATCCAAGTGGGAGACTATTGGATATAGTGTCTAAGTCCATAACTTTATTTGGTATGTACTTGACCCGACCCGCCATGGTCCATTTGGGTTGCATGGCATTGCAATACTTGGATAAACAAAATGAGAGAAAGTACACTTGTGATTATTAATATATTATAAGTTCTAATATATTGATAATAGTATTATTTAATTAGTATTGATCAAGTATTAATCTAGTATTAATTTGGTGATCAAAGTGAGACTAATTAAATATATAGGGTTGATTATGACAATCATCAATTCTTTTATGGTGGATTAATGATCCATGGTTTATGGGTTTACTTATAACCATATGGAGCTCCATGGATAGTCCATGGGAGTTACAAACCATGGGTCATGAGAAATGAAGAGTCATGACAATTAGGGTTTACATTTGTAACTCCTAATTATGATACACTATAAAAGAAACCATATAGCATGCAAAATCGGAACTAGTGTATTCATAAGAGGGCATAACCGATTTTTGAGGCTAAGTGACATTCTCTAAAGTTATTCCAAGTTTTGTGGTGTTGTGTGAAGCATTTGAGGCACAACATTTGGGGTGCTAGGCTCACAAAGTCTTGAAGGAATCCAAGCAGCAACAAGGTATGTATTTCTACTAGTTCTTTAAATTTTATGTAATCCCCATGCCATGCTAGTTAGGAAATAACCTTGAAAAACAAATTTGCATGTATATAGAGAAAACTTAGATTCAAGGTTATTAGGGTTGCATGTACACTTAGGAAGTGTTAGAATGCTAAAAACCCAACACTACCGTGATCCCTCGGTTCCTTGGTCAGGCCAACCGCTCCTTCATTATCACAAAAAATTTCCATATGGTCTTGTATGGCTGGTACAAATCCAAGGTCTCCAATGAAATTCTTCAGCCATATTCCCTCCTTTGACGCTTCGCTCGCTGCAATGTACTCTGATTCGCACGTTGAATCAGCCACAGTCTCCTGTTTGGCACTTTTCCAACTCACTACTCCTCCATTAAGGGTACAGACCCAGCTCGATTGCGAACGGTAGTTGTCTCTGTCGGTCTGAAAATTGGCGTCACTATACCCTCGCACTTTTAAGTTATCACTCCCACCGAGGACTAGAAACCATTCCTTGGTCCTCCGAAGGTACTTAAGAATATTTTTGACTACGGTCGAATGTTCTTTGCTAGGGTTCCCTTGATATGTGTTGACCATGCTCAAAACAAAGGCCACATCAGGGTGAGTACAAGTTATTGCATACTTGATCGAGCCAACTACGGAAGCGTAAGGTACTCGGCTCATCTCTGCTATCTCGACTTTGGTACTCGGGCATTGAGTCTTACTCAACTTGGCATTACTTTGTATTGGCAACTCCCCTTTCTTGTAATCCTCCATAGTAAAACGTTTTAGTATCTTGTCCAACTAAGTATTCTGACTAAGTCATATTAGTCTTTTACTATTGTTTCTCATTATCCTTATTCCTAAAATATAGGTAGCCTCTCCGAGGTCCTTCATAACGAAGCACTTCCACAACCAGTACTTTACTTCCTACAGCGTCAGGATGTCGTCTCCTATGAGTAGTATGTCATCGACATACAATATGAGGAAGCTAAATATACTCCCACTAGCTTTGACATATACACATGATTCATACTCGCTTCGCAGAAAACCAAACTCTTTGACTTTCTCGTCGAAACAAAGATTCCATCTGCGAGACGCTTACTTAAGTCCATAAATGGACTTTTCAAGCTTACACACCCTATTGGGATGCTTCACATTAACAAAACCCTCTGGCTAAGCCATGTAAACATCCTCAGCCAACTTCCTATTTAGGAAATCGGTTTTGACATCCACTTGTTATATTTCATAATCATAAAATGCAGCAATGGCCAGAATCACCCTAATAGACTTTATCTTCACAACTGGTGAGAAGGTCTCATCATAGTCAACTACGAGAGTTTGAGTAAAGCCCTTCGCAACCAATTGCGCCTTATAAGTATGCACATTCCCATCAATGTTAGTCTTCTTCTTGAAGATCTATTTGCACCCGACCATCTTACGACCTGGTACATGATCAACCAATCTCCAAACTTGGTAATCATACATGGACTGAATCTCGCTGTCCATTGCCTCTTTCCACTTTGCAGACTCCAGGCCTACCATGGCTTCCTTATAGCTATTAGGTTCATCCAAATTTATTGGTGTAGTATCACTAGTATGCGTATCACCCTCGCCAGTTATATGAAAACCATACAACACGGGTGGAAACTAAATCTACTCGAACGTCTAAGAGGTAATGACTCGTCAATCGGTTCAACCGGAGTTTCCTCATCGGGTTGAGTGCCAGAGTTAGAGGCTCCTTCATCGCTTGACTCTTGAATCTCTTCAAGATCGATTTCCCTCCCACTATCCCCTTGGCTTATGAGTTCTCACTCTCAGAAAACCCCTATCCATGCGACGAAGACAACATTGTCACTTGGTCTATAGAAGAGATGTCCATAGGACTTCTATGGGTAGCCGATGAAAATACACCACTCACTACGAGGTTCGAGCTTGTCGTGAGTCTCTCGTCTTATGAAAGCCTCGCAACCCCAAACCTCTATGTGTGCTAACGAGGGAGTCTTCCCTGTCCACATCTCGTGAGGTGTTTTGGCAACCTTCTTCGTAGGGACTAAGTTAAGGATATGGGTGGCAGTCTCTAAGTCATACCCCCATAATGAGATAGGTAGGGAAGCATGACTCATCATGGAACGAACCATGTCTAGCAAGGTTCAATTACACCTTTCAGCCATACCATTCAATTGTGGTGTCCTAGGTGGCGTCAATTTCGAAATGATTACGCATTCCTCAAAGTAGTCGTGGAATTCAAGACTTAAGTACTCTCCTCCTTGATCGGATCGGAGCATCTTAATTTTCCTCCCCACCTGATTCTCCACTTCTTGTCCAAACTCTTTGAATTTTTCGAAAGTTTCTGACTTATTCTTGATTAAGTAGATATAACCATATCTGCTATATTCATCGGTGAAAGTCACATAGAAACGGTCCGCATCCCACGTGGTGGATCTAAAGGGCCCAAAAACATCGGTGTGTATGAGATCCAATAGACTCTCACCCATTTCACAAGTGCTAGTGAAGGGTGACTTGGTAATCTTTCCAAGTAAACAAGACTCGAACACGTCATCGTCCCTAAGGTTGAATAACTCCAACACTCCATGATTTTGGAGTTGGGCTATGCGTTTCTTGTTGACATGTCCAAGACGACAATGCCACAAGCATGCTTTATCCATACTATTGGAAGAATCAAAATACAACACATCATTTCCTAAGTTATCTACAACCATCACAATCTCATATATTCCATTACAAGGCAATACTTCAAAATATAAAACACTATTTGATGGGTTTTGGCCATAAGAACATCCTATTTGCTCATACAAACCCTAATGATTAGATCTAGGTTTCTCTATTGTACATGAAATTCATCCAAGACTTTAAACCCTAGATCTAGCATATGATAATCAATATTAACATAACAATGGGTTTAATATATTACCTAGATTGTTATGTAGCAATAACAATATCAAATCCTCCTTGTAATGACTTTAGAAAGCTTAGCGTCACAAATGTCACTCCTCTAATGGTTCACAAACACAAAGAGCAGGATGATGAAGAATGAGAAGAGAAGAGACACCCAAAAACGTGTAAAAACCCTAAGAATTCAGTTACCCACATTTTTGGTGCCCAAGGGGTCTTTAAATAGTGAGGCTATTAGGGTTATCTAACAAGGAAACCCTAATTTGGATGCTTAGGCCCTAAGCGACCCATGGACTCCCTCCTTAGAGGCCTTGGACGATTTCTAATGGGTTTCCCCCATAGAATTCGTCCACTCCATCCTCTATGTAGTCCATTAGCCTAATATTCAACTATTACACAATTGACAGTTCTAGTCCCCTTTATTTAATTAATGTCTTTTAGCCACAGAATTAATTCTTATTAATTCTTGACTAATATTAATTAAACAATATGATTTCTCCTTTAATATATTATTCTAATAATATATTAATAAATCATAATTAATCCTTTCTCTCCATAATTCAACATATCAAGTTGCTTTGGTGAAAGCAACCCAAAAGGACCATGCACCATCGGGTCAAGTACACACCAAAATAGTTATGGACTTAGACACTAATCTAACAGTCTCCCACTTGGATAAGTCTAACAACTATTATGCGTATGACTTCAGATCCTGATCTGCAATCGTAGCTTTCTAAAGCCGCTGTCAACGTTGATCTTATCAGATACGAGTGTCCTTTAGATAAGGGATCATATATTCCTCCATTCTAGATATCATATAGACTGAGACATGGATTTAACTCATTCTCTTTGTCTATGTGTTGTTTCCCGATTTCTGACTTATGACGACTGACAACAGACTACAATTGAATACATCAATTTAGTCCTGGCTTGGTCAAGCGCTTAGGTGCCATCACTAAATCATCGAGGGGCCCACAGATATTACTTTCATCCTACTTTGGATAAAAGGAACGGATAAACTTTAACTCAATGCTCGCTTTCACTCACTCACCCAATCACACACAATAATAAGTTTTATGACACCAAGTTACTAGTACGTTTACTTATTATCAATGTGAAACCAATTCGCAAGATACAACTCACACATCTCGGTTTCAAGAATATAAGATGTTATCGTCTCACTAATCACTCGTGATAAAAATCCATGAAGTGATCCAAGTGAGCGTGGGTTTAATCCAATGCTCAAATCATATTCATAAGCACTCATGAACGTTGCAGCAAACATTTGCTTATGTCTAATACTCTTTAGACAATCCACACACCAATTCACGACAGTCTTCATTCATACCTACTTCCAACATATGAACGACTGTGGCCCGTTCGAATAATTTGACTGTTCTGAACCAATTAAATTATTCAGGAAGTCAAAACATGCAAAGAGAAATACAAGAATAATACTAATCCCATATGGCCCCAAACTTTTGAGTATAAATAAAACACCTTTTATTTATCACCATATCGATTACTCATTATTTGTTGTTTCAGGTAATCAACTTCTTACTTGAATTATAACTACACTTGTCCCATGCTCTTAGCATGCATACAATGCTAACCTACGGTCGTTACTTTGTGAAATAGATCAAATGAACACATTTCCAATCATACTCATTTCACAACTCCCAATCCTTATCACAAGTGTAAGAATATCAAATTCTTGCCACTTATAGAATATGTTAGATTCTAACATTTTATGCAATGATCCTTTTGTAATGTCACTGCACTAAGGTCACAATGACTATTGCCAATGAATTACAAATCTCTCTATCGGAAATTGTTACAAGACAATTCCATAGATGTGATGTCTCTCACTCAAAGTAAATTCCTTTGAACATCCTTTTGCATAAAAGTTTCTAATCTAGACATAGATTCTCAATATCTAACTCCCAATATGGAAACCTTTCCATACTTACCATATGACAACTCATTCTTAATAGAATCTTATCTATTCATAATAATGTTGATATGCTTCATCCAATATCATACTTTCAACTACTCACAAGCGACCAATCCTTAGCAAGCTTTGGGTCGTCCTTTGATAGTTGTTTAATTATCTTAGTCAAAACCGATTCTTGTCCTTTTTCCCTCTAAATGCGCTAGACATTTGGAAAATTTTAGAATGGTCAAATATTATAGACTTGCAATCGATCCTATATCTAAAGCATATGGGTCATGATGTATAATGTCTTACATAAAGATTTGATACTTTATCAATCTTCTGCCATAATATTTTATGTGTTATGTTCTTACAATTTGAACTATGAGAGGAAAACCGTAATCATAATTTAGATTTAAGAACACACTATGTATCCTTCACTAAGTTTATTAACATTCCTCAACATAAGCCTTTAGTTTTGAAATGAAGCATAATATTCTCTCCCTTAATTATAGCAAAACAACTGTTCAATCCTTACAACTTTGCAAAGTATAACTCTTGTTTTCTATAATTAATATTGCTAACATGCAATACTTGTCTTAATAATCATACAAGCATAACATTTATGCTCCCACTATCATGATGATTATAATAGCATAACACTTATGCTCCGACTAGCTTTGACATGTATTCAGAAAACAACTTAACTTCCAGAAAAACAATACCTATTGAATTTCTTAAGTTCATATTTCTAATACCTAATACTTTGATACTCTTTTATCAAGCTTCTTAGTCTTATACACCTTTGCCTTAGATAGCTCATATGTGTGTCTAAACAATTCAGACTAATTGCCAAATCTCACAATTCGAATCATGGAAAGGGATACCGTGACCATAATCGAATTCGAGAATACAATTTCACAATCACTATCTTCTTAAAATCTCTCTTAGTGAAAGCATTTCATCACAATCATTTTCATGAAGGAGGGGATCTTATGACACTTAGATTTTAACGGTGTATGTGTTCCTATCCATGCGAATTTGTCAAAACCAAAGTTTGCGACAAATCCAAACTCATATGGACCGAACACTCTTAATTTTGATTTCTTGCCTTATGGTAACACGAGTGCCCACCATGTCTTCCAAGTAGTTAAGCAGCTCACCATTTCTCATCAATGTACTTTTCATTGATCAAGGTGCTTTCCCTTTATGCATTCAAATGAGAACTCATAGAACTCATACGCATAATTAACTCAATCGGAATGGCATAGAAACAAAATAGTGTCAACACGATAGGTTGTAGACCTCAACTCGTGTGCTAGTGATGATCAATAAGGTTTATTCTTGGTTAGTTCTTGAACATTTTCAAGACCATTAAGACTCCCATTGACTCCTGACATATAAGATTCTCTTGTCTATAAACATTTCTTGACAAACAAATATTCAAGAGTTAGTGTAGCCTTTACCAAGATAAAACACTTTACAAAATTGGTCCTAGTTGGTCTTTGTCTTATCCCAGACATCACAACTTACCAATTCCAAATGTGCAAGAATAAGAGAAACCTTTTCTAAATTCTACATTTGATGAATGTTATAAACCTTCTTAAGACTTGTTACTCAATTTCATAATCTAAGACGTGTTTTGGAACGAAGTATGATTGACTTTTTGATTTAACCATTTCTTCAATTCTTGATTCCTCTTCTTAGACATGCAATTGCACTAAGACTCACTTAGAGGGTCAATTGAGATATGGTTCTTAATCATTAAGACATATCATAAAACATAATAAAAGGTACTCTCACTTCTTCTTAGAATAGAAAAACTTTTATCTTTCTACCTACTTGATTCTTCTGATTCGTTCTGCTAGTAATTAAAACTCTTTCAATCAATTCAGAATTACACTTAATCTTATAAGTATGATCATATTTACTAAACCTTTAGTAAATCATGACGAATATCTTTATCACTCTTGGGGTGGACTTGAACAACACACAACTCTGTGTACTCGATCTCCTAGTCCTTCACTCGACACTTTGTCAACAAATTAGTCTAAATTTTCCAAATGTGAAAGTTTTTCATTCATCATACAATACGTGTTGCATGATTCCAAGTTTCTGTCCACTTGAGACTTGGATGATGAGAAACTCTCCCTATTTGGTAAATTCTTGACATTTCCACAATTAACATAATTAAGAATCACATCCATTCGTTGTATAAATATGCAAACATCAATTTTTCATAACGATTTCATTGCAAGGAAATAAATAAATAAATACGTCAAACAAAAATTTATTTTATTTTATAAAAGCAGCGGAAAACATTTGTCCTTACAATGCAAAATCAACTGAAAAGTATGTAATCAAATATTCCTAACAACTCTATCATAACGTTCTAAGCTCAAAATCTAATCTTAGAATCCATGTGATCGAGATCCATCTCTTCGTGATCAGACTCATCTTGCTTTTCCATCAGGCTTTCTCTCTTTTCACTTATCCTAAAGCACATCCATACTCTTTAACTCTCCCATCTTCTGGATTCTTCAGGCTCTTAGGGCAGACTTGTATCCAATGCCCTTTCACTTGGCAGCAAACGCATGTCGGTTCTCTTAGAACGTCCTCGGAAGCATGGTTGGTTGACTTTCCCAACAAATATGCTCCATTGCTTTGCCAAATCATTTCTGATTCAGCAGCAATGATCATGTAAGTTAGGTCAATGAGGTTTGCATCATGATCCATCATATAATACGTTCTTTTGAACTCATTATATGATTCAGGGAGTGACTGCCGAACCCAGTCTACATCCAACTTATCAGGGAATGACGCACACAACATAATCAACCTATCGATGTGTGATTTCATTCCTATAACGTGGGCACACACGGGCTTACCATCTTCATGTTTCATTGTCAATAGGGTTTAGTGACATTGAACCTTTCAATTCTTCGATCTTGTGGGTTAGGGAGAACGACGGGAGGAGGAGGAGGAAGTGAAATCAAAGTAGCCCACCTTGATTCTTCACTTGAATAGCGGAACAACTTATTTTCAGCAGGAACACCTTTTCCTTGAAATTTGGGAAGATCATGATTGTCATACTTTGACATCTACTAAACGGGAGAAAATAAATTCAAGTTAGTTGATTTATTGAGTCCTTAGTAAATCACCCAAATGATATACTAAGGCTAGGACCCAACACAATATTCCACAACTCGGGAGAGGCATGTCGTAACCCAAATTGCAGAACACTTGAAGGTAAGTGAATGATGATTCACTAATTTTCCACCATGAAAAAAGAAAACCATATTAAGTTTTAAATGTATTGAAAACTCCTAGATCCTTTAAGATTCATTGAAATTTTCAATGGCATGTTTAAATCTCGATATGCCCCTCTAGTTTGTCACTGGGATGCCGAGGATCACAAAGTGGATGTGAATAACCATGCAAATCTACATGGTGGCACCACATGTTACAGTCACCTATTCGATGTGCCGGTTAACCACACACGCTCCACCAAACTATGACAAACATTGAGTCACCCTTTGCTACCTTTGCTTAGAACCATTTAGTGTGTCGGTTAACCACACACGCTCCACTAACGTCTTCGCAAGGGCACAGAGTGTAATTTCATGGAATTGCATCAATTCACTTTTGCCTAAAGTAACTAAGATTGGGAATTTTGTAAAAAACTTTTAGTTACTTTATACTTCATTATACTTTTAATGGAAGGTTTGTGTCCTATCCTACCCGTTCGGCTAACTACCCTCCACTAGTCAAGAGTGCGGTGGGTAAGAGTGGATACCCATTCAATCGCCATTTTATAGGCAATTTCCTTAAACACCCCTTATAGACCAGCTTCCTGATGAGGCCTACTAACGGTAAGACTGACTTTTACTCATACATATATATATATATATATATATATATATATATATATATATATATATATATATATATAATATTAGACTTTCAATGTTATATATAGTATAGGGTATATTTTACACTTTTAAAATACTAGTTGGTCTAATTTAAAAAATTATACCTTTAATTTAATTAAATGTAAACCAAAAACTCTATGGATTTATTAAATCTCTTTTAATTATACACCTTAATGAATTAATAAAACCATAAGGGTGAGATTTGAACTTTTTCAAAACAATACTAGGGTTTTAGAATTTAGCATCTCTAAATTAACTTTTAATCAACTTTTAAATTCCAAAACTTGAGGTCAAGTTTTGAAACATTTCAAAACATTAGGGTTTAGAATTTAAATATTTCAAAATCAAACCTTTTAATCAAAAATTTAAATTCCAAGACTTGAGGACAAGTTTGAAATTTTTCAAAACACAAAGGATCAAATAGCAAATAATTTAAATTAAACAATTAATTTAATGATTATCTAAATTTAACGTAAAATCAATTTCTTGCAAGATAAGTTACCCAATTAATACAAATAATCAAACTTTAATCATATAAGGAAGTTATTATCTAATCAGTTAGTAATTATCTTTTGTTTAATCAAGGATATACTCAAAAATATGTTTAAAATCGGATTTTAATGACCCAAAACAGTTAAGGCAAGTATCCATCAGTTAAACAACAAGAAATCTCGAAACTGCCTCCTTCTGATGCTCGAACTCGCCGAGTTCCTCTATGGACTCGGCGAGTTGGCTCCAACTCGGCGAGTCCACATTGGAACTCGCCGAGTTCAGCAGTCAGGGAGCCAAAAAATCAATTTTGCAACAAGAATGAATATGCTAGGCATCAATACAATAGAAACCAATCAAGGCTCTGATACCACTAATGGGTTTTGGCCATAAGAACATCCTATGTGCTTATACAAACCTTAATGCTTGGATCTAGGTTTCTCTATTGTACATACAATTCATCCAAGACTTTAAACCCTAGATCTAGCATATGATAATCAATATTAACATAACAATGGGTTTAACATATTACCTTGATTGTTATGTAGCAATAACAATCTCAAATCCTCCTTGTAATGACTTTAGAAAGCTTAGAGTCACAAATGTCACTCCTCTAATGGTTCACAAACACCAAGAGCAAGAGGATGAAGAATGAGAAGAGAAGAGACACCCAAAAACGTGTAGAAACCCTAAGGATCCAGTTGCCCACGTTTTTGGTGCCCAAGGGGTCCTTAAATAGTGAGGCTATTAGGGTTATCTAACAAGGAAACCCTAATTTAGATACTTAGGCCCTAAGCAACCCATGGACTCCCTCCTTAGAGGCCTTGGACGATTTCTAATGGGTTTCCCCCATAGAATTCTTCCACTCCATCCTCTATGGAGTCCATTAGCCTAATATTCAACTATCACACAATTGGCAGCTCTAGTCCCCTTCATTTAATTAATATCTTTTAGCCACAGAATTAATTCTTATTAATTCTTGACTAATATTAATTAAACAATATGATTTCTCCTTTAATATATTATTCTAATAATATATTAATAAATCATAATTAATCCTTTCTCTCCATAATTCATCCTATCTAGTTGTTTTGGTGAAGGCAACCCAAAAGGACCATGCACCATCGGGTCAAGTACATACCAAAATAATTATGGACTTAGACACTAATCCAACACTATTAAGATAAGCATAAATAGAGCCCTTTTAATTATCAAATGAATATATAAATCTTTGTCTATGTAAACCATGAAATGAAATGATGTTTCTTTCCATATTTGGCGAATAGCAACAATTGTTTAAATCTAAACCTAATCCATTACTAAGCACTAAGGAATAAACTCCAATCTTGGTGACAGGTGACGATCTTCTGTTTCCCATGATTAGGTTTATCTTCCCATGCTCCACATCCCTATTTCTTCTTAGTCCCTGCAAATCAGAACATATGTGAAAACCACATCCTGTATCAAGAACCCAAGAAATAGCATGTGATGAATCATTAGATTAAATAGTGTAAATACCTGCGAAGGACGGCTTGATCTTCCCATCCTTGATAGCTTGCAGATATTTTGGGAAACTTCTTTTCCAATGCCCTATCTTGTGGTAGTGGTGGCAGTCTGCCTCTTTAGGGTTAGAGTTGGGTTTAGCAGAACCAACTTTGGTTCTAATAGAACAGGTACCATCTTGGGACTTTCCCTTGTGGTGGCCCTTTGAGGGAGCCTTCCACTTCTTACCCTTCCCTTTCCTTATTGCCAAGACAAGGGTAGTAGCGGGAGCATGAGTAGATGCAATAGACTTATGATTGCTCTCAATAGTACTTAACAAGACTTGAAGCTTGCTTAAGGTGACCTCTTCCTTATTCATGTGGTAGGTCATGCGGAACTGGTTGTAGCAGGGAGGCAAGGAGTGAAGGATTATGTCAATTGCCATCTTTTCATTGAAGATAACATTTAACTTCAGCAGGCGATCAACATATCTTTGCATCTTTTGCAGATGAGTGGTAAGGGACTCTCCATTACCCATTTTGGTAGTAATCATCGAAGTGATGATCTTGTACCTTTCTTGCCTAGCGCTTTGGTGGTACCAGTCCAGAAAGTCTTGATGCATTTCATAGGGATACATGTCCTCATAGGACTTTTGGAGTTCAGTAGTCATGGTCGCTAGCATGATGCAATGGACTTTCCTGGCATCACGCTCGTGGGCCTCAAAGGCAACAATCTCATCGGGAGAGGCAGTGTTGATGTTGATTTCCTTCAGCTTCTCATCCAGGACATACTATGTGTCCTGGTAGCGAGTGACCATTCGGATGTTGCAGATCCAATCATTAAAAAATGGACCCGTCAAATATCACTCTCCCACACAAATTCATGATTGAGAATGAGCCAGAGGAGTTCGAGCCGGAAGCGTTGTTGTTGACGTTCGACATCTGAAATAGAAAAGGACAAAGTTTGATTAGAAATGAATCCCCAATTAAGCACCCAAATAAGAAATTATGGCTAGGATCCAACAACATTATTTACAAATTAGAAGAGGGATGTTGTAATCTAACATGCAAATAATTTGAAGGTAAGTGAATGACGATTCACCAATTCTCCACTATGAAAAACGAAAAGGATATTAAGTTTTAAATGTATTGAAAACTCCTAGATCTTTTGAGATTCATTGAACTTTTCAATGGCATGTTTAAATCTCAATATACCCCTCTACTTTGTGACTAGGATGTTGAGGATCACAAAGCAGGTGTGAATACCCATGCAAATGTACATGGTGTCCTCATTATAACAGTCGACTATTCGATGTGCCGGTTAGCCACACACGCTCCATCGAGCTATGACAAACAATGAGTCACCATTTACCACCTTTTCTTATAACCCAATTAGTGTGCCAGTTAACCACACATGCTCCACTAATATCTTAGCAATGGTACAAAGTGTAATTTCATGGAATTGCGTCAATTTTACTTTTGCCTAAAGTAACTAAGATTGGGAATTTTGAAAAAATTTAGTTACTTTTATAAATTCATTATACTTTTAATGAGGAAAGAGTTATCCTATCCTACTTGTTCGGTTACCAACCCTCCACCAATCAAGGAAGAGGTGGTGAGAGTGGACACACGTTAAACGACCATTTTATAGGCCATAACCTTATACTCCCTTATAGATCGGCCTTGTGAATGAGGCCTATTAACGGTAAGACTAGCATTCTAAGTTATACATACATATATACATATATATACATATACACACACACACACACACACATATATATATATATATATATATATATATATATATATATATATATTAATCTTGTAATAATATAATAGTATAGGGTGAATTTTAAACTTGTAAAATTCTAGGGTTTGAAATTTAAATAATTCTAATTAAACCTTTAAGCAGAAATTTAAATTTCAAAACTTGAGGGTAAGTTTTGAACTTTTCAAAACATAAAGGATCAAATAGCAAATAATTCAAAATTAAACAATTAATTTAATGGTTATCCAGATTTGACCTAATCAAATTTATTCACAATATAATTCATCAAATAATTTGAATAATCAAATATTATCATATAAGGAATTTATTATTCAAATAAATTGTAATTATTTTTTGTTTTGGAAAGGATAAACATATAATAGTAATAAAATTCGGATTTTATTAGACAAAAACGATTTTGGCAATTATCCTTAAGCAAAACAGCAAGAAATCCCAAAAATCACTCTGTTAGACACTCCGACTCGCCAAGTCCCCTTATGGACTCATCGAGTTCATCCTACTCGTCGAGTCCACAATGGGACTCGCCGAGTCTGTCAGGCAGATGACCCAAAAAACTCAATTTTCAAGAAAGAATTAAACACATAACATCAAATACAATAGAAGTCAATCAAGGCTCTGATACCATTGATGGATTTTTCATAAATAACATCCTATGTGCTCATGTAAACCCTAATGCTTGGATCTAGGCTTCTCAATTATACATGCAATTCATCCAAGACTTGCAAACCCTAGATCTAGTGCATATTATCGAAATTAACATAACAAAGACATATCTAAATGATTACCTCTTGTTGAAAGCTTAAATCTTCTTGTCCTTGGAGCTAAGAGTCACACGTGTCACTCCTCTAATGGTTTACAAACACCACAAGCAAGAGGATGATCTTGGAGAGAGGTTGAAGGCTATGGAATTCAGCTCTAGTACTCTTATAAGAAGGGGTAGCCAATTTCTGAAGCCTAAGGGGTCTATTTATACTTGTGCTGCTAGGGTTTAGTCAAAACCCTAATTGGATAGCTTAGGCCTTAAGATGTCCACAGAACCCTCCAGAATAATGCCTTGGATGAAATTAGATGGGTTCCCACCCTCAATTTCGTCCACCCCTTAATTCCAAAGGATTCTCACCCTCAATTTCGTCCACCCCTTAATTCCAAAGGATTCTCAACCCAAACCAACTATCACACAATTGACAATTCCAGTCACCTTTATTTAATTAATCTCTTTTAGCCACATAATTAATTCTTGTCTAATAATAATTAAACTATATGATTTCTCCTTTAATATATTATTCATATAACATATTAATAAATCATAATAACCTCTTTATTCATAAATCATCCTATCATGTTGCTTTGGTGAAGGAACCCCAAAAGGACCATGCACAACCGTATCAAATACTTACCAATTATAGTTACGGGCTTAGACACTAATCCGACATAGGTAACCCTATATCCTCTAACTCACATGCATCTGAAGCATCGAACAACTAAACGAATAATTGATTCTAAAATTATAGGTCACGTTTCTACTTACTCTTCTCATTGCTCGCTATATTGGTTTCGCTAAAATGGCTTATTCTCTAGCATTAAGAACATAAACTTAGCAAAGAATGCTGAAATGGAATTATGCTTCTATGAGGATGAAGCAACTCTACTATCTCATGTTACATAGTTATTTTCTCAAGGTTGAGTTTGTTTTCAAAGACTGTTTTAATGTTATTTTCGTAAGATCTTATAATATGTTTATTTTAACAGTGTATTGGACATTTTGCAAGTTGATTTTTTTTAACCTTTAAGTCCATTTTGCCTGAAGTATTTATCAACATTTTATTTACAGTGAGGATTGAATTTATTCGACACTAGATAAATGAAGGATCTCAAATATTAACTATTTTTACATTTATACTCGCTAACATGAAATCACATATCTTCGACGATGTATGTATAAAAGATCTTAGACAGTTAGACATTAGCTTCACATGAACCACAAGTGGATTTCTAGTAGTGTTTGAAATTATCCAATCATGACTCAAAATATATTACCATAAACATATTTATTTGAGCATAGGGAACAACCAATCTCTGTGATTTGTCTTCCATTGCTAGCAGTGTCTTTAGTGGTCACTTAGGCCTCATGGTAACTGAATTTAAGTTTAGTACTCATTGTAAAATATTGATAAATAATAAAAAATATTAATCTATATTTATATATCCATTTTGTGAAACATTGATAAACAATTAAGAAAAATGATCTTAAAGGTAAAAAATAGCAACTTGCTTGGAAAACTGTCCAAATACACTATTAAAATAAATATACCATCAAATTTTATGAGAATAGACTTGGAACAACTATTGAAAACAGATTCAATTTTGTGAAAACAATCTTGAGACATGATGTAGACAAATGAGCTCCATCCTCACAATAACATAATTGTATTTTAGTATTCCTTATTAAGTTGCCCCTGATGGTTGAAGAAGATGCTCGAAGAAGAAGTCATTTCAATGGACCTAATGTGGTGTAGAAGAAAAAGAAGAAAAAAAACATGTCCTACGGTTTTAGAGTCGATTATTTATTTATGTTATCGATGCTTAAAACGCATGTGAGAAGGAGGAAGGGGGGATAAGGTTACATGTTGGTAACCGAACTCCACTAATGAAATAACAATGAGTAATTAATATTGAGTTTATTTTGAAAAAAATATTTAAAACATGAAAAAATAAAAATAAAATATAAAGCCTTCATGGAATACATCTAATTTAAGTGTTGATAACCATTTTTAGTTTGAAATAACAAAAAATAAGTAAAAATTTGTTTTTTATTTCAAAACAGAAAAATCAAAATATAAAATATTTTATAAAATAAACATATGAGTGTGTGTTGTGGGAGGGGGTAAAGTTACATGTTGATAACCCAACTCCACTAATGAAATAACAATGATAAATTAAAATTGAGTTTATTTTATTTAAAACATGAAAAAATAAAAACAAAATATAAGGCGTTTGTGGAATACACCTAATTTAACTGCTGATAACTAGTTTTAGGGTGAAATAACAAAAAATAAGTAAAATTTTGATTTTTTTTTTCAAAACAGAAAATTCGAAACATAAAATCTTTTATAAAATAAACATTTTTTATATTCTAACTTTTGTCTTGATGAATTTTCTTTATTACCTTTTAACGGAACAAGTAATTCAAATTTCAATATAAATATATAAGTTGAAATGTAGCCCACACAAACTTGCAGCTGATTTTCAAGAAATTGGTAGTTGGTAGTTATTTTTAAAATCCAGAAAAAATATGATTATCTTGAAATATTAACCGTCTATTTGTGATATTTTATGAATAACTCTATTATTATTTTTCCTTAAAAAAATTATTTTGCTAAAAGCATCACAAAAGACGTTTTTTCAAATAAATAGTTTTTAACAATTTAAAAGGCTATATTGGAGTTTTCCAAAACCGTTTTCTTTTTTTATTAACATGTTAATTAAAAAAAATTATGGGTAGTTTTTTTTACAAGCAATAGTAACTATATTCATCAAGTTATATATTTATATATGAGTAATATTGTGTTGACCAACAAAAAGTCAGGGGTGTTTGGGATTGCGGTTGAAAATAGCTTATTTGCTTATTGGTTTTTTGAAAAGCTAATAAGCTAAAAAAAATGTTTGGCAAAATCAAAAGTACTTTTCAGAATGGTTTTTCCATAAGCTTCAATAAACACTTTTTAATAAGCATGAAAAACGTGGCTTTTTGAAACTGCTTATGGCTTTTCAGCCAAAATAACTTCAAAAAACACTTTTTAAGCCAAACACTTTTTAACTTATTGACTTATTGATTTTTTCACTGTAAAAGCTTATCCAAACACTTTTTAAAAAACTTTTTTTACCACCATTATAAGCAAATAAGCACTTTTATTTAAAAGCACTTTTCTAGTTAAAAAAGCACTCCCAAACACCCTCTTATATCTATATCTATAAAAAATTATGGGTAGTTTTTTTCCCTAAAAACTCCCATTAAAAAACAACAAAAAGAAAAGGGAAAACGAAAAACCTTTGTGAAGAAATCTCTATAGTCGAAGTAAAGTAACTATGCGAGACATTTTTACAAAATTAATGATTAGATAAATATTATAAAATAATTTTATTATTCTTTTTTAACATACAACTCTTAACTCTTGTT
Source organism: Lactuca saligna (assembly GCF_052625555.1). Lineage (NCBI taxonomy): Eukaryota > Viridiplantae > Streptophyta > Magnoliopsida > Asterales > Asteraceae > Lactuca > Lactuca saligna. The sequence continues at coordinate 143,367,095 of NC_136420.1, forward strand.
TGGGTCATTTTTGTGACATATTGGTTTAAAAGAGTTACAAGATTATGAGCATAGAGAGATGTGCAGTGTGCAAATACTGTAATTAGGCCAAGTTGCTGGAAGAATAGGGAGCTGAGGTGAGGTGTGTGTCATAGTCTAATATAAAAAGAAAAATTAAAAAGTCATAGACATTAGACACCTACCTAAAACTATGTGTGTGTGAATAGAGATAAAGAGAGAGGAAAAAGAATATTTTTTATGCTTTTTGGTATTTGGTTTAGGGAGAAAGAAAGCACGCTTTGCTTGTTGAAACAAACTACATATATATTGAGAGTATGGTTGCGTGTTAAGACTAAAATCCACTGTGTGTTTTGAGTGAAAAGGAATCTCTTTCTTTCTTTCGATTTCTTTACTCTTTCCTCATTTTCGCTTCATTTCTAGTCACTCTTCTACCTGTTCCTCCCTATTGGTCTACTCTCTCTGCAAATCTCAAGATCTTCAGACACCCTCCATAGCTATAGCTAGCCATAATCAAACTAAAGATACTCCGTGTCTTACAAATCCCATCTACACCTTCATCTCATCTTCAGTTCTGTTATATTAACTTCATTTTAACAGCTGGATGTCATCAAAGACATGGGCAGGTGAAAAAGATCGGATTTTTCCTAGTTAAGAACTCGGTTTTTGTTGATTTCGTATCTGGGTTTGGAGTAAAAAGTTCAAAAAACGAGCTTTCTTGAAAGAAAAAGTGGAAATGGAAAGTGGGTATTCGAGGGTGAAAGATGAAGAGATACATCCTCAACTTTTGGATTTGATTCCGAAAGAAAGAAACTGGTTTACAACAAAAAGAGACGATGGTGATGATGATGATGATGATAATCTTGATGTCGAAGCTCGAACAAGATCAAGATCAAGATCAAGAAGTAGAAGCCATGGAAATGGAGATGAAAAGACTCTTGAGCTACGACTTGGTCCACCTTCTGTTGAAGATTGGTCCCCGAAGAACTACAAAACACCATCAAAAGCGTCTGTAATTCATGTCCCCAACACCTCTCAGAAAAGGTAACACTTTCTTTACATTTTAATGAGAGAATAATAGTATTAAGACTTTGTATCAATGGTCCATGCATGAAATAAAAACAAGTCTCGCATATCTTTTTCTTTTATATTTTGCTTTGTATGCATCTGTTTTTTTCGGGAAACTCATCAACTCATGGAGTTTTGTTTTGTTTTGTTTGGACACTAATGGTGGTACTACTCTTTTAAATCACTGTTCTCATGTTATACCCTGTTTATTACAACATATCATTAATTTCATCTATAAAACTTCATGGGTTTTTAAAAAAAATTAAATCTTGATGCTCTAACTATTTTTTTTTACGTACATGAAGAAGTGCACCTACTCCGGTTGTCGGGTGGCCTCCGATTCGGTCATTTCGGAAGAATATTGCAAGTAGCAGCAACTCGAAACCAGCACCTCCTTCGGATTCACAAAACATCGTCGTTTCAAACAATGTTAAGAGAGAAAAAACTATTGAAAGTTCCCAAAAGGGTTTCTTCGTGAAGATCAATATGAACGGAGTTCCAATCGGCAGAAAAGTTGATCTGAACGCTTATGATAGCTATGACAAGCTTTCAACTGCTGTTGATGAACTCTTTAGAGGACTTCTTGCAGGTTTAAAATCGTTACATATATATTTTTTTTGTTACGTTTTAACTTTCAACTTCATATATCTTCTTATGATATAATATAATATTATTATAATTTGTGATAATATGTTGTTATGCAGCTCAAAAAGATATATCTAATAATCAAGAACAAGAAAAAGCGATTACTGGTTTGTTAGATGGAAGTGGGGAATATACTTTGGTGTATGAAGATAATGAAGGGGACAGGATGCTTGTTGGGGATGTCCCATGGCAGTAAGTATCTCGATTTTGATGTTTTTTTCATTATTATTTAATTAAAAGAATTACACAAATAGTCCTTGTGATTATCCGAAAATACCACATCAATTCCTTTTTGAAGAATTTTTAATATGGTTGGTCATTTTCATGTCTCAAGACTAACATGTTCGGTCATTTTCAGGTTTAAAAGACACATGTTGTATCCTTGTGGTTGAAAGAAAATGACCTATCGTGTGTGTTTTCAACATGAATAATATCAATCATGTTAAATTTTCAAAAGAATTACTTGTAATGGTATTTCTTCCAACTACAAGGACCATTTGTGTAATTTTTTTTTCTTAATCACTATACAAAGATTTAATCTACAAAGACTTGTTAAACTAAACATGCAATCATGGATCACCCTTTATTTTCGTTGCTTTGCAATTGCAAAACCCTTTTAATATTCGACAAGTTGTTCTCTTTCTTGTGCCCACATAAGTCTAAAAAGCGACAAAAAGTTTTTGGGTTTTTATAGCAGTTAGATTCCTCAACAACAGTGGCATATCATTCCATTTATTAAAAAATAGACACATTAGATCATTAGATGCTTGTTGTATGCAAATTTGCTTTCTTGTTAAAGAATATGATGTCTACACATCGTAAAATAATTGAGCTGACAACTCATTTTTGCTGCCTAACATTTTTTAAACTAATGCAAGTGTCTATGTCTGATTAATTTTGCTCCTTAAGTAGTTATTCGGTTTATTTTTTTATTTGATTATGAAATGGTGTAATTAATTATTTATTTGACATGTGGTTTGCAGCATGTTTGTTTCAACAGTTAAGAGGCTGCGAGTGATTAAGAGTTCGGAGATTTCCAACATATGTTGTGAGTTTTCAACGTGTTGTCTTTTTATCTATTACGCTTTTTGCATCTTTTTTATTTAATTAATTACTCATGCTTGATTATTGATTTGTTTTAGTGGGAAGCAAACAAGGGAAGATCCAACTTTGATAATAATGTTTGCTGGAGTGTTTGTTTATATGAAGAAGAAAGCTGGTTGAAAAAGAGAGGGTTTTATTGTGTTATCAACTGGCCATTTGGTAGCTTTTCTTTAGGAAAAGAGGAAGTATAATCCCTTGAAGAATCAACATGTAAAATTGTTTTTTCTGAGCTAAAACTTGTGGGAATATGAATTTAGATGTTAGTATTAATGCATCTTTTTTTCTTCGTGCCATTTTTCAACATCGATTTATGGTTCATATTGCCTCAACGATTTATTATGCGTGTAAAACTTATTTTGTGAACATTAATTATCAGCATAGATTTTAGGCACACATAACTTTAAGATATTGTCGCCTATTGGCAACTTGACTTACATATTTAGATAGGGTGATGTTAAATTTTAACCGAGAAATATATTTCAAAACTTAATTAGGATTTTATGGTGAATTGGGGTGTACTTATTCCCCTCACCCATGCACATTTACCATCCATTAGGAAATATCATAAATTATTCTATATTCTATTAAACTCTATTAGTTTTTTTCTAAACTTTATAAAGTTCAATAGAACATATTCATACATTTATTTAAAAGTAAGAAAGCTTTTGTTTTGTTCATTGAATTGAACTTCAAATTTATTAAATGTTAATATATTATATTACAATAATAAAGTTTCATCAATTAAATAACTAGTTTTCAACTCATTTAACTCTCTATTAAACTTTCCATTGTGAATGCTCTAATTAACGAAGCAAGAATTATATAACTTATAGTTGATCATAGTTTAGTTGTAAGAATTACATGGAGATCATTGACTATTTATAAACCTCAAAATTCTTGTGATTTGTTGTATTAGATATTGTATCTATATGTATCTATTTATTCATCTTTTTAGGTAATTGTTTTGTGATGAAAGAGTAAAAATGGGATGTATTTTAAAACGTTTAGGATGCGTTTAGTTACGGAAAAACAGTTTTCATTTTCCGTTTTTTGTTTTCCCTTTTCGATTTTCGTTTTTCGTTTTCATTTTTCATTGAAAAATTTAGAAAACGTGTTTAGTTAAAACTTATTCATTTTTCATTTTTAGTTTTAGAAAATTAGAAAACGTGTTTAGATGTGTATTTTTCTATCACTTTTCATTTTTAAAAAACGGTAGCGGTGGTAAGGTGTGGGTGGGGGCGGTGACGGTAGTGGGTCGGTGACAATTGTGTCAGTGGTGGTGATGACAGGCGGCAGCGGTGGTGGTAGTGCTAGTGACGGGTTAGTGGTGGTGGTGGTGGTGGTGGTGATGGTAGGTCGGTGATTGTCGTGATGGTGTTGGGTGGTTGGGGGTGCGAGTGTGTGTTTGTGGGGGTATGTATGTATGTGTGTGTGTATGTGGGTGGGTGTGGGTGAGTATGTATGTGTGTGTGTGTGGGGGTTGGTGTGTGTGTGTATGGGTGGGTATGTATGTGTGTGTGTGTTTGTGGGTTGGTATGTGTGTGTGCGGGTGTGTGTATGTGGGTGTGTGTGCGGGTGTGTATGTGCGGGTATGTGTGTGTGGGTGTGTGTGCGGGTGTGTGTGTGGGTGTGTGTGTGTGTGTTTTTTTGGGTGTGTGTGTGGATGGTTATGTATGCGTGTATGTGTGTGTTTGCGGGTGGGTGTGTGTGGGTTGGTGTGTGTATGTGTGAGTGGGTATGTATGTGTGTGTGTGTGTGTTTGTGGGTTGGTGTGTGTGTGTGTGCGGATGGGTGTGTGTGGGGGGGGGGGTAGGTAGAGGTGGATGGGGTGGAGTGGGTATGTGTTTATAGAAAAATTTTGGAATTAGAAAAATATGGAAAACAATGATTATCAATTTTCCAAAATTTTCCAACTTCTTTGTAATTTTAGAAAACGGAAAATTTTCATTTTCCGTGAAAAATTTAGAAAAATAGACGAACTAAACGCGTTTTCAAAATTCTCATTTTTTTTGGAAAATTTTTCCGGAAAACGACCCATTTTTCCACAACTAAACGCACCCTTATTGTTTTTGATGATATCTTAATAGTTACATAACACATGATCATGCTTCACCCACTCATATGAGTATGAGTGAAAGGCAGTGCCGGTCCTGAAAAATCAAATATTCTCAAAGGCCCAGAACGAACAAGAAAAAAAAAATCATTATCTTTATTATAATTTTTTATTCTTAAATAAAAATATATAATGAAAAAATTAGATTATGTCTAGCTGCCCACTCCCCCCTCCCCCCCCTCCCTCAACGCCCCCCATAGCGAGAGGAGTGTGTGATTTGAACACTTATGATCACTTGAATATCTAAATTACGCTAGTGTAATGTTTGTGATGGCTTTCTTGAAAGCCTTGCGACATGTTGGATCTTGAAAACCTTCCACGTGGTACATGTTTAATGGTTCACATGTTACCTAGTTTATAACGTTTTCCACGATCGATCCTTTATTCGCTAAGTGTGTTTTGTGCTAACTTTGCTACACTATCTAATCAACCATCTATCGTTTGTGATGTTAAGTGCTTAAGATGACTTAGAGGTTGGTTATTGAATTCATGTCAAGCTTCATTATATATACATTATCATTACTCACTACTAGAAAATAAGCTTTTAATGACATTCATTACATGTCATTAAAGGGTAAAAATGACATATGATTTGTATTTTTAATGTATTAGTTTTTTATTTATAATTCATGGTATATCGAATTTAAAGCACACCTTATAGACAGTGATCGAGTATAATATAGTTTTGATAAGCAAGGATGTCGAACTCAAGGGGAACGATAGTGAATTAACATAACGGTCCTAACCCTATGTTATGATCATCTATTCATGCACACACATTAAAGTTCTAATCTTTATTAACCTAACGGTCCTAACCCTATGTTATGATCAAATTGTAGTCATAATTACCAATGATCATTGACAACTATGATTCAAATTAACATAGTCAGAATGATCATTTAAATTTTGGTTATTCAACAATAGACAATAAAGTAGAGATCTTTAACACATATGGATATTTCAATCAAACTTGACAAAATAAATTAAATAAAAACAAACGACCTAAATATCAATTTAATCCAAAATCTCAAGATTCATTTAATCTAACACAAAGCAATAGGGTTTTAAAGCCCTAAAGTAACCATAGATCGAAACAATTTGAATGCTAATTATGGTCAGAACAACAAACTGAGTGATTCATATCATGAATCAGCTCTCGGATTCTTCAGATCTTCGCTCTAAATCAATTTAACGGCCCTTTGGACGCCTTCTTGACCCTCAAAACGACATATCTGAGATTTATAATCGCTAAAACCAAAGTAGGTTGTAAGATATCTCTTTAGGGTTAATTTTCAGCTTTATAGGTTACAATGACGCCACAACGTGGAAAAAGACTCGTCACGCCGTGGGAGATTGAATTTTCACATACATGAAAATTTCCAACTTTCCACGCTGTGGAAATGGCTTTTCCAAGGCGTGGGAATTGGAATCTAAATTTTTCACAAACATGAAAGTCGTCCAAAATTTTGTCTAGTTTTTTAGGACATCTTAAATCTCATCAATCGGAGTTACAAGTCATGAGATATGACCAAAAAACTGAAGAGGGGTCAATCTGCAACAACATCTTTTTTGCATCTTTTCAGCTCTGTTCTCCTCTTTTTTCATCCCAACTCCGATTTTAAATGTAATCGAACATTTCAAAGCATATTAAGTATCATATATCTTAAAATATAACATTTTAATAAAATATATTAAGATAACGACATAAAATATATAGTTAAATAAGGTCATATCAACATACAAATGCGTGTCAATAAAGTCCTAGTCATAAATGAAGATGACAAACATTTGTGTGTCACATATTTATGGCATACATTTACAACATACATTAATATGTCGTATTTTTTTATACTTTTAAAAAAGTTATTGACATACATTTGTCTATCATGATTTTTGATAGATTTTATAAAATATATATTTTTCTAAATTTACTAATATTCAAATTAAATCATACATTTAATGTCTCATAATACAAAATAGCCTATCATACACAAAAAGACAATTCATTGCATAATATATTGTATGTCACTTACAAACATTCACTCTAACGGGGAATAAATGTAATATATTGCTAATATGAGTTACAATTGCTACTAAATTAGACAGTTGCTATATTTTCTCAAAAAAGTGAGAACAAATTTATCTAAAACTGATGAGTCTCAGATAGAAAAGAATGCATCATTGTGACTTGACCTAATTTCAAACACATGGTATTCAAAGTAATTCCCCCTTTACTAAGGTAGTTGTAGTAGAAGTGGGCTCAAATTCATCCAATCTGTCCACCAACAGATCGACTCCATAAGTATGTTTCCATGACCTCTTGGTGCACATTTGTCATAGGTCAGGGAAAAATCGTTATCTTACATTATGATCATAACTCATAAGCATACATATAAGTAACAGCTGTGTAACGTCATAAATTCCAAAACCCAAAAAAATTTCATTTTTACAATCATCAAAACATTGAGTAATAAGTTTAGGTTCCAATGTAACAATTTAGTCACGACAGATTACATAACAAAAGATCACAAAAATGGTTTCCCCGAGTGTGTGTACGATCACACCGGCGCCTTCCCACGGTCCTCGCTAGTACCTGAAACACATAACACAACAACTGTAAGCATAAATGCTTAGTGAGTTCCCCAAAATACAATCTACGCACGTACGCCTTTCCAGGCCTTGACCTTCCGGTCCATGTGTCTCAGGGGAATTCTGTCCCGACTGGGTAAACCTTCCGGTCCTACCCATGTCAACCTTACAGTCCATATGACCACGCCTTCCGGCCCATAACATGTTGCCTTCCGGCCCAAATCAAGCATATCATACATGGCACATATAACGAATAACTTAACACACATAAGGCATATATCTCATAGCATATTCGACCTTCCGGTCACACAGTCAAACCCTTCCGGGTACAGTATAGTGAGAAGACTTACCTCGTATGCCTCGCTAATCGTGAACCCTGGAATCACTCGTGCTCGAACCCTCGAGCTGTAATCCTCTTATGATATCATGAATCTATAATTATTACTTGTACCACTAAGGTTGACCATCCATATCAAGTCAACACAGTTTAACTTGGTCAACAGTCTTTGGTCAATTGGACCGGACTCGGCGAGTGCACAATAGTGATTCGGCGAGTCTACGCGTTTTAACCAACTCGCAAGGATTTTCCCTTTGACTCGTCGAGTACTCCCCCGACTCGACGAGTTCCACCTGGGCCTGAATCACAGGGCCACCGCGACTCAACTCGCCGAGTCGCAAGGACAACTCGGCGAGTCCCAACTTGACTCGGTCCACCTATCAAAACCTTTCTAACTCTCTGCGACGCACTGAGTCACCCACAACTCGGTCAGGACTACACACTGGGTGGTCTCAAGGACAATCTTCAAGCGACTCGTCGAGTCTGTTCTTCAGACTCGGCGAGTCCATGCCATGCACCATCTAAAAATGGCTTTTGCGGTCAGATCCGTTCCATACACACATAGATCTGGCCTTCCCAAGCTTATTCATCACGTAAAGTCTCAGTCTTGGTTGCCATGCAATGCATACAAGGCTCATTTTGGAGAAATAACCTCTAATATGGCAACCCTAGCTTCTAACTCAAAAGAATGGACGTAAAGCTTGTCATATGGGGTCTCCTGGACCTGCTAAGGTCCAGATCTAGGTTCCATATCTCCATGGGACCTTTCATACTTCCAATTTAAGCCAAATAAGGCAAGAAGAAACCCTAGATTTGACACATCAACCCAAAATACGAAGTTTAGCTCTGAAAGTTACCTCAAGAAGGTTCCCTTGATGAAATAGAAGCAGATCCAAGCTCCCCAACTCTTCAAGCTTGATCTTCTCCCTCCTTTCTTGCAATAATACACAAAATGATGAACAAATGGCCTCCTAACACACTCACAAGGGCTCACAGTCGTATGGGTGCTCTTAGGGCTCAAGGTGGCCGCAAATGAAGGCCATAAGGTCCTTTAAATAGGGCTTAGGACCAGTAAATTAGGGTTACATTAAACAGCGTGGACTCGCCGTGTCCATCCCTTGGACTCGCCGAGTCCGGACGCGAACCTTCGCCCAAAACCGTGACCCGACTCGGCGAGTTCGACCTCCAACTCGCCGAGTCCTCTCACAAAATATCAAAAATATGAAAATAAAGATACCTGGGGATCCGGGTTGTTACAATTCTCCCCCACTAGAATAAGACTTCGCCCTCGAAGTCCCGCAAGGCAAATAGCTCCGGATGCTGCTCCCGCATTTCACGTTCCGGCTCCCAGGTCATCTCTGATCCCTTCCGATGTTGCCACTGAACAAATACCAGGGGTACCTCCTTGTTCCTCAAAACCTTGATCTTCCGATCTCTGATGGCTACTGGTCTTTCAGCATAATTCAGGCTTACATCCACCTGAATATCCCCTAATGGAACCACCGCCGATTCGTCGGCTATACACTTCCTCAACTGCGACACATGGAAAGTGTCGTGAATCTGTCCCAACTCTACTGGCAAGTCTAAACGGTAGGCTACCCGGCCCACCCTCGCGATCACACGGAAAGGACCAATATATCGGGGCCCCAATTTGCCCCTCTTCCTGAACCGAATCACTCCTTTCCAAGGAGATACCTTCAGGAGTACAAGATCACCAACTTGAAACTCAAGCTCGGACCGTCGTCTGTCTGCATAACTCTTCTGTCGGCTCTGAGCGGTCAACAACTCTGTCTGACCAGCTGAATTTGCTCGGTCGTCTGAAGCATGATCTCCGTGCTACCCATAACCTGCTGTCCCACCTCACCCCAACAGATGGGGGTGCAACACCTCCGCCCATACAACAGCTCAAAGGGAGGCATACCAATGCTCGAATGATGGTTGTTGTTATACGAGAACTCTGCTAAAGGTAGATAGGTGTCCCAACTCCCTCCGAAGTCCAACACACATCCCCAAAGCATGTCCTCGAATGTCTGAATCGTCCGCTCACTCTGACCGTATGTCTGGGGATGATATGCAGTACTGAAATGTAACCTAGTACCCAACTCCTCATGGAACTTCTTCCAGAACCTGGAAGTGAAACGCACGTCACGGTCCGAAATAATCAAGATCGGCACCCCGTGCTGAGATACTACTTCCCTCACATATAACTCGGCCAACTTCTCCGCAGAAGAGCTCTCGCTAATGGCTAGAAAATGAGCGCTCTTCGTCAGCCGATCCACAATCACCCAAACCGCATCGACTCCCCTCGCCGTTCGCGGTAACTTGGTGATGAAATCCATAGAGATTTGTTCCCACTTCCATTCGGGAATCTCTAGCGGTTGCAGCTTACCGTGCGGTCGCTGGTGCTCGGCCTTGACCTGCCGACAAGTCAAGCACCTCTCGACAAACCAAGCGACATTCTTTTCATACAGGGCCACCAGTACTCCTTCTTGAGATCCAAATACATTTTCGTAGCACCAGGATGAATCGAGAATTTCGATCGATGTGCTTCCTCCATCAAAATAGTGCGCGCACCGCCCACAAACGGCACCCAAATCCGACCCTGAAAAGTCATAAGCCCTCGACCATCCGTGACAAATCCTGATACCTGACCTATAACCCGCTCCTTCTTCTGATGTTCTGGATTTGCAGCCTCCACCTGAGCTCCTCGAATAATATCCAGAATCGGGGTCAATACCATCAATCTCATACAAATATCTCGGATCGGGGCGCTATCCGCCCTACGGCTCAACGCGTCGGCTACCACATTAGCCTTGCCCGGGTGGTACAGGATCTCACAATCGTAATCCTTCACCACATCCAACCACCTTCTCTGTCGCATATTCAGATTTGGCTGATCCATCAAGTACTTCAAGCTCTTATGGTCCGTGTATATCGTACATCGAACCCATACAAATAGTGTCGCCAGATCTTGAGGGCAAACACCACCACCCCCAATTCCAGGTCGTGCGTGGGATATCTCGACTCATGAGGCTTTAACTGTCTCGAAGCGTACGCTATCACATGACCCCTCTGCATAAGCACCGCCCCCAAACTCGATATAGAGGCATCACAGTATACCACAAAATCCTCCATCCCTTCCGGGAGTGCAAGCACTGGAGCCTCGCACAATTTCTGACGAAGCGTCTCGAATGAGGACTGCTGCTCCGGTCCCCATGAAAACGTAACACCCTTCCGGGTCATCCTAGTAAGTGGCACAGCGATCTTGGAGAAATCCTTGATAAACCTGCAATAATATCCAGCCAAACCCAGAAAACTCCTGATCTCGGTGGGCGATCTCAGCACCTCCCACCTCAACACCGCCTTAATCTTGGCCGGGTCGACCAATATCCCTTTCTGGTTAACAAGATGCCCGAGGAACTAGACCTATCGTAACCAGAAATCACACTTGGAGTACATGGCATACAGTCTCTCCGATCTCAAAACCCCAAGAATCTCCCTCAAATGTTCCTCATGCTAATCCCTAGTCCTCGAATACACCAAAATATCATCGATGAATACGATCACCGATCGATCCAGCATCGGTCGGAACACCCGGTTCATGAGATCCATGAATGCGGCCGGGGCATTGGTGAGCCCAAAAGGCATCACCACAAACTCATAATGTCCGTAACGAGTCCTGAAAGCAGTCTTTTGGATATCTTCCTCGCGAACCCTCATCTGATGATATCCCGACCTCAAGTCAATCTTGGAAAACAAAGATGCCCCCTGCAACTGATCGAACAGATCGTCGATCCTAGGTAACGAATATCGGTTCTTAACCGTCAACTTGTTCAACTCCCGATAATCGATACACATCCGGTGTGAACCATCCTTTTTCTTGACGAACAAAATCGGCGCTCCCCAAGGCGAGCTACTTGGTCGAATGAATCCCTTTCCCAAAAGCTCCTGAAGCTGCAAGGATAATTCCTGCATTTCCGGCGGAGCGAGACGATAAGGCGCCTTGGCGATGGGCGCCGCTCCCGGAACCAAATCGATACGAAACTCCACTTGTCTCTCCGGAGGCACACCCGGTAACTCTTCGAGGAACACATCCGAAAACTCGCATACAACCGGAACGTCATCAATCGAATTGGGCCTCTCCACGGTCACACGAGTGTCCATCACATAGGCTATGAATCCATCACAGCCCTGCTGCAAACTCTGCCTTGCCCTGGCAGCCGAACAAAACGCCAACCCACACCGGGTCCCCTCGCCATAAACCATGAGCACTCCCCCACTAGGGTCTCGAATCATCACCAGCTGTCTCTCGCGGTCAATGACTACTCCAAACTTACTCAACCAATCCATGCTCACGATAACGCAGACATCCCCCATAGCTATAGGGACCAAGTCTATAGGAAACTCGACCCCAAAAATCTCGAGCACGCATCCTCGAATCACCTTGGTGGCGTATACCGCTTTCTCATTTGCTATAGCAACTCACAGGGGTCGACTCATCACCACCCGATCGATACCAATGTGCTGGCTAAAAGCCAATGAAACAAAAGACCGACTCTGTCACACCCCCAAACCAAGGATGGCGGAAACGTCCGGGGGTGGAGGACTTCATGTATAGTATCATAACCACAATTTCAATAGTAATTTAAGCAAACACAACCAACATATATATAATTGAAAAAGTTACATCACTTGTATGAATTACATGTTTCAAAATCAATTACAATATGTTGACAAAATATGAAAAGTTTGACGTCTTAACGTCCCATCCTCCAAAGCACTTGATTACCTGTTTAGTGTTTTCCTGAGAATACGAGTTGTTTGAAAAGTGTCAACACAAAGGTTGGTGAGTTCATAAGCTTTTATTAATAAACTTAGTAGAAGTCTATCACATGTAAATGTCGCGTTTGTGTCAGAAAAATCCGATATTTTCCTTGAAATCCGAAAAATGTAGCCTTATAACCAAAGACTAAAATGTATAAGAAATCATCGTTTCTTTGTAGAAATGTCGTGAGTTTAAAATGATATGGAAAGTAAATTTCTTTATCAACCTAAAACCTACTTCGGTTTTATGAAACCCCGTAAACTTTATGAATTGTTATCTCCCTAGGTGAGTCGCTATAATCATACTGTGACTATGTGAACCTGCCACAACGTTTCTCAGGCGTCGCGAAAATGAAATGACATTTGTCACCCGTAGACCTGCAGGTCCCACTGTAGCTAGCAGCAAGGTGTGGGGTGTCAAACCCAATATAGATCTATATACAAGTATCACGTTCTCCCTCAAGGAGATTTTGATTATAACTACCAGGAATTATATCCCGCACTCGGACGTACGGGGAGAGAGAGTCTCACAACATAGGTTAACAAGTTTACGTGAAATGTGTGTGGATATAAATCTTTCTTGTATGAATGTACCCTTTTTGTACGAGTGTGTTGAGTGATGTATCATAAACTATACCTATTATAGTTTATCTAAAATGTATATAATATGTATGAATTCTTTTTATGGAAATGTATTAGTGTTGTGAATTTATCCAACTATACTTTTTATAGTTACATAATACGTGTTCTAAATGAATGAATAATATTTAATATGAATGACTTAGTTTCAGTTCACAATGATAAACTAACAAGGAAACACATTCAAATATTAGAACTTATGATTATACACTTTGCTCAACATATTACAAAGTGTTATGATATTTACATGCTGTTGGCTAACTTTAGCAATTATGCCCAGTTTTGGAAAAATCATAGAAAAATCATACGAAGTCGAAAACTAGATCCGTAAATTCTGAGAGTTCACAAAATGTGTCTAGTTTACTCATAATTTTTATCACGATTTTTAATGACATCCAACTTGGGTGAAAATGTCCATAATCACAGACTGGTCCGGATTGTTGTTTGAAATGATAGGCAGTTTTGTAAAAATCACCATAAATTGTAGAAAAATCATATGGAGATGTGCAAGTAGTCATTTTAAAGCTACAAACTTGAACTATTTGCACCTTGTACAGTTTTGAAAATAAAAATGTTTAAGATGCCCAAAACAGTCCGTGAATGGAGTTGAACTTTTCTGATGAAGGCTGTTAGAAAATTTTAATTATGTTCTTAGTGTTTTAACTTGTATTCCCCCCCCTGAAAACTTGAGAAAACATGAAAATGTAGGGGTATGAACTCACCTTAAGTGATTTCAGTAGGTAAGTGTTGAAGAAGATAAGTGTTCAACCCAAGAACACTTGAAGATTCGAAGATCTAACACAATTATGAGAGAGTTTGTCTAAGATATCCATGATTTGAGTGGAAATAATTGAGATAATCATAAAGAGAATGGATCATTCTTACCAAATGTGGAGGAAAATCCAAAGATCAGCCCTCAAATCTCGAGTTCTAGAGAGGGAAATTGAGAGAGAAAAGAGTTTGCTCTTTTTGGTGAAAAGAGAGGAAATGAGGGAAATGAGGAGAGAGGGTGAATATTCAGCTCTCCAAAAACGTGGAGAGGAGTGATGATTGAGTGGAAAAGATATTGATGTGACCTAGGTAAGGTGGGGAGGTGTGGCTGGTCATAGAGTGGGTGTGGGAGTGGTTGCTTGTGTTATAAGGTAAAGCAAAGTCAACACTCCACCTCTTTGTACTTTACCCACTTGCTTTCATTATTTAAATAAAGATTTTTATGAAAATATGATTAAATTGTGAATATTTAGGGTTTATTATGTTAAAATATGATTTTGGGTGAAATTCTCCCGTTAAAATAATTAAAAACGGGCCTTAAACGCAAAACTATGCGAAAACCGGGAGAAAATGAGTTCCCAGCGAGACCTCTCGGTCCTAGGCTGAGGTTTGGTCCCTAGGCCGAGACTCGGTCCATGCTGAGGATTGTAGCCGGAAACGAACAGAGGGAAACGAAGGGGCGAGGAGGTGAGAAACGAGAAGGCGCGAACCGGAAGTGAGAGGCGAAGGCGAGGGTTCGGTCCGGCGATGAAAGGCGAGAAGTCAGAACCGAACGAACTGTAGTGAACAGTAGTGAACAGTACCTTCGGTTCGGTTCTTCCAGGGCGAGGTTCGGTTTCGGTTAGTGGTGAACAGTACCTTCGGTTCGGTTCTTCCAGGGCGAGGTTCGGTTTCGGTTAGTGGTGAACAGTACCTTCGGTTCGGTTCTTCCAGGGCGAGGTTCGGTTTCGGTTAGTGGTGAACAGTACCTTCGGTTCGGTTCTTCCAGGGCGAGGTTCGGCTCAGGAGGGTTCGGTTCGGCTCCTCTTGCTCTCAATCCCTAAGAGGACCTTCGGGTCCTAAGAAGCTTTTCTCTTGGTTTCGGTTCCTAATGTCTATTTTTCTCGTTTTTACCCCGTTTTAAGCTGTTTTTGACACGGTTAAGCGTCGGAATGACCCGAATGATTCTAAAAAGTTACGGGAACTATTTGAGAGAGATTCGGGAGAGGTTTCTCACACTTGGAGAGATTTGGGAGAGATTTGACATTCTTGGAGAGATTTCTCATACAAAGAGATATTTGCGAGAGTTTTCACATACTTAGAGGGATTTGGGAGAGATTTGATATTCTTGGAGAGATTTCTAATACAGAGAGATATTTGAGAGAGATTTCGCATACTTGGAGAGATTTGGGAGAGATTTGACATTCTTGGAGAGATTTCTCATACAAAGAGGTATTTGCGAGAGTTTTCACATACTTAGAGGGATTTGGGAGAGATTTGACATTCTTGGAGAGATTTCTAATACAGAGAGATATTTGAGAGAGATTTCGCATACTTGGAGAGATTTGGGAGAGGTTTGACATAGAGAGAGATAGTGTGGAAACGATTGAGAGAGGTTCCATGTGGGATAGTTGTGAGTGTCCGGCATCGAAATGCATGGTTCGTGAACCCTATTAAGCCTTGTTTAAGGATCTTACACACTCCCGATGAGTATGCAACATTGTTTTATCGGTCTAGTTCATTGATTAGAACTAGGGTTTAGGAAATTTTTAACACAAGACTTTTCTCAAGTGATGTTTTCCAATTAATATAGCAAGTTATACAGTATGAACATAACACAAACCCT
Source organism: Lactuca saligna (assembly GCF_052625555.1). NCBI lineage: Eukaryota > Viridiplantae > Streptophyta > Magnoliopsida > Asterales > Asteraceae > Lactuca > Lactuca saligna. The sequence continues at coordinate 143,383,007 of NC_136420.1, forward strand.
AATACACAAGGTTTAATCGAGTTGACCGGTCTTGACTTGATGACTTGACTTGACTCAAGATTGACGATTGTCACAGACTCGCACCCGAGTCGAACAATACCAAAGCAGGCACATGATTCACAAGAAAAGTACATACGCATATAATAATATAAGCACAATATCTCAGTATAAATGTAAATACATGAAAGAATACATACCGGCCACGACATCAGGCGCCGCGCGGACCTCCTCTGCAGTCAACTGGAAAGCTCTCCCATGAGCCTTCGGGGCCTCGGCCTTCACTGGCCGAACCTCGGGAACCCTAGCAGCAGGCGTAGATCCCTGGCAAAGCTGGGGGCTCTCGCCCTTCCGATGGCCAGTTTGGTTGCTATGAAAGCAAACCATGAATCCCTTGGGGCAATCTCTAGCAATGTGCCCCTCCTTGCCACACTTATAGCAAGCACCCGATCGACATGCCCCCTCTGGATCTCGAATCAGCAGACTTGATCCGCTTGGCTACCGGTTGAGACTGGGCCGGCCGCCGATCCACCCGTTGAGACTCGGCCTCCTCCCTGGCCTGGGTCTCCAACTCGATCTCACGCTTCCTGGCATTCGCCTGAAGCTCTGCAAATGTCTGATATGACGAGTTCGATACGAACTTGGTGGTTGTCGAGGCCAACACAAATAATAACCCTAATTATTACACACTAAAATAGCGTATAGTGGTAAAGGGATCGAATCCACGGAGACTGGTTCAATTTGATAACTCTATGAAAAATCTCTTTGTAAAATACTTGGAATATGACAATAAATTAAAAATGGGGGTTTTGATGTTTTGAAATACTTGAAACAAACTAGAATTAACTATGATTTAAATAGACAATTGCAACAAAAATAAGAATTTTATGTAAAATCAATAAGGGAAAGATGGTTGACTTAAAGTTTTCTCACTTTGACTTTTGATGAACATATCATTAGAATTCAATGGTGCAATACTTGTTTTAAATCCTCAATTTGGCTATAGTAATCCAAGGAGCTTGAGATTACCTAGACTTTTCTTAATTGTTGAAATGGCTAGAGAAGCTCATAACAATTTCCTTAGTCAAAGTCACTAATTCCAAATAGCATGTAATTAGTGAAAGTCAACTAGAATTAAGAACCAAAAAGTCACCAAATCCAAGAGGGGTCAAATGCTTTCACCACCATGTTGGAGGAAATGTTTTTATGATTGTGTGAAGCAAAAACAACACAAAAATCATTTGTTGCTTGCTAATTTGAGGATCCTTTACTTAATCAAGAAATTAGCCAACTAATCACCACAAACACATTTAAACTCATGAACTAAAACATACAAGTAATGATAAGATGTTAAAACACAAAACATTTCCATAAAGATTCAAGAACATGTTCATGGATTCTTCAACATTCAACAAAAGTTCAAAGGATTAACCAAAAGTCAACCAAGATTAGCTTAGCCAAGCATGGCTAAACCCAAAGAAACAAAGTTAGAGAAATTTGTACCAAACATTAAGCAAGAATCAAGAGGTAAAAATATGATGTTCTTCAAGGGTTCTTGGCCTTCAAAAGTCTCCAAAACTCCAGAGAGAATCTTCAAAAATCGGGTGTCCAAGAGTATGCAAAAGATGGGCACCAACCTTCCTCAAATAGCTCAAAAGAAGAATTTCCGAAATTGCCCCTGCAGGAGGTTGCGCGACCCGCGTGCTCTTGCGCGGGTGGTCCCTGGATGTAGCATCTTTGAGGTTTTGGGCCTCCATAGCTTAGCCCACTTGTCCCAGATCGAATCCAATCACCTCCTAGCCCATTTTCTTCAAGTTTTTCTTCATTTTAAGCCCAATTTGACCTCTCCAAATCCTCCAAAGCTCGTGAATTCGCCCGATTAATAATTTACGTACGCTTGAATATTCCCCCGCATCTTGCAAATTTAAAGTTTATTTCTCTCCAAGTCTTCAAATAATCATCAAGATCACTCCATGCATCATCGCCACTACCCATCAAGCCCAACATCATTTTTATCTACCAAATCTCATCGCCTCCTATATGTCCCGAACACTCCCGCTCCGCTAGACCCGAAAACCTGCAATTATGCTCACAAGATTCGAGAGTACCCGAAATAGTCATAAAATAACAAAAAGGAAAATATGCATGGAAATTATCTAAATTATGAATGAAATATGCTAAAATAAACTATAAAAAAGAAGTAATTAAAATGAAGCTATCAAATCACCCCAAGCTTAAACCTTACTTGTCCTCAAGTAAGACAAGACTAAATGAACTTGGGATGAACTACCCTAGAAATAAAAAGAATGGATAGAACCATGGAACCTGTTCGATGTTAGTCAACATGGTCAGAATTGATTTCGCTGCTATCTCACAACTTTTTCATCCGATGACAATGGAACCATAAACCACAGCCAGGACAACTCCTTTAGGTGAGTAAGGAGGGATGAGCAGTCGCAGCCTCAATGGAACATGTATACAATGATGAACATCTGTAGTAGGGAGAAAGCAACTAGATGGGCTCGGGTGGAGCTCTTTTTTAAGTGTACACTCTGATCTCACATTTGCCGGTTTCTCTCATGTGTAACTAGGTTTAATCGCTCGGGCACCGTTGTAGGAATCGATTCACTTGGTGTTGGCCCAAACCTCCCGTAGTATCCGACTCGACAGTCTCCCTAACATCACCAATTTGCGAAAAACAACTCGATCTATATACAATAAAACATACCTAAATAAATGAATATCAAACGCCGGGTGACCAAGATGTTGGGAAATTTGTTCAATAATTGAACCGGCCACCTATCTAAGATAGTTGCAACTGAAAATTTGCATGCTTCATTTTGTTTTTGTTTTTGTTTTTGTTTTTTGTTTTTTTGTTTTTTGTTTTTTTTTTTTGTTTTTTTTTTTTTGTTTTTTTTTTGTTTTTTGTTTTTTTTTTTTGTTTTTTTTTTTTTTGATGAGAAAACCCTTTGACTCAAAATTTGGTTCCCAAAGGTGTGTAGGTGGAACCGAAATGGTAATGATATAATCCGAATGGCCTAAGTGTGAAAATGACCATGTGTGGAGCATAAAGATGTAATGTAAGCTCCTTTTCAAACTTGTGGTTTTTCAAAGGTAATGAAAATGTCCAAATGTGGACTAAAAGACTCTCTAAATTCTAAGAAAATCGCAAAAAGATATGGTGATGTAAAGAGACCGGATATGGATTCTACTCGGGGACAAGCACCAATGCTTCATCCTAACAGTTCAAACATGATCAAGTGTGATCCTCTCCGCGGTAGTGACCGCAAGGCTAAGAACACCCATTGCTATAGTATATCATATAGTTGTTAGTATTGTATGCATAATTCTTCATGAAACTACCTGGCCATGATCACTTACCCCTTTAAGCTACCAGCATCTGATCCCAAAGTGGTCCCGATTCGATGGGTGAGATAGCAACAAGATCCTGGACCAATAATGATACAATAACTGTGAACCTGTTCCATGGCATCCAAGAGAGGTGAGAATAAACAGACAACAAAAATGCATGAATGCTAATGTCTTAAGCTAAATGTTATGCCAAAAATAAAAAGTGGAAAAAGAAGAAAATAAAATCTTTTTGGAATTAAAAAAAATGAATGAAAATTAGCTTAAAACTAAAATGTTATGCAACCTAATTAAAAATGCATGAAAAAAATAAAAGGAAAATGAAATGCCCCACCCCAAGCTTAAGAACGAGCATTGTCCTCAATGCTTGAGGAAAGGGCGGAAAGGACCTAAATTGGGGGGTCGGGCGGCGGGAAATTCCCTTGGTGATAGTGGTAGTCCCACATATCCTGGACCTGGCGGGAAGTGTGAGAGGAGGACTGCTCCAATCGATCAACACGGCTTGCCACATCTAGGATGGCTCTCGAATTCTCTTGCGTTTGGGCGTCGATGCGTTGCACCGTGGAGAACATTGTGGCAAATTGGTCAAAGAACATGGGGGGGAAATATGGTAGGACTTCGTCTCCCTCCTGCTGATGCGGCTGGTCAAAATGATGTGGAGGGGCCTGGAATTGATCATGCGGAAACATCGGCTGCTGCATCGAGGGCTGGTCAAAATGATCCTCAGCTTCGGGCATCTTGTCGTTCTCTTCGTCATCTTCTTCCTCTTGTTGCTCTGCGTCGTCACCCTCATCATCACCGAATTCTGGGAATACACCTGCTTGGGTCAATTGATCTGGAGGAAGCCAAGTGTCGGGGTTGCCTGTATCGAATGAAGAACCGATCCAACTTGGCAGGATGTAAATCGGGGCTTTGTCAGAGTCTAACCAACTGTACGTGCGGGTTCCCCGATCGAGCAACATCTCCATCCGGATGAGAGTGTCACAATCTAGCAGGAAGTTCGGTGGGGTGTCGATAGGTATGTACTCGGGATCCGGGAAGTCTAGGCCGACGGCTCGACCTATGATCGTGATAAGTCCCCCGATGAAAATTTCCCCTGAGGAACGTTGGCGTATGGAGTCATATTTGTCTAAAAAGAAACCAGAAAAACTGAGAGAGAGTGCACGCCTCATGCTTCGGAGGAAAAATAGCTCACATCTGTTGATTTGACCGGGCTCGAGACGCCCGAAGATACTCGTCGTAAGGACTCAGTGAGCAATTCGCCAACAGGGGTGAACGATGTGCTTGGCTCGCTGTCGGCTTGGGTTGAAGGTTGGGAGACCGGAAATTTGCATCCAAAAGTTTGCATCAGGGTAACGCAGAAAATCTTGGTACTCTTGATTTTGGGGGCTGATGCAGAATGGATCGTCTATACCCATGATAGAATCAAGCTCTTCGTATGTGATTCTATGATGCTCCCCTTTCAACTGGAATGTGAGGACTTTTGTGTCATCATCTCGTGCATATGTGCTAAGAAATTCCATTGTGGGTTCCTCGTAAGTTCTGTCACAAAGTCGAAGAAAACCACGCCAACCGAGTTTTATGAACAAATGGCATACACCATCATGCACCCCAAGCTTTTTCATGGACTTTTTATGGTAGAATTTTGTCGGCCGGATTGCGCGACCCCGAAGATTGGAGCGATAGGTTTTGATCTCAGCATTTGTAAGGGAAGGATCGCTTCCCTCTTCTCCTCTTTTTTTTCGTTTACCGGCTGCTTTGCGTGATGGACCGGCGGTATCCTTTTGCGGGTTAGGATCGATCGATGATCCATGGGTGCGTGTCCGAGCCGTGGTTTTGCCCATTTTCGAAACCTACAATATCAAAAACAACTTCACCAACGTAATCCCTCACCTCACCACTCTCAAATCAATGCAACTATCTTTAGACCGAACACAAAAAAAAAATCCAAGAAATAATGACACCCAACTTTTGACAATGTAAAATGGTTTCAACAACACCACTCGGTCAATTCGATAATCCCAACAAAAATTCGGCAGCAATATGAGACAAAATGAGAAAATCCCAACCAAAGTTTAAACAATTTTTTTGAACAAATTTCCAAGCAAATTAACCAATCTCAACCTTTCTCAAATCAATGTTTCCAAATAAACCGGGCAACAACTAACGATCTTAGGCAATTTCCAAAGCATAATTGGATGCAATTACTGAATTGAAACAATGCAATGTAATAAAAACCAAGGAAAGAGAATACCCGTATTATCCCAAAATTGAACTTGAACCCGGAATCCGCTACCGTGCACCCCAAGCTTTGGTTATTCGTGGGTGCCTAAATGCAAGACTTGTTCATTGAAGGGATATTTTCAACTTGATTTGTGTGAAAAATCCGGCGGCGGCTTGTGGTGGCTCAAAAATTATGGGAAAATTTTTGATGAGATTTTGAGGTTTTGTTTGGTTAGATGTAAAGATCCCCGAAAAAGAAACACTTTGGTGATGTCGGAATTTCGAGAGGTGGTGGGAGTTGGCCGGAAAATGGCCGGAAAGCCGCGAGTTGGGTGGTGGTGGCGCCCCTAGACCCGGCGATGGATCGGAGTAAACTTTAGGTGGGGTTTGTAGAGCACGGAAAATGGTGAAGAATGGTGGTGGTCTCGTCGTATTCCGACCGGTGGAACTCCGGGAAATCAAATTTTTGTGAAAAGTGGGTTTATGTGTTCTTGAGAGTTTGAGAGAGAATGAGGGGTTTTTGAGAGAATGAAATGAAGAAGAAGAGTTGCTGGAGGTTTTTAATCCATATACAAGTGTGGTCAACACCCGGTCAATGTTGGTCAACTCATTAAACCACCTGGTCAACGAAAGTCAAAGCTGGTCAACAAAATAGGGGATAGTCGTCAAAGCAGCACGCGGGTCGCGCAGAGGGGGCGCGCGGTTCGCGCATATCATGCAGTTTGGTGCTTGATTTTTTGTTGCATGTTGAAGACCGGCCACGCACACCAGCCGCACACCCGTGCACGGGTCGCGTAGACCCCTGCTCCCGGAAATCGATTTTTCTCTGTTTTCTTCCGTTTCTTCACTAGTTCTTGATCCCAAATGCCCCAAACACCTAGAAACTCTTGATTTCTTCAAAAATGACTTCAAAAGACGTATCAAAACATTTTCAAAACTTCTTTATTCGAACGTAGAAACACGAAAGCATAAAGCTTTTCCAAAAATGCCTATCTTTAACGTCTTAGGCGAGACGTCCTTCTAGCTTGGTTCAACACTCCGGTGCATCCAAGTGGATGACTTCAATAACACTTGCATTAAAACTTTCATAGAATGGCTTTAATCAGTGCCCGTTAACTTTGAAAATATGTCCCGTTTCTTCACTTTGGATTTCCACCGCTCCATGGTCAAAAGTCTTTATTACAACAAATGGGCCAATCCACCTTGATCTTAATTTGCCCGGGAATAACTTCAACCGTGAATGGTAAAGTAAGACCCTATGTCCCGGTTCAAAATTCTTCCGAGTGATGGACTTGTCGTGGAAGAGCTTCGTTTTCTCCTTATAAATCCTTGCGTTTTCATAGGATTCGTTTCTCAATTCTTCTAGCTCTTGGATTTGAAGTTTACTATGCCTTCCAGCCTCGTCAATGTCGAAGTTGCATTTCTTGACCGCCCAAAATGCTCGGTGCTCTAACTCGACGGGAAGATGACAAGGTTTTCCGAAAACTAATCTGAAGGGCGACATTCCAATCGGGGTCTTATAAGCGGTCCGATATGCCCATAAGGCATCGTCAAGTCCCAAACTCCAATCCTTCTTTGTCGGATTCACCGTTTTCTCTAGAATAGACTTCACTTCACGATTCGAGACCTCCGCTTGACCATTCGTTTGAGGGTGATAGGCAGTAGAGACACGATGAGTCACGTGATACTTCTTCAATAGAGCCTCCATCATTTTGTTGCAAAAGTGCGTCCCTCTATCACTAATCAAAGCCCTAGGCATACCAAATCTCGCAAAAACATTAGACTTTAAAAACTCGATAACCGTTTTGGCATCGTCCGATCTTGTGGCTTTGGCTTCAACCCATTTAGAAACATAGTCAACTGCGAGTAAAATATAAACGTTGCTAAATGATACGGGAAATGGGCCCATAAAATCAATCCCCCATACGTCGAAAATTTCACAAACAAGGATTGGATTTTGGGGCATTTGGTTCTTTTGCGAAATGTTTCCCGTCCTTTGGCACCGCTCACAACTTTTGCAAAACATATAACTATCGCGTGACATGGTTGGCCAAAATAATCCACATTCAAGGACTTTTCTCAAAGTCCGGCTAGGTCCGAAGTGTCCCCCACAAGCAAATTCATGACAAAATTGCAAAATGGATTGGTGCTCTTGTTGGGGCACACATCGCCTAATGATTTGATCGGGACAATGTTTCCACAAATAAGGTTCACCCCACACATAGTATTTTGCATCACTTTTCAACTTGTCTTTTTGAGAACGCGTGAATGTGTCGGGATACCTTTTTGTGACCAAAAAGTTAACGATATCGGCATACCAAGGAATAGATTGGGTAAGGGAAAAGAGATGCTCATCCGGAAACTCGTCCCGCAATCGGAGAGGAGTTTCATTTGAAGTGATCCAACATAGATGATCGGCAACGAGGTTCTCGCATCCGCTCTTATCCCGGATTTCCATGTCAAATTCTTGTAATAGTAGGATCCACCGGATGAGTCTCGGCTTTGCATCTTTCTTCGTCATCAAGTACTTAAGAGCTGTGTGATCCGAATACACTATGACCTTGGTACCAAGTAGGTATTGTCTAAATTTCTCCAAGGCGAACACTATGGCCAATAGCTCCTTCTCCGTGGTAGAGTAGTTGCTTTGGGCATTGTCTAGTGTCCTTGATGCATAATAGATCACATGGGAGGCCCTCCCATTCTTTTGACCCAAAACGGCGCCAATCGCATAGTTGCTTGCATCACACATGATCTCAAAAGGGAGATCCCAATTTGGTGCTTGCATGATGGGAGCGGATGTAAGCAACTCTTTGAGCTTGTCAAAAGCTTCTTTGCACGCCTCATTGAACTCGAAATCGACCTCCTTTTGCAAGAGTTGGCACATTGGTCTTGTTATCTTTGAAAAATCCTTGATGAACCTTCTGTAGAAACCTGCATGGCCCAGAAAAGAACGAACTTCCCGAACACAAGTCGGGTAAGGTAAGCTTTGAATAACATCAATTTTGGCCTTATCTACCTCAATTCCTTTTTTAGACACAATGTGACCCAAAATGAGACCTTGACTCACCATGAAATGACATTTCTCAAAATTCAAAACCAAGTTTGTTTCAATGCATCTTTTTAAAATTTTTGTGAGATTAGTCAAACATTCTTGAAAAGAGTTGCCATGTACCGTGAAATCATCCATAAAACCCTCAATTATGTTTTCAACATAATCCGAAAAGATACTAACCATACAACGTTGGAAAGTGGCCGGGGCGTTACACAATCCAAATGGCATTCTCCGGTATGCAAAAGTACCAAATGGGCATGTAAATGTTGTCTTTTCTTGGTCTTCCGGTGCCACCGGGATTTGGTGAAAACCAGAGTACCCGTCTAGACAACAATAATGGGATTTCCCGGCCAACCTTTCTAACATTTGGTCAATGAAAGGCAATGGGAAATGATCTTTTCGTGTGCTCGCATTGAGTTTGCGGTAGTCAATACATACTCTCCACCCGTTTTGCACACGGGTGGGGACCATCATACCTTTGTTGTTCTCGACCACCGTAATTCCCGTCTTCTTTGGAACGACTTGCACCGGACTCACCCACTTGCTATCCGAGATTGGATAGATCACCCCCGCATCAAGAAGCTTTAATATCTCTTTCTTCACGACTTCCATCATTGGTGGATTTAGCCTTCTTTGCGCGTCTCTACTTGGCTTGCATTCATCCTCCATTAAGATCTTGTGCATACAAGTGGAGGGGCTCAAACCCTGGATATCCGCAATCGTCCAACCCATGGCTTCTTTATGCTCCTTCAACACCTTGAGGAGTTGCTCTTCTTCAAATTCGGTTAAATGAGTTGAGATGATAACCGGAAGGGTTTCATTCTTTCCCAAGTATGCATACTTCAAGTGTTGAGGTAAGACCTTTAATTCCAATTCGGGTGGTTGAACAAGGGATGGAGACAATTTTGTATGAGTTTGGGACAATTCAATTTGCTTGACATCTAATCTTGTGGATTTTTTCATTTCCATTTTATTTACCAACTTCTCAACTTCCGGATCCAAAGAATAAAACTTTAATTGCTCGGCTAGCTTCCCACAATCGAATCCTTTGCTTAAGATCATCTCCAACATATCACCGTTAGATAACTCAAACAATTCTTGAGTAATTGGCTCAACAACATCAACAAAGTACAAAGATGAAACATCACTAAGATATCTCATGGCATCATAAATATTAAAACTTATTGTTTCACCATCAAACTCCATTGTCAAACTTCCCGCATACACATCGATCTTTGTCCTAGCCGTCTTCAAAAACGGTCTCCCAAGCAAGATTAGAGCCGATTTGGAAGACACTTGCTCATCTAGATCAATCACATAGAAATCCGCCGGGAAGACTAATTGGTTCACTTGCACTAGGACATCTTCTAAAACACCTCTAGGAAAGACACTTGATTTATCCGCAAGAGAGATTATGACACCGGTTTCACTTAAGGGTCCGACATTTAATGATTCATACACTGAATAGGGCATGACATTGATAGAAGCACCAAGATCAAGCATAGCACTACTAAAAGTGACATCTCCAATCTTGCAAGGAACCGTGAACATTCCGGGATCTTTGCATTTGGGTGGAAGTTTCCTTTGTAAAACCGCGGATGCGTTTTCATTCATCAAAATTTTCTCATTTCCCTTCAACTTCCTCTTGTTGGTACAAAGTTCTTTCAAGAACTTTGCATATCTCGGGATTTGCTTGATTGCATCAAGTAGAGGGATGTTTACTTCCACCTTTCGGAAGGTGTCCAAAATCTCTTTCTCCTCCATATTCTTCTTTGAAGTTGCAAGTCGAGAGGGGAACGGTGGTTGAGTGGCTATTGGTGTTCCTAGAGGGATGGACTTCTTTGGAACTCCGGCTTGTGCATCGTTCTTGACTGTAGGTTCTTCAATGGGAATGATCTCTATTTCTTCCTCTTCTTCCCTTGGCTTCTTCTTTGAACTACTTTCTCCGACTTGCTTGCCACTTCTCAAGGTCACCACATTGACATTTGGGTTCTTTTCGGTTTGAGAAGGGAGTTTACCACGGGATTCCAACTTGCTTATGGACGTAACTATATCTCCCATTTGTGCTTCAAGGTTGGAGATACTAGTCCTTGTCTCTTTTTGGAATTGTTGGGTACTAGTGGCTAGAGATTTGACAATGTCTTCAAGAGACATTCCGGAGCTACTTGGTTGAGATTGAGGAGATTGTTGATGATGATGTGGAGGGTGCGTTTTGGATTGATAGTGTGGTTGTTGATTTTGGTATTGAGGTTGTGGTGGTGGATAGGATGGTCTAACCAATGCATTGTGAGGCAATGGTCTTGGGTTGTAGCTTCCGTTGGGATTTGGTTTCCAACTTGAATTATATGCATTTTGGTACCCGGATGGTTTGTTGTGGTAGTTTTGGAATTCTCCCGTGGCATTCACATGCTCTGCATCTTCTTGAAGGATGGGACACATATCCGTAGGATGTCCCATGGTTGCACATATTCCACAAACCATCACTTGTGGAGTTTGTCCCATGGCTAGCTTTTGGACGACGGATGTTAGATCTTTTATTTGAGACTCAAGATTCGATGTTCCCACTTCATTAACTTTGTGTTGTGTGTCTCTCTTCATGTCTTGGCGAGGGCCAAAATGGTGTGAATTTGCGGCTATGGTGTTGAAAAGTTGTCTTGTTTGTTGTGGGGTTTTACTAAAGACATCTCCACCACTTGAGGGATCAACTAGTCTTCTCTCCATTGGCAACAATCCCTCATAGAAGTGTTGAATGAGGAGTTGTTCCGGAATTTGGTGTTGTGGGCAACTATAGCACAAGTTGTTGAACCTCTCCCAATAATCATGGAAAGTCTCATTTTGACCTTGGCGGATTCCACAAATCTCATTTCGAAGACTTGAGACTCTTGAGGCGGGATAAAACTTGTCAAGGAAAGCTCTTGCCATGTCGGTCCATGAGTTGATCGACCCCGGTGGAAGATAGAATAACCAATCTTTTGCTCTATCGGCCAATGAAAAGGGGAATGCCCTTAGCTTGATTTGGTCATCGGTTGACCCTTGTGGCTTCATGCTAGTGCAAATAATGTGGAACATCTTCAAATGCTTATGAGGGTCTTCATTCTCCAATCCATGGAAAGTCGGTAGGTGATGGACTAAACTTGACTTCAACTCCGAGCCTCCTTCCAAAACCGGGTAATTGATACCGGTTGGAGTTTGTGTAACATCGGTCTCCATCATTTGCCTCAAAGTTCTTTCGGGAACTTCTCCTCCGTCCGCCATTTCAATTGGTTCAATAATGGGTGGATTTTGTTGTAGGGGTGGTGTTTCGGGAATTTCTTGGCGAAGGTCGGGACTAGAATCGGGCTCTATGTCGCTTAATGAAGCGGTTTCGACCTCCGGATCCCCGTGAGGATTAGAAGTTTGACCACGTTCAATTCGCTTTTCCTTCGCCAAATGCCTTGCTTCTTTTTCGATTTCTGGATTGTAAATCAAGTCACCTGTACGCTGAGATCTGGGCATAGAGAAACAAATTGATTAAAAATAAACCAATCCCCGGCAACGGCACCAAAAATTTGGTGGTTGTCGAGGCCAACACAAATAATAACCCTAATTATTACACACTAAAATAGCGTATAGTGGTAAAGGGATCGAATCCACGGAGACTGGTTCAATTTGATAACTCTATGAAAAATCTCTTTGTAAAATACTTGGAATATGACAATAAATTAAAAATGGGGGTTTTGATGTTTTGAAATACTTGAAACAAACTAGAATTAACTATGATTTAAATAGACAATTGCAACAAAAATAAGAATTTTATGTAAAATCAATAAGGGAAAGATGGTTGACTTAAAGTTTTCTCACTTTGACTTTTGATGAACATATCATTAGAATTCAATGGTGCAATACTTGTTTTAAATCCTCAATTTGGCTATAGTAATCCAAGGAGCTTGAGATTACCTAGACTTTTCTTAATTGTTGAAATGGCTAGAGAAGCTCATAACAATTTCCTTAGTCAAAGTCACTAATTCCAAATAGCATGTAATTAGTGAAAGTCAACTAGCATTAAGAACCAAAAAGTCACCAAATCCAAGAGGGGTCAAATGCTTTCACCACCATGTTGGAGGAAATGTTTTTATGATTGTGTGAAGCAAAAACAACACAAAAATCATTTGTTGCTTGCTAATTTGAGGATCCTTTACTTAATCAAGAAATTAGCCAACTAATCACCACAAACACATTTAAACTCATGAACTAAAACATACAAGTAATGATAAGATGTTAAAACACAAAACATTTCCATAAAGATTCAAGAACATGTTCATGGATTCTTCAACATTCAACAAAAGTTCAAAGGATTAACCAAAAGTCAACCAAGATTAGCTTAGCCAAGCATGGCTAAACCCAAAGAAACAAAGTTAGAGAAATTTGTACCAAACATTAAGCAAGAATCAAGAGGTAAAAATATGATGTTCTTCAAGGGTTCTTGGCCTTCAAAAGTCTCCAAAACTCCAGAGAGAATCTTCAAAAATCGAGTGTCCAAGAGTATGCAAAAGATGGGCACCAACCTTCCTCAAATAGCTCAAAAGAAGAATTTCCGAAATTGCCCCTGCAGGAGGTTGCGCGACCCGCGTGCTCTTGCGCGGGTGGTCCCTGGATGTAGCATCTTTGAGGTTTTGGGCCTCCATAGCTTAGCCCACTTGGCCCAGATCGAATCCAATCACCTCCTAGCCCATTTTCTTCAAGTTTTTCTTCATTTTAAGCCCAATTTGACCTCTCCAAATCCTCCAAAGCTCGTGAATTCGCCCGATTAATAATTTACGTACGCTTGAATATTCCCCCGCATCTTGCAAATTTAAAGTTTATTTCTCTCCAAGTCTTCAAATAATCATCAAGATCACTCCATGCATCATCGCCACTACCCATCAAGCCCAACATCATTTTTGTCTACCAAATCTCATCGCCTCCTATATGTCCCGAACACTCCCGCTCCGCTAGACCCGAAAACCTGCAATTATGCTCACAAGATTCGAGAGTACCCGAAATAGTCATAAAATAACAAAAAGGAAAATATGCATGGAAATTATCTAAATTATGAATGAAATATGCTAAAATAAACTATAAAAAGAAGTAATTAAAATGAAGCTATCAGAACTCCCAGATATCCCTCCTCAGTACTCCCAAATACCGACTCATCCTAGCCTGCTCCGTGGACACCTGTTTGGGGTAGAACATCGCCCTCTCATGAAACTTTCGTGTGATCACCGTAATAGAATCATTACCCTGCTTGAGGGTCAAGAACTCCTGAACCAACCGTTCCCTCTCCACCGGGGAAACATACTCGTCTCTGAACATATCAGTAAACCTCTCCCAAGTCACAGCTGAGACCTCTGCCAGAGTGAAGTTTGCCGTCACGAACTTCCACCAATCCTTTGCTCCCAGGCGGAGCTGGTTCAGGGCGAACCGAACCCTCAGATGCTCTGGACATGAACAAGTATAGAAGCATCCCTCGATATCAGCAATCCATCTCATCGCAGCAATCGGATCCTGCATCCCGTCAAACTCTGGTGGCTTCGTGTTGCTGAACTCCCGGAACAGCAACGAGTCACCCCCCTGTGGTCTGGCAGCGGCCACAGCTGCGGCAGCCTTAGTCAATGCGGCGTACTGCTCATCAAATGTCTCCATCAGCGTGGTCTTAATAGACCCAAACATCTCCGGAATCTCGGCCCGGATCGCTGCAGCTACCTCCTCATGAATCATCTGACGAAGCTCCTCGTCAGTCACACCACTCGTACCAGGTCTATGTCGTGGTCCAACCATGATGTCTCTGAAATACAACATAAAAATATCAGAGACTCTATCGGGCATAATCGCACTCGATAACGCAGTCCTACTCAGTCTACGATACCCAGGGATTCTTACTTGGGCTGCCCATTGACCCGGTGTCCTTGGTAGTACGGGCCCAATACTACCAATTACACCGCGTCGGTATTCACCCCAAGTCTTCCTCCCCAAACCCCGAATCCTGAGTCCTCTATTCTTGTCATACACTAGTTACCCACTCGCTCTCAAGCACCTCATAGAAGCAGGTTTCCCTAGACTAAGGCATCACAAAATCAGGCCACTCTAGTCCTAATATGTATACCTAGTCTACTAGCATGCGTATCATATCATATCATATCTCATAACACATATTGTAAGAGTATTTTGGGGATTTTACCGTTCGGGCGCTGGCTGACCGTACACACTCTTTCTTCTTTGGTTGTCTCAAAATCACTTATCAAAATTTTTTTTATTGATTTATTAATTAAAATTTTCTCAAATCCCCGGTTTGAGTTCAGTTACGCCCGAAGGTGTACCCGAATCCCTCAAACCAAGGCTCTGATACCAACTTGTAACGTCATAAATTCCAAAACCCAAAAATTTTTCATTTTTACAATCATCAAAACATTGAGTAATAAGTTTAGGTTCCAATGTAACAATTTAGTCATGACAGATTACATAACAAAAGATCACAAAAATGGTTTCCCCGAGTGTGTGTACGATCACGCCGGCGCCTTCCCACGGTCCTCGCTAGTACCTGAA
Organism: Lactuca saligna; assembly: GCF_052625555.1. NCBI lineage: Eukaryota > Viridiplantae > Streptophyta > Magnoliopsida > Asterales > Asteraceae > Lactuca > Lactuca saligna. Next base: position 143,398,209 of record NC_136420.1, read on the forward strand.
ACACATAACACAACAACTGTAAGCATAAATGCTTAGTGAGTTCCCCAAAATACAATCTACGCACGTACGCCTTTCCAGGCCTTGACCTTCCGGTCCATGTGTCTCAGGGGACTTCCATCCCGACTGGGTAAACCTTCCGGTCCTACCCACGTCAACCTTACAGTCCATATGACCACGCCTTCCGGCCCATAACATGTTGCCTTCCGGCCCAAATCAAGCATATCATACATGGCACATATAACGAATAACTTAACACACATAAGGCATATATCTCATATCATATTCGACCTTCCGGTCACACAGTCAAACCCTTCCAGGTACAGTATAGTGAGAAGACTCACCTCGTATGCCTCGCTAATCGTGAACCCTGGAATCACTCGTGCTCGAACCCTCGAGCTGTAATCCTCCTATGATATCATGAATCTATAATTATTACTTGTACCACTAAGGTTGACCATCCATATTGTGTCAACACAGTTTGACTTGGTCAACAGTCTTTGGTCAAGTAGACCGGACTCGGCGAGTGCACAATAGTGACTCGGCGAGTCTACGCGTTTTAACCAACTCGCAAGGATTTTCCCTTTGACTCATCGAGTACTCCCCCGACTCGACGAGTTCCACCTGGGCCTGAATCACGGGGCCACCACGACTCAACTCGCCGAGTCGCAAGGACAACTCGGCGAGTCCCAACTTGACTCGGTCCACCTATCAAAACCTTTCTAACTCTCTGCGACGCACTGAGTCACCCACAACTCGGTCAGGACTACACACTGGGTGGTCTCAAGGACAATCTTCAAGCGACTCATCGAGTCTGTTCTTCAGACTCGGCGAGTCCATGCCATGCACCAGCTAAAAATGGCTTTTGCGGTCAGATCCGTTCCATACACACATAGATCTGGCCTTCCCAAGCTTATTCATCACGTAAAGTCTCAGTCTTGGTTGCCATGCAATGCATACAAGGCTCATTTTGGAGAAATAACCTCTAATATGGCAACCCTAGCTTCTAACTCAAAAGAATGGACATAAAGCTTGTCATATGGGGTCTCCTGGACCTGCTAAGGTCCAGATCTAGGTTCCATATCTCCATGGGACCTTTCATACTTCCAATTTAAGCCAAATAAGGCAAGAAGAAACCCTAGATTTGACACATCAACCCAAAATACGAAGTTTAGCTCTGAAAGTTACCTCAAGAAGGTTCCCTTGATGAAATAGAAGCAGATCCAAGCTCCCCAACTCTTCAAGCTTGATCTTCTCCCTCCTTTCTTGCAATAATAAACAAAATGATGAACAAATGGCCTCCTAACACACTCACAAGGGCTCACAGTCGTATGGGTGCTCTTAGGGCTCAAGGTGGCCGTAAATGAAGGCCATAAGGTCCTTTAAATAGGGCTTAGGACCGGTAAATTAGGGTTACATTAAACAGCGCGGACTCGCCGAGTCCATCCCTTGGACTCGCCGAGTCCGGACGCGAACCTCCGCCCAAAACCGTGACCCGACTCGGCGAGTTCGACCTCCAACTCGCCGAGTCCTCTCACAGAATATCAAAAATATGAAAATAAAGATACCTGGGGATCCGGGCTATTACAAGTTGATATCTTGAATCAACATCATAATTTACCACTATTATATGGAGGTCTAGCTCTTGGGCATCTCATCAACCAGAACGAGATTTTGGTCGATCCGAACGAGATTTTGGTCGATCCGACCAAGATTGAGCTCGTGATGTAGTGGGAGGTTTCGAAGTCTCCCACGTAGGTTAGGATCTTCTTGGGATTAGTTAGGTACTATTGGACATTTATTCAGGACTTCTCCAAGATTGTGGTACCCTTCACTCGTCTGACGAGGAAGGGTGTGGATTTTCGTTGGGGGCCTGAGCAGCAGGTTACGTTCAAGACACTAAGGCAGAAGTTGTGTGAGGCTTTAGTGTTGACCCTCCCTGAGGGCGTTGAGGATTTTTTTTCGTGTATTGTGATGCGTCCATCACCAGTTTGGGAGCGGTGTATATGCAGTGTGTGAGAGTCATTGTGTATGCTTCTAGGCAACTGAAGCTGCATGAGGATCAGTATCCGACACATGATTTGGAGTTGGGGGCGATAGTGTTTGCCCTCAATATTTAGCAACATTATCTTTATCGGGTCCATTATACCATCTACACGAATCACAAGAGTTTGAAATATCTCATGGATCAACCAGAATATGAGGCAACGCAGGTGGCTTGACGTGGTCAAGGATTATGACTGTGAGATTTTGTGCCGCCCAGGAAAAGCGAATGTCGTTGTTGGTGCTTTGAGCCGTAAGGCGGCTAGTTTTGCTGTTGGGAGCATATGTATGAAGATTTCTATTGATTCACCATTGGTGGGTATGATTAGGGAGGCTCGAGCAGAGGGAGTCAAGAAAGAAAACTAGAAGCAGGAGCGACTTAGAGGCGAGATCGACATGTTTTCTACCGACAACCGATGGTTGTTGACCCGGTATGGTCGAGTATAGGTGTCAGATTTTGGTGGAGTCAAACAGGTTGTGCTGGAGGAGGCACACAAATCTGGATTTTCGATACACCCTGGAGCCACCAAGATATATCAGGATTTGCGACTAAGTTATTGGTGGTCATGCATAAACGGTAGATAGTTTGGTATGTTGAGCGGTGTTTGACCTGTCGGATGGTCAAAGCCAAGCACCAGAGGCCGCATGGCAAGCTTCAACCTTTGGAGGTTCCCATGTAGAAATGGAAACCGATCACCATGGATTTTATCACTAAGTTGACTCAGACAACTGAGGGGTTTGATGTGATGTGGAGGATAGTAGATCGGTTGACCAAGAGTGCCCACTTCTTAGCCATCAGTGAGAGCACATAGACCAAGAAATTAGTTGGTGTTTATGTACGTGAGATCGTCACTCGACATGGTGTTCTTGTTTCTATCATTTTAGACCGGGGTGTTCGGATCACTTCGTGGTTTTGGCAGAAGTTCCACAAGGACTGGGTAAGAGATTGCATTTTAGTACTGCTTATTGATAGTCTGAGTGAGCGGACCATTCAAGCACTTGAGGATATATTGAGAGTCTGTGTCATAGACTTCGGTAGGAGTGGGGACTTCTACCTTCCCCTAACTGAGTTCTCTTACAACAATAGCTATCACTCCAGTATCTGTGTACCTCCTTTTGAACTCCTTTACGGAAGGAAGTGTTGTACCCCTATTTGTTAGGTGATAGTTTCATTTTATTTACTTCTTTTAATAGTTTATTTTAGCATATTTCATCCATAATTTAGTTAATTTCCATGCATATTTTCCTTTTTGTTATTTTATGACCATTTCGGGTACTTTCTAGTTTCGTGAGCTCTACTGCAGATTTCATGGAGATTAATGGAGCGGGAATGTTCAAGACGTATGGGTAGTGGAGATAATGCATAGAGTGAGCTTGATGATTATTTGAAGGCTTGGAGAGAAATAAACTTTAAATTTGCAAGATGCGGGAAAATATTCAAACGTATGTAGATTTTTAATCGGGCAAGTTTACGATCTATGGAGGGTTTGGAGAAACCAAATTGGGCTTAAAATGAAGAAAACTTGAAGAAAAATGGGCTAGGAGCTGATTGGACTCGAATTGGGCCAAGTGGGCTAAGTTATGGAGAGGCCACATTGAGGAACCAACCACGCAACAGCACGTGGGTTGAGCATAGCACTGCAGGGGAAACTTCAGAATTTCATTTGGAAGGCTATTTGAGGAAGGTTGGTGCCCATCTTTTAGACTCTTGGACATCCGATTTTGGAGCATTTTCTTTGGAGTTAGGAAGACTTTTGAAGGCCAAGAACACCTCAAGAACATCATTTTTTCATCTCTTTATTCTTGTTAAATGTTTGGTACAATATTCTATAACTTTGTTTCTTTGAGTTTAGCCATGCTTGGCTAAACTAAAATTGGTTGACTTTTGTTGAATCCTTTGAACTTTTGCTGGTTGTTGAAGAATCCATGAACTTGTTCTCAAATATTTATGGGATTGTTTTGTGTTTTAACATATTATCACTACTTGTATGTTTTATTCATGAGTTTAAATGTGTTTGTGGTGATTAGTTGGTTAATTTCTTGATTAAGTAAACGATCCTCAAATTAGCAAGCAACAAATGATTTTTATGTTGTTTTTGCTTCACACTATCATAAAAACATTTCCTCCAACATGGTAGTGAAAGCATTCGACTCCTCTTGGATTTTGTGACTTTTTGGTTCTTAATGCTAGTTGACTTTCACTAATTACATGCTTATTGGAAATTGTGACTTTGACTAAGGAAACTGTTATGCGCTTCTCTAACCATTTTAACAACTAAGAAAAGCCCAGGTAATCTCAAGCTTCTTGGATTACTATAGCCAAGTTAAGGATTTAAATCAAGTATTGCACCATTGGATTCTAATGATATGTTCATCAAAAGTCAAAGTGAGGAAACCTTAAGTCAACCATCCTTCCCTTATTGATTTACATCAAAATCTTATATTTATTGAAATTGTCTATTTAAATCTTAGTTTAATTCTAGTTTATTTCAAGTATTTCAAAAGACCAAATCCCCATTTTTAATTTAATATCATTTTACAAGTATTTTTACAAAGAGATTTTTCATAGAGTTATAAAATTAAATCAATCACCGTGGATTTGATCCCTTTACCGCTATACACTATTTTAGTGTGTAATATTTATGGTTATTAATTTTGTTGGCCTCGACAACCACTAAATTTTGGCGCCGTTGTTGGGGATTGGTTTATTTTTAATCAATTTTTTTTCTCTATGTCTAGATTTCATCGTACAGGTACTCTATTTTACAATCCCAAAATTTGAAATAAAAAATGTGTTTCTTGGAAATGAATGCTCCTTGCATTGAAGATCAACTTTCTGAGCTAGCTCAGTTAGTTATGATGATGGAAAGTGACCAAAGTGTGCAACTCACGCCTCTTCTTTGTGGTTTTTGTGCCCAAAATGGACATTATTCTAACATGTGTCAATTTTTACAAGGAGAATGGGAAGAAGTGCAAGATAAGGGAAGCTACTACTGGTCAAACCAATGGAGTTATGATCAGCCTCAACATAATCAATGGTGGGACAACAACCAAGTTTGGGCAAATAACTATTACCAAAACCCATACCAAACATGGGGAAATAACCAATACCAACCAACTCCATAGTTCCAAGAACCCGATCCTTACCCTCCTCAACAAACTGAAACACCAAGCATGTCCTTGGAGGACATTGTAAAAAGCATTTCCACTTCTATCCAAATTTTCCAATAAACAACCCAAGCTAGCCTCAAAATTTTAGAGCAACAAATAACACAACTTTCTCAATCAATTAGTATAATGGAAGCTCAATACAAACTACTATCCGAAGAGAGCCCATCTCATAGCGCATTCCATTCCTTTGAAAGATGAGAAATATTTTGGTGATCCAAGAGTATTATGTGAAGAAGAGGAAGAAGTAGAAGTGGAAGAGGTTTTTAGAAAGGAGGAAGAAATTGAGAATGTTGTCAATGCAACTATAAAGGAAGTAATTCGGGTTAACGAAAGAGTGGTTTAGCCACCCACTACCATTAAGAAACTAACTCCAGTGGTTGAACAACCACAAGAGCCGGAAACGATAAATTTATCGGACCCTTCAAAGGATACGTATCCTAAGAAAGAAGATGCCCAACTAGTCACCTACTCAACCACCATGTCAAAGAGGGAAGATTTTGTCACCATAATGAACAAGTACAAGAAAGAATATGGTTGGATGATTGTTATTATCAAAGGTCTAAGTCCGGTGTTGAAATTAAAAAGTGTCGATACGGGGAAAATTTGCAAGGTTAATGGACATAGATTGAAGCCATTCAATGAAGGCTTTGATTTAGATGTCCAAGATGTCGTCCATTTGGACGCCCCAAAGTGTTAAAGTGAAGTTTGGAGGTGTTTTGCCAAAGACGTTAAAGAAGGGCAATTTTGGAAAGCATTTTATTTTCATGTATTTGAATTCGAATAAAGAAGTTTTGAAGATGTTTTGATGTTTCTTTTGGAGTTATCGTGTTTTCGTATATTCGGGGCCTTCCAATCCAAGAAAATACAAAGAAAAATGAAGCAAAAATGAAGATCAGGATCAACGGGTTGAGCGACCCGCGTGCTGTTGCGCGGGTAGGTTGTGCAGCCAGTTGTGATGAAACGACATTGGCCCAAGACTTAATTACAAGGTTTGCGCGACCCGCATGCTACTCTGTGTGACCCGCGCGCTGTGCTCGACAATTTAGGTTGTTTTTGGCTATTATTTGACCAGGTGGTGACCAAAGGTTTTAATGAGTTAACATTTTGACTTTTCTTGACCAACATTGACCGAAATTGACCCTTGTTGACCCATAGATTAAAATGTTCAGTTTCCCTTCTTCTTCATTTAACTATCTTGACCTCCCACTCCATTCCTCTCAAGAACATAACCTTCCAATACCCACCTCGCCAAAAAATCAAGATTTTCGGAGTTCTACCGGTTGGAATTTCACGAAACCACCACCACGGACACTTTTTGCCTCCTAATCCTCCGATTTAGTTCATTTCTGTCCTTACCTTAAGCATTGGGGACAATGCTTGTTCTTAAACTTGGGGTGGGGCATTTCATTTTCCTTTTATTTTTTCATGCATTTTTAGTTAGGCTGTATATCATTTTAGTTTTAGGCTAATACGCATTCATTTTTTTTTACTTTATAAAATTCCAAAAAGATTTTATTTTCTTCTTTTCCACTTTTTATTCTTGCATAAAATTTAGCTTAGGGCATTAGCATTCATGCATTTTTGTTGTCTTTTTATTCCCACCCCCTGGATGTCGTCGAACAGGTTCATAGTTATTGTATCATTATTGGTCCAGGATCTTGTTGTTATCTCAGACATCGAACCGAGACCATTATCCGCAGTTTGGGACTTCATACATGGGATCAAATGTTGGAGCTTAAAGGGGTAAGTGATCATGGCCAGGTAGTTTCATGAAGAATTATGCATGCAATACTAACAATTGTAAGATGTACTATAGCAATGGATGTTCTTAGACTTGTGGTCCATATCGCTGAGAGGATCACGCTTGATCATGTTTGAACCGTTAGAATGAACCACTGGTGCTTGTCCCCGAGTAGAATCCATATCCGGTCTCTTTACATCACCATATTTTTTTTGCGATTTCCTTAGGATTTTAGAGAGTCTTTTAGTCCACATTTGGGCAGTTTCATTATTTTTCAAAAATGACTAGTTTGAAAAGGAGCTTACATCTTTACGCTCCACACATTGTCATTTTCACACTTAGACCATTCAGATTATATTATTGCCCTTTCGGTTCCACTTACAAACTTTTGGGAACCAAATTTTGAGTCAAAAAGTGTTCTTAAAATAAATACACACACAAAAAAAAGAATCCCAAGCAGATTCCAAGGCACGATTATCTTGGATGGGTGACCGGTTCAATTATTGAACAAATTTTCCTACATTTTGGTCACCCGGCATTTGATACTTATTTATTTGTTTAGGAATGTTTTGTTGTATATAGACCGAGTTGTTTCTTTTCGCAAATTGGTGATGTTAGAGAGACTGTCGAGTCAGATGCTACGGGAGGTTTGGGTCAACACTAAGTCAACTAATTCCTACGATAATACCCGAGCAACTAAACACAATCATACTTGAGAGTGGCTGGAAGATGTAAGATCACACAACTTTCGTGATAAGACTATACACTTAAAAGAAGAGCTCCACACGAGCTCGTCCAACCGATTTCTCCCTACTACAAATGTTCTTCAGTGTATGTTGTTCCAATGGGGTTGCGACTGACTATCCCTCCTTACTCACCTATATGAGTTGTCCTGGATGTGGTTTTTGGTTCCATTTCCATCGGATGAAAAATTCGTGAGATAATAGCAAGATCAATTCTGATCATTTTAACTAACAGTTATCAGGTTCTGTGGTTTCGTCCGTTCTTTTTATTTTTCTTAGGTTAGTTCTTGTTAGTCTTGTCTTACTTGAGGACAAGTAAGGTTTAAGCTTGGGGTGATTTTATAGTTTCATTTTATTTACTTCTTTTTATAGTTTATTTTAGCATATTTCATCCATAATTTAGTTAATTTCCATGAATATTTTCATTTTTATTATTTTATGACCATTTCGGGTACTTTCTAGTTTCGTGAGCTTTCATGGAGATTAGTGGAGTGGGAATGTTCAAGACGTATGGAAAGCGATTGGAATAAGAGGACGCCGAGGATTTTAGGCTTGATGGGTATTGGAGATGATGCATGGAGCAAGCTTGATGATTATTTGAAGGCTTGGAGAGAAATAAACTTTAAATTTGCAAGATGCGGGAATATATTCAAACGTGCGTAGATTTTTAATCGGGTGAGTTTACGAGCTATGAGGGATTTGGAGAATCCAAATTGGGCTTAAAATGAAGAAAACTTAAAGAAAATGGGCTAGGAGCTGATTGGACTTGAATTGGGCCAAGTAGGCTAAGCTATGGAGGCCCAAACCTTAAAGAGGCCACATTCAGGAACCACTCGTGCAATAGCACGCGGGTCGAGCACAACACTGCAGGGTCAAATTCGGTATTTCATTTGGAATGCTATTTGAGGAAGGTTGGTGCCCATCTTTTGGAGACTCTTGGACATCTGATTTTGGAGCATTTTCTCTGGAGTTTGGAAGACTTTTGAAGGCCAAGAACACCTCAAGAACATCATCTTTTCATCTCTTGATTCTTGTTAAATGTTTGGTACAATATTCTCTAACTTTGTTTCTTTGAGTTTAGCCATGCTTGGCTAAACTAAAATTGGTTGACTTTTGTTGAATCCTTTGAACTTTTCTTGAATGTTGAAGAATCCATTAACTTGTTCTTAAATCTTTATGGGAACGTTTTGTGTTTTAACATATTATCACTACTTGTATGTTTTTATTCATGAATTTAAATGTGTTTGTGGTGATTAGTTGGCTAATTTCTTGATTAAGTAAAGGATCCTCAAATTAGCAAGCAACAAATGATTTTTGTGTTTTTTTTGTTTCACACTATCATAAAAACATTTCCTCCAACATGGTGGTGAAAGCATTTGACTCCTCTTGGATTTGGTGGCTTTTTGGTTCTTAATTCTAGTTAACTTTCACTAATTACATGCTTAATGGAAATTGTGACTTTGACTAAGGAAATTGTTATGCGATTCTCTAACTATTTTAACAACTAAGAAAAGCCTAGGTAATCTCAAGCTTCTTGGATTACTATAGCCAAATTAAGGATTTAAATCAAGTATTGCACCATTGGATTCTAATGATATATTCATCAAAAGTCAAAGTGATGAAACATTAAGTCAACCATCCTCTCCTCCTTGATTTTAAATCAAACTCTTATTTTTGTTGAAATTGTCTATTTAAATCTTAGTTTAATTCTAGTTTATTTCAAGTATTTCAAAAGACCAAACCCCCATTTTTAATTTATTGTCATTCTCCAAGTATTTTTACAAAGAGATTTTTCATTATAAAATCGAACCAATCTCCGTGGATTTGATCCGTTTACCACTATACATTATTTTAGTGTGTAATATTCAGGGTTATTAACTTTGTTGGATTCGACAACCACCATTCGGTAGAGGTTGGTTATAGATTCATGAGAAGGACTGAGATAGTCCTTCAGACGACAAAGCTTATTCAACAGATTAGGTAGAGACTTCATACAACTTAGAGTTGACAGAAGCGTTATGCCAACAAGCATCGATCCGAGTTGTACTTCCAGGTTGGCGACATCGTCTTACTAAGGTATCACACTGGAAGGGTGTTATACACTTTAGGAAGAGTGGCAAGTTGGGGCCCCCGGTATATTGGGCCATTTCGGGTAATTACTTGGGTTAGCAAGGTAGTTTATAGATTAGATTTGCCTGAGGAGCTCAGCCAGATCCACAACACATTCCATGTTTCGCAACTTTAGAAGTGTGTGGTTGATAATTTAGTGGTTGTTCCTTTGGAGGATGTCCAGGCTGATGATCGCTTGAACTATGTTGAGAGGCCAGTGGAGATTTTGGATAGAAAGACGAAGGCCTTGCGCAACAAGGTAGTATCTTTGGTCAATGTCCAGTAGCAGCATCGTAAGGGTTCCGAGTGGACCTGGGAACCCGAGGCAGAGATAAGGGAGCATTACCCAAAGTTTTTTGCATCAACGGACTTCAAGGACGAAGTTTGATTCAATTGGGGGAGAATTGTAACATCCGAATTCTGGGAGGTACTTTAATTTAAGTATATATTTTTTTTAATTTTGGGCAGCACCACGTCGAGGTGAAGGCATCCCACGACATTGGTATGGTCTTTGTATCACGGGTTTTAAATGGTCGCTACGGTATGGCAGCTGCTTAATAAGAAACCCTAATCTCTTGGGTTTGCATCGTATTTAAAGGAATGTGATGGCTAGGGTTGCTCACCATCAGCCTCCAAGCAAACCCTAACCTCCATTTTTGCTCTCTAAGCTTTTTGTGTTTCTTTTTGGGGATTGAAAAAGAAGGAGGTGACTTCTAGGCTTGGATTCAGCAAGCAACCCTTCTCACCATCTTATTGTGCATCTTTTGGACTCTTGTAAGTCCCCAAGTTCCAAGATTTTTGGTTCTTTGTGCATAGATCTAGGTTTTATGCCTTGAACTCTGTATCCTTGACTATTAGGTGGTGAGATCCCATAAAGTTACAAACTTTATGAATCGCCAAGTTTTTTGGACCTTAGATGCTTTGGATCTAGATTACCATTAAGTTTTAAGATTTGGCCAAAATCCCTCATTTTGACCTAATAGAGTCCAAGACATGCATTGGACATGCATGTTTAGAAAGTAAGGATTTTTATGTCGTTATTTGATGCTAGAAACGTTCTGGATAAAGGGATCTTGTAGTCTTCAAGAGAAAGTGCTTAATGGGTTAAGCCAAGTTTTGTTCTTTACCTTTTTTGATGTCTAGAAATAAGATCCCTATCCCTCAGGGAGTTTAGAGGGATAAAGTTGGAAACTTTATCCACTTTGACCTTAGAATGGACCATATTTGGGCTTTGCAGCCCTTAAGATTAAGGAAATCGACTTAATCCATTCAGCCGTTGGGGAGCCCAGTTCCCACGACGTGGTCGAGGTCTCCGTGGCGTGGCGGCTGGGTTGGGACTCGACTGTTTTGTCATTTGGTGGCCACGACATGGCTAAGGATGGCCACGTTGTGGCGACTTGCTGTAGTTGACTTTGACTTTGATTGTTGACTTTGACTAAGTTTGACATAGGGGTATTTTGGGTATTTTGAGTTGTATGTGAGAATTGGTCACTATTTGTTGGATAGGTGACCGGCAGAGCTAATATTCAGAGTTGTGTCCTATTCAACGATCATTTCAGACTGAGAGGTAAGTTTTCCTCACTATACTTGCGGGTCAAAGGCACCAATGCCGACCCACTAGATTATGTATTCAAGTATAAAGGATGTTGATATGTTATAGTGGTCTATTAGATTGGTATCCTGGTAAATTGGATGTAGGATATGGCAGTGATTTGTAGATCTGTCTGTTTGTCTGATGACTGGTTATATGTTTATCTGTTTACTGGATATATGTTATATGTTATGTATATGTCGACATAGTATGGTTGGGTTGAGGTAACACTGCTTTGTGTGTCCCGGGAGCAATCCAGACATAAGTTGTGGGCATGTAAGGAAAGTCAGGCTTATGTTGTGGGTTCGGGAGCAAGCCAGATATGAGTTGTAGGCCTGAAGGGCAAGCCATACTCATATTGTGGGCTCAGGGGTAATCCAGTCTATTAGTTGTGGACCTTGTATATGTTGTTATATGTTGTATGTTGATACTTTGACGGAAACTCACTAAGTGTTGGCTTACAGTTTCAGTTTAGTGTTTCAGGTACTTGAGATGATCATAGCAAGGCGAAGAGGTGATCGTGCACATCTTTTGGTTTTTATATTGCTTGGATTTTGGGATACTCTGATCACTAAAATACACTTTTGAAACAATGATTTTGTAAACCTTAATGGTTATGGGTTGTTTTTGAATATATATATATATATATATATATATATATATATATATATATATATATATATATATATATATATATATATATATATATATATAATGATTTTCAAGATGTTACACATGTATATACATTTATCTATATTCTCTTGAGACATCTAACACATGTGTGACTCACTAGCTTCTCAAGCATAAGATATTATTTTGACATATGGTTGGATTAGAGCATGACTGATAGTGCGGATTTGAAAAAAGTGAAGTAGTCGCATGAACCTTTAAAAAGGCTTGTTATTTGCGGATTTGAAAAAAGGGAAGTAGTCGCATAAACCTTTAAGAAGGCTTGTTATTTTTGAAATAGTTTGTTATTGTTGCTTAGTTTCTCTTTATCAGTTGTAATTTCCCCGTACACTTTAAAGGTCTTCTATTTAAAATGTTTGATGTTTTGGGGGACTTGTGCAATGTTAAAAATGATTTCAAAACCTTTAAATGATCTTTTGAGATACTAGATCTTTTTAGATACTAATTCGAACAAGAACATATGACAGGGTGTTTCACTTGTATATTTTGTGGATGGGACAGTCATGCTCATGTTATAATTATCTTGTAGTATGTAAAAAAATGGTGATATTATTGTATGTCCCCATGATTTTATCGTACTTGGTAATCATGAAAAATATTTTTTGAAAGATATATTTTTGGATGTACTTTTTTTTTTTTTTTGAAATTACAATGTTACAAATTGGTAATTCTTTTTTTAAAGGTTAATGTCGCAAAATGCCAAACCAATTGTCACTCTTAGACTCATTTGGTCCCAAGTTTTTCTGTGCATTGTAGATCACATAGAGATGTTAAATGAGTAATATTTTTTCACCGGCTTCCATGCAAACAAAAGTTGAGTTGGATTGGCAAAGTCATACGTGGCTTCATTATGGCCACTCATTCTCCACCGTATGTTTTTGGCTTAAAACAAAATTCTTTTATAAATGAACACACAGACTCGTCTTCTTCAAATACCTAGAACACCAAGAATTGATCTCAATTCAAAGAGAGAGAATATCAACTTGTAAAATACAAAGATACAATGGAAATGGAACTTTTGGTAGTGAAAGGGGAGGTGGAAATAATGAAAACAAAGTTGGTTCTTCAAAATGTTCAGTGATTATGATGTTTGTTTCCTTGATATACAATATTATGTTTTCTAGGAAATAGTAGATGTGGTTGTTTTATATGAAATGAAAGGGTAGAAGCATTTTTGGTTAGTGATATTGGTAGATGTGATTTTGGGGGTTTGGATTTTGTATAGTTTTGGTAGGTATGTAATATGCATGTAATTAATTTGAATGTATATTCTTTTTAGGACATCTTTTTGAGTTATCCAAAAAATATATTCCCATGTAATGGAAATCTTTATAATTTGTATCATCCACATTGTTTTGTCCCATGTTTGTTTCTTGATAATAGTCATATCTTGTGTGGACCACGAATCTGGTAATTGACAACCCTGCATAAGGCAAACAAAACATGAGCCCATGGACCACAAACTGCTAAACCATGGATGGTCTTATTCATGGAGTTCAGATTTTCCAAACCCATGCATACAAAATAGCTTCCAAAAGGCAAAAGCACATGCACCCTAAATATGAGCTACAAAAATAATGTTTAATAAAGATTTCCAAACCTATATACAACCTATCATAAGGTTTTCAAAAGTTATGACCACAAATCAATTTCAAACTATTTATCCAATAACCACTTGTATTTTTTTATTTTTTTTTTTCAATACATACCACTGCCCATGCAATTGGAGAACATCTCCGTTACATTCATTCCTACCCACAACATTTAAAAATTCTCTATTGCAAATACCTTCTAGAAAACAACCATCTATTCCAATTATCATTTGATACCCTTCTTCTATCCAACAACTCTTTTAAAGTACACAAAACTTAATAAAATAAATTTTACCATCTCGCATTGTTAAGAGATTCATCTTAAACATAGAACTTGTGTTTGTTCTTCGAATCTCCTTAAAATATGACGAAAGCAAAGCATATTCTTTTACTATGACATGATCAAATATCAATGAGATAAAATGCATGATTTTTGGACCCCCTACATTCCCTAACACATCTAATCTTAGTAATCTAGTTGTGCAAAAGTTTTTTTGGTATAGTGACTCCCAATCCATGCACATTTTACAATAGATTCCAATTTGAAGTTCCTTCTCTTAGACAATACTTCACCAAAAGTTTTTTTTAATCATGACATGTAAGCAAAAAATATGACAAATGCTAGTCGGATTGACACATCTCTTTCTACATCATAATAATTGTATTTTTGACACCATTTTGAACTATTAGCAATCTACAACACAAAAAAATAAATAAATAAATAAAATATGAGTGACACTTAGTTTGCATGATGTAACATTACACCCTTACAACGAAATGCTTAGTTCTCCTGTCAACCAATGACATGCATATATCAAAGTGCAATCTTGAACATAACAAAAACAAAACAAGCACAAAGTACACATTCATAAGGTAGCTAACATTAACATATGATTGTATTAAAGTTGAAAAAAAAACACCAAATTCATCCTCATCTTCTCATCTCTCTTCCTAAAGACTCCAACTAAACATAATAATCAATACTACCACCACTACCCATATAAAAAAAAAAAAAAAAAAAACTGTACATGATCCCACTCATTTGCTCCTTTCACTTGACACCCACTTTTGTTGTGTAGAAAACAATCATGGCCAGAGAAATAAACATATAACTACTTACCATTAAACCTCTAGCTCATGTCCTCTTTATATTAATCAAACCCTAATTATCTTCTTTCAAGCTGTTGATGTCACACCTAACCTATAATACACACACAAACCAAAAAAAAAAAAAACAAATATAACTTTGGGTTATTGCCATAAATGCGTAACAAACTATTTAATTTGGTATTTTACAAAAACACCCTTTGTGTACAAATCATTCTCGTTGCTTACCTTTTGACAATAATAACATCTGGTGTTTTTCAACACCTCAAATACTTCATTACCTATTTACGACATTAACCCTATATTTTTAATCCAAAATAAATAAAATAAAATACTTGCCTTATAACTGTTCCCTGTTCCAACTCAACAACCGGTCGCGAACTCACCACCAACTCAAGTCCCTTCGGCTTCAAAACACAAAAACAACTTTAAACATCTCCTAAATAATAATCATAATAATGACAACAACTCAAAACCTTCACAAAACTAAAAAATAAATAAATTATCACAAACCAAAACCTGAACTTCAAACACGTTCCGTTTACCCTCTTCAGCACAGGAATGATTAACAATGACAGGGGAAACGGAATCGGAATCGCGATTCCGGGGACTCACGGATTGTCTTTTTGGTAAACTATCTTGTTTGATTCCATTTCCAGTTCCTTGTAATTTTCTCTTTCTAGAAGCTTCTTCTTCACTTGATGGATGGATGATGTTCGACCTAGGTATTCTACAGCCTTCCGGAAACACATACAAAGGAATCTGCTTCCTTCTAACATGGGAAACATAGATTTCCATTCCAGGTCTCCAAAAGACATACATGTTGACCGAATGTCTAAACTCATCAACTGTTCCTCTGATGTCAAACTGTTGACCTTCTAGAACCACTTCCCCTTGTTTCCTCTGTAACCCCATGAAGAAAGCACTGTGTGAACATTGCTTTGAAGGGTCCGAGTATTCGTGTGGGTATGGATGACACTGCAGCTTCCCCATCGTATCCCTCTCAATCTTTTTAAAAAAATAAATAACATTTTTTAACCAAATATGTTGAATTTACTAAAATACCCTTTTGACTTAAAAAAAAAACATTTTACCATCAAAGTCAACTGCCTCAAACGCGATTCAACCCAACCTTTCCATGCCCGAAGATCATCACAATCTCCAGCAACTATATCCACCTGTAAATAATTTTTGTAGCTTTCGAAGAACATATATGGCTCAAACAATGCATGCCACTGGGCTTTGTTAAGCTCTATTTCCTGTTTGTTTATATATATATACATATATATATATATATATATATATATATATATATATATATATATATATATATATATAAAAGTCAACTGTCAAAGTCAACGGTCAAAGTTGACTAAAATAGAAAATTTTAAGATTTTAACCAAAATGTTGTTTTACCAATTGGCTAAAAAAACATTTCCTGTTTTTTTGATAAAAAGTCAAAGGTCAAAGGAGGTCAAAGTTTACCTCGCATATTGTATTGGCGAAGAGGAACTGTTCAGTCATGACACGGAGTGTGCTAGTGGAGACATTGTAGCTGGAGTTCATGCAAGGGTATGCAGGGGTGATAATGGGCATGTGGTGGGTTCTGTCTTTAGGGTTTTTGCGTGGGTCCCACACAGCGAATCCGAGCTCTTGTTGTTGGATTGAACAGAGCATGACTGGGTTTGGCCAACGCCACTGTGTGTAGACCCTGAAGAACCTTGAAACCAGCATACTTGGAATGGCATTTGGGTAAAATTGACAAACTCGGGCAACAAGAAGAGCCCAATTCACACCACCTAGAAATCCAGTCACCTGAAAAATAAAAATAAAAAGATGGTGGAAGTTGAATCATGGGATTGTGGAAAAAGTCAACATCAAAGTCAAACCGCCTTACATTTGAATAAACACCACGCTTTTTAGCCCAAAACTTCAAGCAACGAAGTGTTGTACGAAAATGCTGAAAACAATGGGAAAAGTCAAAGATCAAGAAAAGTAAAAATTAGATCAATGTAAGATTATGGGGTTGTTTCTTTTTTTTTTTGCCCCGTTAAATCCTATAAGAGTAAACTGGCTAAATGACCATTGTACCCTCATATTTCATAAGGTATGTTTCTTTTCTAGACTAGGTAAATGTAAACCATCTGAATCAAACTAAATCACCATTTTACCCTAATATTCCATAAGCTCTGTTTCTTTTCTAGACTAGGTAAACGTAAACCATCTGAATCAGACTAAATATGACCATTTTACCCTCATATTACATAAGATCTGTTTCTTTTCTAGACTAGGTAAACGTAAACCATCTGAATCAGACTAAATATGACCATTTTACCCTCATATTCCATAAGCTTTGTTTCTTTTCTAGACTAGGTAAATGTAAACCATCTGAGTCAGACTAAATGACCATTTTACCCTCATATTCCATAAGCTCTGTTTCTTTTCTAGATTAGGTAAATATAAACCATCTGAATCAGACTAAATATGACCATTTTACCCCGATATTCTAAAAATCACTATTCATAATATTCACCAATTTCAAAGTTAGAGTAGTTGAGAGGAGTAAGAAGAGCAAATAGGTAAACATTTGATGTCTTAATTACATAAATCAAGGATTTTTGGCTTAACCCATTAAGTCATTATATCCAGATTAAGTAAAAAAGAAACAGCCCATAAAATAATCACCTCAACATTTGGAACAAGTTTAAGAATCTGATCAGCAACCCTGCAACCATTAAGACTCCTCACAGTAGGCTCATCAACATCATACAAGACAGAATCATCAGATATGTCTAGATCCTGTTTAAAAAAAAAAAATCTAAGCAGAATTGGAAGGAGTTTAACTCTTTTAAGGGGATTTTACAAAAACAAAAGCTTACATCTGGAACAACTAAAAGAGAAATACTGGCATAAAGAAGATCAATACAAATTCCATCAAATTTAAATTTCATCACTGGAACATGAGCATCTGGAACTGGTTGAAGTTCTGTAACTTCCTCCATTCCTGACAACATATCATGCAATACAAAAAAGAAGTCCTGAAATTTTTTAAAAAGAAAAGAGTATAATTAATGATTAATGAGCACTTATAGCCTATTAATATCTTGATGAAATTTTAAATAACTTACATCTCGATTCACATAAGAAGGCCCTACACATAAAGTGTCAATGTCTGCTCCAGGACCATGAACCTATCATTAAATTTTGAGAAATAAAATTAGTTATTTATTAATGCAATAATGTGTTATACTTATTATTTAGTTATTAAAAATTCACTTACTCCAAGTCGATATGAACCAAAAGTAAAGATGACAGCATTTGCATCTTCAACCATTTGGTCTGTGTAGCCACGTAGGCCAGTAAGTTGCTTCACCCAATCAACTACAATCTGTAAAAGGAATGTTTTTTTCAAAAGAAAATCATTAAAAAGATTTATATAAGTTATAAATTGAGAATATATTAACCTATAAGTCAAGTTTTATCTATAGAAGCATGATACATACAATACATAGGGTCTGATAGTGCAAGAGTTTTTTTTTTTGTTTCTATATAAGGTCTTTCCACTTTCATGTAGGCAACTAGTGAGATAATAGCTAACAAAACAAAATAATTATTTGAACAAAGATATTCCATATCTTCTCATGATCTTGCAATCTTGTCAAATAAACTCCCAGTGAGGCTCTCTCAAAAAGGAATGATTACATATAATTGGTATGATAATGGATAAACGTGAATACATGTCGAAGATTATAGAGATAATCAAAACATAGGAGAAAATTATCCCAAGTTCAGTAATTGAGACTAAACGCACCTGCTTAATTCGACCAAGAACTTCCACCCTTTTAGCGGCTTCTTCTTTGCTTTCGTATAGTCCAGCATCTACCAAGAACTACAAGAACGAAACGACAGTTAAAACGGTTGAAGAAGATGAGCATAGAGATGTTCAAATTGGTTACCATAGCCGACCTTGTTCAATTTCTTGGTTCTTAGTAAATCAGCGTCGGATGGTCCCGCTAGAGACAAGGGTTTCGTAACCCCGTGCTGCCTTGGTGAAGGTAAAGCCTCCGAACCCACCATTATCCCGCTGAATTATGAAAAGAATAAGTTGTAATCGAATGAGAAAACACAAAATTCGACCAAATCCCTAAAGAAACACACCAAATCGAAAAGAGTAATTTGGTTTCTCGACCCAAACCCTGAAACCCACATACAAAATCGGAAACTTAATCTGTTAGATTCGAAAATTGAGAGAAGTAGGAAGGCAGAGCAAGCAAGATTGAAATTAGTGTAGAGGAATCTATTGAAACCCTAGAATATTAGGGTTAATGGTATAGAAGGAAGGTGGATCTGAAGAAAACACTTAACAAAGAAGAATCGAAACCTATGATTGATTTATACACGTATATTGATATTGATTTGGAAATTTGAGGGGAGGCGCGGGCTGTGATCGTGTCAGTTTCGGTTTGGGACTCTTGAAGAAGTGGGAACTATTATTGATTCTTTTCCACGTTTGGAAACAAAATCGAGATATTTCTTCCCACGGTTTCACATTGTGTAATTTGTTAAAATAGTCCTTCAACTACTTTCTAGTTTGCACTTTTTTCTTCTCTTAAAAAAATCTTCTATCTATTCTTCAAGATAACCAAGAATAGTTTTCCATAGATGACGATGACGTCAAAACTTGAACAAATAGATACTTTATAGTTTATGATTTTTTATATTACCATTCACTATGAAAATGTTCAAATCACACTACAACCGAGTTTTCATTCATGGATGATAAACTATAATATGTATAGTTTATGGTTCGTTACACTACAAATACACTACTAAAAGGGGTTCAATTTCACTATGGAAAAGTTTTTTCATTCACTCAACACGTAAACTCGTTAACGTAAATTATAAGATACTACTTCATTATACTCTTAGAGTACGGGTTAAAATTTCTTAAAGTTATATATAGATCTTTATTGGGATTGACAATATTAGAAAAAACTGCACATACTATTATAAGTATAGTAAAATACTTGTACATTTCAGTCTTTGGGTATTAAGATTACAAATCAAATTATAAGGAAAATATGATATTTTTCTTGAACAAACCAGATACTCTTGTAGGGAGTGCGTGATAGTTGTATATAGATCTTTATTGGGATTGATAATATTGGAAAAAAACTGCATATAGTACTATAAGTATAGTAAAATACTTGTACGTTTCGGTCTTTGGGTATTAAGACTACAAATCATTTTATAAGGAAAATATGATATTTTTCTTGAACAAACACTACAGTCACTAAAAATAGATTTCACATTTCACGCTAAAGCTTATGAACTCATCAACTTAATTGTTGACATTCTTTCAAAATTTACTTGTATTCTCCGGTAATCAATAGAAATCAATGACTACCAACTTAATTGTTGACATTCTTTCAAAATTTACTTGTATTCTCAGGTAATCAATAGAAATCAGTGACTACCAACTTTCGAGGATGGAACGCTTCGGCGTTAATCAAAATATTTTGTCATTATATCGTAATCGATTTTGAAACATGTACTTTTTATAAAACCATGTAACTTTCTCGATTATATTTATAATGATTGTATTACTTTGAGCATTATTATACTCGTTGTTGTGATACTATAATTAAAATTTTCCACCCCCGAGCGTTTCCGTCATCCTTGGTTTAGGGGTGTGACACTGACACACCATCTCATGGCACTAGAGATGCAAACGGGGGCGGATATTTGCGGATATTACAAAATCCGTCATCGCACCCGACCTCCGATCCACATATCCATCCCAGCCCGCGCCCCGCTAAATCCCCGACGGGTTCGGGTAGAAAAATCTGTGTCGGATACAGGAACCTGATGAATACCCGTTTAATAAAAAAAATTATAAATCATATATATATATATATATATATATATATATATATATATATATATATATATATATATATATAATACATAATAATAATAATAACAATCATCATAACCAATACAATTTAGAGTTCTTACTTCATTCTCATACACGATATAGTAAAAACAATAACGACAAACCAATACTTAACAATAAAACAAAAACAAAATCCATAACATTCAAGTTTGTTTAAAGAAACCAAAATAAAAAAGCACAATTCTTCATAAGCTAAAAATCAAAATCCATAAAGCTTGGACCCGCTTCATCATCTTTTATAACTTCAAACTTTGCAAGATATTTTTCTTTATTTGAATGTGCACCTAACAATAAAAAATAAACAAATATAAGTCTTGTTACAAAATATTTTATGTTAAAAAAAGTAAAATATAAAAGGGTTAGAATATAGAACCTAATTTCTCATCCTATAGCCAATCTTGGACACAAATTAATGCTTCTAATGTATCCAGATGAAGCCTATTACGATGAGGAGTGACATGTCTTCCACCGATACTAAAAGTTGATTAAGAAGCAGTTGTAGACACAGGTTAGCCAAAACATCTCTAACAACTCGTTGCAAAGTAGGATATTTAAGACCATTCGCCTTCCACCAAGCTAAAATATCAAAATCTCCGGTCCTTGGCAAAACATTCTCCTCTAAATAATAATCTAACTCAGTTTTGTAAACAATTGAAGTGGTACTCACAAATAAATCAAAAACCACCAAAGGATCTCCACAATCATCAATATCCATGCCAAAATCAGAAATATTCAACGAAAAAATCGGTTTCTTTGGCATCACATGGCTTGTATTCTTTTACCAAATCATAAGTCAACTTCCTAACTCGCAACTTCATGTGGGGATTCATCACCATACATTTTGGGAAAATAATACTCAATCAACTTCATTTTGAATCTTGGGTCCAAAACAGTGGTTATGGCTAATACTCCATGTATGAGAGACCAATATTGTTCAAACTTCTCAGCCATATTGGTAGCCGTTCTCTTGATCTCCACATAATGTGATATAGCACACTCTTGAAGCAACATTCGGATCTCACAAATATTTGGGAAAAAAAGATTGGCAGTTGGATATTTGACCCCAGAAAACATCTCAGTCACAGTATAAAACAATTTGAGTTTTTCACACATCACTTTTGCTAAAAGCCAATCATCATCACTAGGTGCTTACTTGTAGCTTTTATCTTTGTGTACAAGTCGATTAAAGACTTCTTTATAAGGAATCGCACTCATAAGCATCAAATCAGTTGAATTCCATCTAGTTTTACAATCCAAAACTAACTTTCTCTTACTTGAAAGAGAAACACCATCCTTCGTCTCCTCAAATTTCTCAACTCTTTTTGGAGTTGCAGTCCACAAAAACAACAATCTCTCGAATGGACTCTATCCCACTTTGAATTGCACTTAATCCTTGTTGAACAATTAAGTTCAATATATGTGCACAACATTTCATGTGAAGCAACTCCCCTTTCAAGAGAAGATTATCAGGTCTTAATTTCTCTTTCATTTTCTCCATCATAGAAAAATTTACACTACAATTATCTAAAGTCAAGGTAGATAACTTGCAATCAATAGACCATGCAACCAAACACTCCATTAATGCTTTAGTTAGCGTTTAGCATTATGAGGGGCTGGAACATACATAAACCTGCAATTTATAAAATAGAAAAATAATTAGTTCACAATTAAGTAAGATAAAATAATATAAAAGAGTCAAAATAACTAAATACCTTAAAATTTTACTGCACAACTTCCACGAATCATCAATATAATGTGTAGTGACAACCATGTAACCTCTTTTTTGGTTAGAGGCTGTCCACATATTAGTTGTCACAGCAATTCTGCCTTGGTTAGAATTCAACATCTTTTTTAGTTTCAGTTTTTCACTCTCAAAAATGTCCTTTATGTCACTGGTAATGGTAGTTCGTGAAACATGTTTAAATAACGGGTTAATTGAGTTAACAAAATTTCTAAATCCAACATGTTGCACCATGTTCAGTGGATACTCATGAAGAATGATCATCTTTGCTAGTTGTTCACGAGAAACATTTTGATCAAATGTATGTGCACCAAGTGATATAGGCCCATTTTTTTCTTTACGTGGATTCAAGATCGATTGTCTTATGTCTCTATTATTTTTTGACAATCTTTTTCCTTAATGCTCATGTAAGTGTGTAGTCCCATTCTTGCTTATCCCATTCAATTTTTTCTTACAGTAGTTGCATATCGCCTTATCAACACCATCAATCTTTTGCTTTTTAAAATGTCTCCAAACTTCATAAATAAATCTTCTGTTTGTATTTTTAGCAGCCTCTGCATCTGTTGTTCCAGCCCCCTCACCATCTGTTATTCCAGCCAATTGTTCATATGTTGTTCCAACAGGCTCAACACTTGGTTGTGAGGGTTGTTGATCTTGAATGTCACTGCAAAAGGATAAATAAGATGTAATCAACATCACAATAACAGGTGATTCTTTTTAGAATCTGATAGGTTTAAAGAAAGCTAAATATGGATAGATTGTAGTTACAGGGAAAAAAACTCAAATATACAGATTGTAGTTACAGATTGCACCATTATGAAGCTCAAGGTAAAAAAGGCCATTTCAGATTACAACCACAACAAAAAGTCGAGTGCAGGAAGATTTAGATGGATAGATTACAATAACAGCACATATAAGTCAGAAAAATTAAGATGGACAGATTAAAACCACGACAAAAGTAGCCATATCAGTTTAGTGTACATACATATCCAAAGCAAAAAAGAAACCAAGTTCATGAAATATATTACCAATCAGAAACAAAAAAGTTTGATATTATTTCACGATTCATGAAAAAGAAACCAAATTCATACATATCCAGTTAATGAAAATCTAGTAATCACAGGTGGACACATTGCTCGAACAAAAATCACTGAATAAAATGAATAATAAAACTAAAATCGAGGACAAGAAAATCAAGTGAAGGGTTAATGAAAGACCCCAACTTTGGTATTTTTGAAAGACCCAAACTTTCGTACTTCACAATATCATTACTCCAAAACATGCTATTTGCGTATTTATAAAATCAATATTTTAAATTGATAAAAAGGGAATTACAAACTATTGGATACAAACCTTCTATTACAAAGTGTTATATATATTACATAACTACCTATAATATTGTAATTTATACAAACATAAAATGTAGTACAAAAGTATTATTACAAACTATTCTACATCTTTCAATAGTATGTAAACATACTAGTTACTTATCACCTGCAATTGTTAAACATTAATAGGGTAAGCGGTGACGCTCAGTGAGTTCAAAAATAGATACAATATAATGTTATGCCATATATATACTTCAATGTGGCAAAAGCAAAGATGAACAACAAGATGTATGTGAGATCATGTGACAAGCGTTCATATCAATCAAAGACTTTATTCAAAGATATACTTTTCAATTCTTGATATACATCAATAAAGCTTTGGCCCAAATGGCATAGAAGACATGCAATTTCTAATTAACATCTTGTTAGATTTCAGGCTTATATTCCTGTCTAACTATTTGCCAATGTCATAGAATAGAAGTCATTCTCTTACGGAGACATGCTCTACATGGCCAGAGGCTACGTACCAGTACCAATGTGAATCTAAGTCTTTTCACTGATCACATGGTCAAAGGTATTACAATTGCTATAAACATAGCGAATAACACGAGAAAATAACTCAGAATAATAACACTGAAAAGCACATAGCACATATAACACATAACATACAATTGTTCCTATATATTGAACTCACCTCAAGTTAACCGGGGGTTAAAATAATAATTTGGACAGCACTTCGGCTTTAAATATGTCTTTCTATGTTGAAAACTGGGAGCTTGATTGAAAACCGGGCTCTGCGAAGGTAGGGCTTTAAAACAAAAAAGATAAAATTTCTTGGCTTCTCGGGGGTCTTGGGACGTGTTTCGGGTGCTAAAATTGATATCGGGGCTTCGGGGAAAGTCAAAATGAAGAAAATATGGAAAGAGGGGCTAAAAGTGGCAAATTTCCAAAGTTAGTCGGAAGGTCTCGCAGCCCCCCTTTATATAGGGCCGAGGCTGAAGTTGGTTTGGGAGGGAAGCAAGCAGCGAAGCAGCTCGGTGGCGTCAGGAGCGAGGGGCAGGTGGCGCGAGAGGCGAAGGCCACGAGGCTCGGACGGAAGGTGACGAAGCTGCTCGGTGGCGAAGGCGGTGTGAAGCGCGCGTCGGATCCGGATTGGCTCGCATATCGATCCACTCAGCTTGCGACACATGATGCTTCTCGGATCGGCCACGTCTCCAGTGACGCTGCTGCTTCGTGCGAAGTGACGTGGCAGCGACGAGGGTCTCCGGTGGCTGTACTGTTTAGGCGGAATTCTCGGATTTCGAGCCCCGAACTTCTAAAATCCATAACTTTCGCATACGAGCTCTGTTTTTGATATTCTTTATATGCACGCGTAACTAAAATTACTCTCTACAACTTTCATTTAGACTTCGTCAGCTAATTTTGACTTTATTTTTAATATTATTATTTTTAACAGATCGGGACCGGAAAATCCGTTAAAAATTCATAACTTCTTCATCCGACATCCGTTTTCATCATACTTTTTACCGTTGTACTACATAAGAAGAGACTTTCGATTCTCGTTTAGGATGTATCGGTCAAATATCGCTCGATCTAAAATTCGAGTTTTTAGCTGTCTACTGCTAAGTTGAAACTTCGAAAAATCATAACTTCCTCATACGAAGTCAGATTTTTGTGTTCTTTCTATCGAATTTCTCGGTTTAACGAATACGAAGAATTTCATTTAGATTAATAAGGCTAAAAATTAGTTTATCAAAAACTCACTTTTTACGTCATTCGGTGCCGTGCCGGTTTTGTTGCGGATCTTCGGTTGGTCATAACTTCTTCGTTATAACTCGGATTTTGACTAGGTTTTCGCCTACAAGTTTCTAACGAGATTCTCTACAACATCAAATAATAAAATTTTACTTATTTTAAATTTTATATTTTCGCTAAATTTCACTATTTGGCTTTTAATTGGAATCTCATAAGACTTCCAATATTTTTTGAGTGATTCTAAACATAGTTTACTCTATTTCTAGTAAAAACCATCTGTTATAACTCAAAACTCAATTTTACATAATATTTCACAATTTTATTCATTACAAAACACGATTTCAAAATGTGTAGGTTACAAATACCTCATCCTTTTGAGGATTTCGTCCCCGAAATTACATCGATTAAAATAAATGGGGATATTTTGCTTTTATCTCATTCTTATTCTCCCAAGTATAGTTTGGGCCACGATGGTGTTTCCACTTGACAAGCACCAATTCTACTTCTTTATTTCGTAACTTAGTTGTTCTTTCATTCACGATTTCTTCAGGCTCTTCAACATATCTTAACTTATTATTCAATTTCATTTCGGATAATGGAACTGTCTCATCGTAGATGCTCAAGCATTTGCGCATATAGCTTACATGAAACACATCATGAATACCTGCCAAATCTTCAGGCAATTCTAAGCGGTATGCTTGTTTTCCAATTCTCTGGATGATTTTGAAAGGACCAACAAATCTAGGACTCAACTTTCCTTTCTTCCCAAATCGCATAAGGCCTTTCCATGGGGATACCTTCAGCATCATGAAATCACCCACTTGGAATTGTATAGGTCGTCTTCTCTTTTCTGTATAGGACTTCTGTCGATCCTGGGCCGCTTTCATTCTTTCTCGTACGATTTGAATCTTGTCGGTGGTGTCTTGAATCATTTTAGGGCCTCCAAGGATCTTCTGTCCTACATCACGCCAACATAACGGCGTACGATATTTGCGACCATATAATGCTTCATATGGTGGCATTTTGATTGAAGTGTGGTAACTGTTATTATAAGAAAATTCGAAAAGCGGTAAGTATTTATCCTAGTTACCACCGAACTCCAAAACACATGCACGAAGCATATCTTCTACTATCTGGATTGTTCTCTCCGTCTGACCATCTGTCTGTGGATTATAAGCGGTGCTGAGAGCAACTCGAGATCCCAATTCGCGTTGCATACTCGCCCAAAAGTGAGAAGTGAAGCGAGTATCGCGATCGGAAATGATATTTAGTGGCACACCATGTCTTGCAACAATTTCATCCAAGTATACTTGTGCGTATTTCTCCATTGGAGCCGTTTCACGCATGGCGAGAAAATGTGCACTCTTAGTCAGGCGGTCGACGATTACCCAAATGCTATCATGCTGTCTAGCAGTCTTTGGCAATTTGGTAATAAAATCCATGGACAGCTCTTCCCACTTCTATACAGGAATACTAAGACTTTCTGGGGTTCCATAAGGTTTTTGGTGCTCTGTTTTGACTTGTAAGCATACTAAGCATTCCTGTACATATCTTCCAATGTCTCTCTTTAATCCAGGCCACCAATAATCAACTCTTACATCATAGTACATTTTACTTGTACCAGGATGTATTGATAGCTTAGACTTATGAGCTTCATCTAAAATCTTCTGTCTTAATCCACCAATCTTTGGAATCCATAGCCGATTCTTAAATACTTTTAATCCTCGTGGATCATCAAGTAAAACATCGGCATAATGTACCATTCCTTCCTTCTTCACATTTTCTGGCTTTAAGGCTTCAATTTGCCACTTCTCTAGTTCATCAAGAATAGTGAACTTCACCGTAGTGTGAGTAATAGTATAACACATACTATTACGATAAACTTTCCTGCTAAGTGCATCTG
Source organism: Lactuca saligna (assembly GCF_052625555.1). Taxonomy (NCBI): domain Eukaryota; kingdom Viridiplantae; phylum Streptophyta; class Magnoliopsida; order Asterales; family Asteraceae; genus Lactuca; species Lactuca saligna. The sequence goes on from NC_136420.1 coordinate 143,425,676, forward strand.
CAACCACATTAGCCTTTCCAGGATGGTACATGATTTCGCAATCATAGTCCTTGATCAGCTCCATGGCTCGTTGTTGTCTCATATTCAGAGTTTGCTGACTGAATATATACTTGAGACTCTTGTGGTCGGTAAATAATTGGCATTTCGTACCAAAAAGGTAATGTCTCCAAAGTTTTAGGGCAAATACTACTGCAGCGAGTTCAAGATCATGGGTGGGATAATTCTTTTCATAATCTTTCACATGTCTTGAGGCATAGGCTATCACTTTACCATGCTGCATCAACACACAACCAAGTCCCAATCTTGAAGCATCGCTATATACGGAGAAATCATCATCACCTTCTGGGAGCGATAAGATGGGAGCATGAGTCAAAAGATCTTTTAGAGTTGAGAAAGATTTTTCTTGAGCTTCACCTCATTTGAACTTCACTTCCTTCCATGTAAGACTTGTGAGAGGTACGGCTATACGAGAAAAGTCTTTAATGAATCTCTGGTAATATCCCGTGAGACTTAAGAAACTTCGAATTTCGGAAGCATTACAGGGCACTTCCCAATTTTGAATGGCTTCGATTTTGATGGGATCTATAGATACACCGTTACTAGAAACAATATGGCCGAGAAATTGAACTTGACGAAGCCAAAATTCACATTTCGAGAATTTAGCATAAAGTTTTTCCTTTCGAAGAAGTTCTAAGATTTCACAAATATGTATGGCATGATCGGCTTCATACTTGGAATAGATTAGAATATCGTCAATGAATACGATGACAGACTTATCGAGCATTGTGTGGCACACTCGATTCATTATATCCATGAATACGATAGGAGCATTTGTCAAACCGAATAGCATGATAAGGAATTTGAAATGCCCATAACGAGTATGGAAAGTAGTCTTCGATACATCTTGCTCTTGTACTTTCAACTGATGATAGCCAGATCTCAAATCAATCTTTGAGAAATAGCTAACACCCTGAAGTTGATCAAATAAATCGTCTATGCGAGGTAGTGGGTACTTGTTCTTGATAGTCACCTTATTCAGCTCACGATAATCAATGCACATTCGCATCGATCCGTCCTTCTTCTTGACAAACAATACTGGAGCACCCCGGGGAGATGTACTTGGTCGAATAAAGCCTTTGTCAAGTAATTCCTGCAATTGGATCATCATTTCTTTCATCTCGGCTGGCGCAAGACGATAAGGAGTCTTTGCAATCGGAGCAGCACCGGGCACAAGGTCAATTCGAAATTCTACTTATCTGTCTGGAGGAAGTCCAGGCAGATCATTGGGGAAAACATCAGGATATTCGTTAACAATGGGAATATCATTTTACAGTTTTATTCTCCTTTCTTGAGATGTCAACTATATAGGCCAGATAGATAGAACAACCTTTCGATATGAATTTACGAGCTTTGAGGAATGATGTTATTTTTAAGATCCTTTGTTCACCATAGACATGAATAGGATCTTCCCCTTCAATAGGAATGCGTACCATCTTTTCGTAACACAAGAGTTCTGCATGGTTCTTTGACAACCAATCCATGCCAAGAATAATATCGAAATTGGGCAAGGAGATAGGGATTAGGTTAGCAAGAAAATTATACCCTTCAATTTCTATGACACAATCCCTATAGATTTTATCAGTAAGTAATGATATACTTCCTGCAGTATCTACGTGAAATGGTTGCGCGAGTGCATAGCAAACAGTTTGAAAAGAATGCGCAAATTCATAAGATATGAAAGAATCCGAGGCACCAGAATCAAATAAGATGTTAGCAGATCTAGAGTTGACAAGAAATGTACCTGTCACGACATTCGGGTCCTCACATGCTTCCTCTGCGGTAATCTGGAATGCATGACCCTTAGCTTTTGGCACCTCCTCCTTTTTAGCTGGAGTACTCTTCGGTTATTGGACAGGGACTTGACTTCTCACTGGTTGTTGAACAGAAGCTTGATTTCCCGTCACCTGGCTGGTAAGAGTAGGGCAAAAACGCTTCTTGTGGCCAGTAATACCACATGCATAACAAGTCACATCCTTCCTTGGGCAAGCTGGCTTGATATGACCTGTTTCTCCACACCCATAACAGACAATAGATTCCTTGTCTATTTTGCATTGACCCGGATGATTATTTCCACAAACGCGACATGACGGCGATTGAATAGAAAAAGATTGTGACCTACCAAGGCCACGAAAAGCACTCTGAGATTGTGCTTGCTTGCTTGGATTAGTTCGAATAGATTGAGCTGGTGGAATGGTGGAAGCAGGAGTAGTTCTTTCAGTACGTGGATGCTTTGGAATAGTAAGAGTGGCACCACATATTTCTAAGTCATGCTCACACCTTCGAGCATACTCAGCGACTTTATCAAATGACATAACATCCCGGTTGACAACGAAATCATGGATTTCGTGTCGTAGTCCCTCCATGAATAACTAAATTTTCTCGTCTTCAGTTGGAATAGATTTCGTGTCGTAGTCCCTCCTTGTTTAAGATCGAGGAATTCCTTCTCCAATCTTCTCCTCATATCTAGAGGACAATACTTCTCTAGCACACGAGTCTTGAACAAATCCCAAGATAAGTTCTCCTGGCCACATCCATCGAGAGCTTCATATGTTGCTTCCCACCAGACTAAAGCTTCTCCAATGAGCATTGCAGAAGCATAGATATCCTTGTCTTTATCATCTACATGAGAAACACGAAATACTTTCTCGGTGTTCTAAATCCAAGTTAGAACAATTATAGGATTAAGGACACCAGAAAACTCCGTAGCACCACTACTCTTGAAATCTTTGAACGAGGGACGCTTCACCTTTCCGCTTGAAGATTCTCCAGTGACTTTCTCTTTTCCTTTATCATCATTCTTTTTTGTGTTATTCGAGAATCTGTCGAATAACACCGGTAAGTTTACCTATGAGTCGCTCCTCACGAGGAGATACTAGAGTATTCACTTCCTCGGGTTGAGGATCTCCACCAACATCAGGGGTATGGCTACTTACTTGTTCAGCCACCGATCTGAAATACGGAGTAAGATAGTATTTTAGAATATTAGGGTTTACCATTACGTAATACTTTTACTTATATATTTCCTATGGTTTGTATCCCTATACTTACAATGATTAAGTTCATATATTGAACTTCCTACAGTTTAAGTCTAAATACCAATCCGTGGAATTTAGTTCGCTTAAACTACTGCTCTGATACCATGGTTGAAAGACCCCAACTTTCGTATTTTTGAAAGACCCAAACTTTCGTACTTCACAATATCATTACTCTAAAACATGCTATTTGCATATTTATAAAAGCAATATTTTACATTGATACAAAGGGAATTACAAACTATTGGATACAAACCTTCTATTACAAAGGGTTATATATATTACATAACTACCCATAATATTGTAATTTATACAAACATAAAACGTAGTACAAAAGTACTATTACAAACTATTCTACATCTTTCAATAGTATGTAAACATACTAGTTACTTATCACCTGCAATTGTTAAACATTGATAGGGTAAGCGGTGATGCTTAGTGAGTTCAAAAATAGATACAATATAATGTTATGCCACATATATACTTCAATGTGGCAAAAGCAAAGAGGAACAACCAGATGTATGTGAGATCATGTGACAAGTGTTCATATCAATCAAAGACTTTATTCAAAGATATACTTTTCAATTCTTGATATACATCAATAAAGCTTTGGCCCAAATGACATAGAAGACATGCAATTTCTGATTAACATCTTGTTAGATTTCATGCTTATAGTCCTGTCTAACTATTTGCCAATGCCATAGAATAGAAGTCATTCTCTTACGGAGACATGCTCTACATGGCCAGAGGCTGCGTACCAGTACCAATGTAAATCTAAGTCCTTTCACTGATCACATGGTCAAAGGTATTACAATTGCTATAAACATAGTGAATAACACGAGAAAATAACTCAGAATAATAACACTGAAAAACATAGTACATATAACACATAACATACAATTGTTCCTATATGTTCAACTCGCCTCAAGTTAACCGGGGGTTAAAATAGTAATTTGGACAGCACTTCGGCTTTAAATATGTCTTTCTATGTTGAAAACTGGGAGCTTGATTGAAAACCGGGCTCTGCGAAGGTAGTGCTTCAAAACTGAAAAGATAAAATTTTCGGGCTTCTCGGGGGTCTCGGGACGTGTTTCGGGTGCTAAAATTGATATCGGGGCTTCGGGGAAAGTCAAAATGAAGAAAATATGGAAAGAGGGGCTAAAAGTGGCAAATTTCCATAGTTAGTCGGAAGGTCTGGCAACCCCCCTTTATATAGGGCCGAGGCCGAAGTCGGTTTGGGAGGGAAGCAAGCAGCGAAGCAGCTCGGTGGCGTCAGGAGCGAGGAGCAGGTGGCGCGAGAGGCGAAGGCCACGAGGCTCGGACGGAAGGTGACGAAGCTGCTCGGTGGCGAAGGCGGTGAGAAGCGCGCGTCGGATCCGGATTGGATTGCACATCGGTCCACTCAGCTTGTGACACGCGATGCTTCTCGGATTGGCCATGTATCTGGTGACGCTGCTGCTTCGTGCGAAGTGACGTGACAGTGATGAGGGTCTCCGGTGGCTGTACTGTTCATGCGAAATTCTCGGATTTCGATCCCCAAACTTCTAAAATCCATAACTTTCGCATACGAGCTCCGTTTTTGACGTTCTTTATATGCACGCGTAGCTAAAATTACGCTCTACAACTTTCGTTTAGACTTCGTCAGCTAATTTTGACTTTATTTTTAATATTATTATTTTTAACAGACTGGGATAGGAAAATCCGTTAAAAATTCATAACTTCTTCATCCGACATCCGTTTTCGTCAGACTTGTCACCGTTGTACTACATATGAAAAGACCTTTGATTCTCGTTTAGGATGTATCGGTCAAATATCGCTCGATCTAAAATTCGAGTTTTTAGCTGTCTACTGCTAAGTTGAAACTTTGAAAAATCATAACTTCCTCATACGAAATCAGATTTTTGCTTTCTTTTTATCGAATTTCTCAGTTTAAAGAATACTAAGACTTTCATTTAGATTACTAAGGCTAAAAATTAGTTTATCAAAAACTCACTTTTTACGTCATTCGGTGTCGTGCCGGTTTTGTTGCGGATCTTCGGCTGGTCATAACTTCTTCGTTATAATTCGGATTTTGACGAGGTTTTCGCCTACAAGTTTCTACCGAGATTCTCTACAACATCAAATAATAAAATTTTACTTATTTTAAATTTTATATTTTCGCTAAATTTCACTATTTGGCTATTAATTGGAATCTCATAAGACTTCCAATACTTTCTGAGTGATTCTAAACATAGTTTTACTTTATTTCTAGTAAAAACCATCTGTTAGAACTCAACACTCAATTTTACATAATATTTCACAATTTTATTCATTAGAAAACACGATTTCAAAACGTGTATGTTACAGTTAATCAGTTCCAAAATAGACCAAAATAGATGCAAGTGGGTAATTAGGTTTCTACAAAACCATAGTTTAATCAGGTTTCTACAACTAAAATCACTCAATTGAGTGAGTAATAACCAAAACCGAGTGCAGGAAAACCAACTGAAAGATTAATTAGTTACAAATTAATCTAATTTGTTGAAATCATTTACCTGGGCTTAGGATTTACTGATGAAGCCAAAACTTCTTGTACGTTATTCTCCTTCAATTCCATGAGTGTAGAGCAGGTTGAAGTGAAGGTGAAGGATTGATGTTGTCGATGAGTGAAGGATTGATGTCGTCGACTCGTCGTGCAGAACGAGGGGCCAATTCCAGAAATAAGATGAAGCTTGAATATTGAATTGAACAAGAATCAAAGAGGAATGAAGGGCTTAAGCGAAGAAGAATAATTTTCGTGTGTGGCTGCATCTTTTATAATGAGTTCTTGATTCTAGGAGAAGATGAGAAGAGACTAGAGACTAGAGAGAGAATAAGATCGGTGAACGGTTATTCAATGCTTAAAGAAACGAGGAGTCGAAATATTGAACTCTTGAAGCATCGTCTTGATCTTGATACTCTGAATAAGATTTCCCAATTGCCATAAACATTATATATATATATATATATATATATATATATATATATATATATAATCGGGTTTTAAACGGGGCGGATAATGTCATAACCATCTCCGACCCGTCCCCGCTTCGGGTATATATATTTTCATCTGTCCCCGCTCTGTTACATGTTAAGATGGGTAATATCTGACCCGTTAGGGTCGGGTCCCCATGGGTAGCGGGTAATACCCGATCTGCTTGCATCCCTACATGTCACAACCTCCCTGATGTAAATGTCAGCCAACTACTTGGTAGAGATACTTTCCTTAATCTGAATGAAATGCGTGCTCTTGGTCATTCGATCCATGATGACCCATATTGAATCCACTCCGTGAACTGTCCATGGAAATTTCGTGATGAAATCCGTGTTGATATCTTCCTATTTCCAAACGGGAATGTCTAAAAGTTGCATCTTGTAGTGAAGTCGTTGATGCTTGGCCTTGACTTTCCTGTAAGTCAAGCACCTCTCCACATACTAAACTATATTTTGCTTCACACATGGACACCAATAATCAAGACTGATATCTCTATACATCTTTGTTGCTCCAGGATAGATAGAGAACCTCGACTTGTGTGCCTCCTCATCAGAACTTGACACGCACCACCCCAATATGGAACCCACACCCTTAGATGGAGAGTCAATAACCCTTGGTTATAATAATCAGAGGAAGCCATCTGACCTATAATGTGTTCACTCTTTCAGTGCTCTTCCTTCATATCCTCAACCCGAGCCTACCAAATTTGCTCCAAGAATGGAGTAATCACTGTCATCCTCAAACATATATCCCTGATCGGAGCCGCGACCACCTTGCGGATGAGAAAATCAGCCACCACATTGGCCTTTCCCAGATGGTAAAGGATCCCACAATCATAATCCTTCACCATGTCGAACCACTTACGATGCCTCGTGTTTAGATTCGACTGATCCATCAAATACCTCAAGCTCTTGTGATCCGTGTTTTGACACAAACACTTTACAGAAGTAAAGTAAAACAGATCCTAAACCCTTGATTGGTTTAGTTGCAACAGTTCCCATTTTCACCATAGATCCATCTTCAATTGGTTGACATTCCTTGAACGATCGAAGATCTTTACATATATGGCTTGTTGCTTCCGAATCAACCCATCATGCAACATCATCATATTGCACATAAAAAGCTTCAAAAATCATAGAAATATAATTCTGAACATATTTAGAATTTGCATGAAAACTGAAATCTGACCTTGTTGCTTTTCTGGATCCTTGGATCTACTTGGTCCAGCACCATCCTTGTTCACTTTACGAAGACACAATCTTTCTTAAAGTAACCCGGTTTGTTACAATTCAAACAAACCAACTTAGCCTTCTTGTTGGAAGACTTGTCATCCTTTACTTTAAACTTCTTTTTTCCATTAGACTTCTTTGGATTCTTTCAAGTTTCTCCTTCCACCATGTTCACAGAAGAGGAATCAACTTGGTTCTTGCCATTAGGATTGTTATCAAGGTCTTGAGTCCTTAAGGACTCTTCAATATGTATATGGCTTCCAAGTAAGTTTAAAATCTTTACAGGAAAGGGGTAGTTTGTCAATGATCACAACCACAAAATGGCTTCATCCATTTTTAGATTGTGTTGAGCAAACTGTCCCAGGATCCTTAACATTTCATGGAAATGTTCCATAACAGGCCCATAGTCAGTCATCTTGTAACCCATAAACTTACTTACAAGAAACTTCTTGCTTAAAGCATTTTCAGTCATGTACTTGGATTCAAGAGAATCCACAATTCTTTTGCAGTTTCAACATTTTGATAGATATCAAATAGAGAATCAGACATACAATTGAGAATATGACCACAACAGATGTAGTCATCATTGTCCTACTTTGAACTTCTCCTTGTTGCCTCCAAAGTTTCATCTTCAGCAAATTCTCTCATAGGTGTACTCAGAACATACACCGCTTTCAAAGTAGTGAGAAGAAAAGGCATCTTCTTCTGCCATTTACAAAAATCTTGCCCTTCAAACTTGTTTAGTTTTTCAAACTTGCTTGTCATGTCCTTCACAGATTTGCCACTTGCCATGATCACAGAATGCTTTAATCTTTGTTAGAAAATCAGGGTATATATATACTTGGATTAATGAAAGTTGTGAAACACTTTAAGATTAAAGCATTTCGAGGGTACACTGAAAATTTCTAATCATATGAAACTCACTGTTTTATAGAATGGAGAATGAAGAAGGTGTTATGAAATCTGTATCCAAAAATGTTTTCAAAATTGATAATAAAACATGACCTAACTTCTTGTCTTAAAACTGGCATACGGTAGTTGTAGGAAAACAACTTCCTATCTAAAAATTGTCACATTACCTGTGACAACCTGTTATTTCGACTCTATGTAATGACCTAAAAAGTCAGGTATTGTAACCACTTTTGAAATAATAAAATTAGCATCGAAAATAAAATGTTCAAAAGTCTCTATTGGATTGCCAAAAATGATAGTTATCATGTCAAGATTTTCAAAAATATAAAGAACACTAAAAACCGAGTCATAACGAAAAAGTTATGACCAACCAAAGATTCACAACAAAAACCGTCATTATGGTTAAAAGTAAAACGAGAAATTTCAATAAAATACTTATTAGCCTTAGGTATTTAAATAAAAGTCGTAGTTATCCTTAAACCATGAACATACATAAAAAGAACGTCCAAATCTGACCTCGTATGAGGAAGTTATAAATTTCCGAAATTCGATATAGCGATAGACAACTAAAAGCTCGAAACATAGATCAAGCGACTTTTGGCCAGAATGACCTAAATGAGAATCGAAGGTCTCAACAATTGTATTTCAACAGTAAAAAGTCTAGCGAAAATAGACATCGGATGAAGAAGTTATGGATTTTTAACAGACTTTTCTTGCCCCGGCCTTTTAAAAATAAATAATAAAAATAATTTCAAAATTTGCCGACGGAATCTAAACGAAAGTTGTAGAGAGTAGTCTCACCTACGTGTGGATATAAAGAATGTCGAAAACAGAGTTCGTATGAAAAAGATATGAATTTTTGAAGTTGACTAAATAATTAAAATATAAATTTAATTCAAAATCCGGTATTATCCGAAGGAGGAGTCACCGGACCGATCCGAGTTACGCCCACCGTACCCTCGTACGCCCACCGTACTCAAGTGCTAGGCCTTGTAACGTCCACGTCGCCCCTCTACGACTCTACATCTCATCCCATCCGAAGTTCGGCAGACGAGGATGAGGTAAGCCATGACATACGCGTACGCCCCGCGTAACCTCGTACGCCCAGCGTACCGAGGGTCTTCAGCCCCCTATAAAAGGGATGTGAGGGTTCCGAGTAAAATTGCTCAATTCCTCTCTTTATCTTGTGTTTTTACTCCGTTTTGCATGCAAGTAATATCCCAAAGCCCCGATTTTCATATCCAAGAACCGAAGGAAGTTTACGCTCCCGAGATTCCCGAGAAAATCTACTTTCTCGAGTCAAAGTTCTGCTTGGTTTTCGTCTCACCTTCTTCAATCTATCAAGTGAGTTTCATACCCCTATAAACTACACTTTCAAATATTTTATCAATGTTTTTTCATACACTTTTAGGGGGGGGGGGGGGGAATACAAGTAAACACACGGTTATTATCATGTGTAACATAAAGTTTCACTATATACTCTTTTTATTAAGTAATTATATGTGATTCATAAGTACTACGTGAGAACCTTCGTATGCGATATATACATTCTCGATAACATCTTGTCTTTTGGAAATAAAACATGTTTATATATATATATATATATATATATATATATATATATATATATATATATATATATACACACAAATCAAACACTTTATTTATACTTTAAGTATATGTGATCACTTATGTCACTATAACTATTATACTTTACATAACAAGTGAGCATTACACTAGGGTTTACCATACGAACGAAACACACACTTTGAAAAACTATAATAGGTATAGTTTACGAGAAAATCACGAACATTTACATACTAGAAACGCTATATCAAAGAGATATTTTTATACACAAGAACAAATGGACATTTTCGTACGTAAATCTGTTTTATACTAAGTTTTGTGAGACATTTCACGTACTTTCGAGTATGCATTTTAAGTCCTGTATTATATACCAAAATCCCTTGTAGGGGGAGCGTGATACTTGTGTATAGATCTATATGAGATTGACAATCCCACACCTATGTTGTTAGCTACAGCTAGGCCGGTAGGCCTGGGGTGACAAACGTCATAACTTTCCAACGCTTGAAGAACGTTGTTATAGGCATCCTGGTCAAATAGCATGGTTATAAGACTGACATGGAGTATTAAAAACACATTTATTTACGAGGTTCTTCAAATGCCTTAGCGATTTATACATAAACCTACTATTTTAGGCATGAGAAGCACTATTGCATTACAAGTTTTGGAAGAATTAAACTACCATCTACTATAGTAGAAAAGATGGGATTTTCTAGGAATATTCAAACATGTACAAACCATTTCATTCTATTTCGTACAAACATTATTACTAAATACTTATGAACTCACCAGCTTAAATGTTCATCTACTCTTTCAAAACTACTTGTATTTCTCAGGGATTCCGTAAAACAGGTAAACAAACAGCTTTTGAAGAAGGGATGCTGTGGCGTCAGTTTAGTTTCATTTTGACATCATATTGTAATTTTTTTGAAACAAGTACCTTTCAAAAATGTAAACTTTAAATTATATATATGATGGTTGTATTACTTTCTTTACTATGTATTGAATTGTTGCAATACTACATGAAGTCATTCACCCTCGAACGATTCCGCCGTTCTCGTTTGGGGGTGTGACAAATTGGTATCAGAGCATTGTTTATAGTGAACTAAGTATATCGAACCACATAAGATATACAAATTATAAATGCATAGGGACTCAAAGTCTCTAACAAAACGTTTTTACACCTGAACCGCGTTTCGTTTTAACTTAAACTATTTGAGTCGTAAAAGCACAAATACATGCATACAACGATTTATTTTCATACTTAGAGCAATATAGAAGTATAATAAATAAATTGTGCAGTGCAGGTGTGCCTCGGGATATGTAATCGGAACTGGGATGAATATAGTCCGATCAACTATATTTGTCCGAGAGCCGACTAACGTATGCCAGGGAGTGTCTGCAGTGGACAACAAATTTAAAACTTACCAAGAGCATATCATTAAGAATACTGTGGGAGTATTCGGGTATCTTTAACCATCAAACTTAGGGGTAAATTTTACGTGCTTTAGCTTATAGTCAATTCTTAACCCTATTCAGGTATAGACTCAATGGCTGGATTTCATCACCCCGTCGACCCCTACTACCCCAACCAAGGTAATAAAGGATGGATTGTAGATGACCCCGAGGAGGAACCCATGGAAGAAGAGGAAGAGGAAGATTCAGATAGCTCAGCTTCAGATACCGAGGTAATCAATCCGTCAGCCGTCCGACCTCCATCGGTTCGACCTCCTTTCAGGATGGGATTTCAAGGACCAACTCCCGTCTGGGGAAGCCACGTCCACCATTGGAGCCAGCAGCAAGGACTGCATCCTCCTTATGGTATGTGTCGGGACTTCTACGATGTTAGCGGAATAAGTTTAGCTGATCGAGCACTCCCAGTTGTGGTAGGAAAACTTGCCAATCAAGCTTATCAACCTGGAGTCCAAGCAAACCGGATTCACGAGGTTGACATAAGGATGGAAGAGAACGCAGCTGATATCCGTCGCCTAGACATGCTACAAGGGAATGCTCAACTCCACACCAACTCCCTCTAGGAACAAATGACTGTAGCTCTCTCCGAAATGAGAGATTTGAGGGAGAAACAAGCTGCATTTGACAATCATCTAATGGGAGCCAAGCACTCGGATGTGGAGTCAAGCTCCAAGCGTAATCCGCGCAGCAAGTAGTGCTCGCCTAACTCCCAAATTTTGATATAGAATAGGACCATCGGCTAAAAGTCTTACGTTCTTTAACTTTCTGTAATCAGAGACCTTTAGAAAGGTCAAAATCTTCTAACTTTGGATGTAACACAACCATATGTTTAATATATATATATATATATATATATATATATATATATAGGATATACCTCTTTCGTGTATTAATTATGTGCATTTCATTCGAGTTCATGAGTTTGTTTATTGTTATTCAAATTCCATTGGTGAATCAAACTCAAAGCCCTGTGTTAGTCAAACCAAATTCTTGAGCTATTAAAAATAGTTAACTCATCATCATTCAACTCTCAACCACCAAAACTTATAATCTTTTATTTTTATTTCTTGGCAGCGCGATGCCTCCTCATCCAAACCTAAGACCCAGTCGGTCACGATACCTCCACCACCACCACCTCCATCGACGGAAAATGCCCCATTGATTGCTGCTTTAACAGCTGCAGTAACAACAATGGCACAAATGAGTAATAATGGGTCGGTAGGAGGAGTGAATAGCTCTACGAATGGCCAACGTCCAGGTCGTTCAGGGGATCGTACCTTCAAGGACTTCACCAATAGCAAGCCCATGACTTTTAACGGATCTGGAGGGATAATGGCTATGTCACAATGGATAGAGAAAACAGAAGCGGTTTTCGAGATCTGTGCATGTTTGGAAGTGAGCAAGGTAAAATTTGCCGCTTGTATATTCTCCGAGAGAGCCCTGACGTGGTGGAATGGACACGTCAAGTTACTAACCCTGGTAGTGGCAAATTCTATGGGCTGGGAGAATCTAAAACAACTATTAATGCAAGAGTATTGTCCAAGGGGCGAAGTACAAAAGCTAGAGCAGGAACTTTGGGGTCTTACTATGGTAGGCTCGGACATCACGACCTATACCAATAGGTTTAGTGACTTGGCAATCCTTTGCCTAGGGATGGTTGCTCTAGAGAGCAAGAAGATCGAAAGATACATTTGGGGACTGTCACCCCAGATTCGAGGGAGTGTACTAGCTTCTAAACCAGTCACTTTCGATAGCGCCAAACAGTTGGCACAAGCTCTCGTTGACCATGGAATCTGTCAAGGCTTCGCAACTACTGTCCTGGAGCAAACCATAGGAAACAACAATAGCATCAATACCAAAAACAACAGCAAGAAGATATTTTGGAACAAAAGGAAAGGCCAGTCTTCACAGGAACCTTCCAAGAGGCAACAAATAGTGGCATTCCATGTCGTTACTATCCCCACTGCTGCTCCGGTTACCCCTGTACCAGCGAAGCAATATGCGGGGAAGCTACCAAAGTGCAACAAATTTTATTTCCATCACAACAGAAATTGTCGAGAGATGCACTGCAACAATTGCAACAGGAAAGGGCACACTGCCTGTTTCTGTAAGGCACCAGCACGACCAATCACCCAAGTCCCTGGATTCGGGGTGGGCCAAGCATGTTACAGATGTGGTGAGGCTGGACACTACAAGAGAGACTTCACTAAGGCAAAGAATGCTGGCGGCATGGGAAGAGTGCTGGCAATAGGGCAGACCGAAGCAATAGCTGATCCCACGGTGGTTACGGGTACGTTTCTCCTCAATACTGCTTATGCATGCATACTCTTTGATTGTGGTGCGGAAAGGAGTTTCGTGAGTCATAAATTCAAACACATACTAAAACAGAACCCTCAATCACTCCATAAGATATTTACAGTGGAAATGGCAAATGGTAGAACAGAAAGCACAAATGATATGTACATAGGTTGCACATTAACTCTAAACGAACATTCATTTCCAATCGATCTAATGTCGATCACTATAAAGAGCTTTGATGTCATCATCGATATGGATTGGTTAAGCCTACACCATGCTGATATTCTTTATCACGAAAGGGTCGTTCGCCTAAACCTGCCAAGCGGCGAAACTCTTGTCATTTATGGTGACAAGCTCGATACCAATTTACAAATCATCTCTTGCGTCAAACCCCAGAAATACCTACGTAAGGAGTACCATGCCTTCTTAGACCACGTGGTAGATAAGGAAAAAGAGACGAAAGGCATCAAGGACATTCCGAAATTCTACGATTTTCACGACATCTTCCCTGAAGATCTCCCATGAGTCCCACTAGAACGACAAGTCGAGTTCAGGATTGATTTAATTCCTGGAGCTACCCAAGTAGCTAAGTCGTCGTACCGTCTAGCGCCAGCTGAGATGCAAGAATTATTTATCCAATTAAACGAACTGCTCAACAAAGGATTCATCAGGCCAAGCTTCTCACCTTGGGGAGCACCAGTCCTGTTCGTAAAGAAGAAGGATGGATCTTTCCGCATGTGCATCGATTACCGGGAACTCAACAAGATCACTTTCAAGAACTGATATCCCTTACCACGCATCGATGATTTGTTTAACCAACTCCAAGGAGCGAGTTATTTCTCGAAGATCGATTTGAGATCCGGGTATCATCAGCTACGAGTCTTGGAAGGAGATGTTCCCAAAACAACCTTTCAAACTCGTTATGGTCACTGCGAGTTTGTAGTGATTCCCTTTGGGTTAACAAATGCACCAGAAATGTTCATGGACTTAATGAATCGAGTGTGTCATTCATTCATGGACAAATTTGTGACCGTGTTCATAGATGATATACTCATCTATTCAAAGAGTAAAAAGGAACATGGTCAACACCTCCGACAAATCTTGGAAACTCTAAGAAACGAAAAGCTTTACGCAAAATTCTCAAAGTGCGAATTTCGGATATGGAAAGTAGATTTCCTAGATCACGTGGTTAGCAAAGACGGGATACACGTGGACCCCTCCAAAATCAAGGCAATCGAGAACTGGTCAGCTCCCAAAACCCAAACGGAAATTCGACAATTCTTGGGCCTTGCTGGCTACTATCGAAGGTTTATACAGAACTTCTCGAAGATTGTGAAACCACTTACCACCATAACCCAAAAGGGTGTTACTTTCATTTGGGAAGAAAGACAAGATGCTGCATTCCAAACACTAAAGCAAGCTCTATGCAGCGCACCTATATTTTCCTTTCAAGAAGGAACAGAAGACTTCGTGGTCTACTGTGATGCATCTAATTAAGGTCTTGGATGTGTTCTAATGCAACGAGGAAAGTTCATCGCCTATGCCTCAATACAACTCAAGACGCACGAGGTCAAATACACTACACATGATCTTGAACTAGGAGTAGTTGTTTTCGCGCTAAAGATCTGGAGACACTATCTCTATGGCACGAAATGCATGATTTTCACCGATCATAAGAGCCTTCAGCACATTCTCAACCAAAAGGAACTCAACATGAGGCAAAGACGATGGGTTTAACTGTCAATGACTACGAATGCGAGATTCGCTATTACCTAGGAAAAGCGAATGTAGTAGCTGATGCTCTCAGTCAAAAGGAATACTCGGGCCGCCGAGTGAAATCATTAACCATGACGATCCATTCACACCTGTCCACACAAATCAAGGAAGCTTAGAGGGAAGCCTTGAGATCAGAGAACGTGGCAGGTGAAACCTTAAGGGGAATGGATAAGAATCTTGAGGTCAGGGGTGACAGAGTTTGTTACTTCGTAGATCGGATCTGGACACCGAAGTTTGGGGGATTCAGAGACGTGGTCATGAATGAGGCTCATAAGACTCTATACTCCGTGCACCCAGGTTCGGACAAGATGTATCTGGACCTCAAGAAACTGTATTGGTGGCCGAAAATGAAAGCAGAGATCATTACCTATGTGAGCAAGTGTCTGACTTGCGCCAAAGTCAAGGTAGAATACCAAAAACCATCAGGATTGCTACAACAACCTGAAACACCCGAGTGGAAGTGGGAACAGATAACCATGGACTTCATAACCAAATTACCCAAGACATCAGGTGGGCTAGACACCATCTGGGTAATCGTCGATAGATTAACAAAATCCGCACACTTCCTACCCATAAAGGAAACCGACAAGATGGAAAAGCTAGCTCGAACATACATCCGAGAGATTGTACGACTACACGGTGTACCAATATCCATTATCTCCGACAGAGATAGTAGGTTCACCTCACGATTTTGGCAGTCGCTACAAAAATCTCTTGGAACGAAACTAGACATTAGTACTGCTTACCACCCACAAACCGATGGTCAAAGTGAGAGGACCATACAAACCTTGGAAGATATGCTGAGAGCTTGTGTAATCGATTTTGGTAAAGCATGGGATACCCATTTACCACTAGTTGAATTCTCATACAACAATAGTTATCACTCCATGTCACACCCCAAACCAGAACGACGGAATCGTTCGAGGGCGGATGACTTCATGTAGTATCGAAACAGTTCAATACATAGTAAAGAAAGTAATACAACCATCATATATATAATTTAAAAGTTTACATTGTTGAAAGTTACTTGTTTCAAAAGAAATTACAATATGATGTCAAAATGAAATTAAACTAACGCTGCAGCGTCCATTCTTCAAAAGCTGTAGTTTACTTGTATTACTGAATCCCTTAGAAATACAAGTGGTTTTGAAAGAGTATGTCAACATTTAAGCTGGTGAGTTCATAAGTATTTAGTGACAATGTTTGTATGAAATAGAATGAAAATGGTTTGTGCATGTTTAAAAGTTCCTAGAAAATACCATATTTTCTACAATAGTAGATGGTAGTTTGATTGTTCCAAAACTGTAATGCAATAGTGCTTTTCATGCCTAAAATAGTAGGTTTATGTATAAATTGTTAAGCATTTGAAAAACCCCGTAAATCAATGTGTTTTTAATACTCCATGTGAGTCTTATAACCATACTATTTGACTAGGATGCCTATAACAACGTTATTCAGGCGTTGGAAAGTTATGACGTTTGTCACCCTAGGCCTGCCGACCTAACTGTAGCTAACAACTTAGGTGTGGGATTGTCAATCCCGTATAGATCTATACACAAGTATCACGCTCCCCCTACAAGGGATTATGGTATATAATATAAGACTTAAAATGCATACTCGAAAGTACGTGAAATGTCTCACAAAACTTAGTATAAAACAGATTTACGTATGAGAATGTCCATTTGTTCTTGTGTATGAAAATATCTTTTTGATATTGTGTTTCTAGTATGTAAATGTTCATGATTTTCTCGTAAACTATACCTATTATAGTTTTTCAAAGTGCATGTTTCATTCGTATAGTAAACCCTAGTATAATACTCACTTGTTATGTAAAGTATAGTATTTATAGTAACATAAATGATCACATATACTTAAAGTATAAATAAAGTGTTTGATTCGTGTGTGTGTGTGTGTGTGTGTGTATATATATATATATATATATATATATATATAAACATGTTTTATTTCCAAAGTCAAGATTTTATCGATAATATATATCGCATACGAAAGTTCTCATGTAGTAGTTATGAATCACATATGATTACTTGATAAAAAGTGTATATAGTGAAACTTTAGGTTACACACGATAATAACCGTGTGTTTACTTGTATCCCTCCCCCTAAAAGTGTATAAAAAGCATTTATCAAACATTTAAAAGCATAGTTTATAGGGGTATGAACTCACTTGATAGATCGAAGAAGGTGAGACGAAAACCGAGCAGAACTTTGACTTGAAAAAGCGGATTTTCTCGGGATTCTCAGGAATCTCGGGAGCGTAAACTTCCTTCGGGGCTTGGGTATGAAAACCGGGGTTTCGGGATATTAATTGCACGCAAAACGAAGTAAAAACACAAGAAAAAGGAGAGAAAATGAGCAATTTACCCGGAACCCTCGCATCCCTTTTATAGGGGCTGGGAACTGCCTCGGTACGTTGGGCGTACGTGGTTACGCGGGGCGTACCCGTGCGTCATGCGTGACAACATCCTCGACTATTGGAACTTTGGACGGGACAAGGCATAGGGGAGCATAGGGGCAACGTGGATGTTCCGAGGCCTAGCACTCGAGTACAATGGGTGTACGAGGGTACGCTGGGCGTAACTCGGATTGGCCCGGCGACTCCTCCTTTGGATAATACCGGATTTTTATTTAAATTTATATTTTAATTATTTAGTAAACTTCAAAAATTCATATCTTCTTCATACGAACTTCGTTTTCGACGTTCTTTATATCCACGCATAGGTGAGACTACGCTCTACAACTTTTGTTTAGACTCCGTCGGCAAATTTTGAAATTATTTTTATTATTTATTTTTAAAAGGTCGGGGTAGGAAAAGTTAGTTAGAAATCCATAACTTCTTTATCCAATGTATGTTTTTGCCAGACTTTTTACCGTTGAAATACCATTGTCGAGACCTTCGATTCTCATTTAGGTTATCCGGCCAAAAGTCACTCAATCTTTGTTTCGAGTTTTTAGCTTTCTACCGCTATACCGAATTTCGGAAATTGATAACTTCTTCATACGAGGTCAGATTTAGGCGTTCTTCGTATGTATGCTCACGGTTTAATGATATCTAACGTAGTCGGTAACCAAATAGAGACTTTTGTACATTTTATTTTCAAAGTTAATTTTATTATTTTCAAAAGTGGTTACAATACTTGACTTTTTAGGTCATTACATAGAGTCGAAATATTGGGTTGTCACACTCCAGCATTAAAGTTGCTTCATTTGAAGCCCTATATGGCCGCAAGTGCAGATCACCACTGTGTTGGGCTGAAGTGGGTGACACACAACTAGCCAAGGGACAAGTACCCAACAGTACTCTCACAGGCCCGAAAATTATAAGAGAAACGACTGAAAAGATTGTACAAATACGGGAACGACTAAAAGTTTCAGTAGATAGACAAAACAGTTATGTAGACAAAAGACGGAATCCCTTAGAATTTCAGGTTTGGGACCGGGTGCTATTAAAGGTCTCACCCTGGAAGGGGTTAATACGTTTCGGAAAACGTAGGAAACTAAACCCAAAGTATATCGGATCATTTGAGATCCTTGCAAGGATCGGTCCGGTAGCATACAAACTTTGACTACCGCAGGAAATCAATAACGTACATCCTACCTTTCATGTGTCAAACTTGAAAAATGTTTATCCGATGAGACCCTCGTCGTCCCTCTAGACGAAATTGAAATCAACGAGAGTCCCCACTTTATGGAGGAACCGGTTGAGGTCATGGATAGGGAAATTAAAAGAACAAAGCAAAGTCGCATACCCACATCTTTTTCCCTAATCCACAAGTGTTTTTCTTACATTAAATTTCAGGACAAAATTCCCTCTAACGGGGGGATGATGTGACAACCCGATATTTCGACTCTATGTAATGAACTAAAAAGTCAGGTATTGTAACCACTTTTGAAATAATGAAATTAGCATTGAAAATAAAATGTTCAAAAGTCTCTATTGGATTGCCAAAATGATAGTTATCATGTCAAGATTTTCAAAAATATAAAGAACACTGAAAACCGAGTCATAACGAAGAAGTTATGACCAACAAAAGATTCACAACAAAAACTGTCATTACGGTTAAACATAGAACGAGAAATTTCAATAAAATACTTATTAGCCTTAGGTATTTAAATAAATGTCGTAGTTATCATTAAACCATGAACATACATAAAAAGAACGCCCAAATTTGACCTCGTATGAGGAAGTTATAAATTTCCGAAGTTCTATATAGCGATAGACAACTAAAAACTCGAAACAGAGATTGAGCGACTTTTGGCCGGAACGACCTAAATGAGAATCGAATGTCTTGACAATGGTATTTCAACGGTAAAAATTCTGGCGAAAACAGACATCGGATGAAGAAGTTATGGATTTTTAATGGACTTTTCCTACCCCGGCCTTTTAAAAATAAATAATAAAAATAATTTCAAAATTTTCCGATGGAGTCTAAACGAAAGTTGTAGAGCGTAGTCTCACCTATGTGTGGATATAAAGAACATCAAAAACGGAGTTCGTATGAAAAAGATATGAATTTTTGAAGTTTACTAAATAATTAAAATATAAATGTAATTCAAAATCTGGTATTATCCAAAGGAGGAGTCACCAGACCGATCCGAGTTACGCCCAACGTACTCAGATGCTAGGCCTCTGAACGTCCATGTCGCCCCTCTACGCCTCTACGTCCCGTCCCATCCGAAGTCCAACAGACGAGGATGAGGTAAGCCATGACGTACGCGTACACCCCACGTAACCTCGTACGCCCAGCGTACCGAGGGTCTTCAGCCCCCTATAAAAGGGATGCGAGGGTTATGGGTAAAATTGCTCAATTCCTCTCTTTCTCTTGCGTTTTTACTCCGTTTTGCATGCAAATAATATCCCGAAGCCCCATTTTTCATACCAAAGACCCGAAGGAAGTTTACATTCCCGAGAAAATCCGCTTTCTTGAGTCAAAGTTCTGCTTGGTTTTCGTCTCACCTTCTTCAATCTATCAAGTGAGTTTCATACACCTATAAACTACACTTTCAAATGTTTTATCAATGCTTTTTATACACTTTTAGGGGGGGGGGATACTAGTAAACACACGGTTATTATCATGTGTAACATAAAGTTTCACTATATACTTTTTTTATCAAGTAAATCATATGTGATTCATAACTACTACGTGAGAGCCTTCGTATGCGATATATATATTCTCGATAACATCTTGTCTTTTGGAAATAAAACATGTTTATATATATACATGAATCAAACACTTTATTTATACTTTAAGTATATGTGATCACTTATGTCACTATAACTATTATACTTTACATAACAAGTGAGCATTACACTAGGGTTTACCATACGAACGAAACACACACTTTGAAAAACTATAATAGGTATAGTTTACGAGAAAATCACGAACATTTACATACTAGAAACGCTATATCAAAGAGATATTTTTATACACAAGAACAAATGGACATTTTCGTACGTAAATCTGTTTTATACTAAGTTTTGTGAGACATTTCACGTACTTTCGAGTATGCATTTTAAGTCCTGTATTATATACCAAAATCCCTTGTAGGGGGAGCGTGATACTTATGTATAGATCTATATGGGATTGACAATCCCACACCTAAGTTGTTAGCTACAGCTAGGCCGGTAGGCCTGGGGTGACAAACGTCATAACTTTCCAACGCTTGAAGAACTTTGTTATAGGCATCCTGGTCAAATAGCATGGTTATAAGACTCACATTGAGTATTAAAAACACATTTATTTATGGGGTTCTTAAAATGCCTTAGCGATTTATACATAAACCTACTATTTTAGGCATGAGAAGCACTATTGCATTACTAGTTTTGGAAGAATTAAACTACCATCTACTATAGTAGAAAATATGAGATTTCTAGGAATATTCAAACATGTACAAACCATTTCATTCTATTTCATACAAACATTATTACTAAATACTTATGAACTCACTAGCTTAAATGTTGATCTACTCTTTTAAAACTACTTGTATTTCTCAGGAATTCAGTAAAAAAGGTAAACAAACAGCTTTTGAAGAAGGGACGATGTGGTGTCAGTTTAGTTTCATTTTGACATCATATTGTAATTTGTTTTTGAAACAAGTACCTTTCGACAATGTAAACTTTTAAATGATATATATGATGGTTGTATTATTTTCTTTACTATGTATTCAATTGTTGCGATACTACATGAAGTCATCCACCCTCGAACGATTCCGTCGTTTTGGTTTGGGGGTGTGACATTACCTATCACAAACTAACATAAAATCGGGTCTATAAATGGATCACAAAACCAAGTGTATTTAAAGAAAACTAACCCTAGCCAGGGGCTGCCGCCCCGTGGACCCCGCTCTCAGGGGCGCTGCCCCCGGACCTTCGTCAATTCAGGAGCTTCACCCCTAGATAGCATTATACTTTCAACAAAGACAAAATTAAACAAATGTGTACTTCTCGCCATGCTGATTTGTTCAATAATTTTCAAAGTGACATTGATCAACAAATTAACCCCATTACACTTAAATAATATTAGTGGTATACAATCACCAACTTTGATTGGCCGATAATCATTACTATATACACAACAGTTAGTTAGAATATTTAAATCTCTCTCTCTCTCTCTCTATATATATATATATATATATATATATATATATATCATTATTATATATGAAAAACCTATTTTCCTCCTTCCATTAAATTCCAATTTCCATGGTCCATTAAAAGACACGTAACCCAAGTACAAAACGACGCAACTGATGACAACTTGTCGTTTTTCCAATCCTCCCAACGTTTGCCAATATCCATAACGTTTCCAAATCCAAAGAAAACAACAAATCAATTTCCTTCCCCTCTAACCGTCTTTGATCCTGTTCCCATCGAAAAATCCCCAAATCTTTGCAGTATCTCATACTACCGGTAAAAGCACTTAAAATTATCGGAAATAGCAGTTTCATTTGCTTCTGTTCCTTTTAATCTGCTTTCATCATTTAATCTCGGATTCATGATACGCTTCTTTTCCATCTTCTTCTTCCGGATGAACCAGTCAAATAGGGCGTAATTGCAATTTCATCAAAGATAATCCCCACCATATGCACCGAGCTTCTGTTCCTGTTATTCTTCCTAAGCCCAACCACCGAAGATTGCGTAATTTGACCCTGTATACAAAACGGTAATGACTTTCTTCTATTTTATGCTTTCATCATTCAATCTCGGACTCATCATACATTTCTTTTCCATCTTCTTCTTCCGCATGAACCAGTCAAATAGGGATTTATTGCGATTTCATCAAATATTATCCCCACCATACGCACCGGAAATCATCGGTGTCTCTTTATGTTCAGTAAATCGGGTATTAAAATAATGATAATTTTATATGACTTCAAATTATAACGAAACTATCATCTCCATGACAATATTATTGGTTTCCAAATTAAGGGTTTTTTTTAAAGATATTTTTTAGTGTTTGGAATTTTCATTGATGATATTCTAGACTTAGTTAGATATCTATTTTTTTTTTTTCAATATATAGCAAAGTAGCTGTTGGATTATATATCACCTATTTCTTTCCTTGTGGAGAATTTCTATAATTGATGCTAAATTATCTATTTTTTTATTGAACAAATGTTGAATTTTCTTACAAGAAATGAATGTGAATAGTATGCAACACCATTCTATGGCATCAACCAGGTTCTTTCCTAATTAATTTAACAAGATAGGTAAATAAAATTTCCAACTGAATAGGTGTAACCATTAAGGAAGAACAAATTTGTCAATTTACATATTGTAAACTTGAAAAATCATGAAAGCATTTCAACAAGCATCTAATAATTACACAAAAACTTTACATGTTGGTTGTTCCATTATAAATAAGAAACAATATAGAAGATTACCTATTATAAATTGGAAGAAAAAACAAGCACGATATAATGACATAATAGACAAGTCAGACATGATTCATAATGCTTGTGAATATAAGAAAAAATATAGAAAAGAAGCGATTAAAAATGGATAAAGAAAACAAAGAAAACTTGCAATTTGAATCTCCAGTTAATCTATAAAAAAATGAAAATAAATGATACCACGGTAGAAAAATCAACCAACGCAAATGAAACTATAATGGGAGAAAAAGAAGCAGCGAACAAAAGAAAACTTACAGTTGGTGGTCAATCAGTTGCAATGTCAAATGCCATCAACAATCAGGTCAATAATACAAAAAGAAAGGCATTGTTAAAGCAAGTTATTTTATCTGCAGATATTCTTCCAGAAGTAGTATGTTGTTCCTATTGTAATGTTGTGAAGTTTTATTCAGAAACATCAAATTTTTGTTGTTTAGAAGGTCGGATTGTTTTATCCAATAATGAACTCCCACTTGTCATGCGTAATTTGTTGACATCTACATAAGAAGAAGCAAAATCTTTTAGAACATATATTAGAACATACAATAATCATTTTTCCTTCACTTCATTTGGTGTTAAAGCAGACAAGAACCCAAAAAAAAAAAGAAATAAGGGTATTTACAGTTTTAGAGTCCAAGGCCAAGTATATCATTTTGTGAATGATTTACATCCTGATGAGAAAAGTGCTAAAAACCTTCAATTATATTTTCACGATACAGAGAACGAAATAGAAAATCGATTAACAACTTCCCCATGATTATCTAAAGAATTAATTGCAACATGCATAACCTATCTACATCATAATCCATATGCACGCTTTTTCCGAAATTTAAGTGACATACCATGTTTAGATGAATATAAGATTATTCTTAAGACAATCCCTACACATGATCAATGAGTGTATAACAAGCCAGATGCCGCACAAGTTGCAGCACTTTGGGTTGAAGGCCAAGATAACGGAGAACATGGTAAAAGAAATATTGAAGTTAGAACACACAGTAATGAACCAAAGAATGTTGAGTATTATTATGGTTGTTAAGATCCATTACAGTACCCTTTAATGTTTCCATTTGGATAACTTGGTTGGCAACAACTTATTCTAAAAAAAAGTGCCAATGAACAAACAAACAATAGGATAGTTACATGTTCAACAGCAAAACTTATCTCCCCCATGGGAATCACAAATGTCAATGACTTGTTAAACATGGAAGAGTTAGGTAAAAAAAATACAATTTCAATTTTATTTTTCCTTACATCATGCAACCTAATAGTTTTTTCTTAATAGTGATGGCAAGAAGTTCTGAGAATTTGAATTGTGTCTCAGTTAGAGAATATTACGCCTACAAACTTCAGATACGTAAACATGATAAATCTTGCTTATTGTTTTTTGGTCACCTATTACAACAATATATAGTAGACAGTTATGTGAAGTTAGAAACACAAAGATTAGATTTTTATAGAACACAATACCATGAGTTACGACAAGAGTTCTTTCAAGGTGTTGTCGATGCACTAGCAAGTGGAGAAACTAATGCCTTAGCTATTGGTCGACGTGTGGTTTTACCAGCCAACTTTATTGGTGGTCCAAGGAATATGAGACGAAAATACATAGATGCTATGGCATTAGTGCAAAATTTAGGAAAGCCTGATAACTTGCAACCCTAATTGGCCAGAAATTAGGTAACACATGATGATTCAAGAGGAAACACAAGATAGAGCCGATTTAATTGTAAGATTTTTCCATGCTAAACTTGAACAGATTAAAAAAGAAATTTTGAAAAAACAAATATTTGGAGAAGTTGTCGCATACAATTATGTTTTAGAGTTCCAAAAGAGAGGTCTTCCACATGCACATTTTTTACTTATACTTTCACCTCATTATAAAATGCATAATGTTGAAGAATATGATGCGATAGTTTCGGCTGAAATACCCAATGAGATGTCAAATCCTCATCTATTTAGGATGGTGATGAAGCACATGATTCACGGTCCTTGTGGTGATCTGAACCCACTTAATGTTTGTATGAAAAAAGGATTTTGCAAGAATTTATATCCAAAAGCTTTTTGTTGTGAAACAACCCAAACTGACGATACATATCCTACTTATAGAAGATGCAATGATGGAGTAAAGGTTATGGTTAGAGGTGTTGAACTTGATAATAGATGGGTTGTTCCATACAATCCATATTTGCTATGTAAGTTTGATTGCCATGTTAATTTAGAAATATGCTCAACAATAAACGCTGTGAAATACATATATAAATATATATGCAAAGGGTGTGACAAAATAAGTTTCGCAGTTTCATTAAATGATCATCATGATACCATAAATGAAATTGATCAATTTCAAGCAGGTAGGTGGATTTCACCCCCAGAAGCAGCTTGGAGAATTTTTAGATTTCCATTAGGCGAAATCAAACCAACAGTTATTCATTTGCCCCTTCATTTAGAAGATTATCAACCAATAAACTTTAAAAAGAAAGAACACTTAACTGATATTGTAGCCAATTCATCAAAAAGAAAAACTATGCTAACTGAGTTTTTTGTTCAAAACAAAACAGACAGATATGCACAACATCTTAATTTGACATATGTAGAATTTCCAAACCATTTTGTATGGAAGTCAAATAAGAAGATTTGGTCACCTACACAGACAGAAAAATCAATAGGACGCATAGTGGTTACTCATCCAAGTGAAGGTGAGAGATATTATCTATGGATACTTTTATCCAAAATTAGATGTCCAAATTCGTATGATTTTCTTAAGGTTTGTAAAGGATTTAAAGTTGCTACCTTTCGGGAATCAACATTACTACATGGATATCTAATTGATGATAATAGCCAAAAACTATGTCTACAAGAGGCATCAGTTTACCACATATCATATGAATTGCGATGACTTTTTACAAGCTTACTTGTTTACACAATGTCGTCCGATTCTCATCAGTTGTGGCTATCTTTTGAATATGCCATGTTGGAAGATTTTTAACACTGCGACAATTATTCAAAAAAAGAAGCAAAACAAAGTATGTTAAGCAAATTAACACCTTTATACAATCAATAGGAAGATAAATTCATGAATTTAATATATTTCCAATAGATCTATCATATGCTGATTTAGATGATGAAACAAAGGAAATAAAAGCAGAAAAGAGTATTATTGTATCAGAAGATGATCTAAAGTCAATACATGATCTTAACAAAAAACAAAAAGTTGCATTCGATAAAATAATTGGAAAAGTAAAAGCCAATAAAAGTGGAGCATTTTTCATTAATGGTCCAGGTGGTACATGGAAAACTTTCATATATAGAGCATTGCTAACAAATATTAGATCAGAAGGACATATTGCATTAGCTATCGCAACATCAGACATTGTTGCATCATTACTTCCGGGGGGTAGAACAGCTCATTCAAGATTTAAAATTCCATAAGATTTAACCGATGGGTCAAATTGTAGGATAAGTAAGCAATGTTCTTTAGGTATATTAATTAAGACCTATAAACTGATTATTTGGGATGAAGCTCCCATGGAAAAGCGATCGACAGTAGAAGCTCTTAATGACTTGCTACAAGATCTTATTGATTCAAGAGAACTTTTTGGTGGGAGAGTAGTTGTACTTGGTGGTGATTTTATACAAACATTGCTAGTTGTTCGAAATGGTAACAAATCAAATACAATCGCTGCCAGTTTGACTTACTCTCCTCTATGGCAGTCATTGTGTCTACTACAACTAGATGAAAACATGAGGTCCTTACAAGATCCGTTGTTTACTGAATTTCTCATAAGATTAGGTGATGGCAAAGAAATCTCAGATGATAATGATTTTATTACTCTTCCTAAACAAATACTCATAGAAAATAATGTTGACCAGTTAAAAGTTCCTATAGACTATGTTTACCCTAATATATTTATGAGTTCAACCAATGTCCATGCATCATTAAACCGGGACATATTGACAGCAAAAAACATTTTTGTACATGAGATCAATGATATCTTAATACACAAATTCCCAGGTGAAGAAACTGAGTATATTACTCTTGATGATACACTTGATCCAAACGACCAAACTCATTATGAAGATCTTCTTCACTCTTTAACACCGAATGGTATGCCACCACATCGACTTATTTTGAAGCAAAATGCTCCTATAATATTATTAAGAAACATTAACCCTACAGAAGGATTATGTAATGGTACAAGACTTTTTTGCAAAGATTTAGGTAGGAATGTTATTCGAGTAGAAATAGAAATTGGAGATTTTGCTGTGAAACAAGTATTTATTCATAGATTACCTTTACAACCAGCCACAGGTGAAGAATACACAGTTCCATTCAAAAGAATATAGTTTCCAATAAAACTATGCTTTGCAATGACAACTAACAAAGCACAAGGCTAAACACTAGACTATGTAGGTATATATCTGAAAGAACATGTTTTTCTCATGGACAATTGTATGTTGCTCTATCACGAGCTAGAACAATAGAAAATGTTAAAGTTGTTATCAGTGAATCACAACATTATACTGACACACATAAGACTAAAAACATTGTATATCGGGAAGTCTTACAATATGCGAACCAAATGTATGTTCTCACATCCAAAAAAATGTTAAAATTTTTGTAACAACTTACCAGTTTTAACATACAATACGTTATTAATGAAAATTTAAGTTTAATTTAGCAGGTTAAATATCACGCCAGAGATTCAAGAAGTTACAAAATAACAAGAAGGTACACATCCAATGTTTACAACACTCATTATGATAGGAGTTCTATTGAAGCCAATTTAATGTCCCTTGTTGGAAATCCATGAAGCATATTGAAGGTTTGTTATTATTTTATAAGTGTTATGGTAGATTGTTAATGTTACATCAGTGTACTAATTTTGCAACTTTTGTACATATTCATGGATCCTGTATTGTAAAAATTGGATGTGGCATGCATTTACCAAATGAAGTGTTAAACAAAATCCACTCACAGGAGGTCACAAGCACACAAGAGGTCATGAGCACACAGGTATCAACCACATAAGATCTACAATTAGTCAATCAAAACAATAAATAAGATCACATATGTATGTGTACTTCAATACCAAAAGTATTAGCACTTAAATATAATACATTTCATCCAAACTCAGGTACCTTGGATTATTTATTACTGGTACAAATCGTAGAAACCTTAATATTCAATGAGTTTTGTCCTGCTAATTTCACCTTCACAATGTACCATTAATTTTGAAGTTAAAAAAGTTTTTTCAATCGGTTTTTACTAATTGATATGTTTATTTATAGGGATTTAAAATGGTTGAACATGGTGTTGCTATTGATGTTGTATTAGAATTGCCAACAAAGCTAAGCCATTTAATGGTTACAGTGCAAGAACAAAAGAAATTTAAATCGTTTTTTCTTACACATATTTAGTTTTTATTGGTGGAAAAAATGTCAATAGGGTTAGAAATAAAATCATAATTGAATTCACTATATATAAATATTTCGTTTTATCATTTTATTTCTCTTTTTCATGTTTGCACATGTGTGGTGTCTGGTATCTGTATGAAAAAAACTCAAGTACATATGAGGTTAACTTCATTTAACAATTCTTCTTTTCTTTCACTTTTGACTATCTAAATGACCTTAATAACAAGCCTTGTCACTTTAGTTGTCGAATATAATTCCAACATATTTTTAAGAAAAAAATTCATGTTCACCAAAAAAACAATGTTTTATTTTGTCATTGAGATCATATGATACTTTATGATTGTTTTCCCAAATTATAGGCAATGAATGCTCGAATGTTAATAACCGCCATGAGCACTTACAAGGATAACTGAAGGGAAACAATACAAACAATGGTAAAGGATTCTCCAATGAAAAATCAGCAATAAACAACAACATGATGACCCGATTATCTGTTTTGACGTATATGATTTCAGGGATCTACTCAACAATATAATTAAGAATTGCAAGGATATCAATGAAAGTTTGTATATTACCATTCGTTTGGCAACACAAATAAAAACAATATCATAAACAAATTATTTTATTTTAAAGATTTATGTAACACTGTTGTCTTTGTTATTTAGTTGCAAAAATTGTTTATTTCAAAAAGTTTAAAAAAACGAATTAAGTTTCGATTTATGTTTTTGAAAATTATTGCAGTAGGCAAATTATGTCTTACAGTCATTTTATAACCAAAGCCCGGAAAAAAATGTTTACATCACCTAAATTGAAAATATATATAATTAAAATAAATATTATACACATTTTTATAAAATACAAATATATAATAAGGGATGAACAAAGGAACCGAACCGGCCTGAACCGGCTCGACCTCGACGAAACCCGGGACCGAATTTGACCAGAATCAAGAACCGATCCCAACCGCCGGTTCTAGCGGTTCCGGTTTTTATCGGGTGTCTGATGTCGGAACCGACCTTTGAGAAATAGCAACATATTTTGAGAATATTCAGTTACGTTTGAACTTTCCATGTTTTCTTCATTATCCAACACCATTTCCTTGGTATCATCCAAATCATCAAGTGAAACTTTATTGATCTCACAAACTTCCACTTCATTTGTAGAAGATCACAAACTTCCACTTCATTTGTAGAAGAACCTGCTTAAATGGTATATAGTTCATGATCAATAAAAATGATCCTTGATTCAGAAGCAATGTATGTTGCTGGCATATATATATTATTGTGAGTACTCACTCTGCATTCAAAAGTTTCTTCATCTTTGATTCCAGATTCGGAAGCAATCAACGATGCTGACCCATTAAATTGAGATCTCATTCTAAATTCAAAGACTCCACTTCACAAGATTATTCAACATTAACATTACAAGATCCTGGAAAACTTTTTGTTGCAGGCATCTTCTTGGGTGAAGTCTTTGGAGCCTTGACTCTAAATTTATACAATTGTTAACTGAAATCTGAATCATCATAATCAGTGGTTAAAATCAAAACACATTATGAAGCTTTTAGTTTCTTTTTTACAGACTTCTTAACAAACTGTGATCATAGTCGCTTCGTCAAAACTATCTTCATTTGTAAATGTTCTAGTTGATCCTCTTCAAAAGCATAACAATTTCCGTGTCATTTTTTATGTCAGAAAAGGGAAGGTTTGTGTGTTCATTCACTGTACTGAAACTATTCAAATCTTGTGTGATCATAACCATTCTGGAGCATAGAATCTTCAGTTTTATATATATATATATATATATATATATATATATATATATATATATATATATATATATATATATATATATATATATATCTTTTAGATTCTTGAACCTAACAAACGGGCTTCCATTTGAATCCCTGTTGTGAACCTAATTTACCATGTCGTCTTCTATAACTAAGAAAAAATGGTAAGAATGCAAGGCATAACTTCATTACTTGACAGCCAACCCAATTGGAAATTGCTTGAACACTCAACTATAATGTAACTTTTTTGTCAAAAACAAGGCTAATATAATAAAAAGTACAATTTTATATGGAGATGTACTGAAAAATTTAACCATAAAGAAACTTAACATTGAAATTACCTAAAAGACCTAAAACAAATCAATGCCAATTTATAATAATTTGAAAGCTTATACATTAAGGACATAAAATCAAGACTGAATCCAAACATTCAAACCACAACAAAATATGCATGTAAAAAGAGACACAATTATAGCTATAAGTAATGTTTGCATGTCATTGTCCGGTCTGCTTCCCGGTTTGGGCCGATTTCAATTACCAGTTCTTACCAGGTCCAGTCTCAAAAATTAACAATATTATAGTATGGCTCTCGGCTTGACCAGTTCCGTTGGCTCCAGTTCCAAGACCGGTTCTGGTTCCATTACCGGTTCCAAACATTTCTGGATTCCTTTGCTCATCCTTATATATATATATATTAATTTCTTACTTTTTCTTTTTTAATAATATAAACTACAAAAATTACCAGAGGACCCACTTGTGAAAAATTGAAAAAAAATCCCAAAAACCTTGTATGTGACTAAACGCAAATTTACTTAATACCCATTATTAAAATGTTATATGCCAATAATTATTGTCGGCACCCATCCTAACACCCAACACGCAAATTTACTAACTGACAATCTAAATTTTCAGAATCTTGTAACTGGTATACGGTTATTATCAGCGTCACTATCTGTTAACATAATATTCCCAGATAACCTATTCACAAACGCAAAGTCGACATCAATCAAGGAAATACATTTCGTTTCCACATACAAGTTGTAACATCTTCATTGTCATCATCATTTCAACAATTCTCCATACACATAAGAATCCAGGTATGTTCTAATTTACTTATTATTCTGCCATTAGCATAACGAATTTTAAGTTACATACAATGCGTACTGTTTTAGATTGTCGATCAACATTCATATCACTGCAATTAACGGGGGATATTAGACTGCGATTAATGTACACATTACAGAACAACAATATTCGTATGATACTTTTGTGTTCGTACAAATCTTCTAATTCTTGTAATTAAACTGAAACATCGCTTATAAACTATAATCAGAGAAACAATACCAAAAAATTTCTAATAATTAGTTCAGATATAATAATTGGATTCTGCAAAAATGATAGTCTATCTATTAATATCCATTTACATGTCGTTCAACGACTTTTCATGACTTCTTAACCAATGCATGTACAAAATTCTTTAACCAGGTATACAGAAAAAAAAAAAAACATCTAACATTTTCAGATACAATACGCAAAGTCACAACAAGATGGAGAGAGAACTATCAAACATATTGGATATTACTCCAAACCTGAACAAAAAAATGGACTGTCATAGTTCAGGTTTTAGAATGTGGGGATACAAAACAGAGCAGATCAAAAAATTACTACAAAAGACTGATGATTACTAATACCCAGGTAAAACAATTTTATATTGCAGCGTGTGGTTACAGTATATTATATTAATTCGTGTGTACATCTAACAGGGTACTAAGGTATCAGCTTTAATCTTTAGTGACTATCTCGAGTTTTTTAAAAACACATTCCAACTATACAAACGCTACCGCATTTCAAATGCAACGTTAATACTGACAGAACCAAGATATCGACTCGGGTCATACGAACATTCCTGGTCGCTTACCAAAAAAACCCTCATTGAACCGCAACCAGATCTAACCTCTCCAACACTCCCAAACCTATTCAACTTTACCCCTTTTAGTGAGATGTTTAAGTACGCAGATGTAGAAAACAACCTAAGTGAGACAACCATTTATATATTTGGCATTTCAACCTTATACTTACTACAAACTCGCAAAGATTTTTGTTCTAATATCACATATGTATGTGGCGTCGTTATTAAATGCTTTCCAAGTGAAAAAATGAATCAAGAAGGAAAAACATCATCAAAGAGAAATGTGATTATTGTTAATGAAGAGTATGTAACACAATTAACTAAGAACAAGCCAAAATTATTGTATTTTTATAGATAAGTAATTATTAACATTTTACATTCATGTATATTATCATCGTGAAAAAACTTCTTTTAGTAACATTATGGGAATCCTTCAATGAGAATGAGGGAAAAGCATTAGAAGAAATCTCCTACACTGTGCCAATGATATTTGCAATAAGAGTGAAGATCACAACTATGGTAACGTCACCTAATCTTATCACCACATATGCAACATATATGCCAACACACACAAGAAATCAGAAACATTAAGTAACTCCCAATGCAGGGCTATCACTGTCAACAGGTAATGGATCTTCCATCCTTATAAATCCACCAGTCAACACAGATCTACGGCTATACAACTGGTATGTTCTAACAAAACTATTAGCAAACAATTAATTTTAATGATAACTTCATTCCATTATCAGGTTTCAACAAAACAACAAAGAAATAAAGGACTTACTTCAAAGGGAAACATACAAAGATACTGATATTCTTTTGCCACATCCCAAATAAGAGGATATGCATCCAATACCTATTGCAATCACAAGGATGGAAAATCTTTGTACGCAAATGTAAATCAATGAGAAATATTAAGTTTTCTATTCCAAACATAAATACCAAATCAACATATTTGTTTTTTCTAAAATAGGGTAAAGCAAAATGGGTAAAAGGAAATCTCACTTTGCCACATCAAGATAGGAGTTTCACCCAAATAGGATGCGCTAATTGTTTGAAACCAGTTGACACAGATGTTCATTGGATCATCACATTCCCTGCTTGCAAAACAGAATCAAATGTCCGAAACATGTAAGTATACTACGTCCCTAATTTATCACCTACATATACATTAATACTACATGTATTTCCTTGAACATGTTAAGAGCCATAATTAATTTCAATAGTGACATCCCTATTTTCACGGCCAGAAAAGACCGATTTTGTTTGTGCTTTATAAAAATCAGAGTACCTCTTTTAATAAAAATGTTGCGGAATTTGTTCCCAGTAAAATATGATAAACACGTTATCAAAGCATTTGCGAAGAAAAGTATTTATATTCATTGAAAAACATTTGGGATGTCATCGTCAATACAAAAACATAAGCATTAAACAGAACTTACATTCATTATCAATCGTGATTTATATCTCCTTAATCTCTCAGTGTAATATGACTTCATATCATCACCTGTGATATAAATAAACTGAGTGGGTCAGGTTAGGAAACCTAGTGAGTACATAGGGTTTTCAACAAACAATAATATAATTATTATGTTTAATCATCAAACAGTTAACCCAATTACCCATCCCCATTATCTTCTTTACTCTTAAGGATCTACCCTAAGAATCAACTATTTCTCATTCATTCATTCCTAAGGATTATCATAAGGAATAGATACGAAGTCCATTGTTTTCAATGACACAGCTGTCAAGCATAGTGCTAGTTCTATCACTTAGGCGCAACTGCCAGAATTGTGACATTTTCTATGAAGCGCAACTGTCAGTATTGTCCTTCGAGCACAACTGCTAGGGTTATCTCGTTTATTGACAGTATCATTTTTGAGAGTCCACTCACAATACATGTCAATGGGTTTTTAGAGTACACCGGTGAACACATAGTTCACAACACCTACTGGTTGCGGTCCTGCTAGTGTTCCACTGGATTGTCTAGAATAGTCCGTGGTTGTCATCCATACTCTGCTAGATGACGGGGCCATCGCTTGGGTCATCGCTTAGGTCATCGTTTTGGCTCATCGCTTTGGCTCATCGTTAAGGTCATCGCTTCTCACCATATTTTACCACTTATATATCATCACTCATCATTCATCTCACCACTCATCATTTATCTCATCTTTAATGAACTCATGTTCTACCCAACACATTTTGTAGATATAAAATACGTATATAGTTTAAATAATTTAAAACATATATAAAATCGTTCATCCAGCATAAACAACAAATATTCAAGTAATATGCACACATAGCACGTAGTTTATATAAGATTCTTCATATTTATGTGTAAGATAAAAGTAACTATGCAGTTACATGAAAAGGTGGTGACTCGGCAATCGGAAAACACTTCATTACTCTTACCACAATTTTCCTTTGACAAAACCAAGTATCATTACCACTAGAGTTTAGTCTAATATTCGTCGAGACTAATTAATAGTCTAACTATTATTACTATTATATAAACGTTAAACATAAATCTTCACCCACTATGTACAGATAGGGGCCAGACATAAAACACCGGAGGGCAGGACCATTTTGGCGTATAGCACTTCTGAAATCTAACAACCCTATGTGGCCTTTAAACCAGATTCCCCGTACCGTGATTGGTTAAAAAGATATTATAACGATACTTATATAACTCATAATAATAGCCCAAATATTTATTATAAGGTCCTAATAACATTACTATATTGAATCATAAGCTATACTAAAGATAGGGTAGACATAGCTCACTTACAGCGGATTTTTCTCAAAATCGGGCTTCGCCTAAGCAGAGATTCTGAACCGAAGGCTCTTCTTTTCGGAGCCGGCGGGTGCTCCGGGGCTTCCGCCTCGTGCTAGGGGATTCCCTAGGCTTTTTGGGGGGTTGGGGGGGGGGGGGGATATTAGAGAGAGGTTTTAGAAAGAAAAAGAAGGGATTGAAGGAGTGAGGAATGAGCTTCTCCCGACACCTCTATTTATAGGATGTCTGGGGCGTTACCACGTCGTGGTGCCTCTCATCACGTCATGGTGTTGCGTAGGCTCCAAGGTTTCGCCTGGTGCTGACACGTGGCATCGCACACATGGTGGAAATTAACTAATTTTCAAAAATTCATAACTTTCGTATACGAACTCCATTTTCGATGATCTTGATATCCACGCGTAGGTAAAAACAAGATCTACAACTTTTATTTAGACTTCGTCGGCTAATTCTCGACTGATCTTAAATTTAATAGTAGGAGGAGATTAGACTATTAAATGACCGCGAAGAATTCGTAACTCCTTCATATGGACTTCGTTTTCGTCTATATTTTTATTGTTTAGTTCCTATTAATGAGATCTTCAACTCTCATTTAGGTCGCGTAGTCCATAAACCGCTTGAGCTAGAATTCCTGTTTCGGGTCGTGCATTGCTAAGCTAAATCTTAGAAAAATCATAACTTCCTCATACGAAGTCAGATTTGGGTGTTCTTTTCATGGACGCTCTCAGGTTAACATATTCTACGACTTTTATTTAGATCACTAAATCTAAAAGTTGTTCTATCGTAAATTCACTATTTACATCTTCCTGGTGTCATGCCGATTCCGTCGCGAAACTTCGACGGGTCGTAACTTCTTCATGATAACTCGGATTTTGGCGCTCTTTATATGTACGGAACACTTGAGATATATTCTACAACTTCATTAAGATTATTTGTTCTAAAGAATCTTTTGTCTAAAAGTCGTTTTTGACCCCTATTATCTCTAAATTGACTAGCACGGATCTACGGGCGTTACAATTATCTCCCCCTTAGGATGATTACGTCCCGGAATCATCAACGAAACAGGGTAGTATAATGACTTCATATGTTATCTCTTCATCCTAGGTAATAATTGTAACTTCCTTGGTTCTTCGAATGAGTATCTAACTCTTAGACTCCTTGACTGCAAGCGGTGCTCGATCTTGCACTTGCTCCCTATCACACGGTAGACTCCTTTAAGTCACAATCTCGATCCTTACTAGAGACTGCTTCTTCTTAACAAACTTAAGATAAGTTATTTTATTACTACAATGGATCGATGTGTCATATTCTAATTACCTATCATCGTATGTAGCTACGCTTAGACTCAGGTCTCTTAGAGTCTTCTAGAACAGACTATACTTTCCTTCATGTTCTAATCTCATCTTAAAAGGTAGCATTTCTAGATACAAGCAACTATCGCGATACCTCTACCGATCGCTTTGATCATCTTTTATTTCAATCTTCCGGCTTAATTCAGTTGTTACATCAAACTTGGTTCTCTGAACCGTGTAACATACTCATCGTAGTCGGACTCAATTCGATATGAACACTAGGTTTGGAATAATAATCATATTCTTACTCATTACCGAAACGATGTTAACGACATACTTGAATAAAACAGAATCAATTATTAGCTTCTTGGTAACCTTGTGACTTTCCCTGATCCAAGTGTGAGTCATGTGCTTCCGGTAGTATATTGTCTCGCAGTTTTCCAAATCATTATCACAAAACAATTTTAACACATAATAAGGTGTCCAAACAATCACAAGAATTTTCCTAGACTCTAATAGGACTTATTCCATGCGTATATTCAATCATCAACTCTGCTTCAACTCGGTTGGTGGTGGAAACTCCATACGATGGGACAACTTCGGGAATTACACCAATCGTTCCATCATCCCGTCAATCGAATGTGTACTTCGAACGTACCGTATTCCTCTAAACTTATTGCTTGATATATTCTAAAGGCATGATACCACTCTTACGATATCTTCCGACAAGTGTCATTCACTATCATAAGCCTTTTCATTTCCTCTATTTACTCAATTCTCTATGAGTCTTTCACCATGACATTATTTTCACGGAAGCATGCATTCATTGCATCGAGACGAGAATATATATAGAGAAGATTTAGACGTGTAATCCTCCTAATTACTTCGAAAAATTACATGCCAATTCTAATACAGTATCTAAACATTTAGAAATCTGAACACGTAAAATTTCCAGATCCGGTCGGCAACATACCATAGATCCGTTAGATATTTAGCATCATAAAGCATTATAAATCATTTAGCACATAAAAGCACGTTAGGCATTTTCCTAAATAAGCTAGCGCTTGTGTCTATTTAGGTGTATTACCTAAATTTATTAGACACACTCCTCACAATCATTTCTTAGCATTCTAAGTTTAAGTCTAGAAATAAATCCTTATTCCTAGTTCGCTTAAACTAATGCTCTGATACAGTAACGCCAATAGACTTGGGCTAGTAAATTTAGAGACGATAAGTGTAAAAAAATGACTTTTTGATGGAAGATTATTTATAAGGAGTAATCTTAACTAAGTTGTAGTTTATGTTACAAGGATTCTGTACATCTAAAGAACGTCAAAATCTAAGTTATAACGAAAAAGTTATGACCTGTCGAAGTTTCGCTACAGAACCGGTACGACACGGCGTAACGTAAATCGTGAATTTACGTTAGAGCGATATTTAGCCTTAACGATCTAAACAAATGTCATAGATTTCGTTAAACCGTGAGCGTGCATAAAAAGAACGCCCAAATTTGACTTCGTATGAGGAAGTTAGGATTTTTCTAAGTTCCAGCTTAGCAGTATGCAGCCCGAAACTCGAACTTGAGATCGAGTGATTTTTGGTCGAAACAATCTAAACAAGAATCGAAGATCTCGTTATTAGCAGTGCAATGATAAAAAGACAGACGAAAACGGCCGTCGGGTGAAGAAGTTATGAATTTATAATGGAATTTTCCTGTCCCGAACTACTAAAAATAAACAATAAAAAAAAGTCAAAATTAACCGACGGAGTCTAAATGAAAGTTGTAGAGTGTAGTCTCACCTACGCGGGAATATAAAGAACATCAAAAACGAAGCTCGTATGAGGTAGATACGAATTTTTGAAGTTTTTTAAATAATTAAAATATTTAATTTAAATATAAATACCCGATGTTATCCGAAGGAGGAGGAGTCACCGGTCTGATCCGGATTACGCCCACCATAATGCCTCGGTACGCCCAACATAATCCGACGATTCAGACCCTATATAAAGGGTGTGAGGGAAGCCGAGTTCTTTGCGAATTTTCTTTCCTTCTCTCCCGTTTTTACCTCGTTTTTCGTGCAAGAAATATCCCGAAGCCCCGGTATCAACCCCGACACCCGAAGCAACTTTCGAAGCTCCGAAGATCCCAAGGAGAAAAGAGTTTCAATTTGAAGCTCTGCCCGCGAGAATCCCAGTTTTTGTGAAGATCTCCCGATTTCACCGAAGAATACTACTTCTACAAGCCGTAGTGATGTCCGATCATCTTCTGATTAAGCGAGTGTGTAGTTATTTTCTTCTAACACATAGATATGAAGTATTTGCTATGAAATACGTGTTATGTGTTTATACATTGTTTGTTTACTTGAGATGGATGCTGAATGAAGGTTTTATACGAGTTTTTAAATAGTTTTAAATTGTATATATAATTTATATCTACAAATATGTTGGGCAGAACATGGGTAGATGAAATAGTTGGTGTGTGATGAAATAATGTGATAAGAGATAGGTGAGGATATAATGGTGATGATAATTAGGTAATGATAGATAGGTGATGAATTACGAGTCCAGACGATGTTGTGGCTGCGTATTCATGCGATGATAGTCTAACCCTTATTATGATTTACGAGTCCAGGCGATGTTGTGGCTGCGTAATCATGCGATGATACCCTAACCCTTACTAGACACATATTGAGGGAGTGATCCCCGAATTAGTAATGTGTAGACGATGTAAGCGATGATCCTTAGGAAAAGTTCTTAGGAACAAACATATAAAGAAATAAGATGTACGGAGATGAGAGGTAAATATGATATAGGAGATGACCCATATGATAATATTTTTAGGGAAGATTAAACGAAGATAATGGGGATGGGTAATTGGGTTGATTGTTTGATGATTGAATATAATAATTATATTATTGTGGGTTGAAAACCTTATATGCTCACTAGGCTCCCAAGCCTGACCCACTCAGTTTTCTTTGCATTACAGGTAATGACACAAGAGTATAAGTTGGTGGACTTGACGAGAGATTTTGGATTATAGATTGGTAGTTATAAATAACTATTTTAAGGTCGATTTATACTGTTTATTCTTTTGGTCTGTATCGGAAGATGATATCACGAGATTTTGTTATTTAATGAAAAATGCATTTCTTTAAGAAATGCTTTGATAAATTTTATTTTATCATATTTTATTTTGGGATTAAATTCTGCAACTCTTTTAATCAAAGGATTACTCTGATTTTATAAATCAAAGCACAAACAAATCGGTCTTTTCTGACCGTGAAATTGGGGTTGTAACAGTTGGTATCAGAGCATTAGTTTAAGCGAACTAGGAAATCTGTAGGATTTCTAGACTTGAACTTAGAATGCTAAGTGATGATTGTGAGATGAGTGTCTACCATATTTTAAGACACGAGCACTAGTATATTTTAGGAAAGTTGCCTAAAATGATTTTATGTGCTAAATGTTATATGTTTGCCATATATGATTATTTGTTCGGATCTATGGTCTGTTGCCGACCAGGTCAGGAAACCTTATGTGTTTAGGATTCTAAGCGTACGTCTACGATATTAGAACTAGCATGCAAACGTTTCGGAGTGATAAGGATGATTTGAATATCTACTGTGAATGAGGATCTAATTTCACTTTATTCGGTGTATATATCATTATGGTAAGAATCAGAAGTGCCGTTGGAAACGCAGAAGAAAACAGGAATCAACCACCTGTGGTTGAGCGAGCGGCTGTTGTAGCAGCAACACCTGAACCAATCACAATGGTTGGAGTGCGAACCATGATTCAAGCCATAATGGCTGAACAAAAGGAGGAAATGAGACAATTGTTACTGAACAACAGGAGTGAACCCTCAATGCCAGTTGAATAGCTTGAGCTGAATGATAGGCAGTTAGAAGGAGGGAACTATAGTGGGACCGTTGGTCAAGCCAACCCACCGATAGATAGAAGAAACAATCAGGATGGAGGAATTGACGGACGCGGATGCGAGTACAAGGATTTCATGGCATCCAAACCGTCGTGTCTATCTGGAAGCCCGACACCAGTGGAAGTTATGGAGTGGATCTCCGAGATGGAGACAATGTTTAAAAATTGCGAGTGTAGAAATAGGCAGAAGACCACTCTTGCAATTCCTCTGTTGAAATCATGAGTATTGAGCTGGTGGAAGTTGTTGGCTAGTTCGATGCCCAAAGGGGAAGCTAGCAAGATGTCTTGGGCAGAGTTCGTAGTGCAATTGAAAATGAAATACTGCTCTGAGCAGGATCTTCTGGAAATCAACAACGAGTTCCAGAATCTGAAGAAGGGAAGATTGAGCATCACTAAATATGGTACAAGCTTTACGGAGAAGATGAAGCTTATTCCATACCTAATTCCAACTGAACTTTCCAAGGTCAACAAGTTTACCAATGGACTACCAACGGACTTTGGTCTGATAGTCAAGCAAGCGACCACTCTGAAAGCCGCCATTTGGGCTGCTAAGAATGTCGATACCCAGATAAAGGAAAAGAATCTGGAGAAGGCTGAAGTAGGCGAGAAAAGAAAGTTCGAAGGATCTTCAAGGTCCAACAAGGAGACCAAATTTCTAAAGTCAGGAGGAGAAAGAGGAAGTGAAGCAAGATGGTGCGAGAAGTGCAAGAAGAAGAACTTCGGAAGATGCGATGGAGAAGTGATGTGCTATAAGTGTGGTAGAACCGGTCACTATTCCATAGATTGTACATTCGACAACAAGAAGTGGTATGAATGTGGATATGATGGGCATATTTCGAAGAACTGTCCAAAGAAAAATAAAGCAGCAAGGCTAGAGGCACTGCCAAAGCCAAGGGCATTCCACATGATCCTTGATGAAGTAGAAAACAATGCGAGGAATCAAGGATGAAGACTTCATATCAATATATAAAGTCTGTATCAGCAAGCGTAGCCAGATAGAGGCATAGTATAGGGTGAACTTGAACTTTTGTGTAATCATTTAAAGAATTAATATATAACCCTGGTTTTTTTATTTTATGTTTTGAATAGTTGTATGATTTATG
The DNA here is from genome assembly GCF_052625555.1 of Lactuca saligna. NCBI lineage: Eukaryota > Viridiplantae > Streptophyta > Magnoliopsida > Asterales > Asteraceae > Lactuca > Lactuca saligna. The sequence goes on from NC_136420.1 coordinate 143,467,201, forward strand.
TATGGTGACTTGGTCGATAGCGGGACAATACTTGGAACGAGTATGAGTAGGTGTGAATAGTAGTAGAGATCTATACTACTGGAAGCACATGACTCACGCTTGGATCAGGGAAAGTCACAAGGTTACCAAGAAGCTAGTGATTGGTCTCGTTTTATTCAAGTATGTCGTTACCATTGTTTCGGTAGTGACTAAGAAGATGATTGATATTCTGACCCTAGCGGTCATATTAAATTGAGTCCGACTATGATGATTTTGTTATGTGGTTCATAGAACCAAGTTCGAGGTAGCATCTGACGCAAGTCAGAAGATTGAAATCAATGTGATCGATAGCATCACGCTCGTTGTTAAGGAAGCTTGTAGCTAGAAATGCTACATGTAAAAATATGATTAGATCACATTAGAATATGAAGGAAGGTATATTCCATTATGGAATGTTACTCTAAGAAACTTGAGTCTAAGCGTTGCATCATACGATGAGAGGTCATTAGAACACGACCCATCGGTCTATTACAATAGCTAAAGGAAAGTACTTATTCTAAGAAGAAGAAGTAGTTCTTAGTAAGGATTTATTTAGTAACTCAAAGGTTACGAGTGAAAGTCCAACATAGTACGAAGAGCAGATACATGATTGATCACTACCTGCTATCGAGAAGTCCAAGAGTTAGATACTCTTTCAAGGAAACATAGAACTTACAGTTATTACCTAGGATGAAGAGATAATGTATGGAATCATTATACAAGTCCAATTTCGTTGATGATTTCGGGACGTAATCATCCTAAGGGGGAGATAATTGTAACGCCCGTAGATCCAAGCTAGTCAATTTAGAGATAATAAGCGTCAAAAATGACTTTTTTATGGAAGATTATTTAGAAGGAATAATCTTAAATAAGTTGTAGTATATGTTACAAGGATTCCGTACATATAAAGAATGCCAAAATCCGAGTTATAACGAAGAAGTTATGACACGTCGAAGTTTCACGACAGAACCGGTACGACACAGCGTGACGTAAATCGTGAATTTACGTTAGAGCGATATTTAGCCATAGTGATCTAAACGAAACTCGTAGATTTCGTTAAACCATTAGCACGTATAAAAAGAACGCCTAAATCTGACTTCGTATGAGGAAGTTAGGATTTTTCTAAGTTCTAGCTTAGCAGTATGCAGCCCGAAACTTGAACTTGAGATCGAGTGATTTTTGGTCAAAACAATCTAAACGAGAATCAAAGATCTTGTTATTAGTAGGGCAATGATAAAAAGACAGATGAAAACGGACTTCGGATGAAGAAGTTATGAATTTATAACGGAGTTTTCCTGTCCCGGCCTACTAAAAATAAATAATAAAAATAAAGTCAAAATTAGCCGATGGAGTCTAAACGAAAATTGTAGAGCGTAATCTCACCTACGCATGAATATAAAGAACGTCAAAAACGGAGCTCGTATTAGGAAGATACGAATTTTTGAAGTTTATTAAATAATTAAAATATTTAATTTAAATATAAATACCCTATATTATCCGAAGGAGGAGGAGCCATCGGTATGATCCAGATTACGCCCAACGTAATCTGAGGATTCAAACCCTATATAAAGGGTGCGAGGGCAGCCGAGTTCTTTGCCAAATTTCTTTCCTTCTCTCTCGTTTTTACCTCGTTTTTTTGTGCAAGAAATATCCCGAATCCCCGGTGTCAACCCCGACACCCGAAGCAACTCCCGAAGCCCCGAAGATCCCAAGGAGAAAAGAGTTTCAAGCTGAAGCTCTGCCCGCAAGAAGCCCGGTTTTTGTGAAGATCTCCCGGTTTCACTGAAGAATACTACTTCTACAAGCCGTAGTGTTGTCCGATCATCTTCTGATCAAGTGAGTGTGTAGTTACTTTCTTCTAACACATAGATATGAAGTATTTGCTATGAAATACATGCTATGTGTTTATACATTGTTTGTTTACTTGAGATGGATGTTGAATTAATGTTTTATACGAGTTTTTAAATAGTTTTACACTGTATATATATGTAATTTATATCTACAAATAATTTGGGTAGAACATGGTTAGATGAAATAGTTGGTGTGTGATGAAATAATATGATAAGAGATAGGTGAGGATATAATGGTGATGATAATTAGGTGATGATAGATATGTGATGAAGTATGAGTCCAGGTGATGTTGTGGCTGCGTATTCATGCGATGATAGTCTAACCCTTATTATGATTTATGAGTCCAGGCGATGTTGTGGCTGCGTAATCATGCGATGATACCCTAACCCTTACTAGACACATATTGAAGGAGTGATCCCCGAATTAGTAATGTGTAGGCGATGTAGGCGATGATCCTTAGGAAAAGTTCTTAGGAACAAACATATAAGGAAATAAGATGTAAGGCGATGAGAGGTAAATATGAAATAGGAGATGACCCTTAGGATAATATCTTTAGGGAAGATTAAACGAAGATAATGGGGATGGGTAATTGGGTTGATTGTTTGATGATTGAATATAATAATTATATTATTGTGGGTTGAAACCTTATATGCTCACTAGGCTCCAAAGCCTGACCCACTCAGTTTTCTTTGCATTACAGGTATTGACACAAGAGTATAAGTTGGTGGACTTAACGAGAGATTTTGGATTATAGATTGGTAGTTATAAATAACTATTGTAAGGTCTATTTTATACTGTTAATGCTTTTGGTCTATATCGGAAGATTACATCTCGAGATTTTGTTATTTAATGAAAAATGCATTTCTTTAAGAAATGCTTTGATAAATTTTATTTTATCATATTTTATTTTGGGATTAAATTCCGCAACTCTTTTAATCAAAGGATTACTCTGATTTTATAAAACAAAGCACAAACAAATCGGTCTTTTCTAGCCGTGAAATTGGGGATGTCGTAGATACCAACTGTGACATCCCCATTTTCACGGCCAGAAAAGACCGATTTTGTTTATGCTTTATAAAAATTAGAGTGCCCATTTTAATAAAAATGTTGTGGAATTTGTTCTCAGTAAAATATGATAAATATGTTATCTAAGCATTTCCAAAGAAAAGTATTTGTATTCATTTTAAAACATTTGGGATGCCATCATCAATACAGAAAAATAAGCATAAACAGAACTTACATTCATTATCACTAGTGATTTATATATCGTTAATCTCTCAGTGTAAGGTGACTTCATATCATCACATGTGATATAATTAAACTGAGTGGGTCAAGTTGGGAAACCTGGTGAGTACACAGGGTTTTCAACCCACAATAATATAATTATTATGTTTAATCATCAAACAGTTAACCCAATTACCCATCCCCATTATCTTCTTTACTCTTAAGGATCTACCATAAGAATCAGCTATTTCTCATTCATTCATTCCTAAGGATTATCCTAAGGAGTAGGTAAGAAGTCCATTGTTTTCAATGACACAACTGTCAAGCACGGCTTCTAGTTCTATCACTTAGGCGCAACTACCAAAATTGTGACATTCTCTATAAGGCGCAGCTGCCAGTATTGTCCTTTGAGCACAACTGCTAGGGTTATCTCATTTATTGACAGTATCCTTTTTTAGAGTCCACTCGCAATACAAGTCAATGGGTTTTTAGAGTACTCCGGTAAACACATCGTTCACAACACGTACAAGTTGCGAGCCTGCTAGTGTTCCACTGGACTGTCTAGAATAGTCCATGGTTGTCATCCATACTCTACTAGCTGTCGGGGCCAACGTTTTGAGTCATCGCGTAGGTCATCATTTTGGCTCTTCGCTTCTCACCATATTTTACCACTTATATATCATCACTCATCATTCATCTCATCTCTCATAGCTCATCATTTATCTCATATTTAATCTACCCATGTTCCACCCAACACATTTTGTAGATATAAAATACGTATAAAGTTTAAATCATTTAAAACATATATAAAATCGTTCATCTAGCATAAACAGCAAGTATTCAAATAATATTCACACATAGCACGTAGTTTATATAAAATACTTCATATCTTTGTGTAAGATGAAAGTAACTATGCACTCACCTGAAAAGGTGGTGACTCGGCAATCGGACAGCACTTCGTTACTCCAAGTATCATTACCACTCGGCAATCGGACAACACTTCGTCGAGACTAATTAATAGTCTAACTATTATTACTATTATATAAGCGTTAAACAATACTCTTCACCCACTATGTACAGACAGGGGCTAGACATAAAATACCAGAGGACAGGACCATTTTGGCGTATAACACTTCTGAAATCCAACAACCCTATGCGGCCTTTAAACCAAATTCCCTGTACCGTGAGTGATTAAAAAGATATTATAACGACACTTATAACTCTCATAATAATAGCCCAAATATTTATTATAGGTCCTAATAACATTACTATATGGAATCATAAGCTATACTAAAGATAGGGTAGACGTAGCTCACTTACAACGGATTTTTCTCAAAACCAGGCTCCACCGAAGCAGAGCTTCTGAGCCGAAGGCTCTTCTTTTCGGAGTCGTTGGGCTCTCCGGGGATTTCGCCTCGTGCTAGGAGAGGTTTTAGAGAGAAAAAGAAGGGATTGAAGGAGTGAGGAATGAGATTCACCTGACACCTCTATTTATAGGCTGCTTGGGGCGTCACCACGTCGTGGTATTGCGTAGGCTCCAAATTTTCGTCTGGTGCTGACACGTGGTATCGCACACAGGGTGGAATCAGCCGATTTTCAAAAATTCATAACTTTCGCATACAAACTCCGTTTTCGATAATCTTTATATCCACGCGTAGGTAAAAACAAGATCTACAACTTTCATTTAGACTACTTCGGCTAATTCTCGACTGATCTTAAATTAACAGTAGGAGGAGATTGGACTGTTAAATGATCGCGAAGAATTCGTAACTCCTTCATACGAACTCCTCTTTCGTCTGTCTTTTTATCGTTGAGTTCCTATTAATGAGATATTCAACTCTCATTTAGGTCGCGTAGGCCATAAACTGCTCGAACTAGAATTCGAGTTTCGGGCCGTGCACTGCTAAGCCAAATCTTAGAAAAATCATAACTTCCTCATACGAAGTCAAATTTGGGCGTTCTTTCTATGGACGCTCTCAGGTTAATATATTCTACGACTTTCATTTAGATCACTAAGGCTAAAAGTTGCTCTATCATAAATTCACTATTTACGTCTTCCCGGTGTCGTGCTGGTTCCGTCGCGAAACTTCGACGAGTCATATCTTCTTCGTTATGACTCGGATTTCGGCGCTCTTTATATGTACGGAACACTTGAGATATATTCTAAAACTTGGTTAAGATTATTTATTCTAAATAATCTTTTGTCTAAAAGTCGTTTTCGACCCCTATTATCTCTACATTGACTTGCCTGGATCTACGTGCGTTACATCAATGATGGGAGCAGATCAATTTGTGCAACTATTTCTACTCCAGATATAGAAACCTTCATTCCGTTTAATCCGGATGCAGTTAGAGAAGCCGAAGAAAGTGTAAGCAACTATTTTCAAATTTACCCATATGTAAAGAAATACGTTATCACAACAACTAACCCATTAATTGAACCAGAGAGAAAATGTTCATGACAAAATTGCAGCATCAATTCAATCATTATCAGTTGTAGCATTCATACGATCATATAAAACAAAACACCAACAAAAAAACCACAATATATGTCATTGTTAAGGCACATAAACTTCATCAACCACATACCCAAAACCAACAACGAATCGAAACATCAAATCCAAAAGAACCTCAATCATCAACAAAGCCACCTTCACCTAAGCAAACACAAAAACATAACCAACATCAAATCGAGAGATCCAAGGAAATAGAAATTTCTGCATCTGCTCCTGCAAGACCAACAAAGAAAATTAAATAGGTAAGCAATACTTATTCATTTTCATTTCATAAAAATTCATGTGAAAATCAATTATATATAATGACAAATTTTGCAAAAACATAATCATTATTTACTCAAATATAATGCAAACCATCATACATTTAATTATATATTAAATGTGATTTGAAATTTATAATTTATATGCAGGATTTCACTTATTATAAAGGTTGTTCACATGTTACTTACCTCATTCCTTCCGTGTATTACCTGATGATGAAGCTATAAACAAATGCCAATGTAAATAAAAGTGTGAATATTATATTTTTCAATATGTAAATAATATGTAAATGATATATTTCACTTAACCTTCAGAATATAAAACTTCAAATGTATGTTATGTTAATAAATATGTTCATGCATATTTCATATTAACCTTCAACTACATCATCATAGTATAGCACGGGCCTCAAACTTTTCTAGTGTGTGTGTGTGTGTATATATATATATACACACACACACACACATACACTCTTTTATTCTAATACCTTCAATATGAAATTCATAGGCTTATTGTTCCTTTACGTACACCATTCCTAAATGACATAACGTACGGAGAGGTCAATTAAATATTCCCGATCTTCCCATCCCGCTAACATACACCTTTTCCAAATCTAATTACTCCTTCATACTATGCCTCTTCGAATACACTCAACGGTACCTTATCAACAAAAATATGACAACATCTTCCATAAAACGAATTGCAATTATTACACAACGAACACAAAATTCCCAAATCTTCACCGCAAACATTCGTAATACTGAATCAAATAAGAATGACACATTGACCCTTCTACCATCATCTCCATCTGCCATCATCGTCTTCCCATTGGTATGTATTCTACACGAACCCTTAATTGATTTCAATTTTTTCCTACTTTTTACCGTATTATGTCGATGTATTTTCCTACCCCGTAAAAATCTATTTGACTGGGGATGCTTTGGGTTCTATGGTAAATGCTTTTAAAAATTTGGTTCTAATTTTTCTATACTTGGTGCTCACCAAGATCCACAACTTTTGCCCTAATTCGAGAAATTCAGTAGATTTTCATTCACTATCGTTTTTAATTCTTCTGTTCACTATTTTGTTTCCAATCTTATCTTCTTTCTTTTATTTTCGTCCCTCCGACCTTTTGCATTCAAAAATCGTTTTATGATTTTTTGTTTATAGTTAAATGATTCTCCCCTGGAAAATTCTTGAATTAAAGTACGAGTTGTACGTCGGTAACAAAATAAATGGGTTTTAAGTTTTGGAGTTCCTTTAGTTTTTTATTTGATATATGTTATTGTAAGAATATTTGTTTCTTCTTTTAGTGATGAGAGAAACACTATGTTAATGTACGTTGACAATTTGGTTCATTTTTTGTAGAAGGTTTTGTGCTTATGTCGTTTTCTCAAATATTTTCAATTGGAATTTATGATGTTTAACCTGGGTATGTTGTGAATCACCTATAAAAGGGTCCCCCTTTGACCTTTGTGCCAAAACCATTGTATTTTAGGTTTTGTAGTGTTAAACTTGATTATCTAAGAGATACAGGAAAACATCATAAACATCATTGGTTCCTTGGATAACTAAGGATCACTATTTATTTTTTTATTTCTTTCCACTTACTTAACTCACCTGCTTATATAGGACTCAAGAACACAACTACAAATTAGACTATAATACATGGATTCTCTTTTAGGTCCTCTTCATCATCATTTTCATCTATTAAATGTAAAAACGCACAAACCACTTGTAGATTAGATTGTTGCAGTAATTTTGATGAATATATATCCAAAGCTGGATCTTAATAGTTTTATTTATTGCTTCTGTTAGCATGCTTAATTTGATTTTTTTTTTCTAAGAAACATCAATATCCAAATGAAATCACCATAAGTTTTAAAATGTTGAAAATCTACCCATCTTTAAAGGCAAATTTCCTTCCAACTATTTCTTGTTATTGAACTGATCACTAAGTGTCAATTTGATGGTCATGATTTCCCGAGCTCCATAAAATTATTCAAATCAATAAAAAAAATGCAAATGTAATATACAACACCGTAAGGTGTTAAGTATAAGCTTAATGCTTGAGTAACAATACTAATGCTATGTTTGTCATGTTGCATTTAGTTGATAAGCTAACTTATTATTCGATTTTTTTAAGTTATCATATTTGACAAACCAAAAAATGGGTCATATATGTTAGTTGATAAGCTAACTTTTGAAAACAACTTAGACTAGCTTTTCATTAGTTTTTTTTTTTTTTTTTTTTTTTAAATTATTATTATTATTATTATTATTATTAAATTTATCAAATACACCCTTAGTTATAAAAAAACTCTTTTCCTAAATGTTCTTTTATATTATTTTATATCTTCTAACTAGCTTATCAGCTAGTTTTTACCGATAATCATTTTTCATAAGTTTACAGCTAGTATATGAGCCTATCGGCTAACCTTTCAACTTATATATGAGTCCATTCCTTAAATTTATCAAGACTTCTCGTTTCTATTTCGGCACACTGTTACATCTTATCATAAGCATAAGTACCACACACATAACAATCTTATATATTTATGCTATTTTTATATATAAAAAAATTCTTTCAATAATCTTTAAGCTTGTCAATACCATCCTCCCCAAAAATTATTATATATAATAAAAATCAAAGCCATGTATGAATAGTATACTTTTGCTTTTTAGAATTTTGTCACAATAGTTTTGATTTTTAGATTTTTACAACAATAGTTTTGTATGGTAGCAGGTTTGATTTTTATATAGAAAATAAATTACAGAAGTTGTCTCTATAATTTGTATAAAAGATCTATGTCTATTTTTTATTTACAGAATAATCCATATGTTTAAACAAGATACTTTTTGTGTTTGAGACTTTCGTCACAAAACTTTTGCATGTTTGGTCAATTTATAGAAAATCAATTACAAAATTGTCTTTCTAATGTACATAAAATGTCTATGTGTAGATTTTTTTTTGCAGTAATGGTCCATATATTTAAAAAAAATGGAAAAATGGTTGCTTCCTAATATAAAATTTATAAATTATGCCCCTGCAAATTGGACATTGAAACTTAAGAGTTTGACAAAGAAAACTGAAAATTATTGGTTTATCCCCAGCAAAACAAGATGGTATAAGTTTTAGTTATGATATAAAATTAGAAATATCTAAGAGGAAATTAATGATTAAGTCCCAAAAAATGAAATATAAAAACCCAAGAAATCGGCAACTTTCTTCATGTTAGCCCCCATTGACATTTTCACCAGTTCATTAGACCAAATCGTTAATTTTCCTAAAATACTATGATTTTTCTACAGATTTTCTCAAAATTTATATATAGCGTATAAATGTATTTTTATATTTTTAATATATTTTATGTATTTTTCTATATTTTTTTACATATTTATGTGTTTGTTAAGTTTTTAAGTTCTTTTATATAGTTTTTTTTATGTATTTTAAATGTATAAACATACTTTTTATATATTTATATGAATTTTTAAGTATATTTACTTAATTTTATGTATTTTGGTATATTTTTTCATGTATTTATGTGTAAAACACATTTAAAAAAAAAAAAACAGACATATACTTACGTATTTATATTTTCCTCACGGCCGCTTCTACACGGTTTGCTAGAGTGAGGTCCTTTTTCCTAATTAGACTTGTCATTTTCCTAAAAAAAAAAAAAAAAAAAAAAAAAAAAAAAAAAAAAAAAAGATGTGATATGTCATGAGTATTGCAACAAGGAATGTAGTTTAGTACAAGTCGTATCCCTACATTTCACTTAAATAAAGAGAATGTAAGGATCGAAATAATAGAAGAATGATAGATATGTAATTTTAATTTGAAACTTTACCAAGAAAAAAAATGATGAAATTTACCTTTGGCGCCCATTCGACTGGTTCTTCCGGTACTACGAAGGTAGTCAATCTAAAACAAAAATAAACTTGAGAAAAAATTATTATGTGAATATCACAAATTTATCCCCACAACCAACACTTAGAAAATAAAAAATATTGCAAGAAAATTCTTATTGAGTTTTTTGGAAAATGAGAAATGATAACACGATCATAATCAAAATCCAAACCCCGAGCCGATAAATCTCTATAAACGAGTGTTGACGATCTCCATCATTACTTTTGAACTTTTTGATGTTTTCAACCTTGATTCATACATTATAAGACTATTAGGTGTAGGATTGTGGGCAACATGTTATTACATATTATCACACCCAAAAAGTATCATGTCAGCATCCTATTCATACATGAATGTTATAACACACAAGGTGGAAATGAACAACATCTAATAACATATGATAACAATAATTATTTTCTATTTTTTGATGTTTTTTTTTCTATATTTCGAATTTATTTTATTTATTTATTTATATTTGAAAAGTAAAAATAAAATTTTAATAAAACTTAAATTAAAAACAACATTAAAAAAATTACAACAAAACACAAAAACATTTAAAAACCTAAAAAGCAAAAAAAAAAAAAAAAAAAGATGATAAAACCTACATTTTTGGCCTAAAACTATTCATCTTCGTTTTCGTGACCAACAAAGATGTAATCCGCCAAGTCTTCACGGAGTTGCTTGTGTTTTCGTTAATCTTGAACATCAACCACTCTATGTAAATATTCCGATGTCTCTGGTTGAAATTGCACATGTCTTGGCTCCATAGGCGAATACGTTGCAATATTGCGTCCTTTATCTTCAACAACTATGTTATGCATTATGATACATCCATACATGATATATCGTAGAGTATCTAACTCATAAGGTCTCGCTGCATGTTCAACTATGTGCCATTTTGATTTCAAAACCCCAAAAGCACGTTCAACGTCCTTACGTGCTCCTTCTTGTCGTCTCTTGAAATATCTGTCCCTTGGATCTATTGGGTGTCGAAACACCTTCACAAACGTAGAATATTGTGGATATATTCCATTTGTAAGGTAATACCCAAACTTATATTCGTTTCCATTCACTGTGAATGGAGCATCCAGGCTTTTCCTGACAAAAGATCGTCAAATATTGGTGATTGATCGAGAACTTTGACGTCGTTGTTAGAACCTGCAACTCCGAAAAAAGCATGTCAACTCCATAAATCTTGTGAAACAATAGTCTCTAAGACCAACGAAGGCGCTCCATGATGACCGCTCGAATACTGGCCTTTCCACGCCACTGGGCAATTTCTCCATTTCTAGTGTGTGCAGTCAATGTTCCCAAGCATACCCGGAAAACCATGTCTTTCTTTATGCGCCGCATATAATTGTTGCATATCATGCAACGAAGGTTTGCGCAAGTATTGGTCACCGAAGGTTTCAACAACACCTCTTGCCAATAAATACAAACTTTTTCGTGCGGTCCTCTCAAACATTCTCATATAATCGTCAACAGAATCTGGTGATTCTCCCATTGCCATAAGTTTTATTGCTGCAACACATTTTTGCAACCATGTGAAGCCTCGTTTGTCTCTAGCATCATATCTCATTTGGAAAAATTTATACCTAAATAAATATTAAACATGTAAAAATTGTATTTATTTTATCTAATAGTGATATTTTATAAATTATAAAAATTGAAACAAACAATGCCTAAATAAATATTAAACATGTAAAAATTGTATTTATTTTATCTAAAAGTGATATTTTATAAATTATAAAAATTGAAACAAACAATACCTAAATAAATATTAAACATGTAAAAATTGTATTTATTTTATCTAAAAGTGACATTTTGTAAATTATAAAAATTGAAACAAACAATGCCTAAATAAATATTAAACATGTAAAAATTGTATTTATTTTATCTAAAAGTGATTTTGTAATTTATAAAAGTTGAAACAAACGATACCTTGCTTCCATAGCATTGGCTATTCTTTCAAAGCCATTTTTTCGCAAACGGAATTTTCTTTTGAAATCGCTTGGCTGGTAGACACAATTTTCGGCAAAGTAATCGTTAAGTAGCCGTCTATGCCCTTCATCACGATCTCTGTTTAATGTCGCACGTTGCGTGAGTAGTGGAGTTGGATCTAGTTGTAGTAGGTTTTCTGTATAATACCGGTACATCATTGTCACATACAAATCGTCTTCGTCGTTATCATCGTTGTACAGATGAGTCGGATCAAGACGATTCATAGTTGGTTCTGAAATATTGAAAGAATTATGTAGTTGAAATACTGAAATATTGAGAGAAATTTATGTTTTTTGTATTTAAAAATGATATAAGTTGTATGTATTTATAGTGTAAGTTTTTTTTAGTTACTATTAAAAAAAACGGTCGAAATTGTGACCGTTTGCATCAATTATACATGTTATGGCCTGTTGTCGTGATAACATAACACCAAATAACGGCAAGATGGGATGGTGCTCCACCCGTTATAGCGCTGTTATTAGGTGTCATGTCCCTCTAAGTAAATTACATTTTTCTTAGACACAAAACTATTATAGTTATCGAGGGTATTTTAGATACATTTAAAATACATAAAATATGTAAATCATTATATAAAACACTTAACATAAATATGTGAAAAAAATATACCAAAACATATAAAAGGATGTCAAAATAAGTTCATATAAATACATAGAAATACGTTTATATATTTCAAATATATAAAAACGTAAAAAAACTATATAAAAATTTTAAAAATACATAACTATATAAAAACACATCAAAATATGTTTAAATATTATATACAAATTTTGAAAAATTTTATAGAAAATTTCAATTATTATGGGAAAATTAACGATTTTGCCTCATAACCTGAAATTGATTGGTTTTCTGGATTTTTCTATTAAAAAAATTTAAAAATAATAATTAATGTTTTCAAAATAATTAGACTTTTTTTTGAAAATTCTGAATATATTCTTAGAAAATCAAACCCACATGCATAAATGACCAAAAGTACTCTTATCACATGCATGTCACATAACGAAATTTAAAACCTCAAGCTTGACGACGGTAAAAGTAAGGACTAAATCATTGAATATGGAAAAATGATGTAATAATATATAAATACGTAATGGATAATATTTTTGTTTTTTATTTGTCTTGCCATGTTATTTTACTTACAGTTATACACTTTATGCTTCCGAACAAAAAATGACTTGTCATTGTCATTATCTTCTAACTGAATTTTCTCTCAAAAACATAATATGTTTTAATTTTTATGGATGAAATAATTAGCTCTTCAAGTTCTGGACCAATTTAACTATTTAAGCTTAGATATTTTCTATAGTTTTAAATGGGTTAATACTGAAAATAAAGCTAACGGGTTATTTCAAATATTAAGGTTAATCTTATATGCTTTTCTACTGTTGTAGTCGTCCATATTTACTATTTTATTTTATTTATATGATAAATTAATTGATAATGTTAGGATAAAATGCTAATATTTACACTTTGATAGTATTTACATTTTGATAAGGAGATAACGATTTTAATGATTAAGTTTTAATTTTGTTCATATTTAATCATTCAATTTATTTTCATTCTTGGTTTACTAATGATTTATTTGAAATTGTTCACATTTGATCTTAAAACCATCTACAATCAATCATAAAAATAAAATGTAAACAATTTCAAACAATTTATGGGTAAATCAAGTATATAAGTTAAGCAATAAATATCAGGGCCGGTCCTGAGGATTCAAATGCCCAGGACAAGCCGGAAAAAAAAGGCCCTTAGGCCTTAACTTGTAACGGGGTACATTATAATTGCAGTTAAGAAAAAGCACTTAACATGTAACGGGGTACATTATATACTAATCATAGATTGCATTAATAATACATAATGAGAATCACCATTCTTTGCAATACTTAGTCATGAGGTACATTATATACTACAGTTCAAGTAACAAGCTAGACCGTACTATTTTAAATGTAAGGGTAGTTAGGAAATAAAAAGTTCATAAAAAACAAAATAATACCTCTCTTTTAGTAAAGCTGCATAACAGATAATGCCTTGATCTGTGCCTTAGATTCCTAAAGCCTCTTGATCTCTGCTTTGTGTTGTTCAATCTGCAATACAAAATGATTTAGAATTTAAACACAATCTGTTCAAGAAAATCAATTTTTCAAAGATGTTCTTCAATTATAAAGTGAATTAACAAGATATATATGAAACTGTACCATGAGCAGAAATTCAGTGAATTTAACAACATTCACTATTCAAGTATGAAGTATTAAATAATAAAGTGAATAAGCGATAAATTGATAATGATTCAAGTTCAACATTCAGGTTTCTGTATCTAATAATCTATTCACTCAACTATTCAAGTGTGAAGTATTCAATTATAGTATCAAGTAAGTATATGTGTTAAAGATTTGCTAATTTAAACCTAGTTGCCCAAATGATTCATATTTTAAGGGTAGAATTGTGACATAAATTAGGATAAGAGTATCTAACAGATGCACACAAGAAAGTTGGAAGCCCAGTTCCTGTATTAAGCTCTCCATTAAGCTGTAATAATGGAGAATTAGATGTTAATATAAAGCACAAGTTTTTGAAATACATAATTTGAACCGGAGTCAATCTTCTTTTCAAATTAATCAAAATGCGACAGAATTAAGAGCTGATTTGTTTAAGTAAACATCACTGCTACATAGATAAAACCGAAACATAAATCTTGAACACCTCTTGATCAATATTAACAAAATCAAACATCGACAGTTGAAAATTACTGCCAGTAAAGATAATCAAAAGATACAGTTTCAAACAAATGATGTGAACCTGTGACATCCCCAAAATCACGGCCAGAAAAGACCGATTTTGTTTATGCTTTATAAAAATCAGAGTACTTCATTTTATAAAAAGGTTGCGGAATTTGTTCCCAGAAAAACACGATAAATACGTTATTAAAACATTTTCGAAGAAACGTATTTTTATTCATCTTAAAACGTTTGGGATGTCATCGTTAATACAGAAACATAAGCATAAACAGAACTTACAATTATTTACACTAGTGATCTACATCTCTTTAAATCTCTCAATGTAATGTCACTTCATATCGCCACCTGTGATGTAAATAAACTGAGTGGGTCAGGTTGGGAAACCTGGTGAGTACATAGGGTTTTCAACCCACAATAATATAATTGTTATGTTCAATCATCAAACAATTAACCCAATTACCCATCCCCGTTATCTTCTTTACTCCTAAGAGTCATCTATTCTGCATTCGTTATTCCAAATTCCCTTACTTCCAGGGTTATAGGACTGGCACTAAATCCATAGCTGCCGATATTCGTTCGTAAAGCACTAATTCCATAGCTGCTATAGTCTATTCATCGGTTACTAAATCCATAGCTACCAGTGCTCAACAGGTACTAAGTCCATAGCTACCAATTCCTACAGGTACTAAATCCATAGCTACCAGTGTCTAACTAATAGGTACTAAGTCCATAGCTACCAATTCCCAACAGGTACTAAATCCATAGCTACCAACGTTTAACAGGTACTAAGTCCATAGCTACCAGTGTTTGTCCCATAGGCACTAAGTCTATAGCTGCCAATGTATACTCACGTCATCTTCTATCTCTCATCATTCATCTACCCATCATCATACCCAACATATTCGTGTATATAAAATACGTATACAGTTTAAATCCTTTAAAACATGTATAAAACGTTCATCCAGCATAGACAGCAAGTATTCAGATAATATGCACACATAGCACGTAGTTTATATAAAATACTTCATATCTATGTGTAAGATGAAAGGGACTATGCACTCACAACACGTAAATTATATAATAAATACTTCATATCTATGTGTAAGATGAAAGGGACCATGCACTCACAACACGTAAATTATATAATAAATACTTCATATCTATGTGTAAGATGAAAGGGACCATGCACTCACCTGAGAAGGTGGTGACTCGGTACTCGGACAACGCTTCGTTTACTTTAAAATAATTTCCTTCGACGAAACCTAGTATTATCACCAATAGATTTTAGTCTATTATTCGCCGAGACTAATTAATAGTCTAGCTATTATTACTATTATATAAGCGTTAAAAAAAATACTTATATAACCCATAATAATAGCCCAAGTATTTATTATATGTTCTTAATAACGTTCATATAATTAAATAAAAACTATATTAAAAATAGCGTAGACGTAGCTCACTTACAGCGGGTTTTATAGAAAACCAGGCTTTGCTTGGAGCAGCGTTTCCGAGCCGAAAAGCTCTTCTTCTCGGAGCCGTCGAGCACTCCGGGGCTTCCGCCTCGTGCTAGGGAGGTTCCCTAGGCTTTTTGGGGGATTTCGGGGCTAGAGAGAGGTTCTAGAGAGAGAGTAAAGAGAAGAAAGAATGGAAAAGGTGTGAAGAAAATGAGGGTGGGAGAGGTGGTATTTATAGGGTGAAAATGGCTGAACTTGGTGCCACATGTCACCATCTAGTGGCAAGACTTGGGGAGAAAGCAATGGCCAAGATTGTGCCACATCACCCATTTTCGCACAACACACTTCCGACTTCTAAAATCCGTAACTTTCACATACGACCTCCGTTTTTGACGTTCTTTATATCCACCCGTAGGTAAAAATAATATCTACAACTTTCATTTTGACTCCGTCGGCTAATTCTCGACCGATCTTAAATTTAACAGTACGAGGCGTTTAGACTGTTAAATGACCGCGAAGAATTCGTAACTCCTTCATACGGACTCCGTTTTCGTCTGTCTTTTTACCGTTGAGTTCCTATTAATGATATCTTCAAATCTCATTTATTTCACGTAAGCCAAAAACCGCTCGAACTAAAATTCGAGTTTCGGGCTGTACACTACTAAGCCGAATCTTAGAAAAATCATAACTTCCTCATACGAAGTCAGATTTGGGCGTTCTTTTTATCGACGCTCTTAGTTTAACATATTATACGACTTTTGTTTAGATTGCTAAGGCTAAAAAGTCTTCTATCGTAAATTCACTATTTACGTCTTCCGGTGCTGTGCCGGTTTTGCCGTAAAACTTCGGCGGGCCATAACTTCTTCGTTATAACTCGGATTTCGGCGTTCTTTATATGTACGGAAACCTTGTGACATATTCTAAAACTTGGTTAAGACTATTCATTCTAAATAATCTTTTGTCGAAAAGTCATTTTTGACCCCTATTGCCTCTAAATTGACTAGCCCGGATCTGCGGGCGTTACAGAACCTGCGACCTGAAGTAGTGTGTTGGAATCCATGGTTGGTGTTGAATAATGATTATTGATTACCTGATGAAATTATAAACTCATAATGATTGATTCAAATGACTGAATGAGTAATCGGCTATAAACCCTTCACCCTCACTGTTGTATGCAATTAGCTTCTGTTCTGCTGCGATTTGTGAGATGCTGCCTTGCCCTTCTCGCGTAGGGACTACGATCACAGTACTTGGATTTACATTTGGGCTGAAAACTGAATATAATAAAAAAAGAAAAAAGTTGGGCCCCTCGAAAAGATAGGCCCTGTGCACATGCCCACATTGCATATGCTCATCACCGGCCATGATAAATATTAACAAAATTAAAATTTCGTTATCTTTTAAGCCACTATTTCCAATCAAAATGTAAATATTAGGACTTTATGTATCAAAATGTAAATAGGCCATGCTATATATATTTGGTAATTTGATCAAAACATCTACTACTCTAATAAATGATGGTTTTTTGTCACATGTCCTCTTCTTATTCATTTGGACACATGTCATTTTGTAGAATTTTTAAATTTTTTTATTTTCCACTTGTCATTTTATTGTATTTTTCATTTTATTAAATTAAAATTCCACATTTAATATGTAAGGTAATATATATGTAAGTTATTTATTAAAAATGATGTATATATGTAATGTATTCAATACATTAAAGCCTCATTAATTTTAATAATTTAAAAAATTTCTCATTTTTCTTACAAATTCAAAAATTTTAAATTGTTAAAATTTCATATTTATTTTATTTTTAAATAAACCCATGTAATACATGGGCCTCACACCTAGTATACAATAATTGATGTAATCATGGAAATACGACTTTACAAAGCAAATATGAATTTCTCAAATTTTATAATAATTTATTTTGCAACCATAATATAATAATTATATTGACCGTGACAATAAAAAAATTACTTGAAAAGGTAATAATACATAAAAATAGAAAATTATATATATATATATATATATATATATATATATATATATATATATATATATAGATAGAGAGAGAGAGAGATATGAGGGTTCAATTGAAAAAAAAAAGGTTGAGAATAAAAGAATTATTCCCAGCAACACATTTATTTTGCTGCAAAAAACTTAGACATATCAGCGAAATGGGTAACGGATATACATGTGTTTTCCAACAAAACATGTTTCCTTAAAGTATGTTAATCATTACCTTCATATATACAAAAACATGTTTTTTTTAGAATGTTATTTTTATCAAAAATTTATTTTAATTATATCTAAATTCATAATTTCTTATTTTCTATAAATAGATATCTATGTTATATAGTTTTGAGATAAAATTAAGTTTCATCTATCGTTATTCATAAGTGAATAAAAACGCATCAAGTTTTTATTAGAATACCGTAAGTCCCCAAAATTGTTTGTGTATCAATCCGATCCAACTGATGGTGCGGAATCCCAATCAATTGGATGATGTCAGATCAAATAGAAGAGAAGAAGAATTAAGATGAATCTAATGATGTATTGATGATATGAATTATGCTCCTTACAATAGATTCTCTCTCATACACACTTCTTCTCTCTTCTCTAGCCTTCCACTCCTCTACTCATTACATCTATTTATATGGACCTCCAACCATACACATGTGTACAGCCGTACACACAAACCGCAAACACATACAACATTACATAAAAATATATTTTTCTAGAAAAGCAAAGTATAAACCATATTTTTGACCCAACAAATACATTCGTTATTCACTTATAAATAAAACGTATGCTTAACTTTTTTTACAGTTTAAGTATCGTTTATATATGAATATAACATGTTATAAAGTTTTCTTAAATGAAATATATCTTTTTACATTATCTTTCGTTGCATGTTATATTTATATATGAATAAAACGTGTATTAGTTATCATCATATGTTATATTCAAATATTAGTAAAACATGTATAAGATTTTTGTTAAAGTTCATTTGTTATTTATATATAAACTAGAGAAGGATCCCCGCTTTGTGGGGGTTGGATTCTGCTTGTAGTATTTTTAATTCAGTGACGTAGTTAGGAAAAATAGAAAATTATATTGCTCTTCTTTCACATTAACCAAAACGATGTTAATTATAAAATTGGTTGTGTTGTAACAGAAAAGATGAAAGTAGTGTAATAGAATGTACATTGCTATTTATGGAAATATGTGATTGATACAAATCAAATCAGCAATTTAAGGCATATTCATCCTTCCATTAAATTATGTTTTAAATGAATAATACTTATATTGGAATATGTAAACATAAGGATACATTACATTACATAATTACTTTAAGGGTAAGATCATTGAACTTTAACAAATTGAAAACACTCAGAATAAAATACATTCTTAGTTATTGGTTTGATGAAGAAAGAATAAAATGCGCAGAGAAAGTCCAATCATCATCAATCCACCATCACCATACCTGCAAAGAAAAAAAGGAACACAAACTCTTGATTGGATGCATGCAAGTACTTAAAATGACATCTCATAATTCAATTTATTCAAATTATTTGAAGTCAAAGGTAATTATTTATTTGACTGATGGATATGGTGATTGATATGATAAAAAAAAACAAAAATAACAAATAATTATGGAAACTTATAACAAACCTGAATTATTGAAAATTTAGTCTTCAATGCCATTTTTAAGATAACTGTAATTCGCAAGACCTGCAAATTCAGATGATATTAGGGTTCAAAATCAAGATTAAAACAAAAACCATAAAAATGAACTTATGTGTGTGTGTCAAAAGTACTTCTTTCATTTAATGAATTAGAATAATGTGACATACAAACTACCTTCAATTGCTTAGGTAAACGAAAATCCATTATAAACTAAGCAATAAAATTACAATGTTATCTAAAACAACAATAAAAGTTCATTGCACTTGAAGTGAAATCAGTTAAATTGAAAATCTAGAAAAAACGACCAAAATGCCCTTACCTTCAAAATCGCAAGAACTTGTACATTTTGGGAAAACACAGGGACCAATTTTGCAATTTACTCTTATTCAAATTATGTTATGAAGTTCAACATAAACTACCTTTATTATTTATTTTGTGTGAATATTACCTAACGTCCACAATTATAATACTTGATATAAATAGGTTATTAAATATTATATTTAATAGAGTAAATTAGAGAAATGGTCCTTATGGTATAGTGAAATTTGCACTTTAAGTCCATGTTTAAAAAATTTAGCACTAACAATCCTCATCCTCATGGTTCCATTTTCTTTGATCCAACATTTCAACCCTTAGTTTTTTAAATATGATCAAATTACCCTTGGACCAAATTTGTTATAGATTTTTTGGATGGCGAATCACGAATTGATTGTAATGTTTACTAAAGTGAAAAAGCATGAGAGGAATTGGAAAATATAAGCAAAAGAATAAAAGAAGATTTGGGTACCATTTCAAGGGCAAAGGCGGTGGGTAAGGCGGCAAGGCGGTTGCCGCCATGGAGTTCACAGGCGGTAACACACACAACTAGTGGTGCTCTTTTTGCTCCTTTTACAAGAACAGAGTAACACATTGATTCATAGATTTGATTAGGGTATTGGACAAGTATACCTTCATCAACCTTCTGATTAATTTCTTCTCTTAGAGTTGACCAATAAGTTTTAAGGTCAAAGTTTGTAGAGATTGATGATGAGATAGTTGAACAACATCTGATCTTTTTTTGAGTTACAAAAAGTCTCTTTGGAAAATGAAGATATGGACATGAACTTATGGCTGTTGCAAACATCATCCCTTCTTTTTTCTATCTTCCTTTTTTTTTTTAAATTGAAGTTCAAATGTTCAATATTGTACATAATCATACATTAAACATCAGGTATCAAGTCTCAAACTCAAATAGTACAATACATGCTTAATCATCAACAACAAAAGATAGCAACATTTGTGCTACAAAATGATGATAATTGGCAAAACTAGGACAAAAGTCAAATATAAATTTTCTGAAACACCTTGTATGCAATGTAAGGTTTATATCACTGATACTCAAATATTTAACATCTACAATTCGTTAATGTCAAAACTCGAAAAGAATCTATCCAAAAAATAAATGAAATCGCAGCAACAATTTGAAAAAAAAAAAAACTTATTTGCTAAGAAAATGATAAGATGACAAAGAAGAAGGTGAAATTGATAATACTTAATGATGCTGAGAAGATGAAATCACATATGAAGGAAAATTCAGAGGTAGACAGGAAAAAAATGAGGCAGTCGTTGAGATGATTGAGGTCACAAACCTGATTTGCTGAAGATAAAAAGGGGTAAGGGTAAAATGGAATTTTATATCTCTTTTGCATCTATATGAATTTAGAGGGGAACCTCCTCAATATTAGAAATCAGTACCAATCAATATGCTAAATTAGATTTAAAATGGGACTCAACAATCAATCATTCCATTATGTTGATGAGAAGATATACAATTGAAACTTGAGAAAAAAAGGGGAAAATAAATAAACAATAATAGTCAACTTAACTCACATGCAGTTGCTGCTTGTGATCTTCTAGTATATCAATTTCAGATTGCACATGCTTTAAGTGCACCATGGATTTAGAAGGAAACATAGAAAAGTAAGTAAGTATGTGAAAGGTTTGAACTTTATAGTCAAACAAAAAATATTGGTAATCAACAGTTAATAATCAAAAAGAAAACCAAACCTGATCATCATGAACATGCTTGATTTGTGAAGACGAGACTTTTATTTCTCTGCCTTGATCACCCCCATGATCTTGTAGGAATTAGGTATTGTTATTTGGTTGTTTTGTGATCATAAATGAATCAACAAACGTTCTTGATGTTCTTATTATGTGAGAGTCCTCAAATGAAAACATAAGGAATTTTATTTCTCTGATGCATTTCAGTAAACATATAGAGTGCAACATATATGCATTTTAGAAAACACATGAAATTAAACATCTAATTGAAGTTTTCCATCACCATATTATGTACAATTAGGTTTTGAATATGGTTAGACGGTGCTATGTATAAGAAGAACGAATTAAGATACAAACCTGGATAGCCATTAGGACCGACCATCATCGACGTTGATGTAATGACTCTTGCCTTTTGTCTCCCCCCAAACGAAATTACCTGATGGCAGTTTAGAAGGGTTGATACGGTAGGCCGATTCTCGATCTTGATATTTTAAGAAGCTTTAATTGATTTAGAATCTAGGAGAAAACATGAAAGAAATGGTGTAGCACCTAGTCCCCGGTACGTACTTCTTGATAATTATTTTCTTAATATTTATATATATTGCCTTGGACTCGGCGAGTTAATGGGCCAACTCGTCGAGTAGGAGTGGGTCAAGGAGCGGGATTTGGACTTTGGACTCGGTGAGTCGGTCCCCAGACTCGATAAGTAGGCCCTGGTTGGGCAAAAACCCTAATCCGGGTGTTTACACCTATTTAAACACTCTACCTTGGCCTCCTTGTCCCTAACACTTCCAGAGAGCATTAGAGTGAGACCCTAGCCCCCTTATTGATCTGGAGAGAGTTTTTGGCCTTGTGAAGGAGATTGGAGCTTAGAAGGAGAAAAAGGTGGTTGAAGAGTGCAAGGAAAGGAGTAGATCCGAACTCTACGTAGGGAGAAGCTTCCATTCAGGTAGAAAATTCTCTACCTTGATCTTTAGATCATTAGTTGCCATTTTTGTCCCAAAATTGGTGGTTTTCAAGCCCTAGATCACCAAGCTCCATGTGTGGTGCTTAATGATCTGAAAGGACTTCTGATATGGACTTATTGGATGAATTAGTAGCATAAAGCTCTTGTGGTTGAAGTGATTAAGGTCCCCATTGAGTCTATGACCTCTTGAAGAGCTTGGTTTTGGCCTTTTTAGCTTATAGGGCCATGCATGCACGTAAAGTTTGCAACTTTACGTGATAAGCAAGCTCAAGGGACATGGATCTATGGTTTTGAAGCGTTGCATGTCTCATATTTGGCCTATATGGGAAATGGGTCATAGGGACTCGGCGAGTCCCAAGGAGGAACTCGGTGAGTTCCATGAAGATGGCCTTAGACTCGGCGAGTTGGATGAACAACTCGGCGAGTCCTATGAAGATTGCCTGGAACTCGGCGAGTTGTTCTTCAAACTCAGCGAGTCGGGTCACGAGTTAGTTCAATCGTCCCAAGTCATGAATGAAGAGTGATTCAGTGAGTGGGAAGAACGCCTGGTTGGGTAGGACCGGGTTACTAGAGAAAGGACTCGGCGAGTCCCAGCCATGACTCGACGAGTTTAGTCAAACGGTCATTGACTTTGACCAAGGGGTTGACCTTGGGCCAAGGGAGGGTCAGTCTTTTGACCCAATGGTATTTATGGGTGTCTAACCTATGTTTATGGTTTATAGCTGGAGGATTTGTGATCCAACAGTTAGATGCCCAGCAAGCAGATTTCAGCAGCTACTTCCGAGGTGAGTTACCTTCTAGTAGCGGTGGGTCTAAGGCCACAATGCCGGCCCACCAGTAGGGGATGTATGATAGATGATTGTCTTTGTGATATCATCTAGGTTTGCTACTACCTGATATGTTATATGCTAGCATGATATGTTGTATGTGATAGTAGCAGTGTTCGGTTGTTAGGACCGAAGGGTAGTTAGACACCCCAGATACGTCTGATAGTATGTGATTATATGTTTTCATGCTGGATTGTTATGTTATGATATATGATAGTAACAGTAGGGGTGAAATAGTCCCCAAGGTTCGGTCGTTAAGACTGAAGGGTAGTCAGCACCCCAGAATGGCTCGACATGGGTAGTCAGCACCCCAGAATGGCTTGACACGGGTAGGTCGGCACCCCAGAATGGCCGTATCGGGTAGGTCGGGCACCCCAGAAATGCCTGGCAATATGTATGATATGTGATTGTATGGTATGTGGTATGATGGGGGAACTCACTAAGCTTCGTGCTTATAGTTTTCAGTTTTGGTTTCAGGTACCTCTTCTTCGAAGGGGAAGGAGCTCGTGCGGTAGCAATACATCACACACACAAGCCTTGTATTCCTCACTATGAGATCTTCCTGGGGATTTGTACTCTGACTTTATTATGTTTTTTTAAACTGGTTTCCAGACAGGCACATCTTTTATGAAATGATATGATCGGTGAATGTTTTATTTTAATGTTTTGCTAAGTATGTGTATTTAAAAATGAAATTTTTGGCTCGTATTTTTGGGGTTTTACAAATGGAGAAGATAGATGAGCCAAGAAGTGTCAGATCTACGATCTTTGTAGGGAAGAAGCTTTGAAGTCCGACCAAGTACCTCCACCCCATCCTTTTTCCTCCAATAAAGGTTACACCGCTCATCACTATCAAACCAATAATCACCAAAGAATGATAATAAATCTTTGTTATTTGCGCTATAGAATATTGAAACATAACTCGATGGTTTTGGATCCCAAACCTTTAATTTGATCATTCCTTAAGCATTCGTTTGCGCCGACCGGCTTGGCGATTCCTTCCGTTTACTCCCCGATCCATTATTGATACGCTGATTTAGAGAAGGAATGAGGTAAAGGGAGAATAGAAGAGAGAAGGTATTTGAGTCGAAGGGGATATACGAAGTCGGTGAAAGTCGGCGAAGGGGGTGGAATGCGTCGGGTTGGGTGTAAGAAGGAACTGGATACAGGATGAGGAGAGGCAGTGGGATATTTGTTGTTAGCATGTAATTGGCAGCAGCCGGAGGTGGGAGCAGGTAACAACACGTAGCACCGAACATTGACAACAGCTACCCACCGCTATACAATATAAAAATGGACAAATAACAAAAAAAAAATGCAAAAAAAGAAAAAAAAACCCACTAATCACAACCAAGTATTGTTCATGGGGGAGTTCTAAATTAGTATATATATATATATATATATATATATATATATATATATATATATATATATAAATAGTATGTTAAAAAAGATGATGTGTTTTGAAAATTTGAACTACTTATTCATATAAGAATAACAAATGAATTGTAACAAAATTATGATAAATGTGTTCTTCGTATATTAATATAATTTGTGAGGAAAGTCAATACACATTTTATTTATACGTGAATATAACATGTGACGAGAGTTGATGTAAGCAGTAAAGAGTTTATTATATGTTATATTTATATATGAATAATACTTAATACGTACAAAAAAAAATTAATCATATTTTTTATTCATACATGAATAACGAATATACTGTACTAAAAATCAGATGTATTTTTATTCACTTGTTAATAACGATAGCTGGAAATATAAAAAAAAATTATTTTATCTTAAAATTATATCAATATAAATGTCTATTTGTAGAGAATAAAAAATCATGAATTTTGGTATATTTAAAATTATTTTTCGATAAAAATAGTTATTTAAAAATTAAAAAAAAGGAAAAAAAATTTTTTTTGTATATATTAAGTTAATGATTAGCATAGTTTAAGGAAAAATGTTTTGTTGGAAGATACATGTGTATTCCTTTCCCAATTCCGCTGGTACGACGGAGGCTTTTACGGTAAAAATAAATGAGTGGCTGAGAATAATTATCTCATTCTCAACATTTTTTATTTTCTCAATTGAACTTGTATATATATATATATATATATATATATATATATATATATATATATATATATAAGTTCAATTGAGAAAATAAAAAAGTTGAGAATGAAAAAATCATTCTCAATCACTCATTTTTTTTTGTCACAAAAGCCTCCGTTGTACCAGCGGAAATTGATAAGGAATACACATGTGCTTCCAACAAAACATATTTCCTTAAATTATATTAATCATTACCTTAATATATACAAAAACATATATTTTTTTTTTAATTTTTAAGAAACTATTTTTATCGAAAATTAATTTTAAATATATAAAAATTTATGATTTTTTATTCTCTACAAATAGACATCTATATTGATATACTTTTTAAGATAAAATAATTTTTTTTTATATTTCAACTATCATTATTCATAAGTGAATAAAAATGCATCATATTTTTAGTACAGTCGATTCGTTATTCATTTATGAATAAAAAATATGGTTAATTTTTTTTATAGATTAAATATCATTCATATATAAATATAACATATAATAAACTCTTTATTGGTTACATTAACTCTCGTCACATGATATATTCACATATGAATAAAACGTGTATTGACTTTCCTCACAAGTTATATTAATATACGAAAAACACATTTATCATAATTTTATTACAGTTCATTTGTTATTCTTATATGAATAAGTAGTTCAAATTTTCAAAACACTTTATCTTTTTTTAACATACTACTTATTTATATATATGAATAACAAATGAAATGTAACAAAAATCTTATGAATGTTTTATTAATATATAAATATAACATATGACAATAACAAATACACGTTTTATTCATATATAAATATAACATTTGACGGAAACATGATGTAAAAAATATATATTAGATAAGAAAACTTTATAACGTGTTATATTCATATATAAACGATACTTAAACTGTAAAAGAAGTTAAACATATATTTTATTCATAAGTGAATAACAAATGTATTATAATAAAAACCTGATGCGTTTTTATTCACTTATGAATAAAGATATCTGAAACTCAAAAAAATAATTCTTTTATTTTATCTTAAAATTATATCAAAATGGATGTCTATTTATAAAGAATAAAAAATTATGAATTTTGATATAATTAAAATAATCTTTCGAAAAAAATAACATTATAAAAAAAAAAACAAAAAAAAACATGTTTTGTGTGTATATTAAGGTAATGATTAACATACTTTAAGGAAACATCTTTGGTTGGAAACACATGTATATCCGTTATCCATTCCGCCTATATGTCTAAGTTTTATGCGGAAAAATAAATGAGTGGATGAGAATGATTCTCTCATTCTCAACCGTTTTTTCTCAATTGAACCATCCTATCTCTCTCTCTCTCTCTGTGTGTGTATATAACTAGAAAATCGATCATAGATCTATATCCGTGAGAAAAAAATTAGAATTTTTTTTGGATCATTAAAATTGAATCATGCATCATAATGATACAAAATAAAAAAAAATTAAAATTGAATCAAAGATCAATTTTAATGATGCAATTTTTTTCCAATTTTTTCTTCCTGACATAGATATATGCTTGATTTTATGATTTGTATTTTTTTTTTTTGATTTTTTTTCAATTTTTTAAAGGTATCCTCACGATTCCTCACTTTAAAACGAGTCCTCACAGGAACCGGACCTTATATATATATATATATATATATATATATATATATATATATATATATATATATATGTATGTATGTATGTATGTATGTATGTATGTATACACACACACTCACGTTCCGTTGAGATTAAAAATAAAATAGAGATGTTGAGATTCAACCTCAGCCACATATTTCACATCTGTCGCTCTAACCCTCCGGCGTACCGGTGCGGCGGCCTGGTATAATCATAAATGATTATATTACGCCGCCTGTTCCTTTCTCCTCTGCCACCATAACCGCCACCACCACTACCACCACCTCTGACATCGGCTGACTCCTCCACTGTCACATCTGTTATTTATACCACCGCCACCACTGTCATCACCACCTATTCTACCACCAACTGTCATAATCATTTATGATTACTTAATCTGTGAACATACATATATGTATAATCATTTATGATTAGGCATATACGTATAAACATGTATAATCATATATGATTATACCTCTCACTCATACAATCATTTATGATAAGGCATACCTCGTTGCTGCCGGTACACTAGAGCATTAGAGCGACAAATGAGAAATATGTGGGTGGGGTTGAATCTTAAGAACTCTACTTTTTTTTTTTTTAATCTCAAGTAAACCATCCCATATATATATATATATATATATATATATATATATATATATATAAAAATTGTTAGGGTCAGGGTCTTTAGAATATTCAGGATCCTCAACTACCTCAGGATCCGGGCTAATTACCGTTATTATTTTTATTAATATTTATAATGATCATGTCTTGTCTATAATTAACATGTGTGCAGAAGTAGTCAAAGGAAGACCAATTCTCAACGAAGAATCATCTCAATAGCGCTGAAGACCCGGAATAGTAGGTCAAATAATGTTCATGAAGTTGGTCATAGAGGATCGCGGAAATAACGGACATCTTGTTGGCTAGTTTAGACTATAAATTGACACTTGTAATCTGCACACAACACACTGTTTTTTAGTCTAAGCTTACTCTACGAAATTATTTACTTATTCTTACTAAGAATTCACTGTAATCTTCATTTTATATCAATAAAATCATCAAGGTAGGTGGTCATTTATGTCAGCGATCCTAACAAGGATCAAGGGTTTTCCTTGTAAACTATTGTATCACTTTCTTTTACCATTTGCTAGTACACAATCTTAACATCACAACCTCTCATTCAATTTGGTTGATTAGTGCTTGTGTAATTTTGACCAAAACAATTTGGCGCCCACCGTGGGGCCGTGGTGTTCAAAATCCTCAAAAAAAAAAATCATGTCCACACAACCGATCCTCTCTCCGTCCTCTGCTCCTTCCATTCCAACCAATAACCTACCACCTCCTCCGAGTGGGCTCCCTACTCAAAGGAAAATGCCTGACACTTCCAAGAAAAGTATCCCCTTAATTGCTAATCCAGGAAGTTTGGGATCCTCAGGGCTCCAGGATCCAACTGCCTTAGTCACTAATGCAAAAGTTTTTGCTATGATGGAGAAAATAACGCAACAGGTGACCCAACAAAAGGAGGAGAATAGAGCACTACTCAAATAAGTGGAGAGGATGAAGGCGGAATTTTAGAAATCCCAGGAAACAAAGTCCACAGTTGTGCAACCAAGGATCCTGGACTTCGATAATGCAGGATCCTCAGAAAATCGCCAGAAGAACACGATTCCTACCACTATAGCGTCACCCTGGGGGCAACTATGGACAACCGAGTGTTTATGATCAATAATCTCAATGAGCCTTTCAACACTCCTTGAAACCTTGATTCTAGTAACTTCTTAAACAACAATACTATTAATACTAACTATACTAACATTGATGTAGGAATAAACCCAAACATGGCCTGGGAACTTCAGGAATTAAGACAAATGATCTCCAGTGTACCCGGAGTGGTTCAACCAATACCAGAAGCATCCCCTACAAGCCACATGATCTCAATATTTGCTCATGCGATAGCTGATACCGAAGTTCCTAAGCGCTTCCAAACTCCCAGGATGAAGCTATACGATGGAACTATAGATCCCGAAGAGCATATAGCCCAATACAGAGAAAGGATGAAGATCATTCACATCCTAGGGCACTTGAAGGAAGCTTGCCTATGTAAAGGCTTTGGTTCGAACCTTACATGATCAACCCTCAAATGGTTGCTAAACGTTCCCCCATACTCTATTACTTCATTTGCATACTTAGTCAATATCTTTAATAACCAATTCTCTTGCAGCAGAACCTTCGAGTAGATCACTAGTGATCTCTACCGGGCGGTCCAGGATCCTAAGGAAAAGCTTAGGGACTTTGTTAACACATTTGGCAGGGAAGCTCTGAGCATCCCTAACATCGACATGGAAACCGTTGTAGAAGCTTTTAAAATGATACTAAGAAAGGATTCACCCTTCTATGAAGACCTTGTGATGACCCCATGCAAAAATTGGATGAAGTCAGGTGCTGATCGTTGAGGTTCATAAGGATCGAAGAGGATAGAGAGGTCCAGAAGAGAAACAACCCTTCGGATCGATATAAGAACCCCAATAGGAAGGTCGAATCCTCGACTCAAAGATCCTACAAATCAAACCCCTATTCCAAAACGAATCATCACAGGGTTAATGCTCTTGAAGATGGAGGAGAAGAAAAAGAAGAGCTTCCTAAAATCACTGACTATTGTTTTTCTGTGGATATTTCAGGTGTAATTCATGCTATGCAGGATCTTGGAGACAAAGCAAGATGGCCAAAGAGAGACAACAAGTTCACCGCTTGGAAAGACATGTCCAAATGGTGTGCTTACCACTAAGACTTTGGCCACATGATGGAGGACTAGATAGCCCTAAGAAAAGAAATCAACTACCTCCTTAGTTAGGAAACCTCAAAGAGATCCTTGGGAGAAAAAGAGAAAAAACCAAGGAGAACAGCCAGGATGATCGCAAGATCCTGGAGAAACCAGGATCTCCACCCTCTGATGCTAAGATAATTAATGTTATCCCAGGTGGATCTAATATCTGTGGTATCTCTTATTCTCAGGCTAAAAGACACGCCAAGGTATCTAAAACAAAAAGTGAGATAGACCACAGAAGAATACCATGATTAGCTGTGAAAAAAAATCACATTTGACAAGATGGACAGGGAAGGAATTCAGGATCCTCACCATGATCAATGTAAAGTCTAAAAGTCGGGACGAAATTCCCTCTAACCGGGGGATAATGTAACAACCCGTTATTTTAGGTCAATGCAATGTCTAAAAGTTGAGTCTTTTAATCTCTTTGTGAAGTAATAAGAATATCATCGAAAATGAAATTTTCAAAAAGCTCCGATTGAGTACACTATGTGGTAGATATCGTGATAAGGTTTCCAAAAATATAAGAAACACTAAAATCCAAGTTATAACAAAGGAGTTATAACCAATCAAAGATTCGTAACACTATCGGTAAAGCGTTGTTAAGTATAAAACGAGAAATTTCGATAAAATACTTTTTAGCCTTAGGTATCTAAATGAAAGTCGTAGATATCATTAAACTGCTAAAAACTCGAAATAGAGATTGAGAGACTTTTGACCGAAACAATCTAAATGAGAATCGAAGACCTCAACAATGGTAGTACAACGGTAAAAAGTCTGTCGAAAACAGACATCAGATAAAGAAGTTATGGAATTTTAACAGACCTTTCTTGTCCCGAACTTTTAAAAACAATATAATTAAAATAAAGTCAAAAATAGACGACGGAGTCTAAATTAAACTTGTATGAGTACATTCTCACCTACGCGTGCATATAAAGAACGTCAAAAAATGGAGCTCGTATGCGAAAATTACGGATTTTACAAGTTTGAGGTGCACAAACTGACGCGAGTTACACCCAGCGTACCCTCGTACGCCCAACATACTCGGGTGCTAGGCTTCAGATTGTCCACGTCGCCCCTCTACACCTCTATTCCCCGTCCCATACGAAGTTCGACAGACGAGGATGCGGTCATGCGTGACGTCCGGTACGCCCCGTGTACCGAGGGTTTGCAGCCCCTATAAAAGGGATGCGAGGTTGTGGGGAAAATTGCTCATTTCCTCTCTTTCTCCTGCGTTTTTACTCCATTTTGCGTGCAAGCAATATCCCGAAGCCCCGGTTTACATATCCAAGTCCCGAAGGAAGTTTTACGCTCCAGAGATTCCCGAGAATCCCGAGAAACCCGTTTTCTCCTGTCGAAGTTCTGCTCGGTTTTCATCTCACCGTCTTCACTCTATCAAGTGAGTTCATACCCCTATTATACACCTTCAAATACTTTATAATGTACATTTAATACATTTCGGGGGAGAATACAAGTAAACACACGGTTGATCCCGAGTGGAAACGTGAAAACTCTTGTTATACTTTGCATGCATTAGATTTATACAAAATGCATAGTATCCAGGGTAGCCATCCTTGTTAAACCATTTTATGCATTCAAAGAACTTATGATTTATGCTTTATCAAGCATTATGAAAGAGGATAAACATTGCATACAAAACTGTTATTTTAATACATACTTAGTTGAGAATTCGTGAGACGATTACATCTTCAATGCTACCTTTTCGTTAAAAGGTGCTACCTAAAGTCCTGTCTATTATAACCAGAGTCTCCCATTTGGAGAGCATGTCAAATGTGTATAGATCTATACAGGAAGTCATGATCCCGCGCCCTGACTGTTAGCTACAGTCCTTTGGGTGACAGTTTGTTATAACGTTTCAGTGCCTGAAGACCGTCGCCACAGGCATATTATGTTTAGTATGATTATAAAACTCACTGGATGGACAATTATTATGGTATTCTACTTTTATGAATGAATAGCTATTAAAGGTATTCTTCATCTAACAAGTGCGATCTTCTTATAGCTTTAATATATAAAACTATGCCTCAACCTTTTAAGCATGTCAGTTGCTTGTGATTTCCGGTCTTGGACATTAGAGACTGCCTGTTACTTTAGGAAAATAAGAGATTTTCCTGTATCCAAAACAATCAACTAATAGGAAAATAAGGGATTTTCCTGGTACAACTATTTACATTTCATAACACGAACATTCATATGCATTTCATACTTTTATAAGGGAATAAGGGATTTTCTTGGAAAATACACGAACTTTGGAATGGTATACATTTTCTCAAAACCGCTTATGAACTCAACAACTTAATTGTTGACAATTTTTCTTTGAAATAACTTGTACTCTCTGGGAACTGCTAAGCAGGTTGGAAACCAACTTTTGGGGATTAACTCTCCAGCGTTAATTACTTCTTTTGAAAGATGTTTATGTATTTATCTTTTGAACATGTAACAAATACAATTATGTAAACATTTTAAAACCTGTATATATATATATATATATATATATATATATATATATATGGTGGTGTGTACTTTCCTTACTATGAACTGTTATGATACTGAATATGATGTCCTCCGCCCCCGAAATTTTTCCGCCATTCTGGTTTGGGGGTGTGATAGATTGGTATCAGAGCATTGTTTATAGTGAATTAAGTATATCAAAACCATTTTTGGTATACAACTATAAACACAACTAGGCAAAAACACTCTGAGTAAGAGTCATACTTTTAAAATTAAATTTATTTAATTTTTGTAAAGTAGGCATGCGTTCATTTCATATTAATAACAGTGTCATAAATAGATCAATATAGAAGTATTATAAATAAATTGTGCAGTGCAGGTGTGCCTTGGGACATGTAATCGGAACTGGGATGAATATAGCCTGATCAACTATATTTGTTTGAGAGTCGACTAACGTATGCCAGGGAGTGTCTGCAGTGGACAACAAATTTAAAACTTACCAAGAGCATAGCATTAAGAACACTATGGGAGTATTTGGGTACCTTCAACCGCCAAACTTAAGGGTAAATTTTACATGCTTTAGCCTATAGTCAATTCTTAAACCTATTCTCGTATAGACTCAATGGCTGGACTCCATCACCTCGGCGACCCCTACTACCCCAACCAAGTTAATGGGGGATGGATTGAAGATGACCCCGAGGAGGAACCCATGGAAGACGAGGAGGAGGAAGGTTCGGATAACTCAGCCTCAGAGCCTGAGGTAATCAATCCGCCTGCAGTCCGACCTCCTTTCAGGATGGGATTTCAAGGACCAACTCCTGCCTGGGGAAGCCACATCCACCATTGGAGCCAACAGCAAGGACTGCGTCCTCCTTATGGTATGTGTCGTTACTTCGACGATGTCAGTGGAGGAAGTTCAGCTGATCGAGCACTCCCAGTTGTGGTAGGCAAACTTGCCAATCAGGCTTATCATTCAAGAGTCCAAGCAAACCGGATTCGTGAGGTTGACATAAGGATGGAAGATAACTGTAACAACCCAAACATACGAGCCAAAAATTTCATTTTTGAAAACATATACTTAGAAAAACATTTGAAATAAAACGTTTACCGATCATAACATTTTATAAAGATATCGCATGTCTGGAAAAACATTTTCATAAAACATAATAACGTCAGAGTACAAATCCCCAGGAAGATCTCATGGTGCGGAATACGGAGCATGTGTGTGATGGGCCGCTACCGCGCTAGCTCTTTCCCATTCGAAGAAGAGGTACCTGAGACCAAAACTGAAAACTGTAAGCACGAAGCTTAGTGAGTTCCCCCAACATACCAGATACCATACAATCACATAACATACATATATTGTCAGGCATATCTGGGTGTCCGACCTACCCCTTCGGTCCTCTCGACCAGATACAAACTAGTCTATCTGGGAGCTGGCCTCCCCTTCGATCCTCCCGACTGGATACTGACTAGCATATCTGGGTGCTGGTCTCCCCTTCGGTCCTCTCGACCGGATACTGACTAGCATATCTGGGAGCTGGCCTCCCCTTCGGTCCTCTCGATCGGATACTGGGGACTATTTCACCCCTTACTACTACCACATAACACATATATCACATAATATATCTAGCATGGCTGGGCATGACCGCCCCTTCGGCCCTATCGATCGGTATTCTGGGGGACTATCTCCCCCCCACTGTCACTAGCACATAGCATCATATCATACTAGCACAATAACATATCACATGTAGTAGCAACCCTAGATGAATATCACAGAGACAAACATCTATCATACAATTCCTACTGGTGGGACAGCATTATGGCCATAGACCCACCGCTACTGGAAGGTAACTCACCTCGTAGCTGCTGATCTGTGCGGGAACGGTTTGTCTGCTGCTGCTGCTCCGGAAATCCTCCGGCTTCAATTCCCACCAAACACTTAGTCAAATACTGCTAACCGACCTCAGGGTAAACTGACCATTTACCCTTAACCAAACCATGAGTCAAAGTCAAAGTCAACTTCCAGTTGACCCGACTCACAGAGTTGGCTTGTCAACTTACCGAGTCCCTATCCCTTTGTCTGACCACTAACCCATCTCTACTCGTCGAGTTTGGCATTGACTCGACGAGTTTTCCTTCTAAGCTGAAGACCTAATGTTCTTCATTCTACTCGCCGAGTTGTATGAACAACTCGTCGAGTTCGTCCTTATCTAAAGAACACTCTATGCTTAGACTCGCCGGGTTGTATGAACAACTCGCCGAGTCCGTTCTTGAGGCAAGAAGATTGCCTTGAACTCGCCGAATCATGGCATTGGCTCGCTGAGTTACTACATGAGTGAGTCTGGCTTCCAACCCACTGAGTCACACCCTATGACTCACTACTCCAATCCGCAAACACGAAAAGGGGGAAAACCCGGGGACTCGCGACTCGACTCATCGAGTCAGATGAACGAATCGCCGAGTCTGCCACATGCAAATACTATACACGCTATTTTTTTTGAATCCAGCCCATGCCATTCATAGATCTGGGTTCCTAGGGCCTGGTTTACACGTAAAGTTTCCAACTTTACGTGTAAATAAACATCCATGAGAGTTTTCGAGCTCAAAATGAACCAAAAAGGGTAGATCTAGGGCTTTCATGCACTATGGTTCCATAAAGGCAGTAGATCCAAGCTCCTGGAGCTCAATCATGCCTAGATCTAGAGGCTAAACAACTTATCATCCACTCTAATACACAAACAAGCTTGGGGAAAGGCTCAAGAAAGATTTTCATGGAGATACAAGGGACAACAAGCATGAAAACAAAGGGAAAATGAGTTATACCTCAAGGAAATCACTGATATAACACCAATAAGCCTGGCCTCCTTCTTCTTTTCTTTATCTACTCTCCTTCCCTCTCCAAATCTTCAAGAAAACACACCAAAAAGCTTCAATCTCACAAGGAACAAGCTTAAACGAAGTATAAGGCTCTGGGGGGTGAAGGGGGCGAGCTTGGGGCGGATAAGAAGGCTTAAATAGGGTGCAAACCCTTGAAATTTAGGGTTTCATCAGACAGCGGGGACTCGCCGAGTCCAGAATATGGACTCGCCGAGTCGCCAACTTAAACGTGTCCCCAGAGCCCGTCCCTACTCGGCGACTCGGACCTACAACTTGCCAAGTCCAAGGCTAAAAATGACAAATACTTAGATAAATTTTACGTACCAGGAACCAGGTGCTACAAATCTCCCCACTTATTTTAGACTGCGTCCTCGATGTCTGCCGCTCAATCCTGAAATAGCTCGGGGTAATGCTCCATCATTTCTTCCACCGGCTCCCAAGTCCATTCCGAACCCTTGCGGTGCTGCCATTGCACTTTCACTAGCTCCACCCTCTTGTTCCTTAGATCCTTCGACTTTCGGTCGAGGATTGCGACTGGGCGCTCAATGTAATTCAGACTATCATCAACCTGTATATCCTCCAAAGGCACCACCGCTGAATCATCCACGAGGTAGTTCCGCAGCTGGGAGACATGGAAGGTGTTGTGGATCAGACTGAGCTCGGCTGGCAGATCCAGCCTCTATGCCACCTTCCCCACCCGGGCTACAACCCTGAATGGACCAATGTATCTCGGGCCCAACTTGCCCCGATTCCTGAATCGGATGACACCTTTCCAAGGCGACACTTTCAGGAGAACCATATCCCCGACCTGGTACTCCGGGTCTGATCGACGCTTGTCGGCGTAACTTTTCTGCCGACTCTGCGCAGTCTGAAGTCTGCTTCGAACCTGCTGGATCCTCTCGGTCGTCTTGAGCACCACCTCGATGCTCCCCATGACCCTTTAGCCAACTTCACCCCAACATATCGGGGTCCTACACCTCCGTCCGTACAACATCTCGAATGGGGGACGGTCAATACTCGCGTGGTAACTGTTGTTGTACGAGAACTCTGCCAAGGGAAGATAGGTATCCCAACTACCACCGAAGTCTAACACGCATGCCTGCAACATATCCTCCAAGGTATGAATGGTCCGCTCGCTCTGACCATCCGTCTGCGGGTGAAAGGCGGTGCTAAAATGTAGATGAGTGCCCAACCCATCATGAAACTTCTTCCAAAACCTGGAAGTGAACTGCACATCTCGATCTGATATCACTGACACTGGCACCCCGTGCCGCGCCACTATCTCCCTGATATAGATATTGGCCAACTTTTCGGCCGCGATACTTTCCTGAATCGGAATAAAATGGGCGCTCTTGGTCAACCGATCCACGGTGACCCAAATC
The DNA here is from genome assembly GCF_052625555.1 of Lactuca saligna. Taxonomy (NCBI): domain Eukaryota; kingdom Viridiplantae; phylum Streptophyta; class Magnoliopsida; order Asterales; family Asteraceae; genus Lactuca; species Lactuca saligna. The sequence continues at coordinate 143,504,040 of NC_136420.1, forward strand.
GAATCTACTCCATGCGCCGTCCTGGGAAGCTTCGTGATAAAATCCATCGTAATATCCTCCAATTTCCACAACGGGATATCCAATGGTTGTATTTTTCCGTGCGGTCTCTGATGCTCGACCTTGACCTTCCTGCAGGTCAAACACCGCTCGACGTACCACGCCACATCCCGCTTCATGCAGGGCCACCAATAGTCTAGGTGAAGATCTCGATACATCTTCGTCGCCCCTGGATGAATAGAGAATCGGGATTTGTGCGCCTCCTCCATCAAGATTTGGCGCACGCCTCCGTGATACGGCACCCACACCCTATGGTGTAGTGTCAATAACCCTCGGCTATCATAATTGAAGGAGTGACTTGACCCACTATACGCTCACTCCTCCGATGTTCCTCCTTCATAGCCTCCTGTTGAGCTTCCCGAATCTGCTCTAATAGTGGGGTCAACACCATCATCCTCATACACACATCCCCGATCGGTGCCGCCTTACGGCTATGCACATCAGCCACCACGTTGGCCTTCCCCGGGTGGTAAAGGATCTCGCAATCATAATCCTTCACCGCGTCCAACCATCGAAACTGCTTCATGTTCAGATTCGGCTGATCCATGAGGTACCTCAAACTTTTGTGGTCTGTGTAAATGGTACATTGAACCCCGTAGAGGTAATGCCGCCAAATCTTGAGGGCGAAGACCACCGCCCCAACTCTAAATCATGCGTCGGGTAGTTTGCCTCGTGAGGCTTCATCTGCCTCGAGGCATAAGCAATGACATGACCCCTTTGCATCAATACCGTGCCTAAACCCGAGATGGACGCATCACAATATACCGCAAAATCCTCTATGCCCTTAGGCAGGGGTAAGATTGGTGCCTCGCACAATCTATGTCTCAAAATCTCGAACGTTGCCTGCTGCTCAGGCCCCCACCGAAAGACCACGGCCTTCCTAGTCAACCGTGTCAGGGGTACGGCTATTTTGGAGAAATCCTAAATGAATCTCCGATAGTAGCCTGCTAATCCTAGGAAACTCCGAATCTCAGATGGAGACTTCAGAACCTGCCATCTCATCATGGCCTCCACCTTGGCTGGGTCTACAGAAATCTCGTTCTGGTTGACGAGGTGCCCAAGGAACTGCACCACGCGCAACCAAAACTCACATTTGGAGAACTTGGCGTACAAGCTCTCCCTCCTTAAGGTTTCCAAAACCTCTATCAGATGCTCCTCGTGCTCCTCTTGCATCTTAGAGCAAACCAAGATGTCATCAATGAAAACTATCACAGACCAATTCAGCATCGGTCTACACACGCGGTTCATGAGGTCCATGAATGCGGTAGGAGCATTGGTGAGCCCAAATGGCATCACCACGAACTCATAATGGCCATAACACGTCCGAAACGCGGTCTTCTGCACATCCTCTTCTCTGACCCTCATCTGATGATATCCTGAACGCAAATCAATCTTGGAGACCCAAGATGCTCCATGCAACTGATCAAAGAGGTCGTCAATCCTCGGGAGTGGGTAACGGTTCTTCACCGTCACCTTGTTCATCTCCCGGTAATCTATACACATCCGATGCGACCCGTTCTTCTTCTTCACAAACAGGATCGAGGCTCCCCAGGGTGAACTGCTCGGACGAATAAATCCCTTGTCTAGCAGTTCCTGCAGCTGCGCAGACAACTCCTGCATCTCGGGAGGAGCCAACCGATAGGGTGCCTTGGCTATCGGAGCCGGACCAGGAACTAGGTCGATCCTGAACTCTACCTGACGCTCTGGAGGTATTCCAGGAAGCTCCTCCAGGAACATATCAGTGTAGTCTCGCACCACTGGAACCTCGCTCACCATCACTTTACCCATCTCCCAGGTATCCAGAACATACACGACATATCCCGCGCAACCCTGCCGAAGGTAGTGCCTAGCCCTCGCTGCCGAACATACTGCAGGTCCATGCTGCGGCCTCTCGCCGTGGATCACCAACTCTCCCCCACTCGGGGTCCTGATCTGCACTAGTTGTTGTGCGCAATCTATCACCACCCCATTAGGGCTTAACCAATCCATACCTATAATCATCCTGTTCCCCCGTAACGGGATGGGAACCAAATCCACCAAATACCGCTCCTTGAATAACCTCATAACACAATCCATTAAAACTGCTGTTGCTCGTACCGATCGATCATCGACAATCTCTACCTCTAAAGGGCAATCCAACATGCCCGAGGACTCAGTAAATTTTTTGCTAAGCGCAAGGGAAACAAATGACCGGGTGGCACCCGAGTCAAACAACACCTGAATTGGGATACCGTTCACATGGAACGATCCTAACGCATGAACGCAGGGCACATATCAATAACACAATATCATAAAAATAAAGATAGAGGGAAAGAATCATACCCGTCACCACATCGGGTGCGGCGCGTGCCTCCTCTGTTGCCAGCTGAAATGCCTGGCTCCTCACCACTGGAGCCTCTACGTTACCCTGTCGACCATCTGTAATCCACAGGGTAGCTGGAGCCGGCGCCTTAACCGGCGTTGATGCTGTCAACTGGGGGCAATTAGCCTTCTTGTGACCCCTCTGGTTGCAGTGAAAACGCGAAAAATACGATGTCTGAATCACAGGTGCAGGGGCGGTACAATCCCTGCTGAAGGGCCCTAACTTGCCACACTTGTAGCAGCCTGACGATCCCAACTTGCACGCTCCCTCATGCGTCTTGCCGCATTTCCTACAGCGACCCCGCCCCTGTTGGTCGTTCGGCCCCGCATCTGATCCCTTGGGCTTCTTCCCCGAAGCCCCCATAACATTCCCCTCCTCCGCCTTCCTCTTCCGAATGTGATCCAAATCTATCTCCCTCTCCCTTGCCCTGGCAATCATAGAGTCCAGGGTAGGGCAAGCTGAAAAACTGACATGCTCCCATATATTAGCTCGTAGCATGTCATGATAGTGGGTACTCCTCATATCCTTGTCACCTGCGTACTGGGGCACCAGCAACGCCCTCTCCCGGAACTTGGCGGTGATCTCCGCCACAATCTCCGTCATCTGTCTCATATCTAGGAACTCCCTGGCCAGCTGCTGAAGCTCGACAGCCGGTGCAAACTCTGCCCTGAACCTGGTCACGAAATCCGACCAGGTCATAGCCTCGACAGCCGAGGCTCCCAACGAGTCGCCAACGGACTCCCACCAATCCCTAGCCTGATCCCTCAAACATCCTGCTACATATCTCACCTTCGACCCCTCAGGGCAGGATCTAGTCAACTGTGCAGACTCAATGTCTGCAATCCATCGTCTGGCAGCTATGGGGTCCTTCGCCCCGTGAAAATCCGGCACAACACTGCCCCGGAAGTCGTTGAAGGACAATGTGCGGGGTCCTGACTGGTCAGATTCCATGTCACTCCTGAATTCCCTAAGGTGAACTCCATTATCTCCAATATCCCTTCCTTGATCGACTCGAAGATAATGGGGGTCGACTCAAGCATGCCTCTGGTGGTCTCTGATGCGATGAACTCGCGTAGCCCCTCATCTACTGGCTCAGAACCTGATCCTGAACCTGATCCCTCTCCTGTACTGCCAACTGCTGGCCTCGAGCGTAGTACCACCATTCTGAAATACAAAAGAAATAACAACTGTTAGCGATACCGACACCTCTGGAGGGATCACACCTACTACAAGTTCCCTGGTCTTATCTTGGCCTTCCTCGGTTCGGGTACGGATCCTCTGCTTTCAGTAGTACGGGCCCATACTACCTTCCACATCTATCCGTACCTTCTCCAAGGACTGCCTTGACTCCACCAGGTCCCTTTCACTACCGCTGATCACTGATACTCTTATCCTAGGCTTTCCCTAGGAAACCTCTGACTCCACCCAACCCAGTCCTCAGTTGCGGAAGGTTTCTTTGTGATGCCAATTGGCTATTACCTGAATACAATCATAGGCGACGAGGCTCGGATAATCCTTCGAGTAGGGGACTCATCACTACCACGGTTAGGACTCAAACAAGAGCTACGCAATAGGGTCAAATCCAACACTCTGAGATTATTCAACCTTGATCACATGTGACCTTAACGTATTCACCTAACAGCTAACTCCCATCACTCAAAACCCACATAGCACAAAGCAAACAAAATTTGGACAAAAAAGGAAACGATCTTCAGCAACTCCATCCTCGTAGAGAAAAACTGAACTAGCATACAATGATAACTCGTACTATCAGGCATAACCTAAACAGGCTATCCTACTTCTGTCTACTCAATTCTAGCATGCAACTTTTCATATACTGAAGCACATAAAGCAGGCACATAAGGTATCACTCCTAGATCCTTAGTCCTATTCTAGCATGCTGCTCAACTGAAACTGATAAACATAATATAAGCTTGTATGGGTACTTTGGGGAATACTTAGTTGAGCTTGGCCGGTCGCGCACATCACACACTTTGTTCTTTCTTAAAACCCTTTACTTAGCCTTTTAGAAAACATTTTCTTTTTCCAAAATCTTTTAATCCCTCGATTTGAGTTCAAACACCCCCGCAGGTGTGTACGAATCCCTCAAACCAGGGCTGTGATACCAACTTGTAACAACCCAAAAATACGAGCCAAAAATTTCATTTTTGAAAACATATACTTAGCAAAACATTCGAAATAAAACGTTTACCGATCATAACATTTTATAAAGATATCGCATGTCTGGAAAAACATTTTCATAAAACATAATAACGTCAGAGTACAAATCCCCAGGAAGATCTCATGGTGCGGAATACGGAGCATGTGTGTGATGGGCTGCTACCGTGCTAGCTCTTTCCCCTTCGAAGAAGAGGTACCTGAGACCAAAACTAAAAACTGTAAGCACGAAGCTTAGTGAGTTCCCCCAACATACCAGATACCATACAATCACATAACATACATATATTGTCAGGCATATCTGGGTGTCCGACCTACCCCTTCGGTCCTCTCGACCGGATACAAACTAGTCTATCTTGGAGCTGGCCTCCCCTTCGATCCTCACGACTGGATACTAACTAGCATATCTGGGTGCTGGTCTCCCCTTCGGTCCTCTCGACCAGATACTGACTAGCATATCTGGGAGCTGGCCTCCCCTTCGGTCCTCTCGATCGGATACTGGGGACTATTTCACCCCTTACTACTACCACATAACACATATATCACATAATCTATCTAGCATGGTTGGGCATGACCGCCCCTTCGGCCCTATCGATCGGTATTCTGGGGGAATATCTCCCCTCCCCCCCACTGTCACTAGCACATAGCATCATATCATACTAGAACAATAACATATCACAGGTAGTAGCAACCCTAGATGAATATCACAGAGACAAACATCGATCATACAATTCCTACTGGTGGGACGGCATTATGGCCATAGACCCACCGCTACTGGAAGGTAACTCACCTCGTAGCTGCTGATCTGTGCAGGAACGGTTTGTCTGCTGCTGCTGATCCGGAAATCCTCCAGCTTCAATTCCCACCAAACACTTAGTCAAATACTGCTAACCGACCTCAGGGTAAACTGACCATTTACCCTTAACCAAACCATGAGTCAAAGTCAAAGTCAACTTCCAGTTGACCCGACTCACAGAGTTGGCTTGTCAACTCGCCGAGTCCCTATCCCTTTGTCTGACCACTAACCCATCTTTACTCGTCGAGTTTGGCATTGACTCGACGAGTTTTCCTTCTAAGCTGAAGACCTAACGTTCTTCATTCTACTCGCCGAGTTGTATGAACAACTCGTCGAGTTCGTCCTTATCTAAAGAACACTCTATGCTTAGACTCACCGGGTTGTATGAACAACTTGCTGAGTCCGTTCTTGAGGCAAGAAGATTGCCTTGAACTCGCCGAATCATGGCATTTGCTCGCTGAGTTACTACATGAGTGAATCTGGCTTCCAACCCACTGAATCACACCCTATGACTCACTACTCCAATCCGAAAACACGAAAAGGGGGAAAACCCGGGGACTCGCGACTCGACTCATCGAGTCAGATGAACGAATCGCCGAGTCTGCGACATGCAAATACTATACACGCTATTTTTCTTGAATCCAACCCATGCCATTCATAGATCTGGGTTCCTAGGGCCTGGTTTACACGTAAAGTTTCCAACTTTACATGTAAATAAACATCCATGAGAGTTTTAGAGCTCAAAATGCACCAAAAAGGGTAGATCTAGGGCTTTCATGCACTATGATTCCATAAAGGCAATAGATCCAAGCTCTTGGAGCTCAATCATGCCTAGATCTAGAGGCTAAACAACTTATCATCCACTCTAATACACAAACAAGCTTGGGGAAAGGCTCAAGAAAGATTTTCATGGAGATACAAGAGACAACAAGCATGAAAACAGAGGGAAAATGAGTTATACCTCAAGGAAATCACTAATATAACACGAATAAGCCTGGCCTCCTCCTTCTTTTCTTGATCTACTCTCCTTCCCTCTCCAAATCTTCTAGAAAACACACCAAAAAGCTTCAATCTCACAAGGAACAAGCTTAAACGAAGTATAAGACTCTGGGGGGTGAAGGGGATGAGCTTGGGGCGGATAAGAAGGCTTAAATAGGGTGAAAACCCTTGAAATTTAGGGTTTCATCAGACAGCGGGGACTCGCCGAGTCCAGAATATGGACTCGCCGAGTCGCCAACTTAAACGTGTCCCCAGAGCCCGTCCCTACTCGGTGACTCGGACCTACAACTTGCGAAGTCCAAGGCTAAAAATGACAAATACTTAGATAAATTTTACGTACCAGGAACCAGGTGCTACAATAATGCAGCTGATATCCATCGCTTAGACATGCTACAAGGGAATGCTCAACTCCACACCAACTCCCTCCAGGAGCAAATGACTGTAGCTCTCTCTGAAATGAGGGATTTGAGGGAGCGACAAACTACCTTTGACAGGCGTCTCATGGGAGCCAAGCAATCGGATGTAGAGTCAAGCTCCAAGCAAAATCCAACCAACAAGTAGTGCTCGCCTAACTCCCAAATTTTGATATAGAATAGGACCATCGGCTAAAAGTCTTGCTTTCTTTGACTTTCTGTAATCGGAGACCTTTAGAAAGGTCAATTTTTTTTCTAACTTCACATGTAACACAACCATATGTTTAATATATATATATATATATATATATATATATATATATATATATATATATATATATATATCTCTTCCGTGTGTTAATTCTTTGCATTTCATTCGAGTTCATGAGTTTATCTATTGCTATTCAAACTCCATTTGTGAATCAAACTCAAAGCCCTGTGTAGGTCAAACCAAATTCTTGAACTATTAAAGATAGTTAAATCATTATCATTCAACCCTCAACCACCAAAACTAATAATCTTTCATTTTTATTTCTTGGCAGCGCGATGCCTCCTCGTCCAAACCTAAGACCCAGATCGGGTATGGTACCAACACCACCTCCACTACCAGCTTATGATCCGGCCATGGTCCAGGTTGCTATCACAGAAGCAATGACCGTCGCCCTTTCACAAATATACTCCAACAGAAATGGAGGGGCAGGAAGCAGCACGAATCATTCCAACCATGGCACTGGTCATGGTCACGTAAGAGAATGTACTTACAAGGAGTTCTCCAACGCAAAGCCAAAAACTTTTAATGGAACTGGGGGAGTCATTGCACAGATGTAATGGTTCGAAAAGACCAAAACAGTCTTTGAGATCTGCTCTTGCTAAGAAGTGATCAAATTCAAGTTCGCCGCTTGCACCCTCACTGATCGAGCCCTCACCTGGTGGAAAAGCCATGTGAAGTCCGTGACTCTCACCGTCGCTAGCGCCATGAGTTGGGAGGACTTGAAGGTCCTACTATTGGAGGAATACTGCCCAATGGGCGAGATACAAAAGCTAGAGTAGGAGCTCTGGAATCTGAAGATGACTGGGTCTAACCTAGTCACCTACACGGCCAGGTTCAGCGACCTTGCTGCCTTGTGCCCTACCATGGTCAACCCAGAACCAAAAAAGGTTGAGCACCTGGCTGCCTTGGGGGTTGTCACCCCTGATTCAAGGTCATGTCTTGGCCTTCAACCCTATCACTTTCAACAACGCTAAGCACCTGGCTCAGCGACTCATCGACCACGGGGTCAAACAAGGTATTGTTGCAGCTACTGCCGATCCATCAAAGGAGGTATATGGCCAGAGAAGGCCTTGGAACAAGAGAAGGGTACAAACCCTAAAGGGGAACCCCAAGAAACAAGTGGTAGCGGCTCACGTTGTTACTGTTCCTATCACCACTGCACCCATAAGTTCATACATTGGGAGATTTCTAAAGTGCAACCAATGCAACTTCCACCACCACGGTCCTTGCCGTGACTTCCAATGCACCAGGTGCAATAAGAAGGGGCATACGGTCCGCTTCTGCAAGGAGCCAACCCAACAAGCTGCCCCATTGCTAATGCCGGAGTAAGCCATGCCTGCTTTGAGTGCGGAGCCATGGGACACTACCGTTGGGACTGCCCAAAGGCAAACAATGGGAATACCGGCAGAAGGGGCCGAGTGTTCGCAATGAGACAGGATGAAGCTGTTGCAGACCCCATTGTTGTTCCAGATACGTTTCTTCTCGATAAATCGTATGCATGGATTTTGTTTGATAGTGAAGCGGAGAGGAGTTTTGTGAGTCATAATTTTAAAGGTCTGCTGAAACAAACACCCCAATCATTAAGTGAACCGTTTATAATAGAAATCACCAATGGTAAAACAGAAGGCACAAAGGAGATATAATTAAACTATACCCTAAGTTTAAACGATAATCCCTTTACAATCAATGTCATGCCAGTCCCGATTAAGAGTTTCGATGTCATCATAGGCATGGACTGGCTGAGTTCTCATCATGCAGACATTTTATGTTATGATAAGGTCGTTTGCCTTAATCTGCCAACCAGCGAAACCCTCATTATCTATGGTGACAAACCCAGTACCACTCTTCATATTATCTCATGTATCCAAGCTCAGAAGTGCCTACGCAAGGAAGGCCACGCATTTTTAACACATGTCGTGGATGTGAAACGCGATGTCCAGGACATCAAGTGCGTGCCTGACGTATGCGAGTTTCCCGATGTTTTTGCCAAAGATCTTCCAGGAATACCACCCGCGAGACAAGACAAATTCAGAATTGATATGATTCCCGGAGCTACCCCGGTAGCCAAAGCGCCCTATCGATTAGCCCAAGCGGAGATGCAGGAGCTATCTAGCCAACTGAATGAGCTACTCAGCAAAGGATTCATCAGGCCGAGCTTCTTATCTTGGGGAGCACCAATGTTGTTTGTGAAAAAGAAGGATGGATCATTTAGGATGTGCATCGACTACCGAGAGCTCAACAAACTTACCATCAAGAACCGATATCCCCTACCACGAATCGATGACTTATTCGACCAACTCCAAGGAGAAAAAGGGGACTCGATGTCTCGAGTCGGGTTGCCCCGTGATTTGTGACCAGTGGTAACCCATCAAGTGAAAGGTTAACTCGACGAGTCGAGTGAGACCTTAGGAGGATTCAGAGGACAAGCATGGACTCACCGAGTCACCTAAGTACACTTGATATGTCTGGCTAAAGTTTGACTGTTGACTTCAGTTGACCTTAGGGTTTTGGTCAAACTGATTCAAGAGAGGTCAGGGAAGGGTAGAATGGTCTTCTACCCATTCTATAGAGATGAGGACAAGAGAAGGTATTAATTAGAGATGTTTTCCTTATGTGTTAGGCGGAGGCTCGATCGAGGTTATCAAGCCAGAAGGTTTACTAGACATCATGAGAAGTGAGTCTTCTCACTATACTTTACCTAGAGGGGTTAACTATGTGCGACTGGAAGGTCTTATATGCTATGTGGAGTATGTGATATGTGTTGCTATGTGATATGTATGTGTTATTCTATGTTATGAGTACCATGATATGGACCGGAAGGTCAACAGTGTATGGACTGAAAGGTCAAGATGATGAGGACCGGATGGTCATTCGGGTAGGGCCAGAAGGTCTACCAGAGTTAAGACGGAAGTCCCTTGAGACAAATGGATCAGAAGATCCCATAGAGTTATGTACTTGAGTGACGTATGTGCTTTATGTGGTATTTTGGGGAACTCACTAAGCATTTATGCTTACAGTGTTATGTGTTATGTGTTTCAGGTACTAGCGATGATCGCGGGAAGTCACCGGCATGACCTGTACACACTGGCAGAAGATTTATTTTATGATTTTGGGATATGTTTTATCATGATGGCATTTGTTAAATTTTAGATTTGAGAATATTGAATAAGCTTTATGTTATTTGAAAAATGAAAAATTGTTTTGAAAATTCATGTTGTTACAAGTTGGTATCAGAGCCTTGGTTTGAGGGATTCGGATGCACCTTCGTGCGTATCTGAACTCAAACTGAGGATTTGAGAATGTTTTCATACAAGGAACAATTTTTCTAAAAATTAAAAGAATTTGAGAAAGCAGAAAGAAGCAGTGTGTACGATCACTCAGCGCCCGAATGGTGATTTCCCAAAATACCCTTATGTTATGTGTCATGGTATGCTATGTATGTTAGAGTAGTCTAGGTATTCATATTAGGACTAGAGTGGCCTAATATGTGATGCCTTATCCTAGGAGAAAACTGCTACTATGAGATGCTTGAGAGTGAGTAGGTACTAGTGAGGAGCTTATGAGGGGCCTACCGAAGGGTAGCAGGTGCTTTGTGAGAAGTAGAGTACTTGTGATCTGGGATCCTAAGAGGAGGAATTGGGGTGAGTTCTGATGCGGTGTGGACTGTAGTATAGGGCCCGTACTACTTAAAGCACCGGATCAATGTGTAGTCCAAGCAAGAATCCTTAGGGTACCAAGGAACAAGTAGGATTGGGTGAAAATATTATGATTATGAAAACAAATATCAGACTTATTTATGAGATCATAAATGTTCTCGGAATTTCCAAATGAGGTGTGCAAGTACCTTAACGGATCAATTCAGTTTTTGTTTATTAAGAAAATCAATATTATATTGATTTGTAATCTTATAATGGACGCAACTTCTAGATATGACCTCCGTTTTTGATGTTTTTTTATATCTACAAAGTCTTGAGAGTATAATCTTTCCAATGTGATCATAAGTTATTCCTAAATATACTCTATGCAAAAATTTATGTTTAATTTCACTTTTAATATCCATTTTTATGATTTTTGATCTGATCATTAGTAATAGCCAGTTTGTTGAACATTTTGAGATATATTGAAAGTAATTATGAGTAATAAACCCTTCATATACTTTATTAACACATAATTACGTACATTAGGTCTTAATAAAACACGGTTCGTGGTAGTTCGGTTGACGAACTTAACCTAAAATTACCAATTATGATAGTATTCGGGCGCTACAAGTCACATCTGTAAAATTCGTAGGTGGTTCAAGAAGTTGGATTCTCTTGATGACCGCTTGGTGGTGCACTTAGGTTATAAATCAAATCGACCTATTGAGGGTATAAGAATAATTGATCTAGTTTTTACTTCAGGAAAAGTTGTAACTTTGGTTGATGTTTTGTATGTTCTAATTTGCATATAAATCTTGTGAGTACTAGTTGTTTGAATTGCTTTGGTTTTAGTGTCCCATTTTTCACTTCAAAATTTTCATTTTCAATTAAGGTAAAACTTCACATATATAGAATTCAAATTAAGAAAACCATTTATTCAAAAGTAAATCATTAAAAGATTAGAGTAATATAGTAAACGCGAAATCTCCATTTTTGTTGATGAATGTGTACAGTCATGCTTTTGCCTTCCCACGATCGCCAATGATACATGAAAAACATAAATGGATGGGTAAACATGAAGTTTAGTGAATTCCCCCAAAATGCCACACACCACAATGCACCTACAATCATGCACACTGTGTCCACAGTCATCAGACTGCATTGCCCCTGGACCACATTCATCAGACCGGATTTCCTCGGGTTTGCTAACCTACCGCCTCAACCCAACTTCTCTCTTGAGCCCCCTTATGCATATGGATTTAGTGTTGGCCCATACTTGGTATCTTGGCATACAACACAAAGCAAGATTGCCTCAACCTGACCCTACTATATGTAGACATATAAAATCAATCAATCTAACAAGTAGGCACATAAGTGACTATCTAAATGAATCTACTTGTTGAACAGGTCACTAGCGCCTACTAGGCCGCTCTATCACACTACGCCATTACCGATATTCTCCAAGGAATGCATAGCTATATGTAACTATAGGTGAGATAGACACCTAAATAGATGATCCTACTCTAGAGATACAACCAAACAAGGAACATGCAAGAAACCCTGGATCAAGAGTTCTCATGCTATCATGACTACATACAACCCCTAGGGCACTCCACTAGATGATAACCAGCTTACTGGTCTTCTAACCAACATCCTACCTACATCTTCTTCTAAAAATGATCATATGCTTTGGCAAGCTAGGTTGGATCATGTTCATTTTAGAAGAATGCATGAAATGTCTAAGGTGACCAATCCCTCAATTTGAACATCCATCAGACCAGTGCAAAACTTGTATGTTGATAAAAGTCACTAGCAAACCTTTCTCAAAGGCTGATAAGAAAAGTGAAGTCCTTTCCTTAATACATAGTGATCTTTGTGACTTCCACTCTACCCCGTCTCTTGGACACAAAAAATATGCTATCACCTTTTATTGAAGGCATGAATAGGCTTTTTTTAATGACCTAAAGACAATACTAAAATTTTCCATTTAAAACCCATCAGTTTTCATTCATTGATTGTTTCAACATCCATCATTTATTACAATATTCGAAAACATCAGAGCACAAATACATCAAGTGCGAAAAACATGTGGGGAGGATGTTGGGCCATCACGTCGGTCCCTTCCCTTTTGAACTGGAGTACTTGAAACCATAAACATAAAATGTAAGCATAAAGCTTAGTGAGCTTCCCAGATTACCACATACAACATACATATAAAATAACAACACGTGTCTGTGTCAGGTCCGTATTAAATCCTGGGTCTGTATCAACCGAAAATAACAGGTTATAGCTGTGTCGGGAATGAATCAACCTCCGGTTCCGTATCAACCCCGAGTTCATAATGATTCTGAGCCCATATAGCTCAATACATAAATCATGGAAGCACAAAAACATAATCATATGATAACATATAGTTCCACTCACACAATACAATGGGTCGGTATTGGTGCCTTCGACCCACTTAAGATGGTAGGAATATTCACCTCACAGACAGACGAAAAGATGAACTGTCACACTGCTCCGAAATCCTCACTACCGGTCACCTTTCCGAACAACAGTAACCAAAAATCAGATAACCATTCAAATACCTAAAATACCCCTAGGTTATACCCTAGTTAAATTACAGATCAACGTTAACCGAGTCAATCGGGTCGACACAGTTAGTACGCGGGGTGGACTCCTCACGTACGTGGGGAGTAACTTGCAGTTGACCAAGGATTTGGGCACTAACCTCGTGCGCTCAGAGGCTGCTTGCTAACCTCTTCAATAAGTGCTTAATCCCTTAAGCACCTACATCCGAACTAAATATTTATGTCACATAAGATGCTCTAAAACATAAAGTTTCCAACTTTATCATCTATCATGGCTATTAAGTCCTTAACACCAAAAACCCTAGTCTCTTAACCCATTAAGACCATCTAACACTTGTATGGAGGAAAACTAGTGACCAAGAACCCAACTTTATGACTTAACATCCCTTAAAGCCTCTGAAAGGACAACTCAAATGCCTTGGAGTACCTTCTACTCACAAAGACTAAGTTTGGGACCAAAAAGGAAACAAATTTAGCAAAACAAGATCCAAGATATTTCTTTATCAAGTTTGAAACTTTTTACCTCCACACGATGCACAAGGGGGACATAATTTTAGATCCAAAGCCTTCAATGAAGCACCACCACTTCAATGCTCTTATTTCTACTCTAAAAGCTCCAAATGGCACCAAAAATGGCTCAACAAGCTTCACAATGCACAAACACACTTTAGGGTTTTGAAATGAGGAGGGATGCTGATGCTAAAAAGGTGCATGAGACCATAAATGTGATTAAATAGGGTCCAAACCCTAAAATTTTGGGTTTGCACCTTAGATGTGTACACCCTGCGTACCTGCGTATGCGCAACGTTCTAAGGCGCTTCGTAGTATGCCCTATGTACGAGGGTGTCAACCTCGCCTACTCGAGAGGACTTCAGATTTAAGAATTTGCCATCGGGGACTAAACTTGAAAATTAAACATAACTCAAAGGTTAAAACGAATACCTGAATTCTAGTTGTTACAACTCTCCCCCCATTTGAACTAGCTTTGCCCTGAAAGCCTGCTGTTGCGAATAAATCTGGGTAGTGCTCTCGCATCTCCGCCTCTGAATCCTACGTCCTTTCGGAACCCTTCCGATGCTGCCACTGGACCTTGACAAATGATATTTCTTTTTTGCATAAAGCCTTTGTCTTTCGATCTAAAATGTAACATCCCAAAAATACGGACCATAAATTTTGTTTTTGATATAAAAATTTATAAAACAATTTCTAAAAAACATCATCAAGTTATTTCATTTCATAAAATCTATAGACCATAAGTCTTAAAATCATGTCATAATATAGTTTAGAGTACAAATCCAAAGAATATCATATGCAGAAATTGTGTGTGTGATACGCTGCTACCGTGCCAGCTCCATTCCCTTTGTGAAAGAAGTACCTGAAACCAAAAATGAAAACCGTAAGCACAAAGCTTAGTGAGTTCCCCCATCATATCACATAACATAAATAACACATACAGTCTAACATATCCGGGTACTAGATACCCTTTCATTCTCTTTTAACTGATAACTTGCCTAGCAAATCACGGTGCTGGCCTACCCATTTGGTCCTTTCAAATGGTAACTTGCCTAGCATATATGGGTGCTGGCCTACCCCTTTAGTCCTGTTGACCGGTACCTCGCCTAGCATATTAGGGTGTTGGCCTACCTCTTCGGTCCTTTCGACCAGTACCAAGGACTATTTCACCCCTTATTTCTACTACATAGCATCCTAGTGGATAATCATATAATTCATATACTGCCTAGCTTATCCGGGTGTTGGCATACCCTTTCGTCCCTATTGATCGGTACTAGGGTCTATCCTACTCCTCGTACCACTATCGCATAACATCATAGCATACTAGAATATAAGCATAACAAATAGATAATTATCACAAAGACAATCATCTCTACTATAGAAATTACTAGTGGGTCGATATTGGTGCCTTCAAACAACTTCTACTAGAAGGTAACTCACCTCAATGTTGTGAAGTAGCTGAATTGTCCTCAGTGCTAGGATCAACTCCTCTCAAACTCCTACACATAACAATCTCCTTTAATTACCCTTCCATACTCATAACCCTTTTAAGGGTCAACTAAGGTCAAAGTCAAAGTCAAGGTCAACACCCTGGTCAAGGTCAACCTTTGGTCAAAGTCAACATTTGGTTGACTTAACTCGCCGAGTTGGTCCATCAAATCGTCGTGTTCCATAATCCATGAAACCTTGAAGTCCTGATCCTACTCGTCGATTTCTTTCATGAACTCGTCAAGTTCTTCCTTATGAAATAGTCAAAACCTTTTACTCATGACTCGTTGAGTTCCACCTTGGACTCATTGAGTTCTCCTTCATAGAGAGTCTAGACATTTTCTTCATAACTCGCCGAGTTCTTCCTTGAACTCTTAGAATTCTTCAAGCCCAAAACATGTCCAACTCGCCGAGTCATCTCCTAGATTCAACGAGTTTACTCAGTAATAGAAAAGGTTGGGGGACCACGACCCAACTTGTTGAGTTATATGAACAACTCGTCGATCCCCCATATTCTAAATATATACAGTCATTTTTAGTTGGGTTTGAAGCATCCAAAACATAGATCTAGTTCCTTAGGGTCGATATATCACGTAAAGTTTCTAACTTTACATGCATACATGGGTTATTTAGCTCAAAAATCCCTAAAAAGTGGTTCATATGATGCATGGGACTCCTATGGCCATAAAGTTGGCACCATTATGCCATGGAGTCCCTCAAAGGCTCTAGATATAAAGTCATGACTCCAAAACATGCTTGCATCCGTGAATGGTTCCAAACATGGTAGAATACAACTGTTAGATGCCATTTTATGCATCTTATATGGTATTTTTCATTATCATTTAGGATCATATTTTGTATATTTTCATGTCATTTATTTAAATAATGTTCAACACATGTCTTTCGATAGAATTCCCATATTTCTCATGTTTTTATGACAATTTCAGATAGTTCGAGTGGAGCAGTGCTTTGGGAGAAGTTGTGTTTGGAACTTAAAATGGAGCTAGGAACTTATGGAGTATGTTGAGGAATGATTGGAAAATGCCTTGATCAAGACACATTCGATCGAATTGATCACATGAAGATAGAATCTACAATCTAAAGTTAAAGGATGTTGCTGGCATCTTTGACTCCCTGTCAGTATTTTCACCATATCTCGAGAACTGTAACTCCGATTGACGCGATTCAAAACGATCTGAAAAGTAGACGAAATTTCAGACGTATTAGGAACAACAAGAGATCGCATGTTGCCTTTATGCGATCGAATGGAGCCTTTATGCGATCGCAGGTTAGGTCGCAACATGGTTTCATGGTTTTTTAGTGCCCAAAATTCATCCGGGAGTGAAAAATCAATACCTGCGATGGAAGGTTGTGTACATGTGATTGCAGGTTGGCCAAAAAGCACTAAAATAGCATCCTACTTTATTAAAAATGTAACTCCCTGATTCTCAGGTATTGATTTATATATGAATCCTTCTTAATCTTTGGGTCTACTCGACGAGTTGGTCGCCCTACTCTTCGAGTTGTAGCGGGATGGTCCATGTGTTTTAGTGACCTACTCACCGATTCCAAGAAGGGAATCGATGAGTAGGAGCTGGCAGATGAAACCGTAAATTTCGGGGCATCGCACCCTATTTAAAGGATCATTGGCCTTCCCCCAGCCTCCCCTTTACAACATCTTGTCTCTCTTTAACCCTAATTTTTATGTGTGTTATTTTGGAGAGTTTAAGCTTGGAGGAAGTATTTTGGTGAAGGGAACACTTGGGGAAACAAGCTAATTGAAGCAAGAGTTTGTGGGATTCAAGATCTGCATTAGTAAGCACTCTCTTGAAGGTACTAAACTGTTTTCCTTGGCTCATTTTTACCTAAACCCTCTTTTACTTGAGTTTTAAGAAAGGTTCTTGTGCTTAAGCCAAGATCTGAAGTTGTAACTTCAGATCTAGACTCCCCTTGGCCTCTAGATTCATAAAGTCATCAGCTTTGCTTAGTATGAGCCTTCCCTCAAGTGTGTAACTGCATTGCAAGCTTAGTTTTGTCATTTTAGGGTCTTAAAGGCCTTGTATGCATGTAAAGTTTGCAACTTTACATGAGAAGCATGCCTAAGGAAGTTGGATCTACAATTTGGAGCCTTGGCATGACTTAAAAAGTGTATGTATGGTTAAAGGACTGAAGGGACTCGGTGAGTGGCATGGTCGACTCGGCGAGTCATATGAAGATGGGCATGAACCCGAAGAGTTGGATGAACAACTCGGCGAGTCCGATGAAGATTTCCTTAGACTCGATGAGTTGGATGAACAACTCAACAAGTCAGTTGATGTTTCCCAACTAATGGATGCATGTGAACTTGTCGAGTTGCAAGAAGGAAAACTCGACGAGTGTCCTTAGCGCTTCTATCACGAGCCTTAGGAACTCGACGAGTCACTCTGGTGACTCGTCGAGTAGATGAGTATCTCAAAGAACTCGGCGAGTAGCTGAGGATACTCGACGAGTTAGGGTTAACATGGACTGTTGACCTTGACTGTTGACTTTGACTTTGACCAGGGGTTAACTAGTTGACTTATGGGGTATCTTGGAAGGTTGGGTACTTACGAGTATGGTTCTATTATGATAATAGGTGGTGGAGTTTGTGGCGGCGATCCGAGAGTCGGAGTTTATCTATCGAATTGACTTTTGCGAGGTGAGTTACCTCACTATACTAAGGGGTCTAAGGTACCAAGGCCGACCCATTGGATACGTTATTCTAGCAGTGTTAGTATGTTAAGTATGAAGTTAGTTTTGCATGCTAGTGGTTATGCCAGTTAGGTAGATCTGTAGGACTACCTGTGTTGTTATATGATTATCTACATGCTCAGTGGTTATGCTATATGTGGACATGTTATGTGGGATGGGTTGAGGTGAGACTACTTCGTACGGTAGCCAACAAACCCGAGAGCATTCCAGATACGGCCTAAGGGAGACTCGTACTGTGGGCTCGATGGCAAGCCAGATGTGAGCTGTGGCCCGTAAGGCAATCTAGACTCACACTGTGGGCCTAGGGGTAATCCAATCTGTAAAACTGTGGATCCATTGCATGATGTTCTATTTAGTTTGTTATGTTATAATATTGATGATATTGATATGTGGACAATATGTGTGTTGGTATTTTGGGGGAACTCACTAAGCTTTTGGGCTTATACTTTCAGTTTATTGTTTCAGGTACATCAGGGAATCATGGCAAGGCGAAGGCGTGATCGTACCGCTCCTTGTTTAGATGACTCTATTTCTGGGATACTCTGATATAATACATTTGAAAACATGTTTTGTAATAACTATTGAATTTGCGAGGTGAGTTACTACACTATACTAAGGGGTCTAAGGTACCAAGGCCGACCCATTGGATACGTTATTCTAGCAGTGTTAGTATGTTAAGTATGAAGTTAGTTTTGCATGCTAGTGGTTATGCTAGTTAGGTAGATTTGTAAGACTACCTGTGTTGTTATATGATTATCTGCATGCTCAGTGGTTATGCTATATGTGGACATGTTATGTGGGATGGGTTGAGGTGAGACTGCTTCGTACGGTAGCCAACAAACCCGAGAGCATTCCAGTTACATCCTAAGGGAGACTCGTACTGTGGGCTCGATGGCAAGCCAGATGTGAGCTGTGGGCCCATAAGGCAATCTCGACTCACACTGTGGGCCCAGGGGTAATTCAATCTGTAAAGCTATGGATCCATTGCATGATGTTCTATTCGGTTTGTTATGTTATAATATTGTTGATATTGATATGTGGACAATATGTGTGTTGGTATTTTGGGGGAACTCACTAAGCTTTCGGGCTTACACTTTCAGTTTATTGTTTCAGGTACATCAGGGAATCGTGGCAAGGCGAAGGCATGATCTTACCGCTCCTTGTTTAGATGACTCTATTTCTAGGATACTCTGATATAATACATTTGAAAACATGTTTTGTAATAACTATTGAATTTGTGAGGTGAGTTACCTCACTATACATTTGAAAACATGTTTTGTAACCTAAGTTGGTGATTGTAGAGGTACCAGACGACGAAAATACGATTTTGGAGGTGTTTCTTCTCCGATTTCAATAATTTCTGAAGATCTGAAGACTGTGGATCATCTCCTTCAATTAGATCAGTAAGATTACTTCTCCGATTTGGAGAAGTAATTTCTGAAGATCTGAAGACTGTGGATCATCTCCTTCAATTAGATTAGTAAGATTACTTGTTTGATGTCTGTTTTCATCTGTTTTGATCAGATTTTGGCCATGTCCGGCTAAACCCTAGTTTTCATTTCGGCATAAGACAAGTACTTTTCATGTGATTGGTCATTAGATCTAGTTTTTGTTTTGTGTTTCTATCTAGATTCTTCATTTTTGTTCTTAATGAATGTTTGATTTTGATTCTTGTTAGTCTGATCACCTAGCTAGCGTTTTATCATTCCAATTAATCAGTTAATAGAATCCGTAATTGTTCTTATAAAAAAGTAACAAGTATCAGATTGGTTCCGTGTTGGGATTTAACTCTGATATAAACTGTAAAAATCATATCTTTACGCTTCCGAGCTTGAGAGAAGTATTGGGTATTGTTGGGAATTTTACATAGATTATAATGCAACTTTTCTGATCTTAATTAAGAGGTTGTTTGATTAGACAGTAAAAAGTTAGGGTTAATTCAGGATATTGTTTTGGTTAACTAAATAAGGTAAAAGAGATTATACTAGAGCTTGTTAGTTTTTCTCAGTACCAACTTAGATAGAACGCATCTCAAATAACCAGTCAATGTTGATTGAATGATTAGGAAAGTCGCAACAGAGCTGAAACCATTTTTATTATTGATTTGTATCACTACATTTTTAGTTTTTAGTTTAATACAAATCCCCCTTTTATACTTTCTGTTTCTTGACTAGAATGTGCGTGATGCAAAAAGGAATTGACCATTAGGCTGTGTCCATGAGGATTCGATCCTACTTCCCTGTTCTATTTTTAGTGCAACTAACAGTGATAATTTACTTGTTTAAGATGCACGAGACTGCGTGTTAACAAATTGGCGCCGTTGCCGGGGACACGGTGCTTTCTAATAGTTTTATGCCAATAATTTTTCGTTCAAGTACACCTTTCGATTTTGATCCAGAAATCGTGTGAACTACAAGGAGACTGAAGAAAGAAGCAACAAGAAAGAAACAATCAGGTGATCTATTTGGTTAGTCTTCACCCTTACCTCTAGAAAACCCCACACCACACGACACTCCCTTGTGGAATGAACCAGATCCATTTTTTCTGAAAGTACCCCCATCATCACCTCAAAAAATCTCTTATAAAACTTATTTCCCACCCCCTTCCATTAAAACTGAAACCAAAGAATCTTCAGAAACCAAATCTGGAGACTTAACTATGAGTGGAGACGAAGTAGAAAAGACCCTTAGAGAGTGGTCCACTTAAGAGGTCAACCAACAGCCTCTCTGTATCACTTTTCCAGAAGCCCAGAACTTTGAACTTAAATTTGGACTGATTCATCTTCTTCCCATTTTAGAGGATTGGAAAACGAAGACCCACATAAATTCCTCAAGGAATTTCATATGGTATGTTCTGGAATGAAGCTGCATGCAGTTACTGAAGACCAGATAAAGTTAAGGAAATTCTCATTTTCACTTCAAGATTCAGCAAGGGAATGGTTATATGAACTCCCATCTGGTTCCATCACCACTTGGTCAAAACTCACGAAGCTGTTCTTAGAGAAATACTTTTCAGAAGCATGTGTCTCCAGTCTTAGAAGAGAAATCCTTGGGATCAAACAAGGAAGACAGGAACCTCTACATACTTATTCGGAAAGGTTCAAGAAGCTTCTAGTTCGGTGCCCCATACATGGGATCAGCGGCTATCATATTTATAATGCTTTTGTGAAGTTATGACACCCATGGAGAGGCGCCGGATAAATGCTTCTAGTGGTAGTTCCTTGGGTGACATGACACCAACCGAAACCAAAGAGCTTATCGAAAAGCTAGTGATCGAATCTAAACATTCCGGAAATGATGACGATTGGTATCCAAATCAGCCAAGGGGTGTCAAGGAAGTCAACAATGTTCATCTGGAAGCTCAAATATCTGAATTAACGAAAGTTGTTCTACTCCTAACGAAAGAAAAAGTAGATGTGAAGAAACCATGTGGTATCTGTTTGAAGACGGAACACCCAACTGATATGTCCCCATTATTGCAAGAAGATATAGTTGCAGTCAAATCTGTTTGAGGCTATCAGAATAATTACCAGAATAATTTTCAGCAGAAACAACAATTTCAACCTCCACCCGGATTTCAGCAATAACGAAATTTTCAGCAGCCGGGTTTTCAGCAAAATTTTCAGAATCAGCAGAATTTTTAGCACCAGAATTTCCAGCAGCCTTTGCACCAACATTCTAGCAGCTCTAGCATGGCCTTGGAGGATATTGTTAAAAGTCTGTCCACGATCACCCAAGCATTCCTGACAGAAACCAGAGGAGTAGCAGGTGTCTCAACTTGCCACTTCTGTGGATCGTCTGGAGTCTCAAGGAAAGTTACCACGACACACAGAAAACTATCTGAAGCACAATATGAGTGCCATTTCCTTGAGAAGCGGTAAAATATATGAAGGCTCAAGCGCATCAGAACCAGAAAACGATTCTGAGGAAGAATTTGAAGAAATTCTGGTCGAAGAAGAAGATTTAAAAGAGCCTGCAAAAAGAAGAGGAGGAATTTGAAGAGGTGTTGGTTGAAGAAGAATCTGAAAAGCTGGAAGAAAAAGAAACTCCAACACTACCCAAGCCACTTCTGAAGGAGTACAAGCCATTACCTCCCTTCCCATCGCGACTGAGAAGCACGAAACGCGAGCGTGAGGATGAGGGACTTATGGAATTTTTTTCTCAAAGTTAAGGTAAACATCGCGTTACATGATGTTATAAAGCACATCCCTCACTATGCTAAATTTTTGAAAATTTTATGTATTTCTAAGAAAAAAAATTAAATTTAATGAGATTTTAAAAGCTGGTAAAAATATCTCTTCAATTTTACAAAAAGTTTGCCTCCAAAGTGCAAGGATCCGACGATTTTCTCAGTTTCTTGTAAATTGGGGAACCTTGATTTTCCAAAAGTCATGCTTGATTTAGGAGCTTCAGTCAATGTCCTTCCCTATTCTATTTTTGAAAAATTAAAGATGGGAACTTTACAAAAGACCGGGACAATTATGCAGTTGGCGGATCATTCAAAAGTACACCCAAAAGGTCTGCTGGAGGATGTTCTTTGTCCAAGTGAGTGAGCTTATTTTTCCCGCTGATTTTTATATTTTGGACATGGGAAACTTGGACACTTCAGATACAAACTCTATTATTTTGGGAAGACCTTTTATGAAGACTGCAAAAACAAAAATTGATGTTTTTAAGGGAATGATTTCAATAGAGTTTGATGAGGAAGTGGTTAAATTTCAAATTAATAATGATGATTTTCCTTCTGAAAATGTTTTTGTCAATTATATGGGTACTAGGAGTCCTTTGTCTGAGGGCTACTGTGAGTTTTCTAATGTCTCTATGCAAGAAAAATTTTTAGACAGGAATTCATCTGAAAATATATCTAAGGAGCTGGAAGAAGATAAGCTTGGGGAGGTGGAAGAGGTTGAGTTGGAATTTGCTAAGAAAAAATTAGAGACAAATTTGAAAAGAAACAACGTTTTGGAAGAAAAAGAGGGGAAAATGATTTCTGCTATGAATCTGAAATGAAAAGAATCTAAAGAGAAGATTTCTGGAAAGAAAAAGAAGATCATAAAGAGAAAGAAATCAAACCATCTGGAAGACTTATCTGAAGACAATGTGGAGTCTTTCAAGTTTGTTGAACAATTCTTAGATCCCAAAATTATTCAATACTTGAAGGGATCTAGAGTCACAAGAAAAAGAGTTGAGCTTCAAAGAAGTCGCAACCACACCAGTTCATAATCTGGTTGGGAAAAGTCGAGCCAATGACTTTAAAAATGGGCGGCTTTCCGGGAGGCAACCCGATGAGTAGTTTTTAGTTTTTATGCTTTCAATAAAGAGATGGTCGTAGTCCAAAGCAAGCTGGGGGAAATGAAAGGATCTTCAAAGTTGCTGAAATCCAGATTTTTCATCAGCATTCATCATCAAAATCGGAATTTCTATGAACATAACAGGTACATTCATTCCTAGATGCAACCCTTTTGCTTTTATTTTATTTATTGAGTTGTTCATTCCTCTCCAAGCATTGAGGACAATGCATGATTTTAAGCTTTGGGAGGGGGTTAGTGTAAAAATTTGTATTTTTGTTTAAAATTTTAACTTTTCGGTTTTTTTAGTTAAATTTTTCAAAATTTTCTTTTTGCATTTTATTTTCTTTTCTTTTTGCATATAAATATTTCAAAAAAAAAAGTCCAAAAAATATTTTATTTTTCTGCATTAATAAATAAGAGAACAAAAAAACCAAAAACATATTTATTTCTAGTTATTTTTTTATTTTCTACACATCAAAATTAAATAAATAATTTAAAATGAAAATTTTTTTTTACATGAGATGAGGATATCTTTTTACATTCGATAGCTCTGTTAATATGAAGTGTGATAGTTACCGAAAATAACGGTCTCATTATAATTATATTTAAGAATTATCTTTTCAAGTACTTTAAATGTTTTCCAATATGAACCAACATATGAGTTAGATAATTTTTACAATGAAAGTGTGGGATGGAAAAATGAACAGTGTTTTGAAAATAATTTACTTGAATGCCTTAAAGTGACCCTAGATTGGATAACCCTTATCATTTCTTGAAGTATCGAACCCTATAGTTTCTACGCCTTTTGATGTTGGGAGGGAACTCTTGTTATACCCACAAAATAGTTATCATTTTTGAAGTATTGAAGATATGGAGGGCCAAAAAGTAAAATTCACGCCTAGTCGATATGTATGTATGTATATATATATATATATATATATATATATATATATATATATATATATATATATGTTAGAAGTGGTACATTAAGAAACTTGAAGAAATCTGCAATTCAAAGTCAAATCCAAGTCAAGTTCAAGTCGAAATCAAGAACCAAACAAGTTAAATATGAAGAGTTGATTGAGACAAAGAATATGTGTGGTATAATGAGATTGATCCCTCGATAGTGGAATCATAGGGGTAATCTTGGATTTTCTGTCCATAATGGAGCTTACCGTGCTTACTGGACGAGTTCCGAAAAAAAAAGGAGGGGTTGGTCAAGCTAAGCTTTTATAAATGAATTTTTGTGAAATTATTTTTAAAAACACACCGTTTTCAGAAATTTAATTTGGCGTAAAAATATTTGCTCAAGCTTGGTTTGATCTTATTAAATATAATTATGAATCGTTAATATTAAGTATTGAGACAATTATCTAGGTAGTGATTTCATTGGAGCTTTTTCGTTGTGAATTCTGATCATGTGGCAAAAAAAGAGTGAAGTACTTTAGTTTAGGTTTTTTTCTTTATTTTATTCTAAGTTCCTTTTTATGTCACCTACATCTTTCCATTTGTTTATAATGTTTTATCTTTTTCTTACCTGAGGGCAAGTAAGGTTTCAGCTTGGGGAGATTTGTTAGATGCCATTTTGTGCATCTTATAGGGTAGTTTTCATTATCCTATAGGATCATATTTTGTACATTTGCATGTCATTTATTTAAATAATTTTAAGCTCATGTCTTTCGATAGAATTCCCGTACTCCTCATGTTATTATGACAATTTCAGATAGTTCGAGTGGAGCAGTGCTTTGGGAGCAGTTGGATGCGCGTTTAGAGCTTAAGATGGAGCTTGGAACTTATGGAGTATGTTGAGGAATGATTGGAAGTTGCCTTGATCAAGACACATTCGATCGAATTGATCACACGAAGATATAATCTACAATCTAGAGTTAAAGGATGTTGCTGGAAGCTTTGACCCCCTGTCAGTATTTTCACCATATCTCGACAACCGTAACTCCAATTGATGCGATTCAAAATTATCGGAAAAGTATACGAAATTTTGGAAGTCTTATGAACAACATGAGATCACATGTTGCCTTTATGTGATCGCATGGAGCCTTTATGTGATAGCAGGTTAGGTCACAATATGGTTTCAAAGTTTTTTAGTGCCCAAAATTCATCCGGGAGTGAAAACTCAATACCTGCGATCGCAGATTGTGTACATGCGATCGCAGGTTGGCCAAAAAGTGCTAAAATAGCATCCTAATTCATTAAAAAGCCACGATATGCATTTTCTTCAAAACATGCGATCGCAGGTTGTGCCCATGCAATCGCATGCGCGTCGTTTTTGTTGCTAAACGTATAAATAGACCTTGATAGCATTCCAGTAACCTAAGTTGGCGATTGTAGAGGTACCAGACGATGAAAATATGATTTTGGAGGCGTTTCTTCTCTGATTTCAATAATTTATGAAGATCTGAAGACTGTGGATCATCTCCTTCAATTAGATTAGTAAGATTACTTGTTTGATGTCTATTTTCATCTGTTTTGATCAGATTTTGGCCATGTCCGGCTAAACCCTAGTTTTCATTTCTGCATAAGACAAGTACTTTTCATGTGATTGGTCATTAGATCTAGTTTTTGTTTTGTGTTTCTATCTAGATTCTTCATTTTTGTTCTTAATGAATGTTTGATTTTGATTCTTGTTAGTTTGATCACCTAGCTAGGGTTTTATCATTCCAATTAATCAGTTAACAGAATCCGTAATTGTTCTTATAAAAAAGTAACAAGTATCAGATTGGTTCCGTGTTGGGATTTAACTCTGATATAAACTGTAAAAATCATATCTTTACGCTTCCGAGCTTGTGAGAAGTATTGGGTATTGTTGGGAATTTTACATAGATTATAATGCAACTTTTCTGATCTTAATTAAGAGGTTGTTTGATTAGACAGTTAAAAGTTAGGGTTAATTGAGGAGCTTGTTTTGGTTAACAAAATAAGGTAAAAGAGATTATACTAGAGCTTGTTAGTTTTTCTTAGTTCAGCTTAGATAGAACACATCTCAGATAACCAAGTCAATGTTGATTACATGATTAGGAAAGGCACAGCAGAGCTGAAGCCATTTTTATTATTGATTTTTTTTAATTTAATATCACTGCAATTTTAGTTTTTAGTTTAATACAAATCACCCTTTTATACTTTCTGTTTCTTGACTAGAATGTGCGTGATGCAAAAAGGCATTGACCATTAGGTTGTGTCCCTGAGGATTCAACCCTGCTTCCCTGTGCTATTTTTAGTGCAACTAGCAGTGATAATTTACTTGTTTAATACGCGCGTGACAGCGTGTTGACAACAACCCTAAATGGAGATTTAAGACATAGAAAGCCAAGGTATCAACTTTATGCCTCAAATGAGCCGAAAATGAAGTTCTACTTTTGGATCCAAAGCTTCCTCCTTCAACAAAACACCTCTGGATTCCACTCCTTCAAGGAAATACCAAAGAATCACTCTTTTTTCACTTACACACACTCGCAAGGCTCAATATCATGGATTAGGGTTTGCTAGACTGAGGGAGGCTACAAGGAGGTGTTAAGGTCCTTAAATAGGGCGCAAACCAAGAAAATTAGGGTTTCACTCTAGCAGTCCTACTCGTCAAGTTGAGGCTTCTCAACTCATCGAGTAGACTTCAAGTCCCGCATCTAAAAGCCCATTCCTACTCAAAGCGTTCAGTCCTCCAACTCTTCGAGTCCCTTTGCAAAAATGAATAATTCTTTATTAAAATAAATACCAGCAACCGAGCGTTATATAAAACCACCATCGGTCTCTCCATATAATTCAGGTGATCATCAACCTGAATGTCATCCAGAGGAATGATTGCGGACTCATCGGCCACACAGTTCAAAACTTGAGACACTTGGAAAGTGTGATGAATCTAGCTGAGATCATCAGACAAATCCAACCGTATGCGATGTTGATCACCTGGGACAAAATTCTAAAAGTCCCAGTGAATCTAAGGCTCAATTTGCCCCGCTTCCTAAATCAGATGAGACCTTTCCAAGGCGACACCTTCAGAAGCACCAAGTCTCTCACCTAAAACTCGAGATCTGAAAATCGCCGATCTGTATGAATCTTATGTCGGCTCTACGTGACCCACAACCTATTGTGCACCTGCTGGGTCAACTCTGTTGTCTTGAATACAACCTATGTACTAACCATGACCTGATACCCAATCTCCTCTAGCAAACCAAAGCTGATATTGCTATATTTATACACATTTTTAGGCAATATTGATCTACATTTTTATAAATATTTTGGTTATTTGCATAGAATTTTGGTACTTATAAGGATAAATTGTTATGTGCAGCCAAATAGAAGTATTTTCGAAGAAAGGGACCAGAAGTGACAACACTTGGAACTTTGGGGATCTTGAAGAAAAGAAGGATAAAAAAGTCAGCAAAAATCGAGTTCACGGCGTGAGGAAGTAAGATTCACGACGTGAATATGAAATTCTAGAAGATAGGTACCCGGGTGAAGGAATCCTTGCTGATCACGATTATCACGAATTCACGACGTGAGACTCAAATTCTCACGACGTGAATGAGAAATTGGAGGATATTATAAATACCCTTGCCCATTACGATTGAGAGACTCTTGGATGACTAAGAAGGTTTCTTAGAGATGAAATTCAGAGGAAAAGAAGATCTAGAAGTTGGTTTTAACACCAAGGAAGAAGAAGTTCATAATTTGGTTTATAGATTGGTACATTTAAACATGTCTTTGATTATAGTTTTTGTTTGTTTAGTTGTTAGTATGTCCAGCTAAATCTAGCTACTTTTGTTAGCTAGATGAAGTTGGAACTCATGGTTTTAATGCATTAGATTTTACTTATTTGTTGGTAATATGCTTGCGTTGATTGGTTTTACCTAGCATGCTTAAATTAAATATTTGATTACTTTAAATTCTTGTTATGTGTAGTTAGTGAATACAAATCTGCATGAATTTGAATACCTAATAATATAGTGAGCACTAGTTTATTAGATCTAAGATCAAACCAATCTTAGATAAGTAATTGAATCGTTGAATTAAGTTGTGTTAGAGAACTCATATTATGACTGTAATTCTGTTTTGATTAATCAATCTTTCATGGCTCCAATCTTATTTAATAATTGATTCTATGTTAACTATTGTGTGACCATACATAGATTTACATGAATTGATTAATAATTAGTAGATTTAGAACTAAATTGCTAATACGTCATTAATTGGTAACCAACAGTAATAGTCATAGTTAATGTATAACCATTGAGTGAAAGCGGGTTCGAACTAACAGAAGTGTTTTGTTTATTGATTGAGTTTGTGTTAAGGAATTAAGTTCATCTAAACTTGCAAAATTAGATAAAAATCCTTCCTTTGCTAGTAATTAGGTTAATTTAGTAGTACATAATTTAATTAGTCAACACCATTCCCTGTGATTGACACCCGACTTACCCAACTATTCTCTAATTCGACTAGGTACAATGCCTAGGTGCATTTTAGTTAGTTAATTTAGATAGATTATAAATTATAAAATTAGTGGGTACTTTTGTGCACATCAAGAGTCCTACACTTCCTTCCATAAAACATCTTAAAGGGTGGTCAATCAATATTGGCATGATAACTATTGTTGTAAGTGTTGGATTAATGTCTAAGTCCATAACTATAATTGGTAAGACTTGACCCGACCTAACATGGTCCATTTGGGTTGCATGGCATCATGCATTTGGATAGAATAAATGAGAGACATAAGACACTTATGGTTATTAATATATTATAAGTTCTAGTATATTAATAATAAGAATAATAATATTTAATTAGTAGTGATCAAGAATTAATTTAGAATTAATTATGTGATCAAAAGAAGACTAATTAAATATATGGGTTGATTGTGTAAATCATCCATACTTGTATAGTGGGCTAATGCTTCATGGATTGTCAAGTTGGGTTAAACCCATAGGATACTCCATGGATGCTCCATGGAGGTTACATAGCCCATGGGTCATGGAAATGAAAGGTCATGACAATTAGGGCTTACATGGTGTAACCCTAATTGTAACACACTATATAAGCATCATATTATTCACCAAAATTGGCCACTAGTATGTGTAAAAGAAGGGCTAGCTGATTTCATGAGTTGTGGATTTCTCTCAAGTTATTCCAAGTGTATTTGGTGTCGTGTGAACCATTTGGGGTGTCACACTTGAGGCACTAGGCACTCAAGCTTCATGAAGACATTCTACATCAAATAGGTATGTATTTTATCTTGTTATATTCATTGTTTTGTATGCTAGATTAGGATAATACCTTGCATGTTCATATTTGCATGTATATTAGAGAAAACATAGATCCAAGGTATTTAGGGTTGCATGTACACTTAGGAGTGTTAGAATGCTCAAAACCCAACAGTGGTATCAGAGCCTAGGCTTGCTTTCTCTTATAATTGACGCAAATAGATTTTTCGAAGCCAAGAAACTGTCAGAGCCTAAAACTCGACGAGTTCTGGTAGAAAACTCGACGAGTTCATGTATTAGAGCTTGAACTCGACGAGTTCCATGAAGAACTCGACGAGTTTGGCCTCCAGAAAGCATATCTTCGTGTTTTTGGCTGGAATTGGACTAGGAACATTACCATAAGCTGTTTTTGAACTTATAAACTTGTTTTTGATGTGGTAATGTTCATGCTAATCCAATTTCAAAGATAATTGTCAATAGTTCATGTTTTGAATTAGTTTAGTGATTAGGCTAATTACATGCAAAAGTTATATTTGAATTATCTTGTTCTTATGAGTTGCTTAGATTAATAGGAAGTTTTGTGAAATTGTTGTTTTCAATCCAAATTAATCTAAGAGTTGATTCTAAAATGTGTTTTTGTAACTTTTCCTCAAGTTATATGAAAAGTCACATTTAAGTTTCATAAAACTCATAAAAGTTGGCAATGGTTACAAAAAATGAAGAGTCTTGTCCTCAAGTTATGGAGGTTCAAGAGTCACTTCATTAAGTAATATAATATGTAACCTTAATTAATTCCATAAGTTACAAAATAAAGAAAAAGTTACATTCTTTAATAATTTAAAGTCTTCCATAACTTGTCCTCAAGTTATGGAACTTGAAGAATTTTTGGATTAAAACTACTTTAAACACATAAGTTATGGAATTAATTAGTTTTGAATAGTTTCAAAACTTGCCCTCAAGTTTTGGAATTTGAAATTTTTTTCACTTATGAATACTTTAATTCCAAGTTAGCCCTTAGAATTTAAAAAGTTAAAATTCAACCCTTATAGTTTTTAATATTATAAGTTAATAGTATATATATGTATAAGAGTAAACTCAGTCTTACCGTTAGTAGGCCTCATTCACGAATCCGGTCTATAAGGGGAGGGGGTATAAGGTTACTGCCTATAAAATGGCAGTTTAATGGGTGTCCACTCTCACCCACCGGTTCCTTGACTGGTGGAGGGTCGTTAGCCGAACGGGTAGGATAAGGACTAGAATTCTCCCTTCATTAAAAGTATTAATGATAAATACTAAGTAACTAAACTCTTAATAATACCCAATCTTAGTTACTTAGGAAAATGTGAATAAGGTGCTAATCCATGAAATTACACTTTGCACTTTGTTTAAGTCGGTTAGTGGAGCGTGTGTGGTTAACCAACACACTAACTCATATTTAACAAGGTAGGCAAAGGGTAACTTAATGTTTATCATAGTATCGATGGAGTGTGTGCAATTAACCGGCACATCGATTGAGGGGTAAACACTTAAGGGTACCAAGTAATTTGCATGGTTACTTTACACCTTGTTTTGTGATCCTCGGCATCCCAGTCACAAAACCTGAAGGGCACACTCGAGATTGAAACATGCCATTGAACTGTTCAATGAATCTCAAAGATCTAGGAGTTTCAAAACCAATTAAAACCTAATAATACATTTCGTTTATCTTGGTGGAAATTGGTGAATCGTCATTCACCTACCTTCAAATATTTTATAGCTTGGATTACGGCATCCCTCTTCTAAGTTATAAAATAGTTTGTTGGGTCCTAGCCATAATATTTCATATTGGGTGTCATATTAGGGAGTTTAGATCAACTATCTTGAATATCTCCCAAAAGATGTCTGGTTTAGACATCTATGATTTTTCCAAATCTCTTGGAACTTCACTTTCTCCAACTCCTCCAATTATTCTCCCTAACCCACAAGTTCAAGGTCACTCAAGCCCTATTGATAAGACAAGGTCTAGGTGTGATCACATATTGGAGATGAAGTAACATTGTAACATCCTGGAATAGCAAGAGTAGAGTTGAAGGACTAAAAGTGTAAATTTTGAAGGGCGACTCGGCGAGTCCATGGATGGACTCGGCGAGTAGGGTCGAGACTTTGGTCGCGAGTCAAGTGGCCCACTCGGCGAGTCCAAAGATGGACTCGGCGAGTAGGTGCTGAGTGGAGAAAACCCTAAATCCGGGGAATGAGCCCTATTTAAAGAACATTATATCCTCTCCCCAGCCTCTTTGATCCCCCTTGAAGTCCAGAAACCCTAGAAAGCGTGATTGTGGAAGATTGGAGTGCATTTTGAGCTTGGGGAGGTGTTTGTTGAAGAAATCTTGAAGAAGAAGAGGCTTGGATCAAAGGGCTTTGCTTGGATTCGAGTTTCATTGCAGTTGGGGCATTCTTTTGAGGTAATATCTCGTTCTTGGGCTATCACTCATGTGGATTCATCATTTTGGGGTTTATGGGGAGCTTATCTTTGTATGTTTTAGAGTTTGGAGGTTAGATCTGAGGTTGCTACCTCAGATCTGGGATGGGGAAGGCCTAGAGAGCATTAAAGTCCCTGTGTTTGAGTGCTTAGTGAAGCCATCATGTCCCAAACCCTAGCTCTAAAGTGAATAAGGCCTAGATCTCTTTGGATTCACGTAAAGTTTGCCACTTTACGTGATGGATGGATTGTAGGAGGCTAGATCTATGTTTTGGATCAATTGCATGGCCTGGAATGCTTCTGTATGGATTCAGACCGGTGGTACTCGGCAAGTCACATGGGTGGACTCGACGAGTTGCTTGAAGATGAGCTAGAACTCGACGAGTTGGATGAACAACTCGGGGAGTAGGTTAAAGATAGCCTTAGACTCAGCGAGTCTGTTCTTGGACTCGTTGAGTCTTGTCGAAGATTCCCAATATTTTCTGGTTGAGTCGAGAATCGGTGAGTCAAGGGATGACTCGGTGAGTTGGGTGCGAGTGGACTCAGAGTTGTTGGATTCGGCGAGTCTCGGGGTGACTCGGCGAGTTGGGTCGTGGATTGAGGAAAGTTCTAAGCATAGGGACTCGGCGAGTCATCAGGTTGACTCGGCGAGTAGAGTCAGTCAGGGGTTGACATTGACTTTGTCCAAGGATGACCAGTTGTCTTCCAGGGGTATTTTCGTAATTAAGGGTATATATTGAGTTGAGTGTTTTGGTGTTCAGTGGAGGAGTTCGTGTCGGAGTTCGGAGCAGCGGGATCTTATCTTTTCAGCCAGCAGTATCGAGGTGAGTTATCCTCAGTATATCAACAGGGTCTAAGGCACCAAGGCCGGCCCTATTATCGGATTGAGATTCGGGTATCTGTTATTATATTATCGCTTTGATATGTTTGCATCCTGGTAGTTATGATGGTATTCGTTAGGGACCTGGTTAAGGTCGGTATCCTGGTATGTAGGGTGAGGCTATGCTAGTGACCGGTTAGGTCGGTATCCTGTTAGAGTATGTTGTGATATGTGATTTTCTTGATCGGTTGCCTGAATATGAATTGTTATGTGATTGTTGTTTATGTGCACATGGATGTTTGGACTGGAGTTGGGTTGAGGCGGGTCCTGCTTCGTGCTGTAGGCCAAGATACCCAGGGCGGACCGGTTATTCCGAAGGCCCAACGAGCGGTCCGGATAAGCTGTAGACCCCACGAGGGCGGACCAGACGTGCCGAGGCTCGGAGAGTGGACGAGGCCAACTGAAGGCCCGTTGCGGGCGGACCAGTCATTCTGTAGACTTGGAGAGTGGACCAGGTGAGTTGAAGGCCCAGTGCGGGTGGACCAACCACACTGCAGACTCGACGGATATGATTGGACACGGAGGGTGGACCAGGTGGACTGAAGGCCCTACAAGGCGGACCAGTCCTACAGTAGACCCAATATGCATGGTTGTTCTGTGATTCGTTACGAGATAGCATGTCATGTGTATGGTAATTGTGGTTGGTATTTTTGGGGTATCTCACTAAGCTTTCAAGCTTACAGTTGTGGTTTAATGTTTTTCAGGTTCTTCAGGAGACTGTGACAAGGCGAAGGCGTGATCGTACCACTCCTCATGATTTTGTAGAAATGTGATTCTGGGAATACTCTAAATGATTTGTATTGAAAACCTTTTTGTAATAATTTAATGAAATCAGGTTGTTTTTGAAAAATTTAAATTGGTTGGATTTTTCGGTCGTTACACACATATTGATAAGTCGGAGAGTTGGGTGTTAAAGTCTTGAGAAAGTTGGATGTTGAATCACTTTCTATGTTACATAGTGAGTTCCTTTGGGACCCCTATGAAACAGACTATGACAAGACCCTTAATGATCTTATCTTTTTGCTAAGATCAACTTCCTAAAACTTTATGGACATTGACAATGATGACACTGGAAATCCAGAAAAATCATTCTCTTCCCAATGGAAAGGGATCGGCCATAGTCAACTTGGTTGACCAAATGGTAAAGAGAGAGGCTAAGTCTGAGATAGTCCCATTATCAAGGGTTCATTGCCAAAGGAAGGGGCATTAGTTGCGAAGCTGCCAAATTTATCTAAGAATGTTAAAGTCAACAAGTTTGACTCTACTTCAGGTAAAGTCCACTATCTAACTATGCTAAGTTTCTATTATGAGATTCTTGATACATGATGTGACTGGGTCACATGTTGATGTTTGAAGAATCAAAGAGAACTGAAGAAACTTAAAGAAAGAATATGCTGAATCTGATCGCGTAGATGGATTTCTATCGGATAGTTTGAAGATCGGATTCTTGAGCTACTTCTTAGGAGTTATGATATATTGCTTAGGAATAGATAACAACAAAGTTTTCATGTGCTTTTGCACTATAAGGATAGTTTTCCCACAAAGTTTTAAAATAAAAAAAAAAAGAATAAAAAATTTTCATTTTATTTATTTTAAAATATCCTTACAATGGCATTTATGGAAATTTTTGTTCCTTATAAGATTCCATTAAGAGCAAGAGTGGAAATATGAATTTAATTATTTCATTTGTGGTAGTGTCTAAATTTACCAAATAAGGAAAGATTCTCATCACCCATGTTTCAGTTGGATAGAAACTTGGAATCATGCAAGTTGTATAGCATGATGAATGAGAACTTTCAAGCATTGAAAAAATGGATTTTCTAATATGTGCCCTAAGGGCACATATAAGAAGTATTAATTATAAAAAATATTACCATATTAAATTCAAAATATATTTATTATGGAGATTATTAATGCATGTCACATTTAATTAAGGTAATATTCCTTATAATTAATGCATTTTATATTTAATTATAGTAATATTTATCATTAATTAATACTTCTTATATATGCCCTTAGGGCACATATTAGAAAATCCCTTGAAAAAATTAAGACTAACTACTTGTTCACATGGATGTGTGAGTCAAGTAACGGACTAAGGGATCGAGTACACATTCTTGTGCACTGATTAAGTCCACCACAAAAGATCGATAAGACTATTTGTCATGATTTACTTAAGTTCAGTAAATATGGTTATACTTACAAGGTTAAGTATAATTCTAAAACATTGGAAAAGTTTCAATGTAAGGCAGAGCGAATAAGAAGAATCAAATTAGGCAGAAGGATAAAAAAGTTTCTCAACTCTGAAAAGATGGGAGAGTACTTTAGTATTAGTTTTTGTGATCATCTTAATGATTAAGAAACCATATCAAAATTAGTTCTCTAAGGAAATCTTAGTGCATTCTTATGACTAAGAAGAGGAACTTGAATTGTTGAAATGGTTAAATCAAGAAGATGAGCCATACTTCGTTCCAATACAAGTCTTAGAGTCATACTCCATGATTATAATTTGAGTGACATATCTTAAAGAAGGTTTAAAACACTTGTCAAATGTAAGAGTAAAAGTTTTATACTCTTGTACATTTGAAATTGGTAAGTTGTGATGTTTTGGATAAAACAAAGACCAACTAAGGCAAATTGTGTGAAGTGTTTGTGTTGATTAGAATCCGCACTATCTCTTGGATGCTTGACAAGGGAGTCTTATAGGTCAAGAGGACAGTGGGAGTCTTAAAGGTCTTGAAAGTCTCAAGAACTAATCAAGAATAAAACCTGAAGTTCCTCACTAGCACACGACTTGAGGTTCATAACCTATCGTATTAACATATTATGTGCCCATTCCAATTAAATTTGGCTTTGCATATGAGTTCTTAGAGTTCTCAATTGATTGCACAACAACTTGGAAGCAATGGCAGGCCCTTGAGCTGCCAGGTGGCAAGAAATTAAGATTGAGTTCAGTCCATATGAGTTTGGATTTGTCATTATCCTTGTCTTGTGACTATGGTTTTGACAATTCACATGGATAAGAACACATACACCATTAAATCTAAGTTTCATAAGGTTTCTCTACGATTCATGAAAATGATGGTGAGGAAACACTTTCACTAAGTAGATTTTAGCTAGATAACAATTGTGATATTTGCATTCTTAAAGTAGTTAGTGGAGCGTGTGTGGTTAACCGGCACACTAACATGGACTTGTGAGAAGTGGCAAAATGGTCTAAGCAATTGAGACTATGATTACGATATCCTTTTTCATAGTTCTAAAATTGTTTAGACACACCTGTGAGCTATCTAAAAGAGGTGTATGATTTTGATAAAGTTTTATCAAAACAATCTAGTATCAGAAATCTGAACTTTGGTAAGAAAGTCAGCTAATTTCTGAGTACATGTCAAAGCTAGTAGGAGCATAAGTGTTATGCTAATAATCATCATGTTAGTGGAAGAATGATAATTATGAGAAAGGTTGAAAGTTAGCAATGTTAATTATAGAAAACAAAAGTTTCGACTGGGAAAGAGTTGTTTTGATATAATTAAGGGAGAGAAATTATACTTCATCTCAAATCTAAAAGCTTAGATTGAGGTTTTAATCATTTAGTCAATGATATATATATATATATATATATATATATATATATATATATATATATGAATTTGATGTTGGAATGGCTCAACATAAGGAAATTATGTATATAGGTCCATTATTTGCATTCTAAAATTCAATTATGACTACGACATCCCTTTTCATAATCTGATTTATGAGAACTTGGCAAATAAAAATGGAAATGTTATAGCAAAAGACTGGTTTAGTCTTTATGTGAGACATCATGAATCGTGCCCCATATGATTTGGATATAGGTTCGATTACATGTGCTATATTCATCCTTTCTAAAATTTTCCAAATGCTTGGGGCATTAAGAAGGGAAAAGGTCTAGAATTAGATACGACTAAAAGGATTAAACAATTGTCAAGAACAATCTAAGGTTTACCAAATATTGGTTGCTCAAGGACAGTTGGAAGTATAGTGATAATTCTGGAAGGACCATATTGACATAATCTGTAAGTAGGCAACTCTTGTTCAGAAGTGATAGTCAAAATGGAATCTCGAAATGTTTCAAAGTTAGAAATTATTCAATCTGTGTAAGATTAGGAAACTTAATGCAAGAAGGATGTTTCCAAGGAGCTGATCTCCTTTGGAATGCTCTGTAATGGTTGTTGTCAAGTCTTTCTGACTTTGTGCATAACCATTAGAATAGGACCAATGCATATAAGTTTAGAATCTAACAAATTTCAGTAAATGGCATGAATTTGGAATTCTTGCATTTGCGGTAGGGATTTTGAACTGTGAAATGAGAATCATTGGAGTTATGTTCAATCGATCTATTTTACAAACCAAAGATCATAGACAAACATAGTATGCATACTTGGTGTGTGGCATGACTAGTGTTTAGAAAAACATAGTGTACATGCTTGGAGCATGGGACAACTATTGTTTTAATTCAAGAATAAAGTTGATACCTGAAACAGTATACAATGAATAATGTGTAATCGTATGGTAATAAATAAAAGGTGTTTTATTTATATTCATAAGTTCTGAGACCATATTAGATTCTATTATTATTGTGTTACATTTTGCATGTTTTGACTTCCAGAATAACTAGGTCGTTATTCCTGATTGACTAAGTTATTCAAACTATCCACAGTTGGTCATATGTTGGAAGTAGATATGAATCAAGACTGTCATGGGTTGGCTTGTAGAGGTCTAAGATGTTAGACAAAGGGCTACAACACTCATGAGTGCTCATAAGTTCTGAGTATTGGATTCAACCCACACTCATTGGAATCATTTCATGGATTTTATCACGAGTGATCATGAGATGATAATATCTTATATTCTTTAAACCTAGAGATATGAGTTGTTACTATGAGTTGGTTGTACATTGATTGCACGAAAACGCATTGGTAACTCGATGTTATAAAACGTGCCTTTGTGTATGATTCAACAAGTATTAGAACAATCCATATGAGTCGAAGTTTATCCATTCCTTTTACCTTCGGGATAAAAGCGATATCTATGGGCCCCTCGATGATTTAATGATGACAAATGGAAGTGCTTGGCTGGGCTAGGACTGATTTGATTTGTTCAATTAGTCAGTCGTCATGAATCGAAAATCGGGAAACAACAGATGGACAGAGAGAATGATTTACAATCCATGTCTCAGTCCATATGATATCTAGAATGGAGGAATATATGATCCCTTATCTAATGGACATGTCATTGACAAAGGTCAGAGTTCATTTACAAGGTCAGAGTTCGACGGAAGCTTTTGAAAGCTACTATTGCCAGTCGATTCTTAAAGTCATACGCAATAATAGTTTTAGACCTATCCAAGTGGGAGACTATTGAATTAATGTATAAGTCCATAACTATAATTGGTAAGACTTGACCCGACCTGGCATGGTCCATTTGGGTTGTATGTCATCATGCATTTGGATAGACTAAATGAGAGAAATAAGACACTTATGGTTATTAATATATTATAAGTTCTAGTATATTAATAATAAGAATAATAATATTTAATTAGTATTGATCAAGAATTAATTTAGAATTAATTATGTGATCAAAAGAAGACTAATTAAATATATGGGTTGATTGTGTAAATCATCCATACTTGTATAGTGGGATAATGCTTCATGGATTGTCAAGTTGGGTTAAACCCATAGGATACTCCATGGATGCTCCATGGAGGTTACATAACCCATGGGTCATGGAAATGAAAGGTCATGACAATTAGGGCTTACATGGTGTAACCCTAATTGTAACACACTATATAAGCATCATATTATTCAGCAAAATCGACCACTGGTGTATGTAAAAGAAGGGTTAGCCGATTTCATGAGTTGTGGATTTCTCTCAAGTTATTCCAAGTGTATTTGGTGTTGTGTGAACCATTTGAGGTGTCACACTTGAGGCACTAGGCACTCAAGTTTCATGAAGACATTCTACATCAAAGAGGTATGTATTCTATCTTGTTATATTCATTGTTTTGTATGCTAGATTAGGATAATACCTTGGATGTTCATATTTGCATGTATATTAGAGAAAACATAGATCTAAGGTATTTAGGGTTGCATGTACACTTAAGAGTGTTAAAATGATCAAAACCCAACAGTAAGAGAACTCAACCAATGGAAGGTAAGTATCCCAACTCCCTCCAAAATCCAACACACAAGCTCGGAGCATATCTTCGAGCATCTGAATCGTCCGCTCGCTTTGGACATCGGTCTGAGGGTGATATATTGTACTAATGTGAAACTGAGTACCTAAATCCTCATGGAACTTCCTCCAAAATCGGGAGGTAAACCAAACATCCCGGTCTGAAATCACCGATACTAGCACCCCGTGCCGAACTATTACTTCCTAGACATAGATGTCTGTTAACTTCTCTGTAGATATACTCTCGGTAATCGGTATGAAATGCATACTCATGGTCAACCTATCAATAATGAGCTAGATGGAGTAAAAACCTTGTGTCGTCCTAGGCAATTTCGTGATGAAATCCATAGTAATCTCTTCACACTTCCACATGGGAGTTGGTAAGGGATGCATTTTGTCATAGGGTCTCTAATGCTTAACCTTAACTTTCCTACAAGACGAGCACAACTTTACAAACCGAGCTATTTCCCTCTTCATGTAGGGACACCAATAGCTTAACCTCATATCTATGTACATCTTTGTGGCCCCTGGGTGGATAGAAAACTTTGACTTATATGCCTCATTTAAGACCGCCTGCCTCACCCCACCCGATGCCGAAACCCAGACTCTACCACACTGAGTCAACAACCCTCGAATATCTCTGAAAAATAAGGGAACCTATCCCTCTGATCCTCTCAGTCTTCCACTTTTCCTTTTTGAACCCTTCTACCTGAGCCTTCTTTATTGAATCCATCAACGGTGAAGTGACAGTCATCCTCAAACAGGTACCCCGGATGGATAAACTCGTAACCTTGCAACTAAAAGCATCGGCCACAACATTGGCCTTCCTAAAGTGATATAGGATCTCACAATCATAATCCTTTACCACATCCAACCACCTCCGTTGCCGTATATTCAGATTCGGCTAGTCCATTAAATACCTAAAACTTTTGTGGTCAGTGTAGATGGGGCATCGAACCCTATACACATAGTGTTTCCAAATCTTGAGGGAAAAAACCACTGTCCCCAACTCCAAATCATGCATATGGTAGTTCGCCTCATTAGGTTTCAGCTACCTTGAGGCGTAAGCAATCACGTGACCCCTCTGCATAAGAACTGCTTCCAAACCCGAAATAGAGGCATCACAATAAACCACTAAATCATTTAAGCCATCGGGGAGCGTGAGAATTGGGGCCTCATACGATCTCTACCTGAGGGTCTCAAAAACCAACTGTTGGTCAGGCTCCCACTGAAATGTCACGTTCTTTTTTGTCAAACGAGTCAATGGAACTGCAATCTTGGAGAAATCCTAGAAAAATATCCGATAATACTCTGCGAGACCTAAGAAACTCCGAATCTCAGATGCGATCCTCGAAACCTCCGACCACATCACAGCCTTGATCTTGTCCTGGTCGACCAATATCCCTTTCTAGTTGACAATGTGCCCTAAGAATTTCACTTCACGCAACCAGAACTCTAACTTAGAGAACTTGGCATAAAGTATATCACTCCTCAGCGTCTCCAACACTTCTCGCAGATGATCTTCATGTTGCTCCTTGGTCTTGTAGTAGACCAGAAGATTATCGATGAATACAATCATTGACCGATCTAGCATCAGTCTTCAAACCCAATTCATGAGGTCCATGAACACCTCTAGCATGTTGGTGAGCCCAAATGGAATCACCACGAACTTATAATGACCATAATGAGTTCTAAAAGCCATATTTTGGACATCATCATCCTTGACCCTCATCTGGTGGTACCCCGATACAAATCAATCTTGGAGAACCAAGATGCACCCTGAAGCTGGTTGAATAGATCATCAATCCCCGAGAGTGGATAAAGGT
This sequence comes from Lactuca saligna, assembly GCF_052625555.1. Classification (NCBI taxonomy): domain Eukaryota; kingdom Viridiplantae; phylum Streptophyta; class Magnoliopsida; order Asterales; family Asteraceae; genus Lactuca; species Lactuca saligna. The sequence continues at coordinate 143,544,946 of NC_136420.1, forward strand.
TATTCATCGTTAGCTTATTCAACTCCCAATAATCGATGCACATTATGTGTGAATCATCCTTCTTTTTCACAATTAGAATTGATGCTCCCCATGAAGAACTGCTATGATAAATAAAACCCTTGTCTAGTAGCTCATGAAGCTGCATAGACAACTCCTGCATCTCAGGTGTCGCCAGGCGATACGGTGCCATGGCTATCAGAACCACACCATGTACCAGATCAATCTGAAATTCAACTTGCCACTCGGGACGTATCCTTAGTAAATCCTCAGGAAACATATCAGGGAAATCCCGAACAATTGGCACCCCACTCAAATCTGACGTCTCCCCAACCCAAGTGTGTGTGACATAAGCTATAAATCTTGAACAACCCTACTGTAAATATCTGTGACATCCCTATTTTCACGGCCAGAAAAAACCGATTTTATTTATGCTTTATAAAAATCAGAGTACCTCTTTTAATAAAATTGTTACGGAATTAGTTCCCAGTAAAACATGATAAATACGTTATTGAGCATTTCCTAAGAAAATTATTTTTATTCATTTAAAAACATTTGGGATGTCATCGTCAATACAGAAACATAAGCATAAACAGAACTTACATTCATTATCACTAGTGATTTATATATCCTTAGTCTCTTAGTGTAATCTGACTTCATATCAACACCAGTGATATAAATAAACTGAGTGGGTCAGGTTGGGAAACCTAGTGAGTACATAGGGTTTTCAACCCACAATAATATAATTATTATGTTTAATCATCAAACAATTAACCCAATTACCTATCCTTATTATCTTATTTACTCTTAAGGATCTATTCTAAGAATCAGCTATTTCTTGTTCATTCATTCCTAAGGATTATCTTAAGGAATTGGCACGAAGTCCATCGCCACCGGGTTTAGGAACTATGTCTACATAGTCGCCAGGGTTTATACAATAGACACTAAATCCGCATAGTCGCCAGGGTTTAGGTACTAAGTCTGCATAGTCACCAGGGTTTTGGCACTAAGTATGCATAGTCGCCAAGATTCAGGGCACTAAGTCTACATAGTCGCCCGACTTTATCTCGTTTTTTGAAAGTATTGTTTTCGAGAGTCCACTTGAAATACATGTTAATGGGTTTTTAGAGTACACCGGTGAACACATCGTTCACAACACCTACAGGTTGCGAGCCTACTAGTGTTCCACTGGACTATCCAGAATAGTCTTTGGTCATCATCTATACTCCGCTAGATGGCTGGATCATCAATAACATCTATATCGAGGCCTCTCATTATTTTAATTTTTCACACAACAACTAATACATGTACCCATGTTTTACCCAACACATTTTGTAGATATAAAATACATATATAGTTTAAATCATTTAAAACATGTATAAGAATCTTTCATCCAACATATACATCAAGTATTCAGACAATATGCACACATAGCACATAATTTATATAAAATACTTCATATCTATGTGTAAGATGAAAGGGACCATGCACTCACCTGGTAAGGTGGTGATTCCGAACTCAGACAACGCTTTGTTACTCTTAAAACAATTTTCCTTTGACAAAACCTAGTATCATTACCACTAGAGTTTAGTCTAATATTCATCGAGACTAATTAATAATCTAACTATTATTACTATTATATAAGCGTTAAACAATACTCTTCACCCAGTATGTACAGACAGGGGCCAGGCATAAAACACCGGAGGGCAGCACCATTTTGGCATATAACACTTCTTAAATCCAATAACCCTATGTGGCCCTTTAAACCAGATTCCTCGTACCGCGAGTGGTTAAAAAGATATTATAACGACACTTATATAATACATAATAATAGCCCAAATAATTATTATAGGGTCCTAATAACATTCCTATATTTAAAGAAAAGCTATATTAGAAATAGTGTACGCGTAGCTCACTTGCATCGGGTTTTTATTAAAAAATCGGGTTTCGCTGGAGCAACATCTCCGAGCCGAAAGCTTTTCTTCTCGGAGTCATAGGGCGCTCCGGGGCTTCCTTCACATGCTAGGGAGGTTCACTAGACTTAGGAGGTGTTTAGGGAGGCTAAAGAGAAGTTAGAGAGAGAAAGAAAGGCTTATGGTGTGAAGAAATTATGAAGAGTTCATCTCTTATTTATAGGGATTTTATCGTAGAGTAGCCCCTAAGCTCCGTCCGTATCTTCCGCGTATGAGCTCCGTTTTCTATGTTATTTATATTCACACATGGGTATTTATTAGTACTACAACTTTTATTTAGACCTCGTCGGCTAATTCTCATTCTATCCCAGATTTACAAAAATTGTATTAGATTTATCGCGCTCGAAGAGTAGAGACTAAGCTTCGTCCATATCTTTCGCATACGACCTCCGTTTTCGATGTTATTTATATCCACACTTTCATATTTACGAGTACTACAACTTTCATTTAGACCCCGTCAGCTAATTCTCATTCTATCTCACATTTACAAAACTGTATCGAATTCGCCGCGCTCGAAAAGTAGAGACTAAGCTTCATCCATATCTTTTGCATACGAGCTCCATTTTCGACTGTCTTTTTATCGTTTAACTTCTATTAAAGATATCTTCATTTCTCTTTTAGATTATTTTGGCTGAAAATCGACCGATCTAAAATTTGAATTTCGGGCTGTGCACTGTTATGCTAAATCTTAGAAAAATCATAACTTCCTCATACGAAGTCAGATTTGGGCATTATTTTTATGGACGTTCTCATTTGAACATATTCTACAACTTTTGTTTAGATTAGTAAGGCTAAAAAGTATTTTATTGTAAGTTCACTTTTTACGATTCCTGGTGGCATGCTGGTTTTGTCGTAAAAACTTCGACGGGTTATAACTTCTTTGTTATAACTCGGATTTCGGCATTCTTTATATGCACGGAACCCTTGTGACATATACTATAACTTGGCTAAGATTATTTATTCTAAATAATCTTTCAGCAAAAAGTCGTTTTTGACACTTATTACCTCTAAATTGACTAATCCGAATCTGCTAATGTTACAATATCTCCTAGCCCTCACAACTAAACAGAGAGTTGTCCCATGCGAAGCTCCCTTGAAATGGATAACCTATTCTCCCCCACTTGGGGTTTACACTCTCACTAACTGCCGTTCACAATCAATCATGGCCCATTGGGTCCCAACCAATCCATCCCGATGATAACTGTCGATCCTCTTAAGGGAATCAACACTAAATCGACAGGGAATCTCACGTTGAATAGATTCAAGACACACCCATGACAAACCCTCAAAGCACTCACAGTACGGTCATCCGCAATTTCAACCTCTAGAGGAGAATCCAAAGCCTTGGAAGCAGCACAAAACTTCTTGTTAACTGCAAGAGATACAAAAGATCGGGTAGCCCCCAAATCAAACAAAACATGGGCACACATACCATTGACCAGAAAGGTCCCTATACAGAATCAAGCATAAATATGAGCATGAAATAAAGAAAGCAATAAAAGATAGAGATGAGTTACATACCCATAACCACATCTGGTGTTGCACGGGTCTCATCGGTGGTCAACTATAATTTCTTGCTCTTCATCATAGAGGTCCCCGCTTTGCCTTAGAAGCCATCAATAATCCTCAATGTGGCTAGCGCAGGCGCCGCCACAGCTTCCCCTGTCAATCTCGGGTAATCAGCCTTTTTTATGGCCGTTCTGATTGAAATGGAAGCAAATCAGTGAGATCCGGGAGCAATCCCCACTCAAATGACTAGTCATCCCACACCTGTAATAACCCGAACCCGCTGAGCGACACGCCCCAATATGCTGCTCGCCAAACTTTCCACAGCAGCTTCGGCCCCGTGGGGCCCTAGAATGCGAATCAGAAGCCTTAGCCTTCTTGCTCTGGTCCACCACAGTTTGTATCTGCCCTAACTTCTAGTTCGTCAGAAGCTCCTGCTCAATCTCCATCTCAGGGGCCCTATCAATCATATCATTCAGGGTCTTGCACCCTGAAAATCGTATAAACTCCCTAACATCATCTCTCAACATATCATGATACCTCATCTTCTCATCCATAGTGTACTGCGGAACCATCAGAGCCCTCTCTCGAAAGTTGGCGGTGATCTCCGCCACAGTCTTGGTGGTCTGGCGAAGGTCCTAGAACTCCGTTGCCAACTGATGCACCTTGATATCTAGTGCAGACTCCCTCTGGAATTCATGAAGAAAGTCCTCCCATGTTATCACTGCCACTATCGTTGTCCTAACAACTCGGGTCACCTCCTCCCACCAGTTTCATGCTCTGTCCCTCAATAGGCAGGATGCAAATCCCACATTTTCCCCCTTGGGGAAAACACTTGTCTGCTGAGCATTTTCCACGTCAACGATAGGGTCCTTAGCCCCAAATAACTCAGGAGCTCTATGGGCCTTAAACTTGCGCAATGAGGGAGCTCAAGCTCCAATCTAATCCACAACAATCTCGGCTCGAAAAGTATTGAGTCTGTCATCCTTAAGCTCCATAATCCCATCCTTAATGGTACCAACCAACATAGGGGTAGCATCCAAAATAACAAGAGTAACCTCAGCCGAAATGAACTCGTGCAAATGCTCACCAGTTGGTTATGTGCCCGAGCCATAACCTGATCCAGAACTAGAGCCAAAACCTCCTCGAGTGATCATCACCATTGTCCAAACTGAAATAGAACATAAAACAATCAGCAAGGACTCGAGGGGACTCTTCTACACATGCCTTCTTAGAGTTTCCATAGTTGCACTAGTCTAAGGTACATGTCAAGTGCTTCTAGTATTACGGGCCCAATACTACCTTTCACACCTACCAGTACCTTCTCCAAGTCAGTCCTGATTCCTCTAAGTCATCACACAAAAACATAAACCGATCCTATGCTATGACGCATACATATCCTAGACTCTACATGGAATTCCCAACCTTCACCAATAACAATACTAATAACCTCAATCAACACCGTTGGTTGCTTTATGCATGCAAGTTATACACAAAGTAGGATGACATAAACTATCAAATGATGATTCTACCCAAAGTCCATAACCAAACGAGGAACATAAAATGAGGCCAAATCGATCATTCCCGAGCTATACAATCCTAATCGTATACAACTTTGAAAGCATATACTTAGCAAATAACTGAGCAAATATCAATTCTAATTAATACATAGCATTAATTTCCACTAAGGCATCGTGCAAATCAAGCAATTCCATCATACGATTCCTGAAGGTATCCATATCCCAACTCTAGCATATTGTTCTCAGATCAAGCATGCTACTCATAAAAATAAGTTGGGTAATTTGGAAACCACTTACTTGAACTCGGCCAATCACACACATCGCACCCCCTTTTTCTTAAATAAACCCCATTTTAAAAAAATCAATGTTATTTAAGAAAACTATTTGTTCCTCAGTTTGAGTTCTGACATACCCGGGAGTATACCCGAATCCCTTAAACCAAGACTCTGATAGCAACTTGTAACGACCCAAAATTAGTAGTAAATTTTTTCATTTAAAAGCCTTTAGTTTTCATCCATTGATTGTTTCAAAGCCATCATTCATTACAATATTCAAAAACATCATAGTACAAATACAACAAGTGCGAAAAACGTGCGGGGAGGATGTTGTGCCATAACACCGGGCTCTTCCATTTTGATATGTAAGTACCTGAAACCATAAATATAAACTGTAAGCATAAAGCTTAGTGAGCTTCCCAAATTACCACATACAACATACGTATCAAATAACAACATGTGGCTGTGTCAGGTCCGTACCAACCCCTGCATCCATATCAACACAAAATAACAGCTGATAGCTGCGTCGGGTCCGAATCAACCATTGGGTATGTATTAAACCAGAGTCTGTAATGACTTCGAGCCCATATAGCTCAATACATAAATCATGCAAGAAACAAACCAAACCATATGATAACAAATAGTTCTACTCACACAATAGAATGGGTCAGCATTGGTGCCTTCGGTCCACTTAAGATGGTAGGAAGACTCACCTCACAGACAGATGAAAAGATGAATTAACATGCTACTCCGAAAGCCTCACTACCAGTCACCTTTATGAGCAACAGTGATCAAAACTCAGACAACCCTTCAAATACCTAAAATACCCCTAGGTTAAACCCTAGTAAAAAATATGGGTCCGAGTTAACCCGGTCGACACCGTTAGTACGCGGGGCGTACCTCTAAGCTGAGTGAGGATCGGGGTGCTGACCTTATAAGATCAGCGTACCCTTAGGTATGCTCTACGTATGAGGTTGCTTGCCAACCTCTTAAAATGCTTAATCCCATAAGCACCTACGTCCAAACTTCAGATCTATGTCACATAAGATGCTCTAAACCATAAAGTTTCCAACATTGTGGTCTAGCATGGGTATTAAGTTCTTAACACCAAAAAAAACATATTCTCTTAACCCATTAAGACCATCTAATACTTGCATGGAAGAAAATTAGGGACCGAAAACCCAACTTTATGACTTAACATCCCTTAAATCCTTTTAAACGACAACTCAAATGCCTTGGAGGACCTTCTACTCACAAAGACTAAGTTTGGGACCGAAAAGGAAACAACTTGAGCAAAACTAGATCCAAGAGATTTCTTCATCAAGTTTGAAACATTTTACCTCCACTGGATGCATAAGGGGGACAATATGTTGAATCCAAAGCCTTGAGTGAAACACCACCACTTCAATGCTCTTCCTTATACTCCAAAAGCTCCAAATGGCACCAAAAACGGCTCAACAAGCTTCACAATACACAAACACACTTTAGGGTTTCGAAATGAGGTGGGAGGTTGAAAGTAAAAAAAGGCATGAGGCCATAAATGTGATTAAATAGGGTCTAAACCCTAAAATTTAGTGTCTACACCCTGGTTGCATACACCCTACATACATGCGTACACGCAACGTTCTACGGTGCTCTATAGTACGCCCTGCGTACAACGGTGTACGCCCCACGTACTCGAGGGCACTTCGTATTTACTAGTTTTCCATCGGGGACTAAACTTGCAAATTAAACATAACTCAAAGGTTAAATCGAATACCTGAATTTTAGGTGTTACCTTTTGTTATATGTATCTTTTTCATACAAAAGATGAAGCACCGGAAAAGTTCAAAATTTACAAAATCGAAGCAGAACTTAAATTAGGAAGTTTGGTTAAATGTATCAGGACTAATAGAGGTGGAGAGTATATGAATACTTAATACTTCGAATCAATGGGTATCATACCTGAAACCATTATTCCTTACACTCCTCAACAAAATGGGGGTGCTGAAAGGAAGAATAGAGTTCTCAAGAAAATTATGAACTCTATGTTATCTTACTTTGGATTAAGTAAGGTTTTTTTATGGTGAGGCAATGCTAACTGCATGTTATGTATGGAATCGTGTCCTTAGTAAGACGAACATCAAATCCCCATATGAACTTTGGTTCAAGGACGTCCCAAACCTAAGTTATTTTTAAATTGTGGGTTATCACGTAGTATTTTGTGTGCTCGCACCCAAAAAGAATACTTTGGGTGAAAGAGGAATAGAATGGATATTCATTGGGTATGTTAAATATTCCAAGGCTTTTAGGTTTTATGTTATAGAACCTAGTGAGTCTGTAGGCGTTCAATCTGTGATTGAATCCCAGGATAAAATATTTGATGAAAATAGGTTTTCATTAATTGCAAGGTCTAAAGACTTAGAGATCCAAAATGAATCTGATACCTAAAACGTTGATGCTACAACCTAAAGGGAAGACACTAAAATTCCAAATGTTGAGTATGAGCTTGATGATCGGTTTCAGATGAAGTGGAAAATGTGGTACCTCTTAAGAGAAGCCAAAAATCCTTAATATGGATTTTGACTTGGATCACTTGATATATTTAGTGGAAGGTTCATGGGATGAAAGTGGATGGAGTCTTGGGATTCTACCTTTTTTAAGGAATCTATGGATGATGAAATGTCATCAATCCTTGAGAATAAAACTTGTGGGTTATTTGATTTATCATAGGTTCAAAACCATTAGGTTGTAGATGGATCTTTAAAATAAAGATGAAAGTGGATGGAACCATTATTTGATTACCCTAGGTTCAAAACCTTGAAAATAACATTTTTTATGTTTTGACATGTTATGCCTTGTGATGGTACATGTTTCTAGGAAGTAAGGCTTGCTGACATGAGGATCTTCTTTGGGTAGTTATATGTTTTTATTCTGTTGATATCATTTGTACATGTCATGTTGGTAGTCATAATGTTTTAGAAATAACATATTTCTTTTATGTTTTGAGTTAAAAAGTTTTGGATTTTTACGTAATGTTTGTGGTTGCTTTAAAATGTTTAAATAAAGTTTTCCATTGCTATTCGTTAAACTGACGTTTTCAAAAATATTAAATAAGAACTTGATGAAAATCGTTACATTGTTTGTTTTTTTTTTTACAAAGTTTCTCACCTAATGAAACTGTTTTTAGATAGTCTTTTTTGTCGTAGAGATACGGGATTTCTTAAGAGATCCATTGGCGGATCTACATTGGATCCCGGGGTATCCCGGGATGCCCCTAAAAAATATTTCAATAGTATATATTTTTCCGATAAATTTTGTTTATGTTGCGTTCCTTAATATAAATGTGTTTTGCGAGAAAATAACAAAAGCTCTATTTGGTTCAGTTGGTTATGACAATATGGTGTTTTTCTGGAGGTTGGAAGTTCAAATCTTGGTGTTGAAATGGGTGTATTTTTTTTGTTGATTAGTTTCTATCGTATATCCCTTCAACTTCTTTCTTATTTTTTATAATTCTAAAATTATCCCACATCGGCCATAACATGAAACATATCCCGTATACATCTGTTATATAAGCAACAGAAGTTTCTCAATTCTTAACAAGTTAAACTTTTGAATGAGTTTGGGTTTAAACCCGATACCGATTTTGGAAAATTGAAAAATCAAAAAACCGAACCCATTAATTTGTGATACCCTTTTACTTTGACTTTGACTCCGCCACCGAATACATCACTCCAACTAATTACTATAACTCCAACCGGATATTCATTTATCTTCATTTTGTAGGCTTTGCCCATCATGGCATTTACATTTAATAATATTTCTTTTTACATGCTTGTTATATTTATATACTAGATTTTCAACAATTTTGATTAGTTATTTTAAAAATATGTACATTAAAATGAATATGTTTAGTAGAATAAAAATCATTGTCCGTCAAAACTTCCAAAATAAAACCGATATCAAAGAATAAAAATCATTGTCCGTCACATGTGTTTTCTGTTTTCTTATCATTTTTTAATTATTTAAATGTTAATGTTAATATATATATATATATATATATATATATATATATATATATATATATATATATATATATATATATATATATATATATATATATATATATATATATATATATATATATATATATATATATATATATATATATATATATATATATATATATATATATATATATATATATCGTTACTATATTATTAAGCGTATTGGACATTTCTTAAAAACTTTAAGAGGTACAATCTATAAAACAAATAGTACCATAATCTAATGCAATTACTACTAATTTTGTTTGGAAAACCCAACCATAAATCTTTACCAAATACCACACCATGAATTGAGGAGGTGATAGTGGAAATCAATTAAAAATATTTACTTATTATTCTTTGAAAGCCTGGTATACAAGTCAACTATGCATAATTTAACATAAATAGACCACTAATATTTGCTAAAATCGGATTTACGGGAACTAAATTTGAATTACTGAATTCTCTTAATTATCTATCTTTTTACATTTGGATTCCCCCTATGTTCTCATATAAATCATCGCCTCCATCGCTCTATCACCGCTTTCACCACCATCAATTGCAATATCTCCACCACCTTCTATTACAAAATCAGCTTTGGTGCCCACCTTTTCCTCTTAAACTTTCACCTTCGTAACATATGCAACTTCTCCCTTTCTATGCCAACACAAGGTACACGTTATTGATTTTAGGTTTAGACATATTTCTTGATTTTTTTTTAACTATCTATCTCTCCATTTTTTTTTTGTTTTTCTTTTGAGTACTTTTTCTTTGTGAAGGTTTTTAGCACCACCGGACAGGGTTTGCATCCCCTCAGTCACCACTCACCATTGCTTCTAAAATCCTAAATATCCAGGTTCCATTATCATTTCGCGAATAAAATGCTTTAGGTTATGAAAATATTTTTCCCCTGAGCTTTTCGTGTTTCAGGAAGAAGAGGGGGATATGGTGTTTACAACTTTGAATGAACGAAAGTAGGGTTTTAGTTCTTCGGAGCCCCTTTATAACTCAGGACATGTAACAAAATAATGGGTTTTCTATAGGAAAATCAGGTCACCGCCAATTATACATACTCCTTTTTCTTTTTCAGAAGTGCAAATCTCATTTCTTATATGTTGTCATTCATATTTTTCAGGCATGCCTTGCAACATTGTAAAATATTTCACAGTTGTTTATCTTTATTTATGTTGATAGTGCTTTGATTATTAGAAAGTGGATCTTTGTTCAAAGAAAATTTTCAAGTACCGACAATGTTGAAAAACGATTTTTTATTACATGTTTATTCTTTTATTTGGTTTGTTGATTACTGTGTTCTTAAATCAAGTTTTGTTCATCATAATTTGGATTTCATCATCTTATCTAATGAGTGCTTTTTTGTAGATCGTGGAAAAATAATTTTGGATAAAAAGCATACACCATAAAGGAAAGCAGAATGGATCTTGGAAGTTTACTAGGGTTTTTCTTAATTTTATAATTGATTTGATAAAATGAATTTTGTTTGGATTTTTCTTAATATGATATTGTTCTGAAAGTTTATAATTAATAAAGGGTACTTTGGTCATTATTGGGAAATATAGGAAGTAGGTCTACAAGAATTAAGGATTATGCTGAATTGTTTGAGTTTCTATATTGATGTTAAAAATCAATTATCCGAAAGTTAAAATGAGGTTAAAAATGTTTTAGAATTAAATTGATAATTGATAAGGGTATTTTGGTCAAAATCAAGAAAAATTGGATAAATGAACTAAAAAGTCATCATTTTTTTATTTTTAAATTTGATTAGCTGTCTATAGTGTTTTATCATATCACAACATAGCTATGGATTTGATATTTGTTGTTACATTTGTTTGATTTAATGCCTTAATCTGGTGTTTTTTTTTTTTTTTTTTTTTCTTAGATTTTTTTTCAATCTTTTTTTTATGTTTCACGTTTTGGTGATGGGTCAATTTAAAGTCTAGAAAATGAAGAAGTGAACATGTTTTGTTGTTGATTTATAGAAAAGAAGTGAATGTGTTGTTTGTGTTTCAAGTGCAGATGGTAAATATTTTTATTTGTGCTGTATTTTAGAATGGCAAATGCATTTTGGTTTTCGAATGTCTTTTTATAAATGAAAAAGGATAAATGTTGCACAAGATAGATATTGATTTATTGCAATATTCATGTTTTTGGGTTAATGTTTAGTTGTATAAGGATATTATTGAGATGTAAATGCATTTTCTTACATTGATTATATCTCTAAATGGTTTGAATACATGTAAATGTTTGTATGGGTTGGTTTTCTTTTTTGTTCCGTCTTTTGTATATATAAACTCCAATTAAAAATGTTCAAGACTAAAAGTGAACACTAAAAATGTTCAAGACATTCGTTTAAACAAAAAACCCAACAACCAACTAATAATTAATTTTTTAAGTATTCTATAATTGAAAAACACCTCCTCAATATTGTTGGATCTTTTTACGACTTCAACATATAATTCATTAAAGATAATTTTTCAAGATATCATATAAAATTGTTGCTATTATACTTTCTACCATAAAAAGAGATTGCCAATGTAGGTAATTTTAAGGGTGCGTGATTTAGTGTTGGAAAATGAGATTTGTTGGTTAAAAAAAAGGTTGTATCAATATTTTCATTATAATATGGATGATTGTTTTTCCATCACAAGTATAATATTTAAATATTTGTGTTATGATAATATGATTATTTTAGATTTTTTTTATAATTAATCATATAACGATTAAATAGGCTGGTATGTTTGCTTTTCATATTTATTTAAATATTAAAAAACAATTAGAGAAGTTTTATTTTATTTATTTTTATTTTATTTTATAAATCAATACACACAAACCTTTTATTCTATTATTAAAATATGTGTGTTGTAGTTTAAAATAATGAAAATAAATAAAATAAGACTTTTTAATCACCAAAATAAAATTTATAAAAGAGTGTATGTCATATGATAAAATATATTTATTGATGCATTGCATATTTTTTTAAATAAGACACTTCGTGAAAGAAAAAAAAAATTAACCATCCGTCCAACGAAACCAATCACCAAAGAAAACTACTCCCCATAATCGATATTCTCACATGACAAACTTTATGTGGTGTTGTCCAAAGGAGTATCACGGATCAATACCAATGTATTAGTAAAGCCGGGAAAAACGTTTGACAATTATGGAATCTACACATCAAACATTGTGTACAAAAAAGTTTTGTGTGGTTAACAAGGTACAATCAAAAACCTATTATTTTACATTTTGTTCAAATATGTATCTTATATACTCATTTGATGTTTAATTCAGAGCTAGCAGATGAGGCAACATTATTGCAGATTGGTGTAGTTTATATATTTGACATGTTATAAATGAACAAAACTATATGATTGTAGATTGTTGTAATTTATACATTGTAAAATCAAGTATGAATTATTAGATGAAATTCCAAATGTATACTCAACTTCTGCCGTATTATATGACTATGCACTTAGCTAGAAACTATCCGTTAAAATAAACTATACGACACAAAATAATCTACCAAAAGGTCGCAATAAATAGCTTACGTCTAAAGAAAACTAATCATAACATTAAAACAATCTTCTGAAAGAAACTTTTTGCCGCCCGGCGCTTGATACGGGTAACGGCTAGTATATATATATATATATATATATATATATATATATATATATATATATATATATAGGTTCAAGTTAATTTGAGACAATACTAATTTTCTGAGACCGTAAGACCAAATCTAAAAATAATTTTAAAATGCAAAATAAAAAGAAAAATCCAAAAAATTCTATTTTTAATTACTATTTTCGGAACTTCATTTACCTAAAAAAAATAAAACAAAAATTACCGTTTTTTTTTTAAAATAGGTGCAATATTATAATAGAATATTATACTGTACATTTCTAATATGATTTTTAGAATGTTTAGAATATTATATTAGATTTGCTAGATATGTAGAATATTCTAAATATTCTACTAAAATATGTAAAAAAAATGTATTTTTTTGTATTTATTTTTTATTTTTTTGGTATTTTTTTTGGAAAATATATATTCCGAAAATAATATTGAAAAAAAAAATTCGAAAATTTTCAATTATTTTGCATTTTAAAAATGGTTTTGTTTTATCTACTAAATGAGTGGCTAGTATTGTGTCTCACGGTTTCAAAAAATTAGACCGTCTCACATGAATATATATATATATATATATATATATATATATATATATATATATATATATATATATATATATATATATATATATATATATAAATATATATATAGGGAAGAATTATTTGGAAAACAAAAAACCCTAAAAATCATAAAAATGTATAAAAAATACCAAGACATCACAATACTTTGTTTTGAATTTTTTTTATCAAAAAATCGCAACATTTTTAACAATTTTGCTGAAAAAAAAATAAAAAATCATTTTTGTTTCAAAAAAAATTCAATTTTTTTTAGCAATTTTGACCTAAAAGTTGCGATTTTTTGATAAAAAATTCAATAATATGTTTTGTGGTCTCTAAATATTTTTTTATGCATTTTAATGAGTTTTAGGGTTTTTTGTTTTCCATAAAACCTAAACCTATATATATATATATATATATATATATATATATATATATATATATATATATATATATATATATATATATATATATAGAGGGTAAGGTTGATGTGAGAATGCCTAATTTTGTGAGACTGTGAGACACATTTTATTTATTTTATTTATTTTTTTTAGTTAATTCAAGTCCGAAAATAATATTTAAAAAAAAGAAATTTTGGATTTTTTTCATTTATTTTGCATTGTAAAACTATTTTTTAGAATATGTACAGTATAATATTGTATTAGAATATTTTACGTATTTTTAATAAAAAAACGAGATTTTTATATATATATTTTTATTTTTTTAGTTAATTCAAGTTCCGAAAATAATATTTAAAAAAAGAATTTTTGAATTTTTCCATTTATTTTGCATTTTTAAATTATTTTTTAGAACATGTTAGTGTAATATTCCATTAGAATATTTCACGTACTTAAAAAAAAGATTTTTTTTTAATTTTTTTTTAGTTAATTTAAGTTCCGAAAATAATATTTAATTTTTTTTTTTGATTTTTCAATTTAGTTTGCATTTTAAAATTATCTTTAGATTTGGTATCACAGTCTCACAAAATTGGAATAATCTCAAATGAACCTGAACATATATATATATATATATATATATATATATATATATATATATATATATATATATATATATATATATATATATATATATATATATATATATATATATATATATATATATTACATTAAGAATTTGTTCGTTCTTTTCAATATTAACATTTTTAAATATACTTTCCAAATTAATAGCTTGTTCTATTAATTTTTAAAATTAAAATGTAATACATACCTTCATATAATTCTTGCATAAAATTTTTAATTTAATTAATTCTCTACAACCAAATTTTCCTGTTCATTTTTTTTCCAAATCCCATTCGTACGAATTAACATCCCTCCTTAATTTCATCTATGTATTATTGCCTGAGATTCTGCACGAATTTGGCAGAGATTTATGTGAAGACCAGTTTGAACTTTGAACCATCTTCATTAAAATTCATCATCTACCCAGCACCAAAGAACTCCATCAGACGAATTCAGTCGTCGTATGCCATATTTACAGATCATTATCATGCAAAAAGCATCAGTGATTCATTATTCCATTAAAGCTCTTATCGCGTTATTAAATTCACCCAATTCGCTTTCAATTTCAAATATCTTAAAATTAAATTCATCCAACAAATTTAGGGTTTGCAGGTTTTGAAAAGAGGGAAGAACCGAAATTGAGTGTTGTTTTTCAAATTTAGGAGGTGGGTATCAAGTATTTCGCCAATTGAGTATTTTAATGAACCTGTTGACAACATAATTTCTTCTTTGTAAACCATTTTTTGAGGTTTTAACTGATTTTGTCTGTAATTTGTTGGATTGTTTGATTGGATTTTGTGCATGTGTATGTGTGTAAGTAACATTGGTTGTGACAGGTTTGTAGATATTGACAAAGGGAAAGAAGCTAAATGAGTGTTTTTTTGAAATTTAGGAACTGGGTGTGTGGCCATTTGAGTATCTGGTGACATCATAATTGCTACTTTTACAAGGATTTTTTAAAAAGTTTCAACTTCAATCGATTTTGTCTGGGATTCTTTGTTTGTTTGACTGGATAATGTATAAAGGGAGGTAGAAGATGATTGTGCTTTTTCTTGAACAAATTTGTTACCGAGTTTAGATTGTGTACATGTGGAAGTCTTTATGTTCTTTTTCTTTATTATAATTACTTATTATTTTCATTTCAAACTTCCCTCCTTTCCTGTGTTAGTTTATATATTTAAAACAAAATCACATAAATGATCCTTATGGTTGCTAAAAATATACATGAAATTTTTTTTAAGAAATTTTTAAGAAAATCTTCGATAAAATCTAAATATTTTGGTTAGTTTATAGTTTAATCTCAATATTTATTTTTTTAATAGAAAATTAATGATTATGTAATTTTATACAACAATCTATTATTTTCTTTTGGAAAAACTAAGGATTATTTTGTTAATTTGAACAAAATATAAAATATTAAAATAAAAAACTTTTTTATTCAAAAAATAAAATTTAGAATTAAACCTAAACTAAACTAAAATATTATGATTTTATTGGAGATTTTTCAAATTTTAAATATGATTTGATCATTTTTAGATTTAAAATGTATACCATGAGTCCTGCCAACACAAGGACAAATCATGTGTTTTTAAACCTGAAAATAACTTACTTAAAAAGACCCATCGTTTGCATGTTAAAACTTAAAAGAACTAAACATGTTAAACATTTCTCAAAATGATTTATAGTTGTATTTTCTGTCAACCAGGAGGACCATTTGTGTAAATTTGTAGTTATTTAAGGATTTCTTAGATTGAGGTTTTCAAAACAAGAAGTAGATGTAAGTAGAAGCATTTGGTTTAGTTTTTCTCCAAAATCTAAAACCAAGATGGTGTCTCTTTTTCCAACTTTTTCCTTTGTTTCTTTCTGCATCACCTTTTTGTCATGTAATGCAGTTCATCACGAGGTTATGTCAGAAATACAAGAATAAAAATTCAAAAAAAAACCCATACATTATCTCTCAAAAGAGTATTATTTTAAGGTTTGATACCTTTTTGTTTACATTTTTTAACGAACACCCTTTCTCTCTCACCACACCACCTCTCTGCATTTCCAACTTGTAAAAGATTCTAAATGTCCTTCCAAATGTTCCTTCACTGATAATAAACACTTGGCTCTTTTCTTTCACTAGTAAACAGTAAACTTATCTCTCTCGATAAATATCTCCTGTGTTTTGTATTTGAATCTCTGTTTCTCTCTCTCTAAATTTCCATTTTTGAATCTAGAGAAAGATATGGGGAAAGCATCGAGGTGGTTTAAAGGTCTGTTGGGTATGAAAGATAAAGAAAACGTAAACAATTTGAATTCAGGTGACCGGAAAGACAAGAAAAGATGGAGCTTCGGAAAACCCTTGAAGGAATCCCAGTTTCCGGCGCCGGTGCCGGCGAAGATGTCTAAGTTTAATCAGTCATCGGCAACAGGAGGTGACGCCACTTGGTTGAGATCTTACATGTCGGAGACAGAAAAGGAACAGAACAAACACGCAATTGCCGTCGCTGCCGCCACCGCTGCTGCTGCAGATGCCGCCGTGGCAGCTGCACAGGCCGCCGTGGCTGTTGTCCGGCTCACAAACCAGAGCAGAGGAAGCGTGTACGCCGGTGGAAAAGAAAAACGCGCCGCCGTTATGATTCAAAAAGTGTTTAGATCCCATTTGGTGAATAACAAATCCATCATTTCCCTTTCTTTGTTAACTAATTTGGTTTGAATTTGGATTCATAATCATGTTTTTTCGTAACTTTATCACAGGCTCGAAAAGCGTTCAGAGCTCTAAAAGGATTAGTGAAATTACAAGCTCTTGTACGAGGTTTTCTCGTAAGGAAAAGAGCAGCCGCCACTCTTCACAGTATGCAAGCTCTCATTAGAGCTCAAGCTGCAATCAGATCGGAAAGGGCTCGTCGTTCATTTACAAAAGATCACGAATTCCGCCATAGAAAATCCATTGTAAGCTTCAAATTTTCACTTTTGGTCCTCCATCTGTTACTTTTTTGACATTTTTGATCCTCCAGGGGAGATTTGAGATTGAGAGAAACGAATTCCATAGTAAAAGACTCTCAGCTTACGAATCTTCCACAAATTGCTACGATGGAAGTCCAAAAATAGTCGAAATCGACACCTACAGGCCACACACAAGATCCAGACGCATTAACACTTGTACATCTGATTCCGGGGAGGAATCACAATTCCATTCCAACAACATCTCGTCTCCCCTACCTTGCTCGAACCCCGCATGTATCTCAATTCCAGAGTTCCACAATCTTCAAGATTTAGAATGGGGATTCGCGGGTGATGAATACAAAGTCTCTAACACAGCTCAAAGCACTCCAAGATTCCGGTCGAATGCTCCGGCGACTCCTGCAAAAAGTGTATGTGGGGATGGATTTTTCCGGCCATATTCAAACCACCCAAGTTACATGGCGAGCACACAGTCATCAAAGGCAAAACTGAGGTCGCATAGTGCCCCTAAACAAAGGCCGGAATCAGGGCCTAAGAAAAGATTGTCTCTTAATGAAATAGTGGCGTCAAGATATAGTTTAAGTGGTTTAAAGATGCAGAAGAGTTGTTATCAAGTTCAAGAAGCTTTTGATTTGTGAGAGTGGTTTTGGTTAACGATTTAGATTATGAATGTGTTATTTCACCTCAATAGGATCAATTGCATAGATGTAAACAAGAAATCCTTTTTCTTGCTACTTCAATAGGATAGAAATTCGAACATGGGTGTTGTGTAAATTGTATTCAAGTGTTTGAGATTTGAATGAATGAATGAATGAATGAAGCTTTCTTGAATTAATGGGATTTTGTTTCTGGATTCAAATTTTGAGAATAGAACATAGAGGTTGTTTTTAGGGGTACCAAAAAGGTTCTTGCAAGCAATGATTAGGGGTTGATAGTATGGGATTTTCCTTAGTTTAGATCAATGTGCCCAAAAGAACACCATCATTTCGGCATTGGCTTGCATCATTATTGTACAAATTGGCTTGCATCATTCTTGTACTAGTTAAATTATAAACAAGTGGGTTTTCTTGAATCAAGAGTAAATTACAGTTTTGGTCCCTGTGGTATGCACCTTTATATAGGTTTGGTCATAGTTTTAGAAATTTTGCATTTATTCTCGTGGTTTGTAAACCCATAGGTTTTAGTCATTAACAATGTTTTAAAAAGCTCGTCATAACTTTATCATGGTGCGTTATGGCTCCAAGGTTTATATTTGTCACTAAGCTTTAATAAAATGTTGTCTTAAGTCATATATGTATATAAAAATGAATAATATTAGAAAATATATGAAAAAATTATGAATTATATACAAAATTTTCGCCTTAAGTCATACATTACATACGACATGGCTCGTCACGGTTTGAAAAAACTTGAGGTTTGACATTATCGTTAAGTCACGCTTTACGTTATTTAGAACCTTGGTCATTAAGGTGATTAAATGATTATAAAATATAACCATATTACCCCTCTTTTTTTTTTTTTTTTTTTTTTTTTTTTTTTTTTTATCTTTTCTCATATATTGTCATTATATAATATACATGGACCATTTTTGTAAATGAGGTGAAAGTAGAATAAGAGCATTGATTGATTAATCATCCTCGGCGTGACATGATACTTTGTCCCTCTCCCCGCTGCTAGGTTAAGAAGAAATGATAAAAAAACAGATATGAGGAATACAAGAAAAATACAGGAACGAAAATCAAATCAAAGCACACAAGACACAAAGATTTAAGTTGTTCACACTATCTTGCGGTAGGCTAAATCTACTATCGAACCAGAGAGAGATTTTATTCCACACACGTCTTTTTCTTCTATAATGTTACAAATACGGTCATCCATAAATATATATAAACGACAAGATTTGACCTAAACATCTAAAAAGCTATGCCCAACTAAAAACCAGAAAAAAAAAACCTAGAAAAAATTAGCCTGCCCAAAAAAAAACTAGTATTTAAAATTTCAGATATGATGATAAGTTTCCATATATAACAATTCCTACTTGAGGCTTGATCATCATTTAGCTGCCAACCAGGTTTGTATCCTTTGTAACTCTCTCTCTCTCTCTCTCTCTCTCTCTCTCTCTCTCTCTCTCTCTCCTTTTCAAGTTCTTGAAACCTAGTTGAAGCCATGCACAACTTCAACTTATAAGTTGGTACCAACTTAGTAAACATAGCAGTTGGATTCTTCGTACCAAATATTTTATTTAGATTTAGTGTACCATCAGTTATTAGTTCTCGTATGAAACGATATCGCATCTTTATGTGTTTTGTTCGGCTGTGAAACACAGGTTTTGTCGTGAGATGTACCGCACTTTGATTGTCACAGTGGAGAACACAGTCTTCTTGTTTTATTCCCAGTTCCGACAAAAAATTCTTTAACCATATCAACTTTTTGCTTGCTTCTGCAATGGCCATATTCTACCTTTGTAGTTGAGAGGGCAAAACTTTTCCAAAGTATAGACATCCAACTCACTACCTCTGATAGTGAAAACATATACATTAGTGCTTTTTTCCAAATCTGCACACCCCTTAAATCAACATCAACAAATCCTTCCAAATCCACTTTATTTCTGTTGAAACATAGAGCTAATTCAGCAGTACCTTTAAGGGAACACAACAACCATTTGACCCCTTCCCAATGCTTTTTACCTATATTTGACATAAATCTGCTCACAACTCCCACTACATGTGCAATGTCCCGTCTGGTGCACACCATAGCATACATCAAGTTGCCAACTTCTAACACATACGAGGTTTTAGCCATTTCTTCTTTGTCTTCATCCATCTTTAGGGATTGTTTCCTCGAAAATTTTATCTAACTTCCCAAAGGTGTACGTCTTGGTTTTGCATAAGTCATGTTGAACTTCTTTATAATCTTTCTGATATACTTCTGCTACGAGTGCTTTAAAGTTCCAACAACTCTGTCTCTGACTATGCTCATCTAGAGAATTTGTTTGGCAGCTCCTAAGTCCTTCATCTTGAACTCTTTGGAGAGTTGTTGCTTCAGTCTGTTGATTTCCTATATGTCTGATCAAACAACCAACATATCATCTATACATAAAGAATAATGTAAGAGGACTTGACTTCTATAGATAACAACAATGGTCCATCTCACATCTCTTGTACCCATTTTTATGCATGAAGCTATCGAATTTTAAATACCACTTCCTGGGGGTTGTTTTAGTCTATATAAACTCTTTTTCAGTTTAAAAACCAGATTCTACTTACCATTTACCAGGAAACCTTCTGGTTGGGACATTTAACTATCTTCCTTAAGGTCACCATGTAAGAATCTAGTCTTAACATCGAATTATTCCAAATGTAAATTTTCAGCAGCCATGATACTCAAGACTAACCAAATAGTAGTCATCTTCATAACTAGTGAGAAGATTTCATTGTAATCAACACCCTCCTTCTGTTGGCAACCTATTACAACTAGTATGGCTTTATACCGTTGGCTGCCATCAGCTTCATCCTTGATTCTGAACACCCATTTGTTTTGTAAAGCTTTCTTTCATACTGGTAATTTGACCAAGGACCAGGTATGGTTCTTGTTAAGTGAATCCAACTCCTCCTTCATGGTTTTTTTCTATTTTATAAAGTCTTTCAGTTTCAGCACCTTTGGATAAGATTCTGGATCTCCATTATCGATAAGTGACAAATAATTAGCTGATGGAGAATATTTGCTAGTTGGTCTCCGATCTCTTGTCGAACTTATGAGATTAGGAGTTTAACAACTATTTGATTTAGGGTTTCATTTTCTGACCGATCTGGGATTTTAGTTTCTGAGTCTTTATCTTCTTCAGAACTCCCACTGACCTCATTATTTATTGTCTCTTCAGCATTCCCACTATTTTGTGAGCGTTCACCAGTTTTCGTTTGTAAACATCAACATCAGTCAATTCTTCAAACATTACCTGCTGACTTTGTTTGCTTTTGCTTGGAGCTGTAGCTAGATCATATTTATAGAGGGCATCTTCACTAAAAGTGACATATCTACTCCTGATCTGTAACACTTGTTTATTTATTAGTTAAATAAATAAATTAATGGACGAATGGTAGCCTAAAATAAATAATTATATATGCGGGTTGTTGGGTTCGAGGAATTAATTGCCACATTTTTAGAAGTTAGGGGTTAAAAACGTGAGTTTGGGACTCATTTTATAATATTTATGAAGGCAAGGGCTCCGTGGTAATTATCAGGAATTATTTAAAAAGAAATGAGGTGGAGGGGCGGAATATGTTGTAATTAATACATTAGGGGACTGTGTGGTAAAGTGTGTACTTAAATTGTAAGGGATTTACATAGGTGAGGTTAAAAAGGTAAAATATGGATCTATTTCGAAATTAATTAGAGCTAGAGGGACCATTTTGGTAATTATGGAAAACTCTTATAATGGGATCGGGTATATAAGGTTATGTAACCCTAACCCTAAGGACCAGGTGTGCAGTCGTCACTCCCTTACCCCCCCCCCCCCCTTATGCCTCCCACCGGCCGCCACCACTGAAGGATTATCGGAGCAGCCGCCATGTTCAGTCGCCAGCAGAGACAAAGAAGTCACGACGAGATCGGGAAATATGGTTCGTGGGTGCTTTTGTGGTTCGTGGGTGGTCAAACACTCTCTCTGTTCACGTCTCTTCTGCTGCTGCCCAAGCCTACGCTCGTCGCCGCCTTGCTGCTGTCGCGTTCGGTCATTGCTTGTTGCCAAGAAGGTTGTGACTGCATTTTCAGTGTCGGGTGTGGACTACCGACTCGCATCCATTCATGGTAGTCATGTGTGGTTATTTCACACATGGGTGCATGTGTTGTGTTGCTGAATGGTTGGAGGCCAAAAAGGAATCACCGCCACCACCGTGAGGTGGTGGCTATCCTCGTAAAACCACCCTTGCCGCCACCAAACGCCACCAAGAGAGTGGAGGTGCTCCTGTTCTGGGAAAGGGATATGCGTTGGTATGCTTTCTGTGGAAGTGTGTGTGTTCGGTGTGATTTGTATATCCGGAAAAGCAAGAAAAAAGGCCACCGCCACCACCATGAGGTGGTGGCTGCCACCTTCTACCACCACCAGCCACCATAGGGTGGTTGTGTGTGTGTTTATGTTGTTTAGTGTATGTGTTTCTTTTGAGTTTTAGCATTGTAAAGTGTAAATTACAAATTGAATAATGGAAAGAAACTAAAACCACCACCTTAGGGTGGTGGCCGCCGCCATCGGCCGCCGTGTCGGGTGACGGTGTGCTTGTCTTGTGAGTTGATTCGAATGGCGATGCTTGAAACCCTAATGGGCCTTGTTAGACTAATGGGCCCAATGAAGCCAAATGGGCTTAGTGAAAACCCTAATGAGTCTAATGGACTCTAATTGACCCAATAAGACCCTAACAGGCTTGATGACATTCTAGTGGGCTTGATAGGCCCAATAAAGCCCTAAATAACCTAAAAGTCCAACAAATTAATAAATGGGCTAGTACTTGGGTTGGAAAACCCTAATGCAATCAAAACCCTAATTTTGGAAATTAATCGGGACACACGAAAATTATTTAATAACTGGGGATATTAAATAATAATCATGGGCAAGATTAATCTAAGTGATAGTGGACTTACTGGATTACATCCTTAGAGGATTAAGTCCTTAATGGGTTAAGTAGGAAACTTAACCCTAATCATCATTTTATGTGAAATCCTAATTTCATTTGGGTTTATTATTGGGCCTTTCTATTGGGCCTGATGATTGGGTTGTTAAATGGGCCACCTAAGATCAAGCAAATGGACTAGAATAATTAATGGGCCTTGAGGTAAGGCTTATATGAGGAGTTGGGCCCAATTTGGAAAATTGGGCCATAGTTTGGGCCTTAATGATTACATGACATTAGGCCATTAGAAGGTCAAATGTTGGACTGGACTTTTGGTTGGGCCTTAATAAAGGTTTGGGCCCAATTTGGAAAATTGGGCCATGTGTTGGGCTTTGATTCTTAGTTGACTTTGGGCCTATGGTTTGCTCCTTGGGCTTAAAAAAGCCAAGCTTAGGTAATGTAGCAATTATCCAAGTATGTATTATGGTTATGTGTTGGGACCCAATTATTAATTGGGTGTTATTTTGGAATTGACAGCTCGAGAACCTGTCATCCAACAACTGGGGTTGATTCTGCGGGACTACAACAGTGTGAGATTGTGTCTACGGGACTTCAGTAGTGTGAGGTGAGTTACCTTCCAGTAGGGGTGGGTCTAAGGCTACAATGCTGACCCACCAACATGGGAAGTTGGTAGATAATTGTCTTTGTGATAATTATCTTGGTATGCTTATGTGATATGCCATGTGTGTCAGTGGTAGTAGCAGGGAATAGTTATTTCCTTACTCGGTCGTTAGGATCGAAGGGTAGGTCAGTACCCAAGAAATTCCTGACTATATGATTATATCATGTTATTATATGATGGTGGTAGGGGTGAAATAGTCCCCGGTTACCGGTTGAAAGATAACGATGGCAGATACAGATTGAAAGATACCGATGGCGGATACCGATTGAAAGATACCGATGCTAGATACCGGTTGAAAGATACCGATGACAATTACCGGTTGAAAGATACCAAAGGGGTATATAGAACCCATGCAATGCTTATCTGTATATTTATGATATGTTAGCATGTGTTCAGCATGTTTATGATATGTTAGCATGTGTTCACCATGATGCATGACACTATGGTAGTAGCATTGTAGTGTCTCCTATATTCAACAATTTCTTTGGGAGTAGATTTAGTTTCATCAATCTCATTCAGCTCCTTTTCGAGAACGTATTCTTTGTCCTCGAAGCACACGGCCATTATGATGTTACAGATTCAATCATTAAAATTAGAAGCATCAAAGGTGGCCTTCATGCAGATGCTCAAGAACAAGAAGTGGTTGGAATTGTTGTTGGAGGAGCCAGAAGCATTGTTTGAAGTTGACATCTGTAAAAGAAAAGGATAAGATTTGATTAGATAAGTAAATTCTTAATATAACAGCCAAATGAAATATTAAAGTTAGGATCCAGCTAAATAATTCACAATTTAGAAGAGGGATGTCGTAATCTAATTGAAAATTATTTAAAGGTAAGTAAATGACGATTTACCAATTTCACCACCATAAAAAACGAAATTTTAAGCGAATTAAGTTTTAAATGAAATTCCTAGATCTTTTGAGATTCATTGAACTATTCAATGGAATTTTAATCTCGATTATGCCTTTTCCATTTGTGAATGGGATACCGAGGATTACAAACAAGGTGTGAATAATCATGCAAATAATCTTGGTACTCTCGATCTCATTTATCATCTAATCAATACCCCGGCTAACCACACACGCTCCATTAATCAATGATAATTTACGAGCTACCCATTTCCACCCTTTATTAGTCCATATTAGTGTGTCGGTTAATCACACATGCTCCACTAACGACTTTTATAAAGTGCAATGTGCAATTTCATGGATTAGCATCAAATTCGCATTTTCCTAAAGTAACTAAGACTAAGAATATAATAATAACATTTACTTACTTTATATATTCCATTATACTTATTAATGAGAATTAAGTGTCCTATTAAACCTACTCGGCTAACGACCCTCCACCAATCAAGGAAGTGGTCGGTCAGAGTAGACACCCATTCTACCGCCATTTTATGGGTACTTTCCTTCAACCCCCCCCCCCCCCCCCCCTTATAGATCAGCTTCGTGAATGAGGCAGTAAGATTGATCTTTATATATATATATATATATATATATATATATATATATATATATATATATATATATATATATATATATATATATATAGGGAAGGGTTATTTGGAAAACATAAAAACCCTAAAAATCATAAAAATGCATAAAAAAAATACCTAGAAATTACAAAACTTTTTTTGAAATTTTTTTTATCAAAAAATCGCAACCTTTTTGACAATTTCGCTAAAAAAATCAATTTTTTTTTGTAATAATTTTTTTAAAATTGTTTTTCCAGCAATTTTATGTTAAAAGCTGCGATTTTTTGATAAAAAAAAATCAAAAAAAAAAGTTTTGTGATCTCTAAGTATTTTTTTTATGCATTTTTATGATTTTTAGGGTTTTTTTTGTTTTCCATAGAACCTAAACCTATATATATATATATATATATATATATATATATATATATATATATATATATATATATATATATATATATATATATATATGAGGGTGTATTTTAAACTTTTATAAAAATAGGGTTCTTAAATTTAAAATTTTCAAAATTAAACTATTTAATTTAAATTTTAAAACCAAAGATGTATTTTTAAAACTTTTCAAAAATATTAGGTTAATTTTTTTTAATAATTAAATTAACAAATTAATTTTATCTTTATCAAAAACTTTAACCCAATCATGATTTCATGATAAGGATATAAAATTATTGATTAATATATCCAATTTTAAACAATTAAAACGAATTTAAGGTAATTATCGAAACCAATCTATGAGACAAGTATCAAAACCAAAAATTTAGGATCTAACAGTGCAACTCGTCGAGTTGGGCAATTATACGTCAAGTTACATGTCAACTCGTTAGGTTCAAAGACCAACTCGACGAGTTTGGTGAACAAAATGTCGATTATGTTCCCTTTTCCTTTGAACAATTCACAATCATATTCAAAAGAAAACTAATCCTAGGCTCTAATACCACTAATAGGTTTTGAGCATAACAACAATTTCTATGTATGCATGCAACCCTAATGCTTAGGATCTAGGTTTTTCTCTAATCGAACATGCAAACTTGAACACAAAAAAGAGAAACCCTAGGATGTAACATAATTTTCAAAGTCTATATAAAACTAGGGTTAGGTTACATACCTTGATTGTTATATTGTAATAACAATAATTCCCTTGTAGATCTTGAAGCTTGAGAACTTAGTGTCACAAGTGTAACACTTCTAATAACTCACAAAGGCACAATGCAAGAGAATGATACGAGAGAGGAAGAGGAGATCAAAATTATGATTCTTGCTTCTTCTAAAGAGTGGCCAAATTTCTAAGGGTTTAGAACCTTTATATAGTGCACCAAGGATGCTATGTATAACCCTAATCTCAAATATGGTAATTATCAACCTCCATTGATTATCCATATATGATAGGATATTCTATAACTTCTAGACTAATCTTATATATATATATATATATATATATATATATATATATATATATATATATATATATATATATCACCAATTTCATCCATCACCTTCCCTAGGAAGGTTTTGGACCGTTTTACTCAACTATTGAACCATTGCACTTTCAGACCCTACACTTTTAATTAATTTCTTTAATCCTAAAATTAATTCCCATTTAATTTCCGATTAAATATTAATTAATAGTATGATTACTAGTTAATATATTATTTCCATAGCATATTAATAAATCATTTATTCCAATTTATTAATCAATTAGTAAATTCTTCCTCTTCCTCAATCAATCATCCTGGCTAGTTGCAAGTGTGAAGGCAACCCAAAAGGATCATGCCACTAACAATTCAAGTATGTACCAGTTATAGTTATGGGCTTAGACACCTAATCCAACAATATCACTAACAAGCACATGGTTTCTGCATTGATCGTTTATCAAGGTTGTGTCTTGGAGATCTTTAGGGTGTCTTATCCAATTGATCTTATTCCTATCATTATAGGGGATGTGTATGTGATAGTAGGGATGGATTGGTTGAGAAGGTTTGGGGCTATTATTGACTGCAAGGGTCAGCGGATGGTAGTTCGACCCCCAAGTGGGGGAGAATTGGTTATATATGGAGAGGTTACCAGGATTGGATCGGTCTTTTGTTCTGTTGCCAGGGCTCGGTAGTATATGTGGCATGGTTGTATGGGCTATCTTGCATGTGTGGTTGGCACTCGAGCTAGGAAACAGGTTTTGGTTTCAGATGTTCTTGTTGTTAGGGAGTTTGTAGATGTGTTTTCGGAGGAGTTACCCAGCATGCCTAGTGAGAGGCAAGTTGATTTCAAGACTGATTTGGTTGCAAATGCGGCTCTGATTTCAAGACTGATTTGGTTGCAAATGCGGCTCCGAGCAGTTCATCGTGGGGAGCACCGATCTTGTTTGTTAAAAAGAAGGATGGTTCATACCGGATGTGCATTGATTATCGGGAGTTGAACAAGTTGATGGTGAAGAACCATTACCCACTTCTGCGGATTGATCACCTCTTCGATCAGTTGCAGGGTGCATCTTGGTTCTCCAAGATTGATTTTACGTCGGGGTATCATCAGATGTGGGTTAAAGAGGAGGAAGTGGAGAAGACCATGTTTCAGACTCGTTATGATCATTATGAGTTCATTGTGATGTCATGTGGGATCACCAATGCACTTGCGAAATTTATGGATTTGATGAATCGGGTATGTAGGTTGATGCTCGATCAATTAGTCATAGTTTTCATTGATGATATCTTGGTGTATTCCAAGACAAGTGAGCAGCATGAGGAGCACCATCGAGAGATTATGGGATTTTTAGGCAACAACGGTTGTATGCCAAGTTCTCGAATTGTGATTTTTTATTACAAGAGGTCGGGTTCTTGGGGCACCTCATTCATCAGAACGGGATCTTGGTCGATCCGGCCAAAGATTAAGACCGTGATCCAGTGGGAGGTTCTGAAGTCTCCCTCAGATATCAGGAGTTTCTTGGGATTAGCAGGGTATTATCGGAGATTTATTCAAGACTTCTCCAAGATTGATGTACCCCTCATTCGTCTGATGAGGAAGGGCGTGGATTTACACTTGTACCCTGAGCAGTAGGCTCTATTCTAGACTTGGAGGTGGAAGTTATGTGAGGCCCCAATGTTGACCCTCCCTCGGGCTGTTGAGGATTTTATGGTATTTTGTGATGCATCCATCACCGTCTTGGGGGCAGTTCTTATGCAACCAGGGAGGGTTATTGCTTATGCTTCTCGACGGATGACGCCGCTTGAGGTTTGTTATCTGACGCATGATTTGGAGTTAGGAGCAGTTGTGTTTGCTCTCAAGATTTTGTGGCATTATTTGTATGGTGTTGGGTGTACTATCTACACATATCACAAGAGTTTGAGGTATCTCATGGATCAGCCAAATCTAAATATGAGACAATGTAGGTGGCTTGACGTGGTTAAGGATTATGACTGCGATATTTTGTATCACCCAAGAAAAGCAAATGTGGTCACTGATGCTTTGAGCTGCAAGACGGCTAGTTTAGCTATTGAGAGCCTATTTATGAGGATTTCGATTGATTCACCATTGTTGGATTTTATTAGGGAGGCTCAGGCTAAAGGAGTCAAGAAGGAGAATTGGAAATATGAGAGAACCAGGGGTGAGATTGATAGGTTTACTACTAACAGTCATGGATTATTGACCCGATATAGATGGGTTTGGGTGCCAGATAGTGGTGGGATCATGTAGACTATGTTGTAGGATGCACAAAAATTCAGGGTTTTGATACACTTAGAATCTAACAAGATGTATCGAGATTTTAGGCTTTATTACTAGTGGTCGTGCATGAAGAGAGAGATAGCCTGGTATGTTGAGAGGTGCTTGACCTATCGGATGGTCAAGACTGAGCACCATAGGTTGGAAGGCAAGTTGCACCCACTGGAGATTCCCATATGGAAATAGGAACATATTACTATGGATTTCATCACTAAGTTTACCTTGGTTGGCTAATGGATTTGATGCAATATAGGTTATAGTGGACCATCCGACCAAGAGCGCCCACTTCCTAGCCATTCGGGAAAGTTCTTCAGCTGAGAAATTGGCTGATTTATATGTGCACAAGATTGTTTCTCAACATGGCATTCTAGTCTTCATTGTATATGATTAAGTTGTTCGGTTCGTATCTTGTTTTTGGCAGAAGTTCCATGAGGAACTAGATATGAGGTTGCATCTAAGCACTGCTTATCATCCGCAGATTGACGGTCAGAATAAGTGGGCCATTCAGACACTTGGGGACATGTTGACGGACTGTGACATAGACTTTGGTGGGAGTTAGGACTCCTACCTTCCATTAGCTGAGTTTTCTTACAACAATTATCACTCCAGTATCGGTTTGCCACCTTTCAAGCTCATATTTGGGAAGAAGGATCATACACCAGTTTGTTGGGGAGAGATTGGTCATAAATTCATGGGAAGGACTGAGGTAGTCCTTCAGATGATAGAACTTATTCGGCAGATTAGACAGAGACTGCAGACAGATCAGAGTCAGCAGAAGAGTTATGCTCACAAGTGTGAATCTGAGTTGGAGTTCCAGGTTAGTGGCATGGTTTTGCTAAAGGTATCACCCTGGAAGGGTGTAATACGCTTCGGGAAGAGAGTCAAGTTAGCGACCCATTATATTGGTCCATTTCGGGTGATTTCCAGGGTTGGCAAGGTAGCTTACAGGCTAGATTTCCCTGAGGAGCTCAATTAGATTGACAACACTTTCCATGTTTCTCAGCTCCGAAAGTGGGTGGTTGATGATTCAGTGGTCGTTCCATTGGAGTATATACAGGTTGATGATCGCCTGAATTATGTAGAGAGACCAGTGAGGATTTTGGATCGGAAGACGAAGTCCATACGTAACAAGGTGGTGTCTTTGGTCAAAGTCCAGTGACAACATCGAAAGCGTTCCAAATAGATTTGGGAGCCTGCGACAGAGATGTGGGAGCTTTACCCTGAGTTGTTTACAGTAGCGGACTTCAAGGACGAAGCCTAGTTCAAGTGAGGGAGAATTGTAACATATTGATATTGAGGTATTTCCATTTTTAACCCTATGTATAATAAATAATTGCATTTTAGCCCTTTATATGAGAATTGTGGCAAATTGGACCAAAATGGCCTTTTTGTAATTTTGGGGCTTCATGAGTACGTTGGGCGTACTAGGGTTTTGTTGATAAAATACGCATCGAGCAAGTTGAAGCCTCATGAGATGAGATATCCCACCCATGACCTAGAGTTGGGGGCGGTGGTGTTCGCCCTTAAGATCTGGTACCACTACTTGTATGGTGTTAGGTGTACCATTTACACGGACCACAAGAGACTGAAGTATCTAATGGATCAACCCAACCTAAATATGCGACAGAGGAGATGGTTGGATGTGGTGAAATACTATGACTGTGAGATCCTGTATCATCCGGGCAAGGCTAACGTGGTGGCCGACACCCTGAGTCGTAGAGCAGAGAGTGCCCCGATTCGATATGTGTGCATGAGGATGGCAATGATGACTCCAGTCTTGGATACCATTTGAAAAGCCCAGGCGGAGGCCGTGAAACCGAAGAACCATAAGAGGGAACGGGTGATTGGGCAGGTGTCCGAGTTTGTGACGGATAACCGATTACTTATGACTTTCCGAGGGCGGATTTGGGTGCCCTATACTGGCGGAGCTCAGTGTATACTGATGGAGGAGGCGCATAGATCAAGGTTCTCGATCCATCTTGGGGCTATTAAGATGTAATTAGACCTGAAGAGAGAATATTGATGGCCTTGTATGAAGAGGGATGTTGCTTGGGTAGTTGAGAGATGCTTGGCCTGCCGTCAGGACAAGGCAGAGCACCAACATCCACATGGTCCATTACAGCCCCTTGAGATTCCCTAATGGAGGTGGGAGCAAATATCGATGGAATTTATCACCAAGTTGCCAAGGACTACGTGAGGAGTTGACGCGATTTGGGTGATTGTGGACCGATTGACGAAGAGTGCTCACTTCTTTGCTATTAGTGAGAGCTCTTCCGTGGAGAGATTGGCTGAGATCTATGTAAGAGAAGTGGTAGCACGTCATGAGGTGCCGGTTTCGATAGTGTCAGATCGGGACATGCGTTTTACTTTGAGGTTATGGAAGAAGTTTCATGAGGAGTTGGGCACGCGCTTGCATTTCAATACCGTGTATCACCCACAAACTGACTTGTAGAGCAAGCGGACGATTCAGACGCTTGAGGACATGTTGTGTGCGTGTGTCATGGACTTCGGAGGAAGTTGGGACACCTACATACCACTGGCTAAGTTTTCTTACAACAACAACTATCATTCAAGTATTGGTATGCCTACCCTTAAGCTTCTATATGGGAGAAGGTGTCAGACTCCCATTTGCTGGAGAGAAGTGGGACAGAGAATGATGGGTGTCACGGAGATAGTGCCGAAAATGACCGAGCAGATTCATCAAGTCAGATAGAGATTACTGATAGCGCAAAGCCACCAGAACATTTATGTAGACAGGAGACAATCCGAGCTTGAGTTTCAGGTTGGATACTTTGTACTCCTGAAGGTATCCCCTTGGAAAGGGGTGATCTGATTCAGGAAACGGGGCAAGCTGGGACCCCGGTACATCGGTCCTTTCAAAGTGACCGCCCAAGTGGGCAGGGTGGCATACCAGTTGGAGCTACCTGCAGAGTTGATTCAGATCCATAACACCTTACACGTGTCTAAGTTAAGGAAGTGTGTGGCCGACAAGTCGGCAATGGTAATGCTAGAGGACATTCAGGTGGATACGCGCCTGAATTATAATGAAAGGCCGATCGTGATTTGGATTGAAAGGTGAAAGTTCTAAGGAACAAGGAAGTGCCCCTGGTACAAGTCCAGTGGCAACATCGGAGGGGGTCCGAGTTGACATGGGAGCTGGACTCAGAGATGCGGGAGCAACATCTAGAATTATTTGCGAAGCATGACTTCGAGGGCAAAGTCTGATTCTAGTGGGGGAGAATTTTAACATCCAGAATCCCAGGTACATCATTTTGATTATTTATTTTTGAAGTTTATAGAGCGACTCGACGAGTTGATGTTATGACTCATCGAGTCGAGTCGCGCGTGGTCACAAGGGTTTAATGACCTACTCGATGAGTCCAAGAGGCTACTCGCTGAGTAGGCGCTAGAATGAGAAACCCTAAATCCATGAGTTTGGGACCTATTTAAAGGCACTTATAGCCTCTTTGGTCGGCCACACTTCACAGAGAGAAACCCTAACCAGCCCCTTTCGTTGTGTAGAGACAGAGAGAGACCATTTTGAGCATTCTTGTGCATTTTGGAGGAAGGATTGGAAGACCTTGGTGGATCTAACCAAGGAAAAGTTGTGGATCTTGCATTGTTCTATCATTAGCTACTATTTAGAGGTAAAAAGCTCTCATCTTGGCCACATATTCATTAGATCTCATTTTTGGGAGTTTCTAGGATTTTCTCCCAAACCATATTGTGTTCTTGAGTTATTTGTGCATGGTTTGAGGTTAGAACCTCAGATCTAGACTAGAGGAGGCCTTGAGAGTCCAAAGATTCAAACTTTATTGAGTTAGAGGCAGGTCCACATGCATTTAACCTTCCTTGGAGCTTGTAATGGCATTATGGAGCATTTATGCCATGTATGAACGTAAAGATCGAAGCTTTACGTGACATTCGAGCCTAGGGAGCCTAGATCTAGTGTTTGGAGTGATAGATCTTCCCTAAAACGTCTGAATGGGAGTATGGACTGGATGAACTCGCCGAGTCCATGAGCAGACTCGATGAGTCGATTAGGGTTTACCCGATAAAGTGCGAATACGCTGCAACTCGACGAGTAGACGGGTCTACTCGATGAGTAGAGTTGGTTATCATAAGGTCTTTGAGGGAATGAGGGTACTCGACGAGTCCTCCCAGTGCACTCGACGAGTTGAGTCAACATGGACTGTTGACTCAAGTTGACTTCCGTTGATTTTGGAGTTTGGACCAACTCTGAGTAACAGAGACCATGTAGGGGTAGAATAGTCTTGTACCCTTACCAATAGTTAGAGAGGGGTTTGTAGGAGCTTATTAGTATAATTGGGCTAATTAGAAATATTCACCATATGTATTAGGCGGAGGCTGATTCGGTGATTCGTGTATGAGGTGTATTAGCTTGCTTACTTCGAGGTGAGTCTTCTCACTATACTTTACCTAGAGTGGTAACAATGTGTGACTAGAGGGTCTTATGTGCTTGCTTGAGTTATGCATGTTTGTGTGATATTTATTGTATGTTATATTATGTGTTACTTAGACCGAACTGGAGGGTCCAACGAACTATGAGACCGGAGGGTTCTCAACCAGACCGGACCAGAGGGTCCAACGAGTTGTGGACTAGAGGGTCCCACTGAGACACATTGATCGGAGGGTCTTCCAGAGCTATACCCTCGAGTGGCTAATTAATTATGCATGGTAGTTTGGGGAACTCGCTAAGTTTTATGCTTACCTTGTTATATGTTATGTCTTTCAGGTACATCCGAGGATCACGAGAAGGCACCGACATGATTGTACACACCTGTTTGAGATTATGTTGAGGGTTCTGGGAATTGACTTTTGTTGTGAATTTATGTTGACATTGAGACACTTATGATTTTCATGAAATATATTATATGAGTTTATGTGTTTTTAAAAATGAAAATTTTGGTTGAAAAACTACGTCGTTACAAAGAAAGTCAATACACGTCAAACAATGTCTAATTAAAAGTCTATTACTTTAAATTAAAAGATGAATTAGGTATAAGTGGAAACTATATTGTAACCTTATTACAGTAAATCACAATTAGCCATGAGGGCATAATTATATAAGTTCATATGTTAATATATATTTATACTTTGAAACCCATGCTTATATAAGTTATATGTACTTATATATTGATAACCATGTTGAAGTAAGTTAGTAACAAGTGAACATAAGTCAAAAAGGTTAAGTTAAAACCACAAATAATACACCTCATATTAGATTTCGGTATTTGGAATCTAGAAACAATTGAGTTTTTGGTTCTAGTATCTAGGAAACAAGTGGTTTCGACTTTTGGAATCTTAATTCAATTAGAGTTTTTGGTTTTGGGTGCTTCACTAGGACCGAAAACTACCTTTTGTGAGACACATTGGATGATTTCGGTCATGCTAGGACCTAAATCTACTTCTTTATGGCCGAAATCCCATCCCTAGGTGGTGGCACACAATCCAAAGTGATAAAATACACCTCCCAATCCACATGTCAAATCAATTATATCCCATATATATATATATATATATATATATATATATATATATATATGTATGTATGTATGTATCAACCGAGATCATACGTCATTCTTACATTCTCACTTACGAAAACTCTTTACACTTGCTCTCAAAAGTTATACTCAAACCTTCATATCTTCAAGCAACTTCCCTGAGAACCTCTAAATCTTCAAAACTTCATAAGAACATCTTCAAACATCCAAATCAATTCCCAAGTACTCTTTCACATTTAGTAAGTATTTTATAAAAACTAATGATATTTACCACTTTAAATTATTAGATTATCTAATTTATACCTGATATTATGTGTTAATATAAATTAGGATACAGTTAATCTATACGTGTTCTAACCCGAGGATTTATGACAACCCAGTCGTGCCCAACCAAGAACACACACTTAAGGTGAGTTCATACCCCTATGGTTTCATGATTTTTCATTGTGTTAGGGGGGGGGGGGGGGATACAAGTAAAACACAAGAAATCTTGTGTAAATATCTAAACTATTTCAAATTGTTTCAACTTTTGGTTTTACCTTATATATATATATATATATATATATATATATATATATATATATATATATATATATATACACACTTGCTCTCAAAAGTTATACTCAAACCTTCATATCTTCAAGCAACTTCCCTGAGAACCTCTAAATCTTCAAAACTTCATAAGAACATCTTCAAACATCCAAATCAATTCCCAAGTACTCTTTCACATTTAGTAAGTATTTTATAAAAACTAATGATATTTACCACTTTAAATTATTAGATTATCTAATTTATACCTGATATTATGTGTTAATATAAATTAGGATACAGTTAATCTATACGTGTTCTAACCCGAGGATTTATGACAACCCAGTCGTGCCCAACCAAGAACACACACTTAAGGTGAGTTCATACCCCTACGGTTTCATATTTTTCATTGTGTTAGGGGGGGGGGGGGATACAAGTAAAACACAAGAAATCTTGTGTAAATATCTAAACTATTTCAAATTGTTTCAACTTTCGGTTTTACCTTATATATATATATATATATATATATATATATATATATATATATATATATATATATATATACACATACATACATAAAAAATTAAGATTTTACAGGCTTAGAATTGGTAATTTTGTCTTATTTCCTGTTCCTTGTTTGGTTGTGGGCATATGGTAGAATTATTTATTTGAATGTCTTTTCAATCTTAATTATATATGCCTTATATATATATATATATATATATATATATATATATATATATATATATATATATATATATGCCTTATCTTAATTATATATGCCTTATATATATATATATATATATATATATATATATATATATATAAGTGTAAAAATGTTTTCAAAACGTTAAACAAACAAAATATTTACATAACTTATTTCATTTCCATTCGTACAAAAACGTTAAATGTCATGGAATATATTTATCACAGATTTATGATTATAAACATTTAAAATGGTTAAAAATACAAAAGTTTTCATTTTAGTAGAACACACACTATAAACTATAATAGGTTATAGTTTATGGAACTTACATATCATTTTACCAAGTTCTAGATACAATACAGAAACAAATATATAAATGATAATAGGTATAGTTTATGAGACATATATGTAGTTTATTCATTACACTATCTGATTGGTTTTGAGCAAAAGAACATTCCTATGTGCACATGCAAAACCCTAAAGCTTTAGATCTAGGTTTTTCTATTATACATGCAAATTTATCCAAAGCTTGTAAAGCATAATCTAACATACTATAAAATTCGAAATCTACATCTAATACAAGTTTAGATGATTACCTTTGATAGTAGCAAGAATCTTCAACCTTCAAAAGCTTAGTATCACAAGTGTAATACTTCTAATGGCTTACAAACACCAAAGCAAGAAGATGATGGAGAAGAGAAGGTGAGGAGGCACAATTTCGGCTACAGTAACTCTAAGGTTTCACTGGTTGGCCAAAATCTGTAGCCCTAGGGGTTCTTAAATAACTGAGCTGCTAGGGTTTTAGTCAAAACCCTAATTAGATAGCTTAGGCCCTAAGCAGCTCCAAGAACCTTCTAGAATAAGGCCCTTAGACGAAATCATAGTGGGCTTCCACTCTAATTTCGTCCCCCTCATTTCCATAGGGATCCATAACCCAAATCTAACTATCTTATAATTGGAAAAATCAATCCCCTTAGTTCAATTAATCTATTTTAATCACAGAATTAATTTCCTAATTAATTCTTGATTAATATTAACTAACTAATATGATTTCTCTTTTAATATATTATTCATATAATATATTAATAACCTCTCTCTCTCTCTCTCTCTCTATAAATCATCCTGTCCAGTTGCTTTGGTGAAGGCAATCCAAAAGGACCATGCACAACCGGGTCATGTACATACCAAATACAGTTATGGACTTAGACACTAATCCAACACTATATTCATTACAAAAAGACTTTTCATTATTCTACACGTAACTGTCAGTATAGCTTTGTGAGACACACTGCAAGTACTTATCTAAGTACCAACGAAAGCCCTGGAATGCTAAGTGGGGACCTGAATTCACTTGGGAACGGGAAGATCAGATAAAACAAAATTACCCACATTTTTTCTCTAGTTCATGAGTAACCACTTTAGAACTAATTTCGGGACGAAATTCCCTCTAACGGGGGAATAATATAACAACTAGTAATTTCCATTCAGTAAAAGTCAAAGAAAGTCAATAAAAGTCAAACAATGTCTAATTAAAAGTCTATTAGTTTAAATTAAAAGATGTATTAGGTATAAGTGGAAACTATATTGTAACCCTATTATAGTAAATCACAATTAGCCATGAGGGCATATTTATATAGGTTCATATGTTAATATATATATATATATATATATATATATATATATATATATATACTTTGAAAGCCATGCTTATATAAGTTATATATACTTATATATTGAAAACCATGTTGAAGTAAGTTAGTAACAAGTAAACATAAGTCAAAAAGGTTAAGTTAAAACCACAAATAATACATTTCATATTAGATTTCGGTATTTGGAACCTAGAAACAATTGAGTTTTCGGTTCTAGTATCTAGGAAACAAGTGGTTTTCGGCTTTTGGAATCTTAATTCAATTAGGGTTTTCGGTTTTGGGTACTTCACTAGGACCGAAAACTACCTTGTGTGAGACACATTAGATGATTTCGGTCATGCTAGGATCTAAATCTACTTCTTTATGGTTGAAATCTCATCCCTAGGCAGTGTCACACAATCCAAAGTGATAAAATACACATCCCAATGCACATGTAAAATCAATTCTATCCCATATATATGTATCAACCGAAATCATACCTCATTCTTACATTCTCACCTACGAAAACTCTTTACATTTGCTCTCAAAAGTCATTCACAAACCTTCATGTCTTTAATCAACTTCCCAGAGAACCTCCAAATATTCAAACCTTCATAATAACATCTTCAAACATCCAAATCAATTCCCAGGAACTCTTTCATATTTAGTAAGTATTTTATACAAACTAATGATATTTACCACTTTAAATTATTATATTATCTAATTTATACCCGATATTATTTGTTAATATAAATTAGGATACGGTTAATCTATATGTGTTCTAACCCGAGGATTTATCATAACCCAGTCGTGCCCAACAAAGAACACACACTCAAGGTGAGTTCATATCTCTATGTTTTCACAAATTTTCATTGTTTTAGGGGGGGGGGATACAAGTAAAACACAAGAAATCTTGTGTAAATATCTAAACTATTTCAAATTGTTTCAACTTTTGTTTTTACCATATATATATATATATATATATATATATATATATATATATATATATATATATATATATATATATATAGTAACACCCAGTTCCTGGTACGTATTTAAATTCTAGTAATTTCATGTTTTGCCCTAGGACTCGACAAGTTGGAGGACCAACTTGTCGAGTAGACTCAACATCAATCGGGAGTTTAAGTGACCTACTCGACGAGTCAGGGAGCCTACTCGACGAGTAGAAGATATCCAGATGAAACCCTAAAATTCAGGGTTTGCACCATGTTTAAAAAACTTATCTTCTCCCTAACCAGCCTTCACCGGCCCTCTTACTTCATCGTCCCTCTTAGGGTTGTGCATTCTTGGTGGTTGTGAAGCTTGAGAAGAAGGGAGGAGCTTGAGCGATCAAGTTGAAGCTAGTAGATCCAGAGGTTGTGTTTCATTTCCAATTCATTTAAGGTAAAAAGCTTCAACCTTGTTTTTCCATTTGATAGATCCTCCTTAGGGCTTGAATCTTGTCATTTTCGGGAAATTTTAAGTCACCTTCGGGTTTGGGGCATGATATGGAGAAATAGCTTCAGATCAGGATCATACGCGGGCTCTCATGGCATAAAGATGCCAAACTTTACTACCAAAAGAGCCCATGCATCTTGGAGACCCCATTTTAGGGCCTTTTGAGCTAAATGGCCATGCATGAACGTAAAGTTTGCAACTTTACGTATAAAAGGGCCCCTAGGAGGTCAGATCTATGATTAGAATGCATTAAGAACCATTATAATCGACTGTATAGTTTTGGACAAGGATGGACTCGGCAAGTCGTTCATGGGACTCGGCGAGTCGGGGTGAATTTTCCACCAAATCCTTTCTGTTGTGGACCAGAAGTTAAGATTAAAGGTCCCTCAGTTGTTTAGGCTCATTAGGGACCTGGAAATCATTGAACTCAGTGAGTGTATGAACAGAATCGGCGAGTTCAAGGAAATGTCCCGACCACATGAAGACGGACTCGACGAGTCATAGATTGAACACCTTCTTATGGATGATGATGGACTTGGCGAGTTCAAGGACGAACTCGACGATTCAGTTGAAGATAGTCTGATGTGTTATTGAAGGCGAACTCGTCGAGTTCTTGCTAGACTCGACGAGTAGGGACGGGGTTATGGCATTATATGGATATTAGGACTCAGCGAGTTGGTGGACCAACTTTGCGAGTCAAGTCAACCAGATATTAACTTTGACCGGATGATTGACCATTGACCAAGGCGTTGACGTTAACTTTATCTGGGACTTGAGTTGACCCTTGTAAGGGTTACGAGTACGAATTGATAAGTTAGAAAAGTTGTTGTGTAGGGATTGAGGATTCGAGGAGAGTTGGTTTTCATACCGAGATCAGTGCAGACACTAAACGACTTTGAGGTGAGTCTTCTCCCAGTAGGAGTTGATTTACGGCCACAATATCAACCCTTAAGTAAGAGTGTTGGATAAATGATTGTCTTTGTGATAATTATCTAGCGTAGATATGAGATATGATTATTATGCCTGATATGATTATTGTACTTGATATGTTTACTATGCTTGATATGTGTTAGCAATAATAGGGTTGAAATAGTCCCCTGTTATCGGTTGAAAGATATCGAATAGGAGGTTAGTTCCCAGTTACCGGTTGAAAGATACCGAGGAGGAGCCCAACCCCTGGCTATGGTCGACATATACCAGTTGAAAGATACCGAAGATTATGTATTATTTGGTATGAGTATGATGGGGGAGCTCACTAAGCTTTGTGCTTACGGTTTTTAGTTTTGGTTTCAAGTACCTCCTCATCGAAGGTGAAGGAGCAGGCAGGGTAGTAGCGCATCACACATTCACACATGATGTTCCTCATTTGAGAAACCTAAGATTGTACTCTGATATTATACTACTTACGAATATGGTTTGGAAACTTGTGATCTGTGACTTTATGTTTGAAAGGATTTTAAATGCTAATTTCTGTTAATTGTTTTACAACTAATATACTTTAAAAAAAATTGGGTCTAGATTTTGGGATGTTACATATATATATATATATATATATATATATATATATATATATATATATATATATATATATATATATATATAAGATTTTACAGGCTTAAAATTGGTAATTCCACCTTATTTCATTTTTCTTGCTTGGTTGTGGGCTCATGGTAGAATTATTATTTGACTATCTTTTAAATCTTAATTATATATGCCTTGTATTTATATATATATATATATATATATATATATATATATATATATATATATATATAAATGATTTCAAAACGTTAAACAAACAAAATATTTACGTAACTTATTACATTTCCATTCATACAAAATGTTAAATTTCATGAAATATCTTTATCACAGATTTATGATTATAAACATTTAAAATGGTTAAAAATACAAAAGTTTTCATTTTAGTAGAACACACACAATAAACTATAATAGGTTATAGTTTATGGAACTTACATATCATTTTACCAAGTTAGGGATACAATATGGAAACAAATATATAAACTATAATAGGTATAGTTTATGAGACATATATATACAAATTATTCATTACATTATATTCATTACAAAAAGATTTTTCATTATTCTACACGTAACCGTCAATATAGCTTTGTGAGACACACTTCAAGTACTTATCTAAGTACCAACGAAAGCCCTGAAATTATAACTAGATTCTCCTAGAGGGAGAGCGTGACACTTGTGTATAAATCTATACATAACTGACAATCCCACATCCAAACTGTTAGCTATAGTTAGGCCGGCATGCCTAGGGTGACAAATGTCGTACCAATTCTGACACTTGAAGAACGTCGTATTCATGCCATCTTAGGTTATCAAGCATGGTTATAATAGCTCACAATTTGGCATTGAATAATACGATTAGTGTATGAATACA
Source organism: Lactuca saligna (assembly GCF_052625555.1). Lineage (NCBI taxonomy): Eukaryota > Viridiplantae > Streptophyta > Magnoliopsida > Asterales > Asteraceae > Lactuca > Lactuca saligna. The sequence continues at coordinate 143,586,154 of NC_136420.1, forward strand.
TAAACAACTTCATATTGTTTTATTTAATAATAAAACTACAATATAGTATTTAAAGTACAGTTGGTGGATCCAGACACATACATTCACAAAGCTTCATATAAGTACATTTACAATATACTATTTTCCAACACAGAGAAACTTATGTTTTTGTAAACATTCATTTTATGGTTTTATGTGGATTAAAACTACATCATACTATTTCACAGTACAACAACATTTACACGTTTTGGTCTTAGGGTATTAAGACTACAATACATTTACAAAAGAAAATATAGGATTTTTTGGAGGAACACACTTACATTTTCAAGGAACAAATGACAGATTTTACATACAAATATGCTTATGAACTCACAAACTTAATTGTTGACACTCTTTTCAAAACCACTTGTATTCTCAGGGAATCAGTAATCAGGTATCCACACAGGTTTTGAGAAGAAGGAGCTTCATAGAGTCACGTCTTTTAGTTATACTATACATTTTTGTGAAAAGTATACAATGATTTGAACACATACATAATACTATACTTTATCAATGTCATGGTTGTTGTACTTTGATTACTATTATTCAATTGTTGTGATACTGTACATGACATCATCCGTCCCCGATGTTTATGCTTTTCCGGTTTGGGGGTGCAACATTGATGAATAGGTGAGGGGTAAAGATGAGATTTAGAGTAGAGATCTATTCAACTATTTGTTCAGACTGATAAGTGAGTTTCCTCACTGTACTTGTGGGTCGAAGGCATAAATTTCGACCCATTAGACTATGTGTCTTGGTATATAGGATGTTATTATGCGATAGTGATCTCTAGATCTGCATGTGAGTCTGTGGATTGGCTATATTATTATCTGTTTATTTGATGTATTTTATTTGTTATGTACATGTTGACATTGTATGGTTGGATTGAGGCGATGCTGCTTTGTGCGGAAGTGAACAAGCCTGGGGAGTAAGCCAGACGTAGACTGTGGGCCCGAGGAGCAAGCCAAACATATCTTGAGGGCTTGGGAGTAAGCTAAACATGAGTTTTGGGGCGGAAGGCAAGCCAGACTCATGTTGTGGACTCGAGGGTAATCCAGTATGTTATTTGTAAGTCCAATAGGCATGTTGTTATTTGTTTGTTATGTGATGGTACTTTAGGGGAACATAGTAAGCTTTGGCTTAAAGTTTTATTTTCATGTTTCAGGTACATTAGGTGACCGCAGGAAAGCAAAGGTATGATCGTGCACATCCACTTGGTTTTGATGATACTAATTTGGGATACTCTAATATATGATTTCTACTTTTGAGAACAATGTTTTGTAAACGTTTGGTTTTGAATTTGGTTTTTTATTTAAAAAAATGATTTACTTCAAGTTTAAAAATGAAATTGTTCGCCTTGATTTTTGGGATGTTACACAGCAAAGTATAGACTCCATAGTGTTGGGTCCATCGGATCATCTTAATGGCCCATTGAAAGTTCGGAACATGATTGTCAGGGTCTCTCGTTCCATTGTACATTGGAACTCTAGGTCCATTCAACCCTTTTGGGATGGGAGTCTCGCTAATCTTATCAATGAAGGGTGATCGGAAATTGAGATGTTAAAACGCCTAGTTGTATTTTTTTTTCCTTTGCTACTTCTGGCAAAATTCTTTCGTTTTGAGAGTCTCTCTTTGCATTTTCAGGACGTGAGGGAGATATTGAGCTTATTTCCTTTTTACTTCTTTTTTTCTTACTTGACTATTCTTCACTTCTCCTAGTTCTTCTTCTAGTTTCTACTGAATCCTTTGTTTGGCTAGTATGCACCGGGACTCGATCCTATTAGTTTTCTTTTTGTATTCTTTCTTTTTGTGCCTTATGATTACTTCTTTCTACTTGTCGTTTTTCATAGCTTTGAAGATTTTGAAAGCTTCAAACTCATCCATTTCTTTCTCTTCTTCTTCTAAGCGTTCTTTACCCCCTTCCCCCTCTTTTGGGACTTACGCTGTTGTGTTTCTGTTCACCACCACCGTCGTGAATTGTGGTTTTTCCTCAAAGTTATGCATTCTTGTAACTGGACTCGCATTGGATACTGGGGTTCCTTCTTTGGCTATTTGTTGTAGAGTCCTACTGATGGCGCCACCTTATGTACCCCTGGGTTAGTTTCCATGTTACTGAGTTAGCAAACTCCTTTTAGAAATGAACAACCTGGAAACAATCACAAATTCATAAGCTAGTTGTCTGGGAGGAGGTCCCGGGCCAACGCTCCGATGGTAAAGTTAGTGAAGGTTTTGAGAAAATTTCATTATGGATGCTCTTATTTGAGATGAATGAGCGATTTACAACATACCTAGCAATGGTGGTACGAATTACCTATTTATAGTTGAAATAAAAATCTCTCCACCTTCCTATGTGCTGAATTGGTATGCTGTCTTATCACATTTATGGTCGTGCACTCGAAGGTATAACACGGATGACTTGGAAACCATTATACAACTGTTCATCGTAAGTATAAGGTTCTATCAATCACCTTTCTGCATACATCCTGCACTTCTTTATGTTCCCATGCCCTTTATGCACTGTGGTGACATCAAGTCGTACTTTGTTCGTTCTTTCGCGAAGTTTGGCATTTTTAGGTATAGTTCAAGACTTGGACGTGGTTCGACACTTCCACTTGGTTCGGTCAATAGTGTAGTTCAGTGGTATTTGCAGTTCGGCCTTTATGAGGGTGTATGCTTAGCGATTAATCCTATACCCTATTAGTGGTGTGCGGTGGGGAATGATCAAAAGTCGGGCCATCCATTTGTTTAATGATAATAATTTTAAAAAACAAAAAAAAATATAAAACAAAAAAGACAATCAATGACATTTTAGTCATTTCATATGTATTTAATAGAAGGGTATTGACGGTAGCTCGGATAGAGACCAAAACTGATGAACTTACCAAGTATAAAAAGTGGTATCAAAATTTCAAAACTAGAACAAAACCAACAGAAAGAAAGATGTATACAGTATACCACATAACCTATTCTTAAATCAATGACAAAGTATACCTATTTTTTATTGTTTAAGAAAGAACAGAAAGATAATACATACAATCTTTATCCCTCGATTATCAATTGTGAAAAGTACAACCCGATTTGCATTTACCTCCTGATGCATCTTTAACAATTGATAAGCTGCAAAACCAAGGTTCATTTAACATTAATAATACACATTTTCTTACTTCCCAAATCAAAACACAAACTACTATAAATCTTTGATCTAAAGTGACTTAGATTACTTTTATTTAATAATGTTTTGCATTGTATTTATTCGTATGTCTTATAGTTGCACCACTTGATATTCAAAGGAAATAATACGAGCACTTAGTACGAGGAAACAGGAAGATCAATCATGATTGGTTGAAAGACATGTCTTTTCGTCATCGAGACAAAAGTTCAAAAACCATGCTACTCCTACTCTTTACAATGACCTAATACATCGAATTGAAAAAGTACAATGAGCACATTGATTAACGCAATTTAAGGGTTTTAATTATAGAAAATTAAGGTATTAATCGATGCAAATCGAGAAGATGGGCATTATTTTATGCTGGTAAGCAGTATATAATATTGTTTAAAACTTGGAATTTTGAAATGTTTGTGGGGTTATCACCAAGAGAATTTGAAACTAACGGCTACCCAGTAAATAATTTAATATTTTTTCTGGATTTAAAAAAATGTATAATAATGTTTGTATGTATTAGTCAATTGGGGATATAATCAACATTTATTTTTCTACTCATGCTGCGTCATCCTATTCTATATTTATTGATATATTATTGTCGAAAAAACAGAATAGGTAATTTTCTTTTCAAGAAGTGTTAGAAACAAATATGTTAATTTAACGAAGCTTCTAGATAACAAATAATTACAACAACGGAGTTTGTTCTTAGGGTAAATTACACTAATTGTTCCTCGTATAGGTGTCAGAAAGCATGTTTAGTCCTTATTTTTAAAAATTAATTCGGATCATCCCTTGTTTGCTTAAAACTTGTTTACTTCGTCCTTGATATGCGTTTTTATTGCTTATGTACTCCATGATAGATATAAAATGACCATAATGCCCTTTGTGTATTTTTTTTCCTATGAACTAATGATATTATTATTATTTTTAATTAAAAAAGAAATGTAGCCCCACCTACCCCACCTTTTTAAGATTGTTAATCTAATTTATGTTTTTCTCTCTCAATCTCTATATAGCATCAACGGAAAAATTCACCACCACCACCATATATCTAAATCACCACCGTAAACATCTCCACTTCCTCCGATGAAATAGGATGAATTAATTATTTTTAAAAATTAATTCGGATTATCCCTTGTGTGCTTAAAACTTGTTTACTTCGTCCTTGATATGCGTTTTTGTTGCGTATGTACTCCATGATAGATATAAAATGACCATAATGCCCTTTGTGTATTTCTTTTCCTATGAACTAATGATATTATTATTATTTTTAATTAAAAAAGAAATGTAGCCCCACCTACCCCACCTTTTTAAGATTGTTAATCTAATTTATGTTTTTCTCTCTCAATCTCTATATAGCATCAACGGAAAAATTCACCACCACCACCATATATCTAAATCACCACCGTAAACATCTCCACTTCCTCCGATGTACCGCCGTCACCTACCACTATCTCATATCTTTGTCTAAAACCTTAAAAAACCACCAAAATCTCCGTCTCCGTCACCATAAAAAACTTCACTATTTATAAACGTCTCACCTTCTTTGGAACTGTACGTGGCCATTACTATTGCATTGCCAGAGAAGGTGGCCTCTTCGTCAGATCTTGACCATCGTCATCTCTATCGCCATCGCCTTCATCTTCGTGAAAACCTTCGTCATCTCAGATCTACAACATCTTGGATCTACACCTTCTTTATCACTACCTGTTCTCTTGAAAACCTTCATCGATGGACTCGCAAATCGGGAGGCGAGGGTGGTAGTTCGTCAAAGCTTATAGATCTGGTGGACGATTTGCACCATTTTTGTCGTAGATGTGAGTTGCTTCGAATCTTCATCATTTCAGGATTGGAACGTCGTCGACTTCATCGCCTTAGGGTTCCGATCTGAGGATTTTGTAACTTTGTCGCCTAGGGTTTCGAATGTCACCTATGTTTTAGTTTTGGTTTGGTTTGGTTAAGTGGCGGTGGATGGTCGTTTCTAATGGTTGATGAGGTATTAGTGGTGAACGGTGGATGTGCCAGATTTTAAAGAGGGGATATGTAAGAGAAAGAGATAGAGAGAGAGAGAGGTATGTATGTGTGTGTGTGTGAGAGAGAGAGAGAGAGAGAGAGAGAGAGAAAAGAGAGAGAGAGAGACAATGAAAAAGAGATGAAGGTAAGTTGTAGTTTTTATGGTTTTCGCTGCTAATAGATGGTGGCCCGAGGTGGCTGGTGGCTAGAGGTGGACGGTGGCTGGTAATGTTGTAGTTGTTGGTGGTTGATGGATAAAGGGGTTAGAGTTAATTTAAGGGGTGTTTCATTTTCTAAAAATTATAATTAATAAAAAATAATAGATTAGCTATAAACAAATCCATAATTAATAAATAACAAATGAACGGTGAAACATAAATAAATAAGGGCAAAATAGTCTTTTTATGTGTGGAATGACTAAGCATGTAGGAAAAAAACATATACAGGAACTGTCCGAGTTAATTTTTAAAAATAAGAACTAAACGTGCTCTCTACCACCTACACAAGGGATGATTGGTGTAATTTACCCTTGTTCACATACTAATTCATTACTTTACTTCATAAACATATATTACTTTACTTACAATTATGTTGGTTAAATAACATCTTGGCCCGCTATGACATTTCCAACCAAAATAAAAGAGATAAAATGACTTGATCATAATTATCATGCATATAGTTAACTTTATTTAATAATAACTTTTTCATATATATATATATATATATATATATATATATATATATATATATATATATATATATATATATATATATATATATATATATATATATATATATATATATTAGCTTGCATGTAGGTAACTATGTTTATAAAAATAATTAAATTTTATAATAAAATTCATAATTATTAACCAAGTATTTTGAATAAATTATTAATTAAACATGATTTTGTAGGATTTTAAATATAAAAATACAAGTAATTATCGACAATCATAACCGAAAGTTATTCGATACAAATTTAAATCTCTCTAAAAAATTAGGAATCAAATAAATAATTGTCTAACTTATTATCATCATTAATATTTTCTAAAAAATAGAAAATGATGAGAAACTACAAAGTATCATTTTTATAGAGTATTTAAAAAGAAAATATAAATTATAAGAAAACGACAAGTGATACTAATAGCTATACTTATTAGTATACGAAGATTTCTCAAGAGTTTTAATTTAGACAAAATTACATAAATGGTCTTTATGACAAATTTTGTGGATGGCTGGTCTCTGTGATTTCAAAATCTTGTAAACACAGTCATTTTAGTTAACGATATTAACTTTTTAAGTTAAATCCCTTCTGAAATGATACATTTGTTATTTCTGCTATATGGACCATTTATATAATTTGCTCCAGTCATAGGGACCATTTATGTAACCTTTTCTATTATTTAAATTATTTATATTTTTGTGATTTATAATTTTCTTGATCGTTTTGTTCAAATATATTTTTAAAATTTTTTTATACATTTTTCCACTTATATTTTTGATATTTTGTTCATATAGTTTTTTTGACGTTTTGTTTGAATACATTTATTAATATTTCTTTTGACTTTTTGTTGAAATAATTTCTTCTAATTTTTTTGATGTTTTATTTTCAAATATACTCTTTTAGTTTTTTTATTAAATTTATTTTGTTTATATTTGTTCAAGATTTCATGGTCATTATAATCATAATTCATAACTTAATTCATTTAGAATCATATTTTCCTTTTTTGCTATATTAATATAGATAATGTTATATAATAATTATTTTTTAATTCAAATATATAACTATATAACACATATTATGATGTATAACTATTATTTTTGTAAAGCTTATTATAAACATTTAAAAGAAAATATAAAAAAACTTGTTAAATGTGAATATGGTTAATATTGATAGGTTAGTTAGAACATATAGGCTAATCGGAATCCAAAACCGATGTCAAGTTATAAATAGACTAATCGAAATTTGTATAACTTGAAAACGAAAAAATGTCTAAAAGATTTAAATAATACAAAAATACTAAAATTAAGTCTATGAAATGACATGGCCGCTCTCGTTAAGACTATAGGACAATCTTAGGTTAACTTATGTGTACCTAATTTATATTAATCATATTTACGTTTAACAAATTTTTTACATTTTTTTTACAAAAAATATTTATAAAAAGCTTTACAAAAATAATATCTATACAACCTTATATGTGTTAGCTAGTTATATATGAATTATTGAATAATATTTATAAAACCTTATCTATATTAAAAGAACAAAAAAAATATATGATTGTAAGTGAATTAAGTTAGGAATTATGATTATGGGTGACCATAAAATCTTTGACAAATATAAACAACTAAAATGTTTAAAAAACAAAAACATTAAGATATATTCGAACAAAAAATCAAAAAAATTAAAAGAAATTATTCAAACAGAAAGTCATAACAAATATTAATACATGCATTCGAACAAAATGTTAAAAAAATCTAAATCATAGAAATATAAATAAAAATAATAATAAATAATAGACTAAGTTACATAAATGGTCCCTTGAAACAAAATACATAAATGGTCCTAACAAAAATGCATTTCACAGGTGATTTTTTTTAAACAACAAATCTAACAACCTACTCTTAAACTATTCATTAAATTCACTTATGTTTACGATGCAGTTTGAACCATCAACCTTAAGGAGGGAGGACAACACCAGATATCACTGGGCTAGAAGCTTTTCGGTAAATTTCATAAGGAATTTAACTAAAAAAGTTATCAGCGTTAGCCAAAAAACCATCTTTATAAAAAATTTAAATCACAGGGACCATCTATATATATAATTTGTCATAAAAATCATAATTGATCAAGTTAACCACATTATATAATTTTGGTTTTAATTTAATAGGCATAAAATACATAAATCCGTGTCTTTAATTTAATAGGCATAAAATACATAAATCCGTATTCACATTGGAAGTAAAACCAAGAAATTAAAATAATGAACGTAGATAAGGTTGGAGATGACGTAATTCATTGGGTTAAACCCATGCTTTGGAAGGCTAACTTTCATGTGTCATGTTTAAATCCAAACCATAACCAACCTTTAAGAAAAGGCTTAATTGAATTCGATGAGTTCAAATTATCCGTATTTTAGAAAATATTTGTTTAAAGACAAGAGAATAAATGTAAGATCTTGAAATTATAATAAAAATATGGTAAATTATAGAGAAAACTTCATAAATGATCCCTATAGTTTCATAAAATCTGAAGTTTAGTCCTTCAGTTCAAAACACCTCACAGATGGTCATTGTGGTTTCAAAACTTTTAACAAATGGTCCTTATAGCTGATGCCGTCATCTTTGGCCGTTAATAAAATGACATTTTCGTCATTTCACAAAACATAGACCACTAATGACTTGATAGGGTAATATACTTTTTGAAATGTACACATTTAGTCCTTATTCTTTTTTTCTTGTAAAATAAACCCTTATACTTTAATAATATGTACACATTAGGTCATTTTCACCGGATTCTACAGGTTTTGCTGACGTGGAGGGTTTATTTTACAAAAAAAAAGAATAAGGACTAAATGTGTACATTTCAAAAAGTATCTTACCCTATCAAGTCATTTTCCCTTTCTTTTATTTTGTTGACGTGAAATACCCAGGTGGCATCCACATATCCACAACAAGATTTTTTCAACTTTTATTCATCATGAAAAAGATTGAGAACCCCGATCTCTGGCGACTCCTTTGTGTGTTCCTACACATCACTGGTAGCAAGGATGAATGATGGCAAAAACAGCAAGGTCGAAGGGGGAGGCAGGAGGAAGTAGAGACGGTAATTGGCGGCGAGGAGCTGCTCTGGTAGCCCCCTCGTCGATTCTTTCTTCTTTTTCTGGCAACATATCTCAAAGATGGAGGCAAAGAGAGACAGATCGGAGAAACACAACAGGTAAAGGGTGTTTGACTGTTGCTGTTCGACCGGAAGGAAGAGAGACGAGAAAGAGAAGGGTCGCCGCCCTTTTCTTGTTGCTGGAGAATCACCCACCTCCGGTGACTAAGCTAATTAATTGCTATTTAGTGCCACTTGTGCTTCTACATCAGCAAAACTTGTATAATTCGGTGAAAATGACCTAATGTGTACATATTAATAAAGTATAAGGGTTTATTTTACAAAAAAAAAGAATAAGGACTAAATGTGTACAATTCAAAAAGTATCTTACCCTATCAAGTCATTTTCCCTAAAAGAAAATTCGTGTATGACCGGTATACCGGGTATAGCCGGTCACAAGGACTGATTCGTTACAAAAAATAAAGTATAAGAGTTTATTTTACAAGAAAAAAAGAATAATGACTAAATGTTTACATTTCAAAAAATATCTTACCCTATCAAGTCATTTTCCCTTGTTTTATTATTCAAAAAAACATAATTATTTAACATATAAAGGCTCTCTTTCTCTCTCTCTCTCTCTCTCTCTCTCTCTCTCTCCCTCTCTCTCTCTCTCTCTCTCTCTCTCTCCCTCTCTCTCTTTCTCTCCAACCCATTTACCTATCTTCTTCTTTCTTCTAAGGTCATCTCTGTCATAACTGGAAATTTTGTGTCATGTAATCTATACATTCAACCTAATGTGAATCAAAAACTTCAATCAAATACAATATACAAATACTACAAATAGTCAGCAAACAATTGGAAAAACCTAGAAGTTCCAAGTTAAGTCCATTTTGGACTAGAACTTCCTTATTGGATCCAAATGGACCAATAAACTTCCAATTGGACTATCATGGGCTTAGGACCCTAATTGGGCTCTAATTGGACCCACATTCGTTTATTTCAATATTTTGGGCTAGGTAGAACCTAGAATGAAATAAATCACAAGCTTTGATCCATAATTTAACCTAACCTAGCTTAATGAAGCATAAAAATCACAATTTTATTTTATAAGGCCAATAAATACCCTAAACTACCTCTAATGTTGGGCTTAGGGGCAAAAAGCCCAATTTTTCCTTCTTCCCTTCCTCATTCTCGGCCCAAGGCCAAAATCCAAGAAGATGAGGAAGAGTTGACTATTTGCTTGCCACCTCACTATTACCCATAGGACTTCCATGCATTATTTCCCATTCTTCCATGCAAATCACTTCAAGATCACATCTCTTCTTCTCTCCTCTCTCATTCTCGGCCGAACACCCACTCACACACACCAAAACTCTCTCAAAATCCTCTCTAGAACACTCAAGAACATCTCTCCCTCTCCACTCAAAAATCTCGAGTTCTAGGAAGCCTTCAAGAGGAAATCTCCACAAAATTCTTCATCTAAGGTAAGATATTGCATGGATCTATGATTCAAATTCTTTTTGTTATCAAAATCCTTTCCTAAACTATGCAAAAATCGTGATCTTGCACCCTAGAACCATCTCAAACTCGAGATCCACCAAGGAAAGGTGCTAAGGCCAAAAATCATCAAGTTTTCTTCCATCTTTTCTTCCAAAAACCGAAACAACACCCAAGGTGAGTTTCATATCCCCTTATTTTCGATTTTTGTGAGTTTTTATGGGGGAGAATACAAGAAAATGTGAAGATCCATCATTATGTGTATGTTGTGGTTGATTTCTATGCTTATTTGTATTTTTGCATGATTTTATTGATAGATCTAGGGTGATGTGCTAAAAACCGAGACATACATTTTATCATAGCACAAAATAGACTATCACATGCAATGTATACTAAGAAAATGGCTAAATAGCTTAACAACATTTAACTTGGGCTAAAAACTCATTTTTTTGACATAAAATGTTGAAAATGCAAAGTTGAAGGGCCTAATATGAAACATTTCGAAATCTGATGGGTGTGATGAGTCAAAACAGTTTGCATAATGTATTTTTCTGAAAATATGCTATTTAGAGGGTTAAAAACATAAATTCCAAGCTTATTGGGCTAAACATGACATTTTCGGCCCAATAAGGCCCAATATGCGAAATTTTCTAAATTGGAGGACCAAAACTGCATTTTTCTGTAAAACAGTGGGCTACAAGTGTTCCATACGCTTTTCAAGGGTTTAAAATGCTTTCCAAATTTAAAGGGGACCAAAATTGTAAAATTTTTCCAAATTGGGTCAAAAATGTAAAAGTTGCGAAAAATAGGGGTTATAACAGAGAAAACTGAAGTTTCAAGGGCTTAAACTGTTTTCTATGATAATTTTGCTGGAAAATACTCATTTCAATAATTTTTGGTATAAAAATGTCAAGAAAATTTATTTAAGGACCAAACCGGAAAGTTTTTAAATAAAGGGGTAAAAAGAGTAAATTCTTCAATTAAGGAGGGGCTGAAAACAGAAAATCTTCAAGGCTAGTTAATATATGCAATTTGACCAATTGATGGTAACACGCTTGTCGACAAAATACAATATACTACAATACCAAAAGTCGTTGTCAAACGAATTGGTTCGGTCTCGAACCAATAAAAATCCAAAATCACTAACACGACGAAGCTACGACATTTCGATTCATAACCATAACGATTACGATTACATGCGAGTGTGCACAGACGTCTACGCACCATCTTTGGGCCCCAAAAGTGTAAAATCTTGTCTGTTGAGCCTAGCTAGCCCAACGACCTGATCTTAAGGCCCGAAGGTCTCTCTCTCTTACGAAGTGTTGGGTTTTACCGACCCTACATGACGTAACAGGACTTTCAATGGCAATATGCTGCTGGTCCCCAAGGGTCCTTCAGTGCTGCTAGTAAAGTCTGTAACTCACGATTGCGAGTTGGGCTTCGGGCCCTTCGCAATTGCATTTGGTCTCGGACGACGCGGGGAAACCCTGAAGGTTTCGTACCTTTTTCCTTCCCTCCGGTCGTGGGACTTAACAAGTCCGGGAGGATCGAGTCGCGTGAAGATTTACGAGTGACGCCTATAAGGATCGCTTGTAAGGTTGTTGACTTGTCGTTTTCACTAACGCTTGTCCCAACACTTCACCACCCTCTGTACCCTCGATGCCTCCGGAATACAACGATACAACGATGGGAAAACGTCGGGTTTTCCTAGGATTTCTATAACGATTACAAATTTCCGGTCGAATGTCACAATTCTTACGCTTATATCTATAGAATTCAAACAAGCATACTCATGGATCATCACTTATTATTTTTACGCCAATCAATTTCTAGAAAATATCGGATTTTCTAAAGGTTTTCAAACAAGACATCGGATTTCAAACTCTACTTATGAACTCACCAACATTTCATATGTTGACGTTTTTCAAAATACTTGTATTCTCAGGTAACAGATAAAGTGAAGATGATTTGTACTCGTTGACGTTTTGAGATGAATTATGTAGTACCAAACAGTTATTTCTTTGAATGAAATTTTTGGAACAATGTAATGAATGTAAACGTTACCAGTTGTACCAATTCCAAATGTTGGTGATGTATGATGTTATGTTTCATATATATGCATTGTAATGGTATTCAATGAGTCACGATAGCCCCCGGACGTTTCCGCCGTCTGGTTCGGGGGTGTGACAATCTCCAATGGATTAAACTCATTGAGAGTTGTATGGATTGACATGTAGGAAAGAGAATATACACATTCAATTTAATTCTTAAAAAATTCATAAATTTTCATTACAATTCTATTGCACCGTTCAATGGTCATTCAACTCCACACACACTCTCTCTTCTATATTATATTCACATTTAATCTCTTAAACCCTCATATAACTCCTATTGTAGATATAATAACCTAATATACAAAGGTCTCTCTCTCTCTCTCTCTCTCTCTCTCTCTAACCCCTTTACCTATCGTCTTCTTCCTTCTAAGGCCATCTCCAATGGATTAAACCCATGAAGAGTTGTATATCTGTAGGAAAGAGAATATACACATTCAATTTAATTCTTAAAAAAATCATAAATTTTCATTACAATTCTATTACACCGTTCAATAGCCATTCAACTCCACACACTCTCTCTTCTATATTATATTCACATTTAATCTACTAAACCCTCATACATCTCCCATTGTGGATGGCCTAATATACAAAGGTATCTCTCTCACTCTCTCTCTCTCTCTCTGTCTCTCTTTCTCTCCATCCCATTTACCTATCGTCTTCTTCCTTCTAAGGCCATCTCCAATTGATTAAACCAATGGAGAGTTGTATGCATTGCCATGTAGGAAAGAGAATATACACATTCAATTTAATTCTTAAAAAATTCATAAATTTTCATTACAATTCTATTGCATCGTTCAATTACTATTCAACTCTACACACTCTCTCTTCTATATTATATTCACATTTAATCTATTAAACCCTCATACAACTCCCATTGTGGATGGCCTAATATACAAAGGTCTCTCTCTCTCTCTCTCTCTCTCTCTCTCTCTCTCTCTCTCCAATCGTCTTCTTCATTCTAAGGCCATCTCCAATGGATTAAACCTAGACCTGGAAAACGTGTCGTGTCGTATCGGGTTTGTGTAGTGTCAATACTCAATATATTAAACGGGTTGGAAGGGTTTGACCATAACTCGACCCATTTTAGTTATCGTGTCGTGCCGTGTCAACCCGTTTATTTTCATGTCGGTTTCATATCGAGTTTCAGGTTAAGGTTTAGACCTTGTAAATATGTTGTGTCATGTTGGGTTGAAATATTTTAAAGGTTGGAAAGTAGGAGTTGTGGAGGCAAGATAGAAAAAATTAAACATTGGAGTTATAAGATAGAATGAAAAAATTTATAGTAAGTTTAGAAGGAAAAATGAAAAAAGTTAAAGTTGGGGAGCAAAAGGGATAGATGGTGAGGATGACTAAAATTAAGTAACATTGAAATTTTGAATATTACTTCTAATTATTGAGTTTGACCCACTACAAGTCTATGGCGTATAATATATTTATAAAAGTATGAAATTTACAATAAAGAATATATAACTAAACGGGTCATATTCGAGTCATCTTCGAGTTGAAAGTGTTGACCCTAACCCAACCCGTTTAATTATTGTTTCGTGTCGTGTCAACCCATTTACATAAACGTGTTGAAATCTCTAACCCTAACCCACTAATTTCGTGTTGGGTTCGTGTCAGATTTTCGTATCGTGTCATGTTTTGCCAAGTCTAATTAAACCTATGGAGAGTTGTATGGATTGCCATATAGTGTATATATATAAAAAAATTATTATCTAAATGGTTTTTAGGGCGTAAAGTTGGTTCAAACTTCCAATGCATTCTTTTCGATCTTGTACCCACGGAGCGGTACACTGAACACCAACCCAATCGAGACGAAAAAAAGAAAGAATAGCAACTACATCAACAACCTTGATTCCTGACGTGAACGGCCGCTTTCTTGGAACTAATTCATAGGCGCTTGAAATTCGTTATAGAACTAACACTATATAAACAAATATAACAAGTGTGCAATACGCAGCATCAACCAACGGAAAAACGTAGTCACGGACTGTGCTATAATGCACCCCAAAAAGGGAAGAGCTCCTTCTCAATCCCATTCGTACCATGTCTACTTCTTTACTATGGATCATGAAGGAGAACTCATTTTCATTTCATCTTGTGACTCATTCTCTTCGATCTTCTCTTTGATTGCTTTTGAAAACGTCTTTTTAACTGAACTACAATGGTCTGATTCTTTTGAAGAAGATATGTAGGCAATTCGGCGTATACCCGGATGCGACCCCATCCACTAAGTACTTTGAAAGTTCAAGAATTACAAGAAATAATAGTAAAAAGATGAAAAACAAACAAGAAACAATTCAATCCAAATCTTCTTATAAGTTGACTATGATATGTGCAAGATCTTCTTATTATTCTACAATTTCTAGTTCGCTAGTTCAGCTATCAGAGGATATTGATTTTCTGTATAATGATTTAAAAAGCACTCAGAAATATAATCTATCTAAGAAAGAGTTATGTAATCTTCAACAGATATTGCTTTCAGGTCTTAATTAATAAATTTATAGTTAGACTTTGTTTCCTGCAACCAAGCTTTTCCTTTCCGAAATCGAGAAAGAGCCTTAATGCCTAATCAATGGAAAGGTCTTCGAAACTATGAATCTTTCATCTCTTCTCCTCCCGCGATAAGGACGTGTCTAAGGATGCTACTTCGGCAGCTCAAAAGATAAAAAAGTGACTTGCTTGTTATTGCTAATTGAACAAGTCTATACAGAAGAATAAATGATATTTCTTTTAATCTTTATTATATTTGTCTTTGAGAGACCCTTTTTTTCTTTTCACCCAGGGCCCATATATGTTTGGACCAACCCTGCTTGCAGTTGCAGCCATGTAAGTTGTCTAGGTTTTGTGATCTTCATGGTCTTATTGGTAACCTTTTAAAGAAAATTCAATTCTATTAGGTTGGTTTAACAAAAAAAAAAAATCAAATATATTATTCTCAACCTAACCCTAATACATCAAGTAAAATCAAAATTAATTGTAGAACTATCAAAAGAATATTTAGTTCACACAAATTATATTATCTTGTTTTCTAACAAATTACATTTTCGCTAAAATAGTCGTAACGAGAAATATATAAATATAATTGAGTTAGAACTTTGATGTAACACCCGTGTTCCAGTATGGTTTAGTATTTATTCTCTATGGCTAGAGATGGAGTTTTTGGGAAAAACTTTGTACCATGGTGTGGAGCAAGGATGCCTACGACGTGGCATTGTATAAGTGGTACGTGTATTTTATTGAGCCACCAAGAAGTGGTAACTGATCATGCCCAAGCTCATGACTCTTTTAGGGTTCCCTTCGTATTTAAGCCTCTCTATCTCGGTTCAAGGGTTCATTTCTCATCCTCTATCCCTATTAACCTCAAAAAAACCCTAATCCTTTCCCTCTTGGTGGTTTTGTCTCATTTTGGGTGGTTTTAGTGCTCTTGGGAAGGAGGTAAGGAAGCATTGGTGTAATGATCAAGTAAGCAACACTTTATCATCTTTGTTATCACCTTCTAGACCATTTGTAAGGATTCAAGTATATATCTTTTGAATTATTCCCTTAGATATAGGTTGTTTTGGACCCTTTTTTGTTCATTGGGTTCATTAAGTGAATGGATGGAATAAAGTTGGCAACTTTATTTCTCTTTAGTGTCCCTTGAGCATCATATCTTATGGATTTGAAGTTTGGTGTTCATTAGTGAATCTTGCATAAGTTTAGGTCATTTTGTTGCCATTTGACCTAAAATGAGTTAAGGACATGCATGGGGCATACATGTCCATCAAGTAATCATTTTTATGGACCTTTGGTTCCCTTTTAGTTTCTAGAAGAGTTGGGGTTAAGGGTTTTTTCGTATTAAGGGCTTAATGTTTAAGATATTTTTGATTTTGTCTTTATTTGGACCTAGGGTTTGAGATCTTGATCTCTTTGGGTGTCCTAATGAGTAAATTTGGAAAATTTATTCATTTAGACCATAGTTTGGACTAGATATCAACTTTGGAGCTCTTGAAATCGAGGAAGGCATCTTAATCCATTAGCCTGCTGGAAACCCTGTGCCCACGACATGGCCATAGCTCGCCACGACGTGGCGACTGGGAATTTCCCGTAAGTTGGCTAGGTCAAGGCCACGGTGGGCCAAGGAATGCCATGGCATGGCGGTCAGCTAAAGTCAAATTTTACCATTAACTTTTGGTATGGGTTGACTTTTTGGCCAATCTCTATTTTTGGAAGGTTTAGGGTTTGCCTTGTGTGGATTGGCAGGAGGCGTTATGCACCCATCTTTTGTGAAACATCCCACAATAATAATAAATTTTTTTCATTCAAAATTCATTCAAACCATTCATTAATTAACCCATACAAATCATAGTATTAAATCATCAGAGTATAAAATATTTCAAATGCGGAATCCATGAGGGGAGGATGTTGTGCCATCATGCCGAGCCCTCCCCTTTGGAAATGGAAGTACCTGAAACCATAAACACAAACTGTAAGCGTAAACTTAGTGAGTTCACCAAGTACCACATGCGATACATGAAAGAAGATAAATACTATGGGCCAAATCATAGTCTGTTCGTTCAGTGTCGAGGGCCAAATATCAGTCTTGCATATAAATACCAGGGGCTAGATCCTGGTCTTTCATATAATTGTCAGGCGTCAAATCATGTTCTTTCATATAAATGTTAGGGGCCAGATCCTGGTCTTCCATATAATCATCATGTAACACCTGGTTCCTGGTATGTATTTTAATCTAAGAATTTTTGCATTTTTAGTTGTGACTCGGCGAGTTGTAGGCCCGACTCGCCGAGTAGAGTCGAGATATTGAGCACGTTTAACTTGGAAACTCGGCGAGTCCATATCCTAGACTCGGCGAATCCGCCAGTCTGGAAGAAACCCTAGATCCACGGGTTTTGCATCCTATTTAAACCGTGTTATGAGCCCCAAACTCGCCTCCTTCACTCTTAGAGCATCCTTTAACAAACCCTAACCCTCCCCTATGTGGTTTGAGTGTTTGTGTGCTTTTCCTTGAAGTTTGAAGAAGAGAAAGGAAGGACCAAGGAGAAGGACAAGAGCAAGGATCTAGAACACAATCCAGAGTCCATTGAGGTATATTTCAGATCTTTTCTATTGCCATGATGATTTTTTCTTTTAGAAACCCCATTTAAGCCATCTTTATCCATTTCATAGCTTGATTGTAATATAGAGATCATATTGAGGGGAATGGCCTTTGAATCTAGCTAGGTTTGAGCTTCAAGAGCTCAGATCTACTGCCTTTATGGAGCCATTTTGCATGAAAGCCCTAGATCTACTCTTTTAAGTGTCTTTTGAGCCTTTAAATACCTTTTCATGCATATGTACACGTAAATTTGGAAACTTTACGTGGTAAACAAGCCTTAGGAACCCAGATCTATAAATTATATGCAGTGGTTTTGAACATAATCGATTGTATAGAAGTTGCATGCAACCGACTCAGCGAGTCGTTCTTCAGACTCGGCGAGTTGGATTGCGAGTCCTCGAGTTTTTTCCCTTCTATGTATTATGCCGAGTGGAACCAGTGAGTTTTAGGGGGACTCAGTGAGTCGGAGATCGGACTCATCCATGTAGGGACTCAGTGAGTCAATGCCCTCCCTGACTCGGCGAGTCCAAGACAATCTTCATATCTCAAGAACAGACTCGACGAGTTGTTTATACAACTCGGTGAGTCCCAGTTGGAGTGTTCATATGATGAAGGAGAACTCGACGATTTGTTCATACAAGTCGGCAATTCGGATGCAGATTGACTAAGTGTTTGTATCAAGGAGGAACTCGTCGAGTCTATGCCAAACTCGACGAGTAGTAGCGAGCAGAATTGAGAAATGAGACTAGAGACTCAACGAGTTGGTGACCCAACTCGACGAGTCAGGTCAACTGTATGTTGACTTTGACCAAGAGTTTGACTTTGACTAGGGGTAAAATAGTCATTTTATCCTTAGTATAGTTATCAGTATTTGATTGAGTGTACTTCTGGAAATTGTAGCCGGGGTGAAATCGGAGCAGCAGCAGACAGATTCCAGAGCAGTTCATTCAGTAGCTAGACTATGAGGTGAGTCTTCCTTCCAGTAGGAACAGGTCTACGGCCACAATGTCAGCCCGTTTAGTTAGCAGTAGTTCCGGACCTCGGTCCGATGTAGTACTTAGATTGCTTGATGTCTTTGTGATTCAAGTATGTTTTGTATTATGTGTTTCGGACTTCGATCCGATATATGTGCTTATGCTAGTTGATATGTTTATGCTATGCCACATTATGCTCAGTCAGTTTCCGGACTTCGGTCCGATGCAGGGGACAAGGTCCCAGTCAGTTCCAGATTTCGATCCAATGCAGTTAGTTCCGGACTTCGGTCTGATGCAGTTTCCGGGCTTCGGTCCGATGTAGTGGGCAAGGCCCTAGTTATTTCCGAACTATGGTCCGATGCAGTTTCCGGACTTCGGTCCGATGCAGTGGGCAAGGCCCAATATGTGTTTATATGTTATTGTATGGTATGTGGTAGTTTGGGGGAGCTTACTAAGCTTCGTGGTTACAGTTTCAGTTTTGGTTTCTAATACTTCCGCAAGTAAAGGGAAGAGCTCGGGATGATGGCATCGCACATACCACAGCTTCAATTTTTTTTTTTGTCCTGGGAGTTGATTTAGCTTTTCATTGACATGATTTGATACAGTCTTGATACATTGACGTATGGATTTTATTCTATGGTATTGATCTAATGATTTTAGTAATGATTAAACAAAAAATTTTGGGTCATATTTTGGGATGTTACACATCACAACACATCCAAGATTCTATACAATAAACAATATGCCGACATTGGTGCCTTCGACCCATGGATCTAGTGAGGAAACTCACCTAAATTACTGAAAAACCCAAATAAATGCTCGGGCTGCTAGATTGGAGAAATCCCCATGCTAAGTAAACAATAAAGTCCCAGTTAATAATTGAGATATTGTCACACCCCAAACCAGAACGACAGAAACATCCGGGGGCGGATGACTTAATGTATAGTATCATAACAATTGAATAATAGAGATCAAAGCATTACAACCATTACATTGAAAAATAATATGTTTACATTGTACTCATAATACTGTTTACATAATATCATGTGCATACGACCAAAATGAATAACGAGATGTGACGATGTCCCATCCACCAAAAATCCTTGTGGTTACATGTTTACTGGTTTCCTGAGAATACAAGTGATTTCGAAAAGTGTCATCAATTAAGTTGGTGAGTTCATAAGTGGTTTTGTATGCGAAGGAGTCTGCAACTGTTTCATGTAAAAAGATAGTGCGTACTTCCAGAAAATCCAATATTTTCTTATAAATGAACTGTAAGTCTTACTCCAAAGACTAAATGTTGTACTAAAAATAGTGTTATGTAAATTTATCATTTTATATAAAATAACTTGAATGTATGATAGCCCGTAAATCATACGTGTTGTCGATACTCTATGTGAGTTATTATCACCATACTAATACGACTAGTGGGTGAAAGATGTTCTTCAAGCGTCAGAACTATTACAACATTTGTCACCCCAAATCTGCCAATCTAACTGCAACTAACAGTTTAGCTGCGGGGTTGCCAATCCCGTATAGAGACTCTAGTTATACACAAGTGTTACGCTCTCCGTACAAGAGACTCTAGTTATAATTCAGGACTTTAGTGGGTACTCTGTTAGGTACAATGAAGTAGTGTCTCACAAGTCTGTATCAACTGGCTTACATCTATAGTACTGAAAATTCGTTATCTTGTAAGTAAATTAATTATACCTTTAATAATTATTTATTTCTTCTGAAATGATAGTGTAGTGTTTGTAACTCCTATACTATACCAATTATAGTTTTTCATGTCTGTTTGTCAAGAACATTTAGATAAACATTTATATAAACACATGGTAAATATTTTGTCTAGTTTCAAAATGTAGAGTCGACATCATAATTTTTTTGGGTTGTAACCCACGAAGTAGTGAA
Organism: Lactuca saligna; assembly: GCF_052625555.1. Lineage (NCBI taxonomy): Eukaryota > Viridiplantae > Streptophyta > Magnoliopsida > Asterales > Asteraceae > Lactuca > Lactuca saligna. The sequence continues at coordinate 143,606,771 of NC_136420.1, forward strand.
ATACTAAAATATACTCCTATTTGTAATAAAAGTTATATTTTATTAAAAAGCTTCAAAACCCAAGGAGTTTTGCAAATCATAAATTTTCTTATGATCTTATAACATAGATTGTGCTTTTTTTGTTAGTTTTGCATTTTAAAACTAATATATCACATATATTTAGGGAAAGCTAGTGATAACGACATATTATATAAACAATATGTCATATTTTAACATAAAGATGAAACATGCAAATATTTGTATGATAAACAATTTTGACTTGTATCCCCCCCCCCCCCCCCCTCTAAAAACATGAAAAATCTTGAAAATTTATGGGGTATCAACTCACCTTGAGTAGATTTGTGGGTTGCTTAAGGAGATGGTGTGAAGATTTGAAGCCTAAACACTTGAATGAGATTGTTGAACTTCCTTGGAAAGAGTATTGTCCTAAGTTTTTAACACATATTAATGTGTGTAAAGATGATGAAACCAACATAAATATATATATATATATATATATATATATATATATATATATATGTATATATATATATATATATATATATATATATATATATATATATATATATATATATATAAACACTAGGGTATCATGAAAATACTTACCCAAAAATCTAAGGATTAACTTGTAGCTTAAAATCCTTTGAAACTTGGAAATGAAATTTTAAGAGGAGAAGGAAAGTTAATAGGAAGTAGGATGGAGAAATGGTGTGGTTTAGGTGCATCCTATGGCTTTTAAGAAGGAAATGTGATAAGACTCATACCTAGTTATTTGTTGGATAATATATTTATTCATTGGAGGTTTGCTTGGTATATTGTCGAATTGTGCATGGGAAACGGGTGAGGCATCTAATCATAAAGTCAACACTTTTATCTACATTTCCTCTGCTTTGGCCGAAAACCCCTAAAAACCCCCTAATATGACCAAAATCACATGTGATTTTGGTCCTTGGGATGGTTTGACCACATGATTTCGGTCCTAGTGGTTTTGGCTTGGAGATTTCGGCCTAGGCATGTGTTTTAGGCTTGATTTCAGTCCTACTTTCCCCCACAAAGGTGTTTTCGGCCTTAGTGGGGTTCTAGGGTGGTGTTTCCGGTCTTAGTGGGGAGGGGGGGGGGGGGGGTTTAGGCCTAAAACACTTAAAATATGTGGTCCCATCTTGATATATTCTAGCTTGTTGCTTTGTGAATTACGACATGGTTTCTTAAAGCAAATATATATATATATATATATATATATATATATATGTGTGTGTGTGTGTGTGTATGTGTATGTGTGTTAAATTGTAAAAACAATGCCCTTTTGGCTTTCAAAGTTTTATTACAACAAGGCTACACTGTGAATTCACTTGTACATAAAATCTTTTAGGGTTGTTTGACTAAAAATTTTCACATTGTCACATCATCCCCCGTTAGAGGGAATTTTGTCCCGAAATTTGTATCTTGGATGGGTTTTTGCAACTTAGAGGAAAATTTATGGTTATTTCTATCTCATCTGATCTTCCCGCTCCCAAGTGAATCCATGCCCTCACTTGGCGTTCCAACAGACCTTCACTATTGGTATACGACTTTGTTTTGTCCTTTTAACTTTCCTGTCCATAATTTCAACAGGTTCCTCTATGACGTGTAGACTCTCGTTTACCTCGATCTCGTCAAGTGGGACCACAAGAGTCTCTTCGGATAGACACTTCTTTAGGTTGGACATGTGGAAGACGGGATGTACATTATTAAGTTTCTATGGTAGACGTAGCTTGTAAGCCACCGGGCCGATTCTAGCGAGGATCTCGAATGGACCAATGTACCTTGGATTTAGCTTCCGACGTTTGCCAAAATGTATCATTCACTTCCAGGGCGAGACCTTCAACAACACGCGGTCACCTACCTAGAATTCTAAGGGTTTCGTCGCTTATCAGCATAGCTCTTTTGCCGATCCCGGGATGCCTTTAATCGTTCACGAATCTAAACGATCTTTTCCATAGTTTTGTGTATGATCTTCGGGTCGGTGAGAGTGCTATCAGGCACTTGCCTCTTGGCTTGTTGTATGTCACCCACTTCAGCCCAACACAAAGGGGATATGTACCTGTGTCCATAGAGAGCTTCAAATGACGCGACTTTGATGCTAGTGTGATAGCTATTATTGTAGGAGAATTCAACGAGTAGCTAGTGAGTATCTCAGTCCTTACCAATGTCTGTCACAAATGCCCTCAACATGTCTTCTAACGTCAGTATGGTCCTTTCACTTTGACTTTCTGTTTGAGGGTGGTTGGCTGTACTCATATTGAGTTTGGTTCCCAAGCACTTTTGTAGCGACTTCCAGAATCGGTAGGTGAATCTACTATCTCGGTCGGAGATAACAGATATTGGCACACTATGTAGTCGCACGATTTCTTTAATGTATGTCCTTGTGAGCCTTTCCATCTTGTCGATCTCCTTTATTGGTAGGAAGTGTGCAAATTTGGTTAACTTGTCGATGATTACCCAGATGGTGTCAAGTCCACCCGTCGTCTTGGGTAGCTTGGTTATGAAGTCCATGGTTATCCGCTCCCACTTCCATTCGGGTATGTCTGGTTGCTGAAGCAAACCCGAGGGCTTTTGATATTCTACCTTGACCTTTGCACAAGGCAGACACTTTCCCACATTGGTATCGATCTCTGCTTTCCTTTCTGGCCACCAATAAAGTTGCTTGAGGTCCAAATGTATTTTGTCTGAACCAGGATGAACGGAGTATTTTGTCTTGTGACCCTAGTTCATGACCATGTCTCTGTAACCGCCGAAATCCGGTGTCCAGATTAGATCCATGAAGTAGGGAGTTTCGTCATCCCCGACTTCGAAGTTTTTATCTATTCACCGCAATGTCTCCTCTGTGATGTTCTCGGTTTTCAAGGCTTCTAGTTGTGCCTCCTTGATTTACGCGGACAGGTGTGAATGGATGGTCATAGTTAATGACTTTACTTGGCGACCCGAGTATTCTTTTCGACTTAGGGCGTCTACCACCATGTTAGCATTGCTAGATGATAACGAATTTTGCATTCGTAGTCATTTAGCAGTTCACCCATCGTCGTAGTCTCATGTTGAGCTCCTTTTGATTGAGAATGTGCTGGAGACTTTTATGGTCTATGAAGATGGTGCATTTCGTGTCGTAGAGGTAGTGTCACCAAATCTTCATTGCAAATACCACCACTCCCAGTTCGAGGTCGTGTGTGGTGTAGTTGACCTCATGAGTCTTGAGTTGTCTTGAGGCATAGGCGATGACCTTTCCTCGTTGCATAAGCACACACCCCAGACCTTTCTTGGAGGCATCACCGTATACCACAAAGTCTACGATCCCTTCTAAGAGAGACAAGATTGGAGCAATGCACAAAGCTTGCTTAAGCATCTGAAAGGTGGTTTTTTGTTTATTCCCCCAACTTAACGTCACTCCCTTCTGAGTCAAGGTAGTGACCAGCTTCGCGATCTTAGAGAAGTTTTGGATGAGTCTTCGGTAATAGCCGGCCATCCCCAAAAACTGGTGTATCTCCGTTGGTGTTCTAGGTGTTGCCTAGTTTTCAATCGCCTTAACTTTAGAGGAGTCCACATGTATCCCTTCCTTGCTAATTACGTGCCCCAAGAAGTCTACTTTTCGGATCCAGAATTTGCATTTTAAGAACTTTGAGTATAACTTTTCTACCCTTAACGTCTCCAAAACCTGTCGTAGATGTTCACTATATTCTTCCTTTCTTTGTGAGTAGATTAATATGTTGTCGATGAATACAATTATAAATTTATCGAGATAAGGTCGGCACACACGGTTCATTAAATCCATGAACACTGTTGGTGCATTAATCAAGCTGAAGGGCATCACTACAAACTCGTAGTGATCTTAGTGAGTTCTGAATGCCATCTTAGGAACATCTTCCTTCTGAATTTGCAGATGATGGTATCCCGACCTTAGATTGATCTTTGAGAAGTAGCTCGATCCTTGTTGTTGATCAAATAAGTCGATGATTCGGGGTAGGGGATAGCAATTCTTGATAGTGAGCTTGTCTAGTTCTCGATAGTCAATGCACATACAAAACGATATGTCCTTCTTTCTCATGAACAAGATTGGTGCTCCCCAAGATGAGAAGCTCGGTCTGATAAATCCCTTGCTCATCAGCTAATTCAATTGACTGGAAAGTTCCTGCATTTCAACTGGTGCTAAGTAGTATGGGGATTTGGCTATGGGCGTAGCTCCGGGGACTAGGTCGATTCTGAATTCGACTTGGCGTATAGGTGGTATTCCTAGAAGGTCCTCTAGGAATATATCTGGAAAATTACAGACCTTGGGAATATCTTTGGTGTCTTTCACCTTTTTTTTCTCGTCCACCATGTGGGCTAAAAAGGCATGGTATTCCTTGCACAGATACTTCTCAGCCTTGATGAAAGAGATGATTTGTAGATTTGTGTCGGGTTTGTCTCCATAAATGACGAGGGTTTCCTTTTTTGGTAGGTTAAGGCAGACGACCTTTTCGTAACATAGAATATCGGCATGATGGGGGCTTAACCAATTCATGATGATGATGACATCGAAACTACTTATTGTGACTATCATCAGGTCGATTCGAAAGGAATGATTTTCTAGAGTTAGTGTGCATGTGCTTTATGTTTTACCATTCGCCATTTCCATGGTGAACATTTCATTTAGTGACTGGGGTTTTTGTTTGAGTTAGTGTTTAAACTGGTGGCGCACGAAGCTTTTCTCCGTGTCACTATCGAATAATATGCATGCATATGAGTTATTTAGGAGGAACGTACCAGTAATCACGGTGGGATCCCTCATACCTTCCTCATGCCCCATTGTTAAAACCCTTCCCATGTTCCTGCCATTTTTGTTTTGTGCCTTCGGGCAGCCCCTCTTGAAATGACCGGTTTCACCCCAACCATAGCAGGTGTAGCCCACTCAAGCATTAGAGGCCTGGATGGTTTGTTGTGCCAGTGCCTTGTAGAAACGGGCCGTGTGCCCCTTCTTGTTGTAGTTATTACAATGTAATTCTCGGCAGGCGCCATGGTGGTGGAAACCGCACTTATCACATTTCGGAAGAGTTCCAGCATATGGGTTGGCTGGACCAGGGGCGGTGATGGCATGGACAACCACAGTTTGCTGCTTCTTGGATGGGTCCTGAGTGGGTTTGCCTTTCTTCTTGTTCCAAAACTTCCTCTTGTTGTTACCTTCTTTTGGTTGCTTGGGTGTAGGGGTTATAATTCCTTGACGATATCCCTGGTCGACCAAAGTTTGTTCCAGGTGTTTGGCAATGTCGAGGGTGCTCAGGTTGGCAGATATGACCATCCCCTGGATCTAAGGGGATAGCCCCCAAATGAAACGCTCCACTTTCTTGGCCTCCGGTGTGACCATTCCTAGGCATGGAGTCCCCAATTCATTGAATCGTGAAGTGTAAGTGGCAATGTCAGAACCTTTCATGGAGTGTTCGCATAGTTCCTGTTCAAGCTTCTACATCTCACTCCCTGGCCAATATTCCTGGAGCATCATTGTTTTCAAGTCCTCCCAACCCATAAAGTTGGCAATAGCCAGAGTCAAATTTTTAATGTGGCTGTTCCACCACGACAAGGCTGAGTCCGCAAATATGCATGCGGCATACTTGACCTTGAACTCATCTGGGCAGGCACAAATCGCAAAGATGGACTCATTCTTTTCAAACCATCTTGTCAGAGTAACAACCCTGTCGTCACCGTGGTACATTCTAGGTTTGTAGTTCATGAAATCCTTGTATGAGCACATCCATGCGTGCCCTTGGTTTTCTCCCTGATTTGAAGTGTCAGTCCTATTTCTGCTTCCATTGGTGTTACTATTGATTTGGGCTACAATAGCAGCCACAACAGGTGTTACGGCTGCTTGGAACACAACAGAATCCATATGTGGTGGTGGTGGCAGGTGGAGCTATTGGTGTTTTGTTCTTGCACCTGTTTGACCTCCTTTGTGGCATACTACTGCCATAAAGTTTAAAGGTGGAATAACGATAAGTTTCTGAGAAGAGTTATGAATCGAGCATTATTGTAATGAATTGCCTTGTTTATGTATGTGTATCAATTCTAGTTGTTCTTGAAAATTGCAAGCAATTCATAACGAATTTTACTATAACAAGTAAACAATTGCATAACAAATAACAACATCTAATGAAATAAAAATCTATACTTAATTCATTAATATTATAGTACTAGTACATAGTTTTTGAAAACTTGACCTTTGATAAGGTCTACATGAAGGAGTAGTACTAATGCTTACTTGTAAATAAAACAAGATATGAGTAGTACATGCCCTACTCACGGTGGGTAGTCTCCTGTGGGCAAGAGGATGAGGTCGAGGTGCCCTGTAACTCTGCTATCCGACGCTCAGTTGCAATCACTCACTCCTCGAGAGCCGTGTACCTCTCCTGATACTCTTGCACTTCCGATCGAGTGGTGGTAATGTCCTCATAAAGAATTTCAAAGAGATAGCATGTCCAAGGGTAGTCCATCTCCAGAAGTCGAGTTCGTACGTCAGTGGCCTCGGTAGCGTCTCCTAGCTCCATGATCCGGTTAGCCGATGCCCTAGTCGGATCTCTGAGGTGGGAGATGTGTTGTACCATGACAGGGAGGGCCTTGCCTATCGGTCCTCCATGGATGAGGTTGTAGAAACCTCGTTGCATGCCATATGGTGAGCGCTGGTGTTGTTGGCGGATCCGTCTTTCCAAGTCTTCCGCCCAACTGGGCGCGGTTCCATGGTAGCCCAAGCGGTGTACGGGAACTCGGGCGACGTAGGGAGGATTTATGACTTCGGATTCCATGTCTGAGTCCTCCTCTTCCTCTTCCTCTTCTTCCTCTACCTCTAGATCGTCTTCGGGATCCTCTTTGGGTTCTTCCTCATGTTCTTCTTCCATTAGTTATTTAGGATCCTCTTCGATCCGCCTACCATTTCCCTGGTTAGGGAAATAGGGGTCTCCGGGCATGTGAGATCCTTCCATGATGTCTGTGTGAGAATGGATATATGAGAAATACAAGAAAAACTTAAGTGTATGATCTTGTAGTGTTCTAAAATACTCTTATAGTATTTTGTGTTTGATTCTAGGATTTTAGGGTTGGTAATTTTTAGATTTGTTACCTACCGCGACCATTCCTAAACACAGGTTGGTCATATCTCATATAAATATAGTTGATCAAGCTATATTTATGCCATATATGATTACATAATTACCCGGGCTTAATCGTAAAGTTTAACTTATCTAAATACTTAAATATGTTTTCTTATTACGACACTGACCTAGTGTGTATGCATTTATGTATACTCTTATAAAAATACTTATATTTTAAAAAGTGTACTTTTAGTCAGAGTGTTTTAGCCCCATTGTATTTATAGTCGTATATCTTACATGGTTTGATATATTTAGTTCACTATAAATAATGCTCTGATACCAATCTGTCACACCACAAACCAAAACGGCGGAAACTTCTGTGGGTGGATGACTTCATGTACACTATCATAACAATTGAATAATAGAGATCTAAATATTACAACCATTACATTGAAAAATAATATGTTTACATCGTACTCATAATATTGTTTACATAATATCATGTGCATATGACAAAATGAATAACGATATGCGACGATGTCCCATCCACCAAAAATCCTTGTGGTTACCTGTTTACTGGTTTCCTGAGAATACAACTGATTTCGAAAAGTGTCAATAATTAAGTTGGTGAGTTCATAAGCGTTTTTGTATGAGAAGGAGTCTGCAACTGTTTCATGTAAAAAGATAGTGTGTACTTCCAGAAAATCCAATATTTTCTTGTAAATGAACTGTAAGTCTTAATCCAAAGACTAAAATGTAAGTAATGTTGTACTAAAAATAGTGTTATGTAAATTTACCATTTTATATAAAATTACTTGAATGTATGATAGCCCATAAATCATATGTGTTGTAGATACTCTATGTGAGTTATTATAACCATACTAATACGACTAGTGGCCTGAAAGATGTTCTTCAAGCGTCGGAACTATTACAACATTTTTCACCCCAGATCTGCCGGTTTAACTGCAGCTAACAATTTAGGTGCGGAGTTGTCAATCCCGTATAGATCTATACACAAGTGTTATGCTCTCCGTACAAGAGACTCTGGTAATAATTCAGGACTTTAGTGGGTACTCTAGTAGGTACAATGTAGTAGTGTCTCCCAAGTCTGTATCAACTGATTTACATCTATAGTACTGAAATTTGTTATCTTGTAACTAAAATAATTATACCTTTAATAATTATTTATTTCTTCTGAAATGATAGTGTAGTGTTTGTAACTCCTATACTATACCAATTATGAACATTTAGATAAACATTTATATAAACACATGGTAAAGATATTGTCTAGTTTCAAAATGTAGAGTCAACATCATAATTTTTTTTGGGTTATAACCCACAAAGTAGTGAAATACTAAAATGTACTCCTATTTGTAATAAAAGTTATATTTTAGTAAAAAGCTTCAAATACCAAGGAATTTTGCAAATCATAAATTTTCTTATGATCTTATAACATAGATTGTGGTTTTTTTTTTGTTAGTTTTGCATTTTAAAACTAATATATCACACATATTTATGGAAAGCTAGTGATAATGACATCTTATATAAACAATATCTCATATTTTAACATAAAGATGAAACATGCAAATATTTGTATGATAAACAATTTTTAATTGTATCCCCTTCCCTCTAAAAACATGAAAAAGCTTGAAAATATGGGGGGTATAAACTCACCATGAGTATATTGTTGGGTTGTTTGAGGAGATGGTGTGAAGATTTGAAGCCTAAACACTTTAATGAGATTGTTGAAATTCCTTGGAAAGAGTATTATCCTAAGTGTTTAACATATATTAATGTGTGTAAAGATGATGAAACTAACATAAAAATGTATATAAACACTATGGTATCACGAAAATGTTGGATTAGGTTTCTAATCCCATAACTATAACTGCGATGCACTTGACCCGATAGTAGCATGGTCGTTTTGGGTTGCCTTCACCAGTGCAATTTGATAGGATGGACTTTTGAGAATAAGGCTATTTGTGATTTATTAATATATATTATAAGTATAATATATTAATTGAGAAATCATATTATTTAATTGGTATTGATCAAGATTTATTTTGGAATTAATTTAGTGATCAAAAGAGACAAATTAAATATATTGGGACTCATTAAGTAAATCAATGATTCTTATAGTGTGGGACAATGATCCATGGTTAATTAGTATGGGCTAAACCAATATGATAGTCCATTGATAGTCCATGGAGGTTTTAACCCATTGATCCTAAGTAATATGAAGGGTCATAGGGCATTAGGGTTTACATGGATGAAACCCTAGCATTTGTAACACTATAAAAGCAATCCCCTAGAGCTAAAAATCGGTTTCCCCAACCATTCTAAGAGAGTGATAATCAGTTTTGAGCTAACTAGCCTATTCTCTCAAGCCTCTTCTTGCATTTGGTGTTTGTGACACATTAGAGGCATCACACTTGTGGTGCTAAAGCTTTCAAAGGCCAAGTACTTCAAACTACATAAGTGGTATTCATCAAACTATGAGTTTTATTTTATATATCCTCTATTGTATGCTAGTTAGGATGTATGCTTTGGAAAATTGAAAATGCATGTATAATTATACAAAACATAGATCCAAAGCATCTAGGGTTGCATGCGCACCATAAGACTGTTATAGTGCTTAAAACCCAACAGTGGTATCAAAGCCTACAATTATTTTCTATTATATTTGATGCTTGTTTATTTTTCAAAACTAAAAAAAATCGATTTGTTGGCCTCCGCTGATGAACTCGTCGAGTCCACCTGCTAACTCGACGAGTCTACTCAGTAAAAGGGCAACTCGACGAGTCAAGTTCATGTACTTGCCGAGTAGACGCTTCTGGTTGTAGAATTTCGAGTTTTTAGCGAGAATTGGTTTAGGATCATTACCACAAAAGTTTTGTATCATAAAAAATGTACTTTCTAATTTGGTAATGATGATCCTCATCCAATTAAATTATAATTTTCAAATTTTAGGACAATAAGATATTAGTTGTATTATTTGATATGAATTTCCTTGCTATGACTTAGATTAGATCAATAGTGAAATTATATGATAATGTTGGTTAAAATTGATCTAAGTTGTTCTTGAAGTGAGTTTTGTAACTTGTCCTCAAGTTATGTGAAGAGTCTCATTTATGAACATTAAAACTTATAAGTTTTCATAAGTTATGGAAACCAATAGTTTTGAAGAGTTACAAAACTTGTCCTTAAGTTTTGGAATTCGTAACGTCTCACTAATGAAACATTTAATTCCAAACCTTAGAATTTTAAAAGTTTAAAATTCAACCCTTATACTATTATAATATTAAAAGTTTAATAATATATATATATATATATATATATATATATATATATATATATATATATATATATATATATATATATATAGTATGTATGTATGTGTAAGACAAGTCAGTCTTACTGTTGGTAGGCTTCATTCACGAAGCTGGTCTATAAGGGGTTATAAGTTTACTGCCTATAAAATGGTGGTTTAATGGTGTCCACTCTCACCCACCGCTTACTTGACTTGTGGAGGGTCGTTAGCCGAACGGGTAGGATATAACATTAATTCTCGTTAAAAGTATAATGATAATTATAAGGTAACCAAAATTTTATTAAATTTCCAATCTTAGTTACTTTAGGAAAAATGTGAAAATGGTGCTATTTCATCACACACCAACTATTACATCTACCCATGTTTTACCCAACACATTTTGTAGATATAAAATACATATACAATTTAAATCATTTAAAACATGTATAAAAACGTTCATCCAGCATAGACAACAAGTATTCAGATAATATACACACATAGAACGTATTTTATATAAAGTACTTCATATCTATGTGTAAGATGAAAGTAACTATGCACTCACTTGTTAAAGTGACAACTCAAAATTCGAGCAACGAGTCGCTTCTTAGCAATATGATTCCTACGACGAAACCTAGTATTATTACAACTAGATTTTAGTCTAATATTTGTTATGACTAATTATTAGTCCAAATTCGTCATTAACTCAGATTCTAGTTCACGATCCCATTTTTTATTACCCCAACCATTCTAAGAGAGTGATAATCAATTTTTAGCAAACTAGCCTATTCGCTCAAGCCTACTCTTTCATTTGGTGTTTGTGACACATTAGAGGCATCACACTTGAGGTGTTAAAGCTTTCAAAGGCCAAGAACTTCAAACTACATAAGAGGTATTCATCAAACTATGAGTTTTATATTTTATATCCTCTATTGTATGCTAGTTAGGTTGTATACTTTGGAAAATTGAAAAATGCATGTATAATTAGAGAAAACATAGATCCAAAGCATCTAGGGTTGCATGTGCACCATAGGAGTGTTATAGTGCTTAAAACCCATCAGAAAATACTTACCCAAAAATCTAAGGATGAATTTTGAGCTTAAAATCCTTTGAAACTTGGAGATGAATTCTTGAGAAGAGAAGGAAAGTTAACAAGAAGTAGGGTGGAGAAATGGTGGGGTTTGGGTGCTTCCTGTGGTTTCTAAGAGGGAAAGGTGATATGACTCATACCTAGTTATTTGTTGGATAATATATTTATTCATTGGAAGTTTGATTGGGATACTTTCGAATTGTACATGGGAAATGGGTGAGGCATCCAATCATAAAGCCAACAATTTTATCTACAGTTCCTTTGCTTTTGCCGAAAACCCCTAAAAAACCCCTAGTATGACCGAAATCACATGTGATTTCGGTCCTAGACATGGTTTGACCACATGATTTCGGTCCTAGTGGTTTTGGCTTGGAGATTTCGGCCTAGCATGTGTTCTACACTTGATTTCAGTCCTACTCCCCCCCCCCACAAAGGTGTTTTTGGCCTTAGTGGGGTTCTAGGTTGGTGTTTTCGGCCTTAGTAGGGTTTTAGGCCTAAAACACTTAAAGTAAGTGGTCCCATCTTGATATATTCTAGCTAGTTGACTTTGTGAATTACGACATGGTTTCTTAAAGCATATATATATATATATATATATATATATATATATATATATATATATATATATATATATAATTATAAAAAACAATGCCCTTTTGGCTTTCAAAGTTTAATTACAACAAGGCTACATTTTGAATTCACTTGTACACAAAATCTTTTTGGCTTGTTTGACTCAAAATTTTCCAATTGTCATAAATATAACCTAAAACTAAAAACCTACGTTACTTGTCTAATGTCCAAGGTAAAAAGGACCTAGTTAGTCTTTTAATCCCAAAAAAATCCTAGGCCCAACCCCAAGGGTCGTCTAAAGTCCAGTATGGTCCCAACATAAGAAGTAGCCCAACATCATGAAAGTCTATGTTCCAACCTAACAAGAAAAGCCCCACGATTAAGGCCCCAAAAATCACATAAGTTGGACTGGGATGTACGGTCGGCGTCCCAACTGGTACACACAGCGTACTTGTCAAAAGTGGAAGGATCGTGACTGGGATGCAATACACGTAGCGTACACGGAGGTACTCCAGTGTACGCAACCCTCATGAAAACTCATGGAAAATGTCTTAATGCCTTAAGACCCTACAACCAAAACTTAGATCTGAAATCACTAAACCCCTAAAGCCATAAAGTTTCAAACTTTATGCCTTCGCATGGCTATACGAAATCCAACACTAAAATCCTAGCTTACTTAACCCTTTTCTACACCCTAACTCTTGGATGGGGACAAATCAAGATCCAAGCTCTCATTTTTATGACTTGAAATTCCTTAAAACGTCTAAAATGACACCTTGAAGTCTTAGGAATACTTATTACTCACCAAGCTCTAGACATTGGGACAAAAAGGAAGAAAATAAAGGCTTAAATAAGATCTAAAAAACCATAAGCCTAGTTTGGAGCTTTATACCTCCAAATGGTGCACAATGAAGATGAGATGCTAGATCCAAAGTCTTGAGAGCAAATCTTAGTCCTTGAAACTCCTTCCTCACAACCAAGGAATCAAACAATCATTCCAAAAGGCTCAAAATCCTTAAAATGAAGTAGGGTTTGCATAGAGGATCGATCTTGGGATGGAGGCTGATAAAGGGAAAAGTCTTGGGGCTATAATGGTGTTTAAATAGTGCACAAATCCTAATTATTAGGGTTTTTTCCTGAACCACGTACGCTCGACATACTGTAGTACGTGCAGCGTACTGGCATGGGACATAGTATACTCACTGTACCAAGCATACTATTGGGATTTGTATACTACAACACTCCTATGGTGCATATACAACCCTAAAGATTTAGATGTAAGTTTTTTCTAGTTATACATGCAATAAAATATCCAAAGCATGAAGCCTACAACTAACATATAATTTGATACTTGATTCATAAAAATAGATTAGATGATTACCTCTTTATTGTAGCTTGATGTATTTGGCCTTTAATAGCTTAGCACTCTAAGTGTGATGCCTCAAATAGTTCACAACTCACCATGAACAAATAGATGACTTGAGAGAGAGGTTGTTAGACATAAAATCGGTTATGGTATCTCTAAGATCACTAGTGTCATCAATTTTAGGCTAAGAGGTCTCATATATATATATATATATATATATATATATATATATATATATATATATATATATATATATTGTAGGAATCTAAGAGTCATGGGTAAACCCTAATCCGTACACTTAGGTTATGATCCATATCTCATGTGGGCTAACTCTTCATGGATACTTACATAAACTTAGCCCATCATGGATCAATAGCCCAAACTATATATATATATATATATATATATATATATATATATATATATATATATATATATATATATATATATTTCACTGATTTACATAATCAGTCCCCCGTTAATTTAATTAGTCTCTTTGATCACTAAATTAATTCCAAATTAATTCTTGATCAATACTAATTATATAATATGATTTCTCCATTAATATATTATACTTATAATATATTAGTAAATCATAAATAACCTCTTACTCAAATATCCATCATATCAAATTTTGATAGCGATATGCAACCCGAAATGGACCATGCTACTCTCGCGTCAAGTACATACTAATTATAGTTATGGTCTTAGACACCTAATCCAACACGTACACCCTACGTACACGAGCAACACCAAAAATTCATGGATTTTGACAACGGGGACCCTTCTTGAAACAAATCAAAACTCAAGGGTCAAAAAGAAAACCTAAAAAAATAGATGTTACAACTCTCCTCCACTTTAACTACACTTTGCCCACCAAGTTTACTGCCACGAACAAATCAGGGTAATGCTCTTGCATCTCTGCCTCGGGTTCCCAGGTCCATTTGGAACCCTTCTGATGTTGCCATTGGACCTTGACCAATGACACTTCCTTGTTACTCAAAACATTCATCTTTTGGTCTAAGATTACCACTAGTCTCTCAACATAGTTCAGACGATCAGCGACTTTAATATCATCTAGAGGGACAACTACTGACTCATCGGCCACACACTTTCAAAGCTGGAACACATGGAAGGTGTTATGGATCTGACTGAGCTCATCAAGCAAATCCATGCGGTATGCTACCTCGCCCACTCGGGCCGAAATCCTGAAAGTTCCGATAAATCTAGGGACCAGCTTACTGCTCTTTCGAAAGTAGATGACACCTTTCCAAGGTGACACCTTCGAAAGCACTAAATCTCATACCTGAAACTCATGGTTCGAAATGCCGCAGATCGGCATAACTCTTCTACCGGCGTTGTGCGAACCGCAATATGCCGCACACTTGTTGGATCAACTCCGTAGTCTTTAGTACAACATCTATACTCCCCATGACTTGATGCCCCACCTCTCGCCAACAAAATGGGGTCCTGCACCTTCTTCCATATAACTGTTGGATTAAAGTCTAAGTCCATAACTATATTTGGTATGTACTTGACCCGACCCGACATGCTCCATTTGGGTTGCACTTCACCGACACAATTTATATGGATAGTCTTTTGAGAATAGTATATTTATGATTTATATTAATATATTATAAGTTATAATATATTAATAAGGAATCATATTATTTAATTAGTATTGACCAAGACTTAATTTAGAATTAATTAAGTGATCAAAATGAACTAATTAAATATGGACTCTTATATATATATATGGAATGGGCCAAGTTCATTTAGGTTGGGCTAAGCTTTCATGGATAGTCCATGGAGTCTTTAACCCATGGATCATATGAAATGAAAGGTCATGGGTTTAACCCTAGTCACCATAATATATAAAGCTGTCCTTGGTTGGTGAAACGGGCACTTGTGTGGGTACACTAAGACGGGCTAGCTGATTTCACTAAAGAGAACCAAGTATTCATATTCTCTAAAGTCTTCCAAGGTGTTTTAGTGATTTGTGATTCCACTTGAGGCTTCCACACTATTGGGGCTAAGCTCTTAAAGCTTGAATACATCAAGCTACATCAAAAGGTATGTTATCTAACTAGTACTTTGTAGTATAAGAACTTCATAATATGCTAGTTAGGATTAAAGCCTTGGAAAGATCTTATTTGCATGTATAATAGAGAAAACATAGATCCAAGGTATTTAGGGTTGCATGTACACTTAGGAGTGTTAGAATGCTCAAAACCCAATAGTGGTATCAGAGCCTAGGCTTGTTTTCTTGTTATACTTGCAAAATTGCTTAAAAAATCGAAGTTGTTTGCTGTCTGATCATCAGACTCGGCGAGTCCGTCAGGAGTCTCGGCGAGTCCATGCATAAAAAGTGATCAAATCGATCCAACTCGCCGAGTTGGTTCATGCACTCGACGAGTTGGACCCCCAGACAGCATAAATTCGACTTTTTTTGGCTGGAATTGGACTAGGAACATTACCCTAAGATGTTTTTGGACTTATAAACTTGTTTTTGATGTGGTAATGTTCATGCTAATCCAATTTCAAAGATAATTGTCAATAGATTCATGTTTTGTATTAGTTTAAGGTTTAGACTAATTACATGAAAAAGTTTGATTTGAATTATCTAGTTCTTATGAGTTGTTTAGATTAATAGAAAAGTTGAGTGAATTAGTTGTTTTCAATCCAAATTAATCTAAGAGTTGATTCTAAAATGTGTTTTTGTAACTTGTCCTCAAGTTATATGAAAAGTCGCATTTAAGTTTCATAAAACTCATAAAAGTTGGCAAAGGTTACAAAAAATGAAGACTCTTGTCTCATTGAATGGTTTTTATGACTCCATAACTTGTCCTCAAGTTATGGAAGTTCAAGAGTCACTTCATTAAGTAATAAAATGTGTAACCTTAATTAATTCCATAAGTTATAAAATAAAGATAAGTTAATTCTTTTATTAGTTTAAAGTCTTCCATAACTTATCCTCAAGTTATGGAACTTGAAGAGTTTTTGGATTAAAACTACTTTAAACACATAAGTTATGGAATTAATTAGTTTTGAATAATTTCAAAACTTGCCCTCAAGTTTTGGAATTTGAAAAATGTTCTCTTATGAATACTTTAATTCCAAGTTAGCCCTTAGAATTTTAAAAGTTAAAATCCAACCCTTATACTTTATAATATTATGAGTTAATAATATTTATATATATGTATAAGAGTAAAGTCAGTCTTACCGTTAGTAGGCCTCATTCACGAAGCCGGTCTATAAGGGGGGTATAAGGTTACTGCCTATAAAATGGCAGTTTAATGGGTGTCCACTCTCACCCACCGCTTCCTTGACCGGTGGAAGGTCGTTAGCCGAACGGGTTTGACAGGACTATAATTCTCCCTTCATTAAAAGTATTAATGATAAATACTAAGTAACTAAACTCTTAATAATACCCAATCTTAGTTACTTAGGAAAATGTGAATAAGGTGCTAATCCATGAAATTACACTTTGCACTTTGTTTAAGTCGGTTAGTGGAGCGTGTGTGGTTAACCGGCACACTAAATCATATTTAACAAGGTAGGCAAAGGGTAATGCAATGTTTATCATAGTATCGATGGAGCGTGTGTGGTTAACCGACACATCGATTGAGGGGTAAACACTTAAGGGTACCAAGTAATTTGGATGGTTACTTCACACCTTGTTTTGTGATCCTTGGCATCCCAGTCACAAAACCTGAAGGGCACACTCGAGATTGAAACATGCCATTGAATAGTTCAATGAATCTCATAGATCTAGGAGTTTCAAATCCAATTAAAACCTAATAATACATTTCATTTATCTTGGTGGAAATTGGTGAATCGTCATTCACCTACCTTCAAATATTTTATAGCTTGGATTACGGCATCCCTCTTCTAAGTTATAAAATAGTTTGTTGGGTCCTAGCCTTAATATTTCATAATGGGTGTCATATTAAGGACTTTAGATCAACTGTCTTGAATATCTCCTAAAAGATGTCTGGTTTAGACATCTGTGATCTTCCCAAATCTCTTGAAACAAGGTTTCCTAAATGAAAATGATGTCCTTTGGAAATCATACTTCTTTAACATCCTCAAATTATTCTCCTTAACCCACAAGTTCAAGGTCACTCAAGCCCTACTGGCAAGGCAAGGTCTAGGTGTGATCCATCTTGGAGATGTAGTCACACATTGATAAGCCAGGAGAGTTGGGTGTCAAAGTCTTGAGAAAGTTGGTGGTTCAACTACCTTCTAAGTCACATAGTGAGTTTTTTGGAACACCTATGAAACAGACTATGACAAGACCCTTAATGATCTTATCTATTTTCTATGATCAACTTCGTAAAACTTTATGGACATTGACAATGATGACATTGGATATCTAGTAAGGCTCTCTCTTCCAAGTGGAAAGGGATCGGCCATATTCAACTTGGTTGACCAAATGGTAAAGAGAAAGGCCAAGTCTGAGATAGTCCCGTGTACCATTATCAAAGGGTCCATATGTTTATATTGCCAAAGAAAGGGGCATTAGTTGCAAAGCTGCCAAACATACCTAAGGATGTTAAAGTCAATTAGTTTGACTCTACTTCAGGTAAAGTCCACTATATAACTCTGCTAAGTTTCTATGCTGAGATTCTTGATATATGATGTGACTGGGTCACATGGTGATGTTTTAAGAATCAAAGAAAAATGAAGAAACTTAATGAAAGAATATGCTGAATCTGATCGCGTAGATGGATTTCTATCGCGTAGTTTGAAGATCGGATTCTTGAGCTACTTCTTAGGAGTTATGAGATATTGCTTAGGAATAGATAACAACAAGTTTTCATATGGATTGTAAGGACAAGTTCTTCCGCAAAGGTTTTTAAAATAAAAGGAAAATTTTGATTTTATTTATTTTAAAATATTCTTATAATGGCATTTGAGGAAAAATTGTTGCTTATAAAGATTCCATTAAGAGCAGGAATGGAAATATGAAATTGATTCTTTCATTTGTGGTACTGTCTAACTTAACCAAATTAGGAAAGATTCTCATCACCTAAGTTTCAATTGGACCGGAATTTGGAATCATGCAAGTTGTATAGCATGATGAATGAGAACCTTCAAGTATTGGAAAATTAAGACTAACTACTTGTTCACATGGATGCGTGAGTCAAGTAACGGACTAAGGGATCGAGTACACATTCTTGTGCGCTGGTCAAGTCCAGCACAAAAGATTGATAAGATTATTCGTCATAATTTACTAAAGCTCAGTAAATATGGTTATACTTACAAGCTTAAGTGTAATTCTGAGACATTGGAAAAGGTTCCAATGTAAGGCAGAGCAAATAAGAAGAATCAACTTAGGCAGAAGGATAAAATTTTCTCAAATCTGAAAAGATGGGAGAGTACTTTAGTATCAGTTTTGTGATCATCTTTATGATTAAGAAACCATAGCACAATTAGTTCTCTAAGGAAATCTTAGTGCATTCTTATGACTTAGAAGAGGAATCTTGAATTGTTGAAATGGTTAAATCAAGAAGATGAGTCATACTTCGTTCCAATACAAGTCTTAGAGTCATACTCCAAGATTGTAATTTGAGTGATATGTCTTAAAGAAGGTTTAAAAACACTTATCAAATGCGAGAGTAAAAGTTTCCTACTCTTGTACATTTGACATTGGTAAGTTGTGATGTTTTGGATAAAACAAAGACCAACTAGGGCCAATTGTGTGAAGTGTTTGTCTTGATTAGAATCCGCACTATCTCTTAGATGTTTGACAAGGGAGTCTTATAGGTCAAAAGGACAGTGGGAGTCTTAAAGGTCTTGAAAGTCTCAAGAACTAATCAAGAATAAAACCTGAAGTTCTTCACTAGCACACGACTTGAGGTTTATAACCTATCATGTTGACATATTTTGTGCCCATTCCAGTTAAAGTTGGCTTTGCATATGAGTTCTTAGAGTTCTCAATTGGTTGCGCAACAACTTGGAAGCAATGGCATGCCCTTGAGCTGCCAGGTGGCAAGAAATCAAGATTGAGTTCAGTCCATATGAGTTTGGATTTGTCATTATCCTTATCTTGTGACTATGGTTTTGACAATTCACATGGATAAGAACACATAAACCAGTAAATCTAAGTGTCATAAGGTTTCTCTCTGATTCATGAAAATGATGGTGAGGAAACTCTTTCACTAAGTAGATTTTAGCTAGATAGCAATTGTAATATTTGCATTCTCAAAGTCGTTAGTGGAGCGTGTGTGGTTTACCGGCACATTAACCTGGACTTGTGAGAAGTGGCAAAGGTCTAAACAATCGAGAATATGATTACGACATCCCTTTTCATAGTTCTTAAAATTGTTTAGACATACACGTGTGCTATCTAAGGCAAGGTGTATGATTTTGATAAAGTTTTATCCAAACAATCTAGTATCAGAAATATGATCTTTGGTAAGAAAGTCAGCTGCTTTCTGAGTACATGTCAAAGCTAGTGGGAGCATAAGTGTTATGCTCATAATCATCATGTTAGTGGGAGCATGATAATTATGATAAAGATTGCAAGTTAGCAATGCTAATTATAGAAAACAAAAAGGGTCAATTGGGAAAGAGTTGTCTTGCTATAATTAAGGGAGAGGAAATTATACTTCATCTCAAATCTAAAAGCTTAGATTGAGGTTTTAATCCTATTTAGTCAAGGAAACATATATGAATTTCATGTTGGAATGGCTCAACATAAGGAAATTATGTATATGGGTCCATTATTTGCGTTCTAAAATTCGATTATGATTACGACATCCCTTTTGATAATCTGAATTATGAGAACTTGGCAAATTGAAATGGAAATATTATAGCAAAAGACAGTTGTAGTCTTTATGTGAGACATCATGAATCGTGTCCCATATGCTTCGAATATAGGATCGATTAAATGTGCTATATTAATCCATTCTAAAATTTTTCAAATGCCTGGGGCATTAAGAAGGGAAAAAGCTCTAGAATTGGATATGACTAAAAGGATTAAACAATTGTCAAGGACGATCTAAGGTTTACCAAAGATTGGGTGCTCAAGGACAGTTGGAAGTATAGTATTAATTCTGGAAGGACCATATTGACATAATCTGTAAGGAGGTAGCTCTTGTTCAGAAGTGACCGTCAAAATGGAATCTAGAAATGTTTCAAAGTTAGAATTTTTCAATCTGTTTAAGATTAGGAAACTTAATGCAAGAAGGATGTTTATAAGGAGTTGATCTCATTTGGAATGCTCTATAATGGTTGTTGTCAAGTCTTTCTGACTTCGTGCATAATCATTACAAGATGATCAATGCATATAAGTTTAGAATCTAACAGATTTCAGTAAATTGCATGAATTTGGAATTCTTGCATTTGCAGTAAGAATTTGGGACTGTGAAAAGAGGATCATTGGAGTTATGTTCAATTGATCTAGTTCACAAAGTAAAGATCATAGACAAACATAGTATGCATACTTGGTGTATGGCATGACTAGTGTTTAGAAAATATAGTGTACATGCTTGGAGCATGGGACAACTATTGTTTTAAATTCAAGAATAAAGTTGATAGCTGAAACAGTATACAATGAATAATGTGTAATCATATGGTGATAAATAAAAGGTGTTTTATTTATGTTCATAGGTTTTGATACCATATTGGATTCAATTATTATTGTGTTTCATTTTGCATGTTTTGACTTCCAAAATAAACTAGGTTATTCTTCCGGAATGACTAAGTTATTCAAACCATCCACAGTCGGTCATATGTTGGAAGTAGATATGAATTAAGACTGTCATGGGTTAGCTTGTAGAGGTCTAAGGTGTTGGACAAAGGGCTATAACACTCATGAGTGCTCATAAGTTCTGAGTATTGGATTCAACCCGCGCTCATTGTAATCACTTCATGGATTTTATCACGAGTGATCATGAGACGATAATATCTTATATTCTTCAAACCTAGAGATATGAGTTGTTACTATGAGTTGGTTGTACATTGATTGCACGAAAACGCATTCAGTAACTCGGTGTTATAAAACGTGCCTTTTTGTATGATTCAACAAGTAGTGGAACAAGCCATATTAGTCAAAGTTTATCCATTCCTTTTACCTTCAGGATAAAAGTGATATCTGTGGGCCCCTCGATGATTTGATGATGACAAATGGAAGTGCTCGGCCGGGCCAAGACTGATTTGATTTGTTCAATTAGTCAGTCGTCATGAATCGGAAATCGGGAAACAACGAATGGATAGAGAGAATGATTATAATCCATGTCTCAGTCCGTATGATATCTAGAATGGAGGAATATATTATCCCTTATCTAATGGACATGTTTGTTGACAAGATCAGAGTTCGACAGCGAATTTAAGAGCTACGATTGCCAGTTAGATTTTGAAGTCATACTCAATAATAGTTTTAGACTAATCCAAGTGGGATAGAGACTGTTGGATTTTAGTGTAAGTCCATAACTATATTTGGTATGTACTTGACCCGACCCGGCATGGTCCATTTGGGTTGCACTTCACCGACACAATTTATATGGATAGTCTTTTGAGAATAGTATATTTATGATTTATATTAATATATTATAAGTTCTAATATATTAATAAGGAATCATATTATTTAATTAGTAGTGATCAAGACTTGATTTAGAGTTAATTAAGTGATCAAAATGAACTAATTAAATATGGACTCTTATATATATGGAATGGGCCAAGTTTATTTAGGTTGGGCTAAGCTTTCATGGATAGTCCATGGAGTCTTTAACCCATGGATCATATGAAATGAAAGGTCATGGGTTTAACCTTAGTCTCCATACTATATAAAGATGTCCTTGGTGAAATGGGCACTAGTGTGGGTACACTAAGAAGGGCTAGCCGATTTCACTAAAGAGAACCAAGTATTCATATTCTCTAAAGTCTTCCAAGGTGTTTTGGTGATTTGTGATTCCACTTGAGGCTTCCACACTATTGGGGCTAAGCTCTTAAAGCTTGAAGACATCAAGCTACATCAAAAGGTATGTTATCTAACTAGTACTTTGTAGTATAAGAACTTCATAATATGCTAGTTAGGATTAAATCCTTGGAAAGATCTTATTTGCATGTATAATAGAGAAAACATAGATCCAAGGTATTTAGGGTTGCATGTACACTTAGGAGTGTTAGAATGCTCAAAACCCAACAATAACATCTCAAATGGTGGTTGGTCAATACTAGCATGATAACTTTTGTTGTAGAGAACTTGACTATTGGAAGGTAATTATCCCAACTTCCTCCAAAATCCAACACACAAGCCTGGAGCATACCCTCGAGAGCCATAATTGTTCGCTCTCTCTGGCTATCGGTATGAGGGTGGTATGATGTACTAAACTGAAACTGATGACCCAACTCCTCATGGAACTTCCTCCAAAACCTGGAGGTGAAACGAGCATCTTGGTCCAAGACCACCAAAACTAGCCCCCCGTGCCGAACTACCACCTTCCGGACATAAATATCATCTAACTTCTTTGTGGATATGCTCTCGGCAATTGGTATGAAATACGCACTCTTAGCCAGTCTGTCCACAATGACCCACATATAATCAACACCACATGTCGTCCTTGGCAATTTTGTGATGAAGTCCATGGTGATCTCTTCCCACTTCCACATGGTAATGGGTAAAGACTGTATCTTGTCGTGGGGTCTCTGGTGCTTGGCCTTGACCTTCCTGCAGGTCAATCACTGCTCAACAAACCAAGTTATATCCCCCTTCATATAAGGCCACTAATAGCTCAACCCCATATCCATGTACATCTTTGTGGCCCCTGTATAAATAGAAAACTTTGATTTAAGTTCCTACTCAAGAACCGTATGTCTCACCCCACCCAATGTAGGAGCCCAAACCCTATCACACCGAGTCAACAACCCTAGACTATCTCTGAAAAATAAAGGAACGTTTCCTATGATCCGCTCCATCTTCTAATTGTCCTTTTTCAACACCTCCGCCTGAGATTTCTTCATCAAATCCATAAAAGGCGAAGTGATAGTCATCCTCAAATAGATATCCTGTATAGACGAACACACGACCTTGAGGCTCAAGGCATTTCTCACCACATTGAGCTTCCCATGGTGGTACAATTTCTCACAATCGTAATCCTTTACCACATCCAACCATCTCCACTGTCGGATATTCAGGTTCGGCTGGTCCATCAAATACCTCCAACCCTTGTGGCCAGTGTAGATTTTATACCGAACCCCATACATATAATTTATCCAGATCTTGAGGGCAAACACTACGACCCCTAACTCCAAAATCATGTGTGGGGTAATTCGCCTTATAAGGCTTCAGCTGCCTCAAAGCGTAAGCAATGATGTGACTCTTCTACATAATAACAGCTCCCAAACCCGAAATAGAGGCGCCACAGTAAAACACAAAATCATCCAAACCCTCAGTGAGCATGAGAATTAGGGCCTCACACAATCGCTGCCTTAGAGTCTCAATAGCCAATTGTTGATTAGGCCCCCATTGAAAGGTCACATTCTTCTTTGTTAAACGGGTTAAAGTCACAACAATCTTGGAGAATTCTTGGATAAATCTACGATATACCCTGCGAGACCTAAGAAACTCTAAATCTCGGATGCGGTCCTCGGAACCTCTCATCGCATCACAACCTCCATCTTGGCCGATGCACCTCATGCAAATAGAACTCACATTTAGAGAATTTGGCATAAAGCCTCTCTCTCCTCAGGTTCTCGAACACCTCTCACAAATGTTGCTCATGCTACTCCATGGTCTTAGAGTAGACCAGAATGTCATCAATGAATACAATCACATACAGATCCAACATTAGCCTACAGACCCAGTTCATGAGATCCATGAACGTTGCTGGTGCACTGATGAGCCCGAATAGCATCACCACAAACTCGTAATGGCCATAACGAGTCCTGAGGGTTGTCTTCTGCACATCCTCATCTCTGACCCTCAACTAGCGGTACCCTGATCGCAAATCAATATTTGAAAACCAAGATGCACCCTAAATTTATTTAAACAAATCGTTAATCCTCGAAAGTAGGTAACAGTTCTTCACTGTTAGCTTATTCGACTCCTGATAGTCAATGCACATTCTATGTTAATCGTCTTTCTTCTTCACAAATAGAAATGGTGGTCCCCACTAAGAACTACATGGACGAATAAAATCCTTGTCTAGTAGCTCCTGCAGCTGCATAGACAACTCCTGCATCTCAGTTGGTGCCAGGCGATACGACGCTTTGGCTATCGGAACCGCATCGGGCACATGTGAAGCTCTCTCACCAGAAATAACCAGTTCTCCCTCACTTAGGGTTCGAAATCTCAACAATTTGCATTGAAAATCAATCATGGCCCCATTGGGTCCTAACCAATCCATCCCAATGATAACCTTGGATCCTATCAAGGGGATCGAAACAAAATCAATAGATAACCTTTCACTAAACATGTTTAGGACACACCCATAAAAAATCCTCAAAGCACTCATGGTTACGGTCATCTGCAATCTCTACCTCTAGAGGGGAATCCAAAGTCCCCGGAGCATCTCGAAACTTCTTGCTGAGTGCAAGAGATGCAAAGGATCGGGTAGCCCCCGACTCAAGCAGAACACGAGCAGACATACCATTGACCAAAAAAGCCCTTATATAAGATCACAATAAGAAAAAGAATAAACAAAGAAAGAAATAAAAGATAGATATAAAACGCATACCAATAACCACATCTGGCACTGCACGGGCCTCGTCGATGTTCAGCTGAAAAACCCTGCTTTTCACCACAGGAGTCTCCACCTTGCCCTATCGGCCACCAGTAATCCTCAAGGTGGCTGGAACTAGCGCTGACGTCGTCACTGCTCCCCTAAACAATCTCAGACAATCATCCATTTTATGGCTGATCTGATTGCAATGGAAGCAAATCAAATCCCTCCTTGGAAAATCCCTACTTATGTGGTCCGACTGGCCACAACTAAAACGTCTTGTACCTACCACTTGACAAGCTCTATTGTGCGGCTGACCACACTTGGGACAATGACCCTGACCCTAATTTCCTATGGTGTGAGCATCAGAAGTCTTTGGCCTCTTAGCCTGGCTCACTACTATCTGAACCTACTCCGACTTTCGCTTGTACTGGAGCTCCAACTCAATCTCTCGCTCGCAGGTCTTCTCGATCATACCATTCAGGGTCTTGCACCTTGAAAAACTCATGAAATCTTGGATATTCTCCCTCAACATGTCATGGTATCTCATCTTCCTCATCTCCTCGTCCATGGTGTACTGTGAGACCAACAATGCTCTCTCCCTGAATTTGGCGGTAATCTCTGCCACAGTCTCTGTAGTCTGCCGAAGGTCCTGGAACTCGCTCGCCAACTGTTGCACCTCGATAGCTGGTGCAAACACCCTTTGAAACCTCTAAACAAAGTCCTCCCATGTCATTAGTTCCACTGTTTCCATCCCTATAGCTCGGGTAACCTCCTCCCACCAATCTCATGCTTTTTCCCTTAGTAAGCAGGATATGATTCCCATCTTTGCCCCATCAAGGAAAAAGCTCGTCCGCTGAGCATTCTCCATGTCAGCGATCCAACGAAGGCAAGTGATGGGGTCCTTAGCCCCAAAAAACTCAAGAGCCCCACAAGCCTTGAACTCCCGAAATGAGGGAATTCAAGCTCCAATCCGACCCGCAACAATCTCTGCTCGAAAAGTCTTGATCCTCTCAGCTATATGAACTTGCTCAACCTCTCATCAATTGGTTCAACACCTGAACCAAAACCCAAAACTGAACCTCCTACAAATCATAGTATTCAATTATCAAAGTGTAAATTATTTCAAATGCGGAATCCATGAAGGGAGGATGTTGTGTGAAACATCTCAAAAATATGACCCAAAAATTTATTTTTTAAGTTTGAATAAAACAATATTCCAAAAACATTATTAATACAACCCATAAAATAAGTATATCAAACATCATGGATATCAAAGTGTGTCCCAAAAATAGAATCTATATGGTGTGTGCAGTACTCAACCCGAGCTCTTCCCCTTGGAACTGAAAGTACCTGAAACATAAACTAAAAACGGTAAGCACAAATCTTAGTGAGTTCCCCCAAAATACTGCATACCATACATATAATTAAACAGATATTGGGCCCTGCCCGACATTAGACCCCGTCGACATTGGGCCCCACCTGGCATCGAGCCCTGTTCGTTAAATAGATCAGGCCTAACCCAACATACATATAACATATATCAAGTAAACACATACACATGCAATAATTACAAAGATACATAACATACAAAGTGGTCGTCAGGCCCAAGCCCGGTTAGCATATAAGCACATAACATATGCAAGAGTCATGCAGACAGCTAGCATTCTAACATAGTATAAACATGAGCCAGCATTAGTGCCTTCGACCCGCTAAACCCAGTGAGGAAACTCACATCGCAATGCTAATAGAACTGAAAAATATCTGGCTGACGGTCCTACAACTCCCCGAGCTATCAAATGACAAATAAAAACCAATTAAAAATTTGGATTTAAATTATAACCAAAAATCATTACTTGGGGGTAAAATGGACATTTTACCCCCAACCTAGTTTGGTCCAAGACTGAAGCCCAAATTCACAATCTAATGTGCACAAAAGTCAAATAATCCATCAAGGCCTAATTATGGCCCACTTTGCAATTGGGCCCAATCCCTTTTCATAAGCCTTAGCCCAAGGCCCAATAATGTTCCTATCCTATAACTCCTAAAATCAGATGACCCAATTAAACACTAGCCTTCTAAGCCCAAAATGTGGCCCAAACCTAAAGCCCAACATTGAAATGCCACCTGTCTGAGTAAGCAGGGTGTACTCAGCTTATACGTTAAGTGCACTGGTTTGAAGGCTTGTACGTGGTGCGTACAGGCTTGTACATTGAACATACTCTTCTAGATCATCCATCTTCTAGATTTATCTCTTAACCCGTTAAGACTTTGCTCTAGAATGTAGATCTGACCTCCTTAAGATGGATTATCACGTAAAGTTGCTAACTTTACGTCCATGCATGGTTGTATGAAGCTCTAAATCTTAACAAGGACTTAATAAGAGACTTACCGAATGCATGAGGCCCTAAACTCCATAAAGTTGCACCTTTATGCCTAAGGAGCCCATGATAACCTTATATCTAAAAGGATAAGTCCTTTGGACATCGTCACTCAATAATCCACCCAACAATCGCCAAAAACAAGACAAATCATCCCAAAAAGAGATCTAAACAACTAGAAGTCAAGATGAGAACTTAATACCTCAAAGCTTTGCAAAAAGGGTGTTGATTCTGGATCTAAGACCTTCTCTCCAAGCTTAGCAACTTCAAGATTTTCTAACTTCTTCAAAATGAACACCAAACTTCCTTCAAAGGCTCAAATGCTTAACAATGTAGGCTAGAACTCGATTTAGGGTTTTCGAGGCTAGAAATGAGGCTAGCCCTAGAGAATAAGGTGACTTATATAGGATGCAAGACCCTCAATTAGGGTTTCATTAAAGGTCATGTACGCCCAGCATACGTAACCTGGGTTTTGACTAACCATTAACTCAGTACGCTAAGCGTACCAAGTGGTACGCCTCGTGTCACACCCCCAAACCAGAACAACGAAAATGTTCGGGGGCGGAGGACTTCGTGTCAAGTATCATAACAATTGAATAGTAAATAAAGTACACACCACCATAATATAAATATATTTGAAAAGTTTACATGATTGTATGTGTTACATGTTTGCAAAAGAAATCAAATACAATATGGTGACCCAAAATATGTTACTAACGCCAGCGTGTTAGTCTTCAAAAGTAGTTGCTACCTGGTTTAGCGGTTTCTTGAGAATACAAGTTATTTCAAAGAAAAAGTGTCAACATTTAAGTTGGTGAGTTCATAAGTAGTGTTTTGTGGAAATGTATGCCATGCGAAAGTGCGTGTGTGTTTTCCAGAAAATCCGATATTTTCTTATGAGTGTATGAAATGAATATTAATGTTTGTTGTATAAATTGTATGTATTTGAACCAGGAAAATCTCTTATTTTCCTAAAAGTGAAGTGCAGTCTCAAATGACCAAGACCGTAAGCTGTAATCAACTATGACATGCTCAAAAGAATGATGTTGTAAATCGTTATTGTACAAAATGCATGTATATGAACCAGGAAAATCCTATATTTTCGTAAATGTGAAATGCAGTGTCAAATTACCAAGACCGTAACCTGTAAGCAATTATGACATACTAAAAAGAAGATGTATAGTTTTATTGTTATGTAAAACTAGTTGTGGAAGTGTTTATCCTGAGTTTTGCATTATGCTGATAATACCCTAGAATATAGTTATTACCCCCCAAGCATGATTGAGTTATGTATTACTAAGTGCTTGAGTCATTGTTTCCGCGTGTTGTGAGTTCCTCATAACGATACTAGATGCAATACCTATGTTGACATTTGTCACCCCTAATGACAGACTGTAGCTAACAGTCAGGGTGCGGAGTTGTCAGCCCCGTATAGATCTATACACACTTGTCATGCTCTCCCTCCAAGAGATTCTGGTTATAGGCGGGGACTTTCGTTTGGTACAAACAAAGCCATATGACACCACATGATTGCTAACAACGAGTTCACGAGTAATATGATGAAAAATCGTTTGTATGAAATGATTTCCTTTTCTACCGTGTTAGAAAGACGTGATGATGAGTTGAGTTTTCTTGTAAAAGCATCATGTTATAGTTGAAATGGTCACCCTTGATATGATGTAGTATGGAAACGTATAAATAAAGCATATTTCTATTTATAAAACATATTGTATCCCAAGAGGGTAAAGTTGTGTTGTCAGGTATTTTGCATCATAATAACTTCATAAGATAGTTAAAACAACAATATGAAAAGTATAGCAAAAGATCGATGTTTCACACGATTTTAGTCGTGTGTTTACTTGTATTCCCCCCCCCCCCTAAATGTGTATAAAAGCATTTACAAAACATTTGAAAATGTAGTTATAGGAGTATGAACTCACCTGATTGATTGAAGAAAGCGAGATAAAAATCGAGTAGAACTTCGACTCGGAAAAGTTGATTTTCTCGGGATTCTTGGGAATCCCGGAAATCTCGAGAATGCGAAACCTTCCTTCGGGACTTGAAGGTGAAAACCGGGGCTTTGGGAGGGTCTCGGGGGATTAAACACAGAGTTTCGGCGCGAGAAAGAAGGGAACTGAGCAATGAAACTCGGAGCCCTTGAAATCTATTTATAGGGGCATTTCTGGCGTGCCACATCGTGGCTAAGGCTGACCACGTCGTGGGGAGCAAGTCTTATCCTCATCCATTGATTGGACGCCCTCAGTTACTTGCCGGGTCGCGGCAAAACTGTGCCACGTCGTGGCAAACCTGACAGCCTCGGATTTGAGGCCTTGAACTTGTAAAATCCGTAACTTTCGCATACGAGCTCCATTTTCGACGTTCTTTATATGCACGCGTAGCTGAAAATATGCTCCACAACTCTCGTTTAGACTTTATCAGCTAATTTTGACTTTATTTTTAATTATTTATTTTTAACGGGCCGGGACACGAAAATTCCGTTAAAAATCCATAACTTCTTCATCCGATGTCCGCTTTCGTCAGACTTTTCATCGTTGCACTACTATTGTTGAGACCTTCGATTCTCATTTAGGTTGTTTTAACCAAAAGTCTCTCGATCTGTATTTCGAGTTTTTAGCTTTCTACTGCTATATCCGGATCTTGGAAAAATCATAACTTCTTCATACGAAGTCAGATTTGGACGTTCTTTTTATGTACGCTCGCGGTTTAATGTTATCTACAACTTTCATTTAGATATTTAAGGCTAAAAACTATTGTATTGAAACTTCACGTTTTTTGTTTAATCAGTGTTGTCGGTTTTGTCGGGAATTTTAGAATAGTTATAACTTCCTCGTTATAACTCGGATTTTTGTGTTCTTTATATGTATAAAAACCTTGTTACGATTACTACCACTTGATTTAACCCAACTAAGATTTTAGTAAAGTTATATTTTGACCTAAATTTGGCTGGTTTTACATTACATTATCTTTAAATATCGGGTTGTCACACCTCGCGTACTGGCTTCTCAACCAGTACGCTAAGCGTACCAAGTGGTACATCGTACGTACTACTTCAAGGACCAAAATGCATAATTTCAAAACAGAAGGGTCAAAAGGTACATACCAGGGAAAAAGTGTTACAATGCTCCCCCACTTGAAGTAGACTTTGTCTTCGAAGTCCGCCGCTCCAAATAACACTGGGTAATGCTCCCTCATTTTATCTTCGGGTTCCCAAGTCCACTCCGAACCCTTGCGGTGCTGCCACTGTACCTTCACCAACTCAACTACCTTGTTCCTCACGGTTTTCATTTTTCAATCATGAATCACCACCGGTCTCTCAATACGGAATCATCTACCATGCACTTCCACGGCTGAGAGACACAAAATATGCTATGAATCTGAATAAGCTCGGCTGGAAGATCTAAACGATATGCAACACGGTCCACCCGGGCCAAAACCCTGAAGGGACCAATATACATGGGGCCCAACTTGCCTCGCTTCCTGAACCGGATGACACCTTTACAAGGTGACACCTTCAGGAGAACCATATTTTCCACCTGGAACTCCAAGTCTGACTGAAGTCTATCAGTATAAGTCTTCTGTTGACTCTGAGCTGTCTGGAGCCTACTCCGAACATGCTAAATCAGCTCAGTGGTCTTGAGCACCGTCTCGATACTCCCCATAACCCCTTGTCCGATCTCGCCCCAAAAAATCGGAGCATATCAAAAGGAGGTCGATAATTGCTGGCTTGATAACTATTGTTATACGAAAATTCCTCCAACAGAAGATATGTATCCTAACTCCCACCAAAATCAAACATGCACCAACGCAGCATATCCTCAAGGTTCTGGATAGTCCGTTCATTTTGACCATCGGTTTGCGGATGAAACGTTGTACTAAAATGGAGACGAGTACCCGACACATCATGAAGTTGCTTCTAAAATCTCGAAGTAAAATGAACATCCCTATCAAAAACCATTGATACCAGCACTGCATGACGTGCCACCACCTACCTGATATAAACCTCGACCAACTTCTCGGAAGAAATACTCTCCTGAATTGGAATGAAATGCGCGCTCTTGGTCAATCGATCCATGATGAACCATATTGACTCCACCACGTGCGCAGACCTGGGATGCTTCGTGATAAAATCCATGGTAATGTCTTCCTATTTCCATATGGGAATCTCCAACGGCCACATCTTAACATGAGGTCACTGATGCTCGAGCTTGACCTTCTTGTAGGTCAAGCACCGCTCCACGAACCATGCTACATCCCGTTTCTTGAAGGGCCACCAATAATCAGGACGAAGATCCCTATACATCTTTGTCATCTTGGGATGGATGGAGTACCTCAACTTGTGATCCTCCTCTATTGGAATATGTTGTACACTGCCATAGTACAGAACCCAGACTCGTTGAAGCAGATTCAACAGCCCGTGGCTATCATAATTGAAGGAAGCCACCTAACCCACAATATGCTCTCTTTTTTGGTGCTCTTCCTTCATAGCCTCAATATGTTCCTCACGAATTCGCTCCAACCATGGAGTAATCACAGTCATCCTCAAACATAAACCCTTGATCGGGGCCGCAACCGCCTTGCGGCTAAGAGCATCAGCCACCACATTGGCCTACCTTGGTGATAAAGGATCTCACAATCATAATCGTATACCACATCCAACCATCGATGTTACCTCATATTCAAATTTGGCTGATCCATCAAGTACCTCGGGCACTTGTGATCTGTGTAGAATGTACATCGGACACCATAGAGGTATTTCCGCTAAATATTAAGGACGAACACCACGACCCCCAACTCCAAATCACGTGTCAAATAATTCACCTCGTGAGGCTTCAACTGCCTCGAGGCATAAGTTATCACACGACCCCTCTGCATCAAAACTGCCCCCAAACCGGAGATTGAAGCATCACAATAGAACACAAAATCATCAACACCTACTAGCAGGGTCAGAATTGGCGACTCACACAACCATTGCCGAAGAGTCTCAAAAGCCGCCTACTACTCAGAACCCCAACAAAATTTAACCGTCTTCTTGGTCAGTCAGGTCAATGGAACCGATATCTTAGAGAAATTCTAGATGAATGTCCGATAGTAAACTGCTAAACAAAGAAAACTATGAATCTCAAATGGAGACTTCAGAACCTCCCACTACATCACGACCTCAACCTTGGCCGGATTGATCAGAATACCCATCTGGTAGATAATGTGTCCCAGAAACTGCACCACATACAACCTAAAATCACACTTGGAGAACTTTTCGAAAAGTCTCTACCTTCTTAGTGTTTCCAGTACCTCCTTCAGGTGCTCCTTGTGCTACTCCTGAGTCTTGGAATAAACCAAGATATCATCGATGAACACTATAATAGAACGATCTAGCATCGATCTGCACATGTGGTTCATGGGATCCATGAACGGGGTTGGAGCATTGGTGAGCCCAAAAGGCATCACCATGAACTCATAATGGCCATATTGAGTCTGAAAAGTTGTCTTCTGCACATCCTCATACCTGACCCACATCTGATGATAACCCGATCGAAAATCAATCTTGGAGAACCAAGATACGCCTTGAATCTGGTCAAAGAGATCGTCAATCATCAGGAGTGGATAATGGTTATTACCTTATTCAGCTCCTGGTAGTTGGTACCCATATGGTGAGACCCGTCCATCTTTTTCACAACTAAGATCGAGGCTCCCCAAGGCAAGCTGCTCGGCCGAATAAATCCATTGTCTAATAGTTCCTGCAGACGTGTAGACAACTCCTGCATCTCTGAAGGAGCCAACTGATATGGTGCTTTGGCTATCGGAGCCGCACCTGGAACTAAATGGATGCTGAACTCAACTTGCCCCTCAAGAGGCACCCAGGTAAATCCTCTGGGAATACATTCGGATAATCCCGCACAATCGACACATCATCCATGGTCTCCTTACCCTTATCCTGGTTATCCATGACATAGGCGACATAACCTGAGCAACCCTGCTAAAGTAGCGTCCGGACCTATCTGTAAAACACATAATAGGCCCACACATTAGCCTCTCACCATGAATCACCAACTCTCCCCAACTCAGGGTCCGAACCCATACTAACTTCTTCTCATAGTTGATCACTGCCCCATTTGGGCTCAACCAATCCATACCCACAATGACCTTGTTCCCACACAATGGAATAGAAACCAAATCCACCAGATACTACTCACTGAACAACCAAAGAGTACACCTCGGGTGAACCATCGCAACATGGACAGTCCTATCGTAATGAAATCAATGGGCCTTCTTCTGGTGCCTCTAATTGTAATGAAATAAAATCAGATCAGATACTGGAGTAGTGGTGGTAGCAGTACAATCCCTACTGATACCACCAGTCTGCCCACACTTGAAGCAGCCAGAAACACCAACTCTGCACGCCCACTTGTGCATCTTGCCACACTTTCCATAGTGGCTACAGCCCTGGTGGCATCTGGGTCTAGAATAATATACTTTCGGCCTCTTGCCTGAACCATAGCACTCGACTCATACTCAGGCTTCCTCTTATTCTCCATCTCTAGCTCAATCTCCCTCTCCCTAGCTCGATCTATCATATCCTTAATTGTTTTATAGATGGATCGGCTCACAAACTGCCGAATGTCACTCCTCAACATCTCAAGATACCGGGCCTTCATCTTCTCCCCATCCACTACATACTATAGAACCAGGAGCTCCCTATCCCTGAACATGGTGGTGATCTCAGCCACCATCCCAGTAGTCTGGTGGAGATCCTGAAACTTCCACACCAAGTGTTGTACCTCGATCACCAGTGCAAACTCAACTCGAAACCTAGTCGAGAAGTCATCCCATGACATCACATCAACAACATCATCACCCACAGCACATCGTACCTCCTCCCACCAGTCTTATGTCTTGTCCTTCAAAAGGTAGGAAGCAAGTCTAACCACGTCCGACTCGGGACAACGGCTTGTGCAGAAGACGGTAACAACATCCGCTAACCACACCCTTCTTGCTATCGGGTCCCTTTCCCCGTGATAATCCGGAGGCCCACATGCCTAAAACTCCTTGAATTTCAAAGAGCGTGTCCGACCAAAGATACCATCTTAGCACAAAAGGCGCTCAACCGCTCATCCAAAATCTCCAGAATACCCTCCGTTACCATGCCAAAGATTAAAAGAGTCTGCTCAAGAATACTACATGTAATATTAAATGAGATGAACTCCCTCGTTTGGTCAACATGTTGATGGCCTCTCGGTCTAGAATCATATACCTTGGGCCTTTTGCCTGAACCCTCAACACTCAACACATATTCAGGCTTCCTCTTCTTCTCCATCTCCAGGTCAATCTCCATCTCCTTAACTCGATCTATCATATCCTCCAGTGTTTTACAGTTGGATCGGCTCAGAGACCATCGAAAATCACTCCTCAACATCTCATGATACCGGGCCTTCTTCATCTCCTCGCCCGCCACATATTGTGGAACCAGGAGCGCCCTCTCCCTGAACATGGCGGTGATCTCATCCACTATCTCAGTGGTCTAGCGGATATCCTGAAACTCCTACAGCAAGTGTTGCACCTCGATCATCGATGCAAACTCAACTCAAAACCTAGTCGAGAAGTCATCCCATGACATCACATCAACAAAATCATCACCCACAACACATCTTACCTCCTCCCACCAATCTCATGTCCTGTCCTTCAAAAGGCTAGAAACTAGTCTGACCTTGTCCTCCTTGGGAAAACGACTAGTGTGGAAGGTGTTAGCAACATCTGCTAACCACCTCCTACTTGATATCGAGTCCCTCGCCTCGTGATAATCCGTAGCTCCAGATACCCGAAACTCCTTAAAGGTAAAAAAGCGCTTCCAACCGAAGCTACCATCTTAGCATGAAGGGTGCTCAACCACTCATCCATAATATCCATAATACCCTCCTTGACTGTGCAAAAGATTACAAGAGTCTGGTCAAGAATCCTACACATAATATCGGACGAGATGAACTCCCTCGTCTAGTCATCATGCTGATGGACTCTCGGTCTAGAATCATATACCTTGGGGCTCTTGCCTGAACCTTCAACACTCGACACATATTCAATATTTCTCTTCTTCTCCATCTCCAGGCCAATCTCTCTCTCCCTAGCTCGAGCTATAATATCCTCCAACGTTTTACAGTTGTATTGGCTCACAAACCGTCAAATGTCACTCCACAACATATCATGATACTGGTCCTTCTGCATCTCCTCATCTGCCATATACTGTGGAACCAGGAGCGCCCGCTCCCTGAACATGGCGGTGATCTCAGCCACCATCTCAGTAGTTTGGCAAAGATCCTGAAACTCTCGCGCCAAGTGTTGCACCTCAATCACCGATGCAAACTCAGCCCGGAACCTGGCCAAGAAGTCATCCCATGACATCACATCAACAACATCATCACCCATAGCACGCCTTACCTCCTCCCACCAATGTCGTGTCCTATCCTTCAAAAGGCAGGAAGCTAGTCTAACCTTGTCCCCTTAGGAAAACGACTGGTGCGGAAGGCGTTAGAAACATCCGCTAACTACCTCCTGCACGCTATCGGGTCCCTCGCCTCGCGATAATCCGGAGCTCCACATGCCTGGAACTCCCTGAAGGTCAAATACCGCTTCCAAACGAAGCTACCATCTTATCACGAAAGGCGCTCAACCACTCATCCGAAATCTCCAGAATACCCACCTTGATCGTTCCAAATACTACAAGAGTCTGATCATGAATACTACACGTAATCTTGGACGAGATGAACCCACTCATCTGGTCATTATGTTGATGGCCTCTCGGTCTAGAATCATATACCTTAGGCCTCTTTCCTAAACCCTCAGCACTCGATACATATTCAGGCTTCATCTTTTTCTCCATCTCCAGGTCAATCTCCATCTCCCTAGCTCGAGCTATCATATCCTCCAACGTTTTATAGCTGGATCGGCTCACAAACCGTCCAATGTCACTCCTTAACATCTCATGATATCGGTCCTTCTTCATCTCCTCGTCTGTCATATACTACAGAACCCGGAGCGCCCGCTCCCTGAACATTGAGGTGATCTCAGCCACTGACTCAATAGTTTAGGGAAGATCCTAAAACTCCCGTGCCAAATGTTGCACCTCGATAGCCGGTGCAAACTCAGCTCGGAACCTAGCTAAGAATTCATCATGACATCACATCAATAGCATCATCACCCACATTCCCTACTTCCTCCCACCAATCTCGTGTCCTCTCCTTCAAAAGGCAGGAAGCTAGTATGACCTTGTCCCCCTCGAGACAATGACTGGCGTAGAAGGCATTAGCAACATCCGTTAACTACCTTATGCTTGCTATCGGGTCCCTCACCCCGTGATAATCCAGAGCTCAACATGCCTGTAACTCCCTGAAGGTCAAAGTGTACATCGAACCAAAGTTACCATATTAGAGCGAAAGGCGCTCAACCGCTCATCCAGAATCTCTAGAATACCCTTTTGACCATGCCAAAGATTACAAGAGTCTGCTCAAGAATACTACACGCAATCTCGAACGAGATGAACTCGCTCGTCTGGTTATCATGTTGATGGCCTCTTGGTCTAGAATCATATACCTTGGTCCACTTGCCTGAACCCTCAGCACTCGACACATATTCAGGCTTCCTCTTCTTCTCCATCTCTAGGTCAAGCTTCGTATCCCTAGCTCGAGCTATCACATCCTCCAACATTTTACAGCTGGATCGGCTCACAAACCGTTGAATGTCACTCCACAACATCTCATGATACTGGACCTTCTTCTTTATCCGTCACATACTTTGGAACCAGGAGTGCCCGCTCGATGAACATGGCGGTGATCTCAGCGACTGTCTCAGTAGTTTGGTGGAGATCCTGAAACTCCTATGCCAAGTGTTGCACCTCGATCACCGGTGAAAACTCAGTTCGGAACCTATTCAAGAAATCATCCCATGACATCACATCAACATCATCATCACCCACAACATACCCTACCTCCTCCTACCGATCTCGTGTCCTGCCCTTCAAAAGGCAGGAAGCTAGTCTGACCTTGTCCCCCTTCGGACAACGGCTGGTGCGAAAGGCGTTAGCAACATCCGCTAACCACCTCCTACTCTTTATCGAGTCCCTCGCCCCGTGATAATTCGGAGCTCCACATGCCTGAAACTCCCTGAAGGTCAAAGAGCACGTCCAACCAAAGCTACCATCTCAGCACGAAAGGGGCTCAACCACTCATCCTGAATCTCCAGAATATCCTCCTTGACCGTGCCAAAGATTACATGAGTCTGCTCAAGAATACTACATGTAATCTCGGACCAGATGAACTCCTTCATCTGGTCATCATGCTGTATGGCTCCAAAAACCTGAACACAAACCCTCACTGGCACCAGAACTGCCAATAGGTTTGCCTCTCAATGTCACCATATTGAAAATAGACCAAATAAACCATAACATCAGACATCAAAATATATAGATCGAGAGAGCCATAACTTCACAAGTTCCATGGTGTTATCATAACCCTCCTTGAATCAAGTACATGACCTTTGCTTTTAGTAGCTCTAGCCTATACTACCTTGCACATCTACATGTACTTTCCTCAAGGATTTCCTTGACTCCATCAGGTCACTCTACATCCATACTATTATCCCTCTCAGATAAGGCTCCGAGCACTAGATTTCATCCTGGGTTTTCCTAGGGCAAACTCCACTCCACTCTCCACCATCAACTGTAGAGGGAACTCCCACTAACTTCATCTAACTAGCTCACAAGTACCATTACATATTACTAAAACCAAATAATTCTTCAAATGAGAGGTCTCAAACTACAACGGTTGGACTAAAAAAAGAGTTGCGTTATAGAGTTAAAACCTAACCTTCTAAAATCATTTAGTTCCCATAATATGTAACTTAGAATATTCGTTTACTAGTTAACTAGAGCTGAGCATTGAGTAACCAAAACCAAGCATATTCTAATCAGGCCTTCCTATTACAGATTGATCAGTACTAGCATGTA
The DNA here is from genome assembly GCF_052625555.1 of Lactuca saligna. NCBI lineage: Eukaryota > Viridiplantae > Streptophyta > Magnoliopsida > Asterales > Asteraceae > Lactuca > Lactuca saligna. The sequence goes on from NC_136420.1 coordinate 143,645,250, forward strand.
AATCTACAAGATCATACAATAGGTATACAAAGGCATCTCTCCTAGCATTCTATCATGCAAAGACTGAGCATATCCTTAGCCCTAACTAGCATGCGATTCGTAGATCCACAGATCAAAGCCTATCAAATAACATGTATGAGTATTTTGGGAAAACTTACTTAAGCTCGGCTGATTGCATGAACCACACCCTTTCTTATTTTAGAAAAACCTTTTCTTAAAGTATATTTATTTTTCAAAAACTTTACCAAATCCTTAGTTTGAGTTCAAACACACCCGAGAGTGTGCCCAAATCCCTCAAACCAAGGCTCTGATAGCAAATTGAAACATCTAAAAAATATGACCCAAAAGTTTTAATTTTTAAGTTTGAATAATTTTTTTTCCAAAAGCATTGTTCATACAACCCATAAAATAAATATATCAAACATCAATAAAATCAGAGTGTGTTCCAAAAATAGAATCCATATGGTGTGTGCGATGCAGTCAACCCGAGCACTTCCCTTTGGAACCAAAAGTACCTTAAACATAAACTAAAACTCATAGCCACATAGCTTGGCGAGCTCCCACAAAATACCACATAGCACACATACAGTTAAACACATATTGGTCCCCACCCTGTCATCAGGCCCCATCCGGCATCGGGCCCTGCTCGGCATCGAGCCCTGCTCGGTAAGTAGATCGGGCCACGCCCAGCATACATATAACATATATCAAGTAAACAGATACACATGCAATAATCACAAAGATAATACAAAGTGGTCATCGGGCCCTAGCCCTGTAATCATATAAGCACATTACATATACAAGAGTCATGCAGACAGCTATAACACAAACATGGGCCGCCATTGGTGCCTTCGACTCGTTAAACCCAGTGAGGAAACTCACCTCGCAATGCTGAAAGAACTGAAAAATCCCTGACTGCTGGTCCTACAACTCCCCGAGCTATCAGATGACAAATAAAAACCAATTAACATTTGAGATCTAAATCATAACCAAAAATCCCTACGTGGTGGTACAAAGACCAGTTTAACCCTAACCTAGCTTGGTCCACGACCGAAGCCCAATTTCATAATATAATGGGCCCAAAAGTTAGATAATCCATCAAGGCCTAATTATGGCCCAATTTCCAATTAGGCCCAATCCCTTCTCATGGGCCTTAACTGAAAAATCCCTGACTGTTGGTCTTACAACTCCCCAAGCTATCAAATGACAAATAAAAACCAATTAACATTTGAGATCTAAGTCATAACCAAAAATTCCTACTTGGGGGTAAAAAGACCATTTTAACCCTAACCTAGCTTGGTCCAAGACCGAAGCCCAAATTCATAATCTAATGGGCCCAAAAGTCAAATAATCCATCAAGGCCCAATTATGGCCTAATTTCCAATTGGGCCCAATCGCTTCTCATAGTCTAAGGCCCAATAACGCTCCTGGCCTAAAACTCCTAAAATCAGATGGCCCAACTAAGCCTTAACCTTCTAAACCTAAAAAACATGGCCCAAACCAAAAGCCCAACATTGAAATTCCACCTGACTGAGTACACAGGGCGTACTTAGCTTGTACGCTAAGCGTAGTGGCTCGAAGGCTTGTACGCCCAATGTATAGGCTTCTAGATCAATCATCTTCTAGATTTAGCTCCTAACATATTAAGACTTCGCTCCAGAATATAGATCTGGCCTCCTTAAGCTTGATTATCACAAAAAGTTGCTAACTTTATGTCCATGCATGGTATATGAAGCTCTAAATCTCAACAACGACTTAATAAGAGACTTAATGAATGCATGAGGCCCTAAACTCCATAAAGTTGGCACCTTTATGCCTAAGGAGTCCATGATAACCTTAGATCTAAAAGGATAAGTCCTTTGGACGTCCTAACTTAATAATCCACCCAACAATGGCCAAAAACATGACAAATCATCCCAAAAAGAGATCTAAACAACTAGAAATCAAAATGAGAACTTGATACCTGAAATGCTTTGCAAAAAAGATGGTGATTTTGGATCCAATACCTTTTCTCCAAGCTTAGCAACTTCAAGATCTTCTAACTCCTTTAAAATGCACAAAATGAACACCAAAATTTCTTCAAAGGCTCAAATGTTATGGAGCCTAGGACTCTATTTAGGGTTTTGGAGGCTTTAGAGGATGGTAATGAGGCCAACCCTAGAGAATAAGTTGGCTTATATAGGCTGCAAGACCCTCAATTAGGGTTTCATTAAAGTCCACGTACGCCCATCGAACGGGACCTGGGTCCCAACTCGTGTACTGGCTTTTCAACCAGTATGCTAAGCGTACCAAGTGGTACCCCCACATACTACTTCAGGGACCAAAATGCATTATTTCAAAATAGAAGGGTCATAAGGTACATACCAGGGCACAAGCGTTACACTATGCCATCATGCTGCGCCCTTCCCTTTGGAACTTGAATACTATAAACCATAAACACAAATTGTAAGCATATGCTTAGTTATTTCCCTAAGCACCACATACCACACATGAAAGAATATAAATGCTATGGGCCAAATCAAAGTCTTTTCATTTTGTGCCGCAGGCCAAATCTCGGTCTTGCATACAAATGCCAGGGGCCAGATCGTTGTCTTTCATATAACTGCTAGGGGCCAGATCCTGGTCTTTCATATAAATGTCAGATGCCATATCCTGGTCTTCCATATAATCATCACAAGACATCCGAGATTCTACACAACAAACAATGTTTCGGGATTGGTACCTTCGACCCATGAATCGAGTAATGAAACTCACATCAACTACTGAAAAACCCAAATAAATACTCGGGCTGCTGGACTAGAGAAATCCCCATGCTAACTAAACAATAGAGTCCCAACTAATAATTGAGACAAAACCCAAAACTAAAAACCTACATTACTTGCCTAATGTCTAAGGTAAAAAGGGCCAAGTTAGTCTTTTAATCCCAATAAAATCCTAGGCCCAACCGCAAGGATCATCCAAGGTCCAATATGGGCCCAACATCAAAAGTTGCCCAACATCATGAAAGTCTATGGTCCAGCCCAAAAACGCAAAGCCCAACAATTAGGGCCCCAAAAATCACTCAAGCTAGACTGGGTCATACGCACAACATACTTAGCTAAAGTGGGTGGATCGCGATTGGGATGCAGTACACATGGCGTATAGGGAGGTACGCCCAGCGTACAAACCCATCATACAAACTCATGAAAAATGTCTTAATGCGTTAAGACCCTGTGACCAAAACTTACATATGATCTCACTAAGATCCCTAAGGCCATAAAGTTTCAAACTTTATGCCTTTGCACGGCTGTAAGAAGCCCAACACTAAAAGCCTAGCTTACTTAACCCGTTTTTACACCCTAACTCTTTGATGGGTACAAATCAAGGTCCAAGCTTGCATTTTTATGACTTGAAATGCCTTAAAACATCTGAAAGGACACCTTGAATGCTTAGGAGTACCTCTTACTTACCAAGCTCTAGACTTTGGGACACAAAAGGATGAAAATCAAAGCTTAACTAAGATCTAAAGAAACATAAGACAATTTTGGAGCTTTATACCTCCAAATGGTGCACAAGAAGAGGATATGTTATATCCAAAGTCTTGAGAGAAAATCTTACTCCTTGAAGGTCCTTCTTCACAACCAAGGAATCACACAATCACTCTAAAAAGCTCAAAATGCTCAAAATGAACTAGGGTTTTCAAACACGGTTGACCTTAGGATGGAGGCTGATAAAGGGAAAGGTCTTGGGACCATAATGGTCTTTAAATAGTGCACACACCCTAATTATTAGGGTTTCGGTGTAAACCATGTATGTGTGATAACCCAAAAGTTCCATTCTATACAAACAGTATCACTTCAATAGAAGTTATAACAGTCATAGTTGATTTTCAGACTTTTCGTATAAGTTGGAGTAATTTAGGGTTTACACTTCAGTAAACATCAGGAGAGTGGATGCACTACGGTTTTGTGCAACACTGTTATTCCAACACTCGGCTATATTAGAAATCAATTCCGGAATAAAAATATTTTCTGCCAAAATATTTCAGGACTATAAATAGATTTCTGAACTAAATTCATTCATTATTCACATTTCCAACTAGAGAAAAGCCATTTTCTCTCTCACGGATCTTCGGGTTTTCATCCCAAATCGTGAGTCTACTTTCCTAGATGTGTTTTAATGCTTGTTATATGCTTAATAACATTGTTTACATGTCAAATATGTAAGATCCAAGAGTTTACCGCCCAAGAACGTTCTTGGGGAGTAAACTCCAAAACGAAGCCTAAAGGCTATCTAGTCCCGTTTCCTTGTTAGGTAGCTAGTTAAGGACATTGTGTAGAATCATTTGAGGCTAGAAATCAATCAAGAACACAAAGCTTTTGGAGTTTATAGCCCAAGAGTTTCTTGGACCGTAAACACCAATTTCAAGGGGCTAAATGAGCCCTAAACACCCCTAAGGCTTTAAGACAATTACCCTCTAATACTTGTAGCTAATTTGGAGACTTAAACTCATCAAAATCATCCCTTAAAGGGAGGTTACGGCCAAGGAATATCTATTGGGCCGTAAACTCCAAGTAAAGGCACAAAAGTGTGCCTAAAGTCCCCTTTAGCCTTAAACAAAACCTAGAAGTATCCTTTGTGTGCAAGAGGCTTAAAAGAATTAAAACAAACACCCCATAGGAGTTTACGACCGTAAACTCTAGGGATTATGGTATTTAGGCCGTAAACTCCTCAAAGGAGCCTTCTAGGGCCCTAAACTACCTAAAGAATTAATCTACCAATGCTAGGCTTATTCTAGAATTCATTTAGCACACTTAAACACCCAAAACCACCAAGACAAGAGTTCACGGCTGTAAACTCAAGGGTTTACGACCGTAAACTCCTTGTGTGGAGTTTATTGGGTGGTAAACTCTTATACAAGGTCCTTGGAAGCTTTTCAGTCCTTTTGCCTGGTCCCATATCGACTTAGATGCAACCCTTAGGACCTATAACACTTATACAAAGTGTTTACATGTTCCTAAATGTCCCAACTTATTTCATTAAGTTATTAATTGGCTAATTAGTTATATATATGCTCATTATATGATAACTAGGCTCGTGCGTGTGAACAAGTCTCCGTTTGCCACCTAGCACGATATCCGATACTTCAATCCAATCCAGTCACCACAAGTGAGTTCATACCCCTTTAATTAACCTTTGAAATGCTTTTAAATGTTTTAAATACTTTATGGGGCGGGATACAAGTTAAACACTTATAGTTATTACATCAATCACATGTGATTACATTAATCACATGTGATTAATAACTAGAAAACCAATGATTTTATCACTATTCAAACTGTTTATCAAACTATTTCACTTCAAAATGTTTTACAAACTCTTTTACTTATCAAATGCTATTATTAAACTTTGTTTTACTTCTTATAAATTGCATGCCCATATATGTATAAATATATAAGAAATGTTTAAAGGGCTTAGGAAGGCCATCCACCCTATTTCCTTTTCCTCGATTTGGATGTGGTCTGGTGGGATTTCGGGTAACCGTCCGAAGGTCGTTTCAATATTAATTATATATCAAATATACATGTATAGACATAAAAGTACTTCCATATTCATACTTATCAGTACATCATCAGTAAGTTACCATCGGGGTAACATAGGATCATACTACTACAATTTCTAGATAAACGAGTCAGTTCATTCATGAGTTAATACTTATTACTACGAGTACTTATACAACTATATTAGAAAGAAAACATATACAACTATACTAGAAAGAGAACATATACAACTATACTAGAAAGAGAACATATACAACTATACTAGACAGAGAACATATACAACTATACTAGAGGAAGAACATATACAACTATACTAGAACAGTGCATTTCATTACATATACAAGAATACGTTAACAATTGTGATCCACTGTATCGGAGCATGCCTTAATTGTCATGGCCCAAGTTGTAGCCAGAATTCTCTTGAAGGGAGAGCGTGAGTTTGCATATAGATCTATACTGGATTGACTATCCTACACCTTGCTGCTAGCTACAGCCGAACCTGCAGGTCTGTGGGTGCCAAACGTCATTTCGTTATTACGACCATTCATATGTCGTTGTTACCAGTCGATAGTATGGTGAAATTTATCACATGATACCTTAATATAAATCCGGTTTAAGGTAGTTAGTACAACAGTAGTTCCTATAATACAACACTACAGTACTACATTAATTTACTCTTTACATCATTAGTGATCTTTTCACTTAAACAATTATGTACAAACTATGTTTTGAAAATGATAGTTACACTTGATTAAATTACACACTTTTACAACAAACGAGCATACAAAACAGTTAAGCCTTGGTAGAAGGCTACTTTAATAGAAAATATAGGTTTTTCTGAGAGATTCAAACTTTTACAAATACTTACAAACATTTACATACATTTTACAAACTTACACTTGATACATGTTCAAACATTTTTGGATGACAAATACCGACACTAAAATACTTATGAACTCACCAGCTTAATGCTGATAAACTCTTTCAAAATAACTTGTATTCTCAGGTCATCAGTAGACAGGTACCGAGGCCAGCTTTTGAGAAGATGGAGCGCATCCAAGACTCATCTTATTATTTTGATATACATTATTTTTGGTGTCTATACTGTACAGAACACGCTTGTATTAAAATTATATATTTAATGCAATGGATGATGTTGTTTGCTTATTTACATTTACTGTGTTGTGATACTTTACATGACGTCCTCCGCCCCAGAACGTTTCAGCCGTTCTTGGTTTTGGGGTGTGACAGATTGGTATCAGAGCATTGTTTATAGTGAATCAAGTATATCAACCCATAAAAGATATACTAAACTATAAACCCATTTGGAATTAAAACACTCTGACCAAGAGTCTATACTTTAAATACTAAGATATTTAATTAAGTATACTAGTCTGCATTCATACTAAAATCAGTGTCACAATGACAAGAACAAAAGTATTACGATTGTTAAATATCACAGGTAAGCTCGGGGATATATGGTCAGTCCTGGGAATGGCATAGCCTGATCAACTATGTTGGTCCGAGGAGTGATTAGCATATGCCCTAGAATGGTTGTGATGTGTTAACAAATCTAAAAACTTACCAACAATACCACAAGAAGATCAATAGAACCTAAACTTAAAATACTATAGGTGTATTTTGTACTACTAGCTACATATATACTATATCCTTATACCTCTCTTCTCGCGTAGATTTAAATGGTTGGATTCCATCACGGTGACCCGTACTTTCCAAATGAAGGCAACGCAGGATGGCTCGAAGCAGAGTTTGATGATGAGCACCAAATTCTGTTAGATGATCATCAAGCTGAAGGCTTCTCGAATGGATCATACTCTGAGCCCGAAGTCAACAACCTACCTCCAGTAGGTCAACCCCCGAACAACAACCCTCGACCAGCTTTTCCAGGTCCCACTCCCATGTGGGTAAATAACTTGAATCGTTAGAGTGACGAACAGGGTCAGCCCTTACCATACATTGGGGACCAAAGATTTTACAACGTCAGCGAAGGAAGTTCTGCTGACCGAGCTCTGCCCATCATTATCCGCAAAATAGCTCGTAATTTTGAGCAGGGTCAAGCAGCCATCGACCGGGTCGTGGAGATTGATGCCAAACTCTGGTGTCAACACCGCCTGCATCCACCGTCTCGAAGAAGACATGGAACAGACCCGGAGAACCAATGAAACCCTACAGCAACATCTAGTTGCCTCTCAAGCAGAAGTCATGGAACTTCGAGCTCGTCAAAGGGCTCATGAACGACACCTTCAAGAGGTGATCCGTCAAATGAGCGACCTCAGGGTTCTCCAAAGGAATACTCATCGCTATTAGATGATGTTTAGTACATCTATATCTTTTGGGTTAAAGATTATCCTTTAACATCTATGCTCTAAGTAGCACTTATCTGTAAAATATTCCTAACTTTCAGTACTCTAATTAGGAATCTAAGATCTGTCAAACTTTCTCTATGGTATGATGTAAGACCTACTGTTAGGTCAATTTTCATTGAACTCGTTACATCAGTAATACCAGTATTATTGACAACTACCTACTCTGTGGGAAGAATCTTTACAATTGTGTTTTCCTACAAATCTTCCTTATTATGATCTCAAACACTCATTAAATTGTTGGACTATGATTAGTTAGTCCATGTATCACTCTCACCTTACTTACAAATTGATTCTTACCATTTTTCTCATCTTTATAAACTTATAGCTGAAAGATGCCTCCTCGCAAATCTCCCCGGAATAACCCTACACCTACACCGCCTCCTCCACCTCCGGTCATCGATACAGCAGCCCTAAATGTTGCCGTAGCTGCAGCAGTGGCAACTGCCATGGCAGAGTATCACTCTACTGATGCTAGCAGAGGTGGAACCCATGTAAACTCTATTCTGGTTGAAACTCCTATGTGCTCGAGAGAGTGCTCATACAAGGATTTCACCAACTGCAAGCCGAAGTCCTTTCATGGGACCGGTGGAGTCATTTCTCTCTCGCAATGGTTCGAGAAGACTGAATCAGTCTTCGAAATTTGTTCATGCCCTGCTGCGAGCAAAGTCAAATATGCCGCATGCACCTTTGAAGGAAAGGCCCTGACGTGGTGGAACGGCCATGTTAAAGCTCTAACTCTCATCGTAGCCAACAACATAGCATGGGAAATGATGAAAGACCTCATGATTGAGGAATACTGCCCAAGGGGCGAGATCCAGAAACTAGAGTAGGAGCTTTGGAGCCTGACCATGAAGGGCACCAACATTGTTGCTTATACCGCCAGATTCAGCGAACTGGTGGCCCTCTGCCCTAATATGGTTCCCACTGAAGGGAAAAAGATCGAAAGGTACATATGGGGGCTAGTGCCTCCGTATCATGAGAATGTCCTATTATCAAACCCTGCTACCTTTGACAGTGCCAAGCGACTGGCACAGCGACTCATTGACCATGGAGTCAAAACCCCTGCAACAACAACAACCCTAGCCATCCCGGAACCCTCCAAACCCACTGACACCAAGCGGAAGTTCTGGGATGACAAGAAGAAGCAGCGAGCTGCCAAAAAGCATCAAATTATGGCAGTACATGCCGCGGTAACCCCTACTGCTGCTACTGCTCTGATGAAGCAGTATGCTGGAAGTTTGCCAAAGTGCAACAAATGCAAATTCCACCACAATGGCCCCTGCCGTGAAATGTAGTGCTCTAACTACAACAGGAAAGGACACACCATCCGTTTCTGTAAATTCCCGGAACAACCGATCACACAAGTCCCCGGCTCTGGCGCGAGCCCGACCTGCTATGGATGTGGCGAAGCAAGCCACTTTAAGAGGGACTGCCCCAAGGCGAAGAATGCTGGAGGAGCAGGGAGGGTACTAGCTATAGGCCACGGGGAAGCAGTTGCTGACCCAACAGTGGTGACTGGTACGTTCCTCCTCGATAACTCCTATGCATGCATTCTGTTCGATAGTGGAGCAGAGCGAAGCTTCGTGAACCATAAATTTGCTCGCATGCTTAAACAACATCCACATGCACTTAAAGAACAATTCACATTAGAAATGGCTAATGGAAAAACATAAAACACCAGTAGCATATACTTAGGATGTACCCTAACTCTAGGTAACCATTCATTCCCAATCGACCTTATGCCGGTCTCGATTAAAAGCTTCGACGTTATCATCGGTATGGATTGGTTGAGTCTTCATTGCGCCGACATCATGTGCTTCGAGAAAGCAGTCCGCCTAAACCTCCCGTCTAACGAGACACTTATCGTCTACGGTGACAAACCCGGTGCGAGTCTTCGCATTATATCAAGTATTCAAGCACAGAAATATCTGCGCAAAGAATACCACGCATTCCTTGCTCACGTCGTCGACACGAGCCTCGAAACGAAAGAACCAAAGAACATTCCAGTAGTGAGCGAGTTCCCCGACATTTTCCTAGAAGAGATACCTGGATTACCTCCGCAACGACAGGTCGAGTTCAGAATCGACTTAGTCCCAGGAGCTACCACAGTAGCCAAGTCGCCCTACCGATTAGCACCAGCAGAGATGCAGGAATTATCTGGTCAACTTAACAAACTGCTCAACAAGGTCTTCATAAGACCAAGCTTCTCACCTTGGGGAGCACCAGTCTTGTTCGTTAAGAAGAAAGACGGATCATTCTGTATGTATATCGACTACAGAGAGCTCAACAAACTGACGGTCAAAAATCATTACCCTCTGCCGCACATAGACGATCTATTTGACCAACTGCAAGGGGCGAGTTACTTCTCCAAAATTGATCTGAGATCCGGATATCACCATTTACGAGTACTAGAGGAGGATGTTCCAAAGACAGCCTTCCGAACTCGTTACGGACACTACCAGTTCGTAGTGATGCCATTCGGATTGACCAATGTGCCCGTAGTTTTCATGGACCTGATGAACAGAGTATGTCGACCTTACTTGGATCAGTTCGTCATCATTTTCATTGACGACATCCTGATCTACTCCCGAAGTAAGGAAGAGCATGGCGATCACCTGCGACAAGTTTCAGGAACTTTACGAACGGAGAAACTATATGCAAAGTTCTCGAAATGTGAATTTTGGATCCGAAGAGTCGAATTCTTAGGACACGTGGTAAGCGAAGAGGGAATCCACGTGGACCCATCCAAGATTAAAGCCATTGAGAACTAGTCAGCACCGAAGACGCCTACTGAAATTCGTCTATTTCTAGGCCTCGCTGGCTACTACCGCAGATTCATCCAGAACTTCTCCCGAATAGCGAAACCTCTTACAACCCGGACCCAAAAAGGTGTGGCCTTTGACTGGGAAGAGAAACAAGAGAGAGCGTTCCAAACGCTCAAGCGAGCCTTGTGCACCGCGCCAATACTATCTCTCCCCAAAGGGGATAGAGGACTTCGTAGTCTATTGCGATGCATCGAACCAAGGGCTCGGGTGTGTTCTAATGCAGCGAGGTAAGGTCATCGCCTACGCCTCGAGACAGTTGAAGACACACGAGGTTAACTACACGACCCACGATCTTGAGCTGGGAGCAGTGGTGTTTGCTCTAAAGATCTGAAGACATTACTTGTATGGAACGAAAAGCACTATCTTTACCGACCACAAGAGTTTACAACACATTTTCGATCAAAAGGAGCTCAACATGAGACAACGACGGTGGGTCGAGCTACTCAGTGATTACGAATGTGATATTCGTTATCATCCAGGTAAAGCCAACGTAGTAGCAGACGCCCTAAGTCGGAAGGAATACTCTGGTCGCAGAGTCAAGTCATTGTCAATAACCATCCATTCACACTTGTCTAAACAAATTCAGGCGGCCCAACTTGAAGCCATGAAACCTGAAAATGTGCCGAGTGAATCCCTCAGAGGAATGGACAAGAATTTAGAAGCCAAGGGTGACGGAGCCTTATATTTCATGGACCGGATCTGGACACCGAAACACGGTGGTTTCCGAGACTTGGTCATGACCGAGGCGCACAACACTCGGTATTCCGTCCACCCAGGTTCAGATAAGATGTATCTGGATCTTAAAAAGCTATACTGGTGGCCTAATATGAAAGCAGAGATTGCTACCTTCATAAGTAAATGCCTTACTTGCGCAAAGGTTAAGGTCGAGTACCAGAAGCCCTCCGGTTTACTGCAACAACCAGAGATTCCAGAATGGAAGTGGGAGCGGATCACTATGGATTTCATAACCAAGTTGCCCAAGACAACGGGTGGACTTGATACCATATGGGTCATCGCCGATAGATTGACCAAGTCTGCACACTTCCTGCCTATCAAAGAAACCGACAAGATGGAAAAACTTAAGAGAACATACATTAGGGAAATCGTACGGCTACTTGGTGTGCCTATATCCATTATTTCCGATAGAGATAGTAGGTTCACCTCAAGATTCTGGAAATCACTACAACATTCCCTGGGAACAAGGCTAGACATAAGCACAACCTACCATCCACAGACCGACGGACAAAGTGAGAGGATAATCCAGACTTTAGAAGATATGTTGCGTGCTTGTGTAATTGACTTTGGAAAAGCGTGGGATACCCATTTACCCCTCGTCGAATTTTCCTATAACAACAGTTACCACACGAGCATAAAGGCAGCACCATTTGAATCCCTCTACGGCCGAAAGTGCAGATTCCCTCTGTGTTGGGCTAAGGTGGGTGATACCCAATTAGCTAGGGGGCAAGCTTCTGACAGTACTCTCACCGGTCCGGAGATCATTTGAGAAACGACAGAGAAAATTGTTCAGATTCGTGAATGATTGAAAGCCTCTAGAGACTGATAGAAGAGCTACGCTGATAAGCGAAGAAAACCTTTGAAATTTCAGGTAGGAGACCGAGTCCTTCTCAAAGTCTCACCCTGGAAGGGCTTGATACGCTTCGGTAAGCGTGGGAAGCTTAATCCGAGGTACATAGGGCCTTTCGAGATTCTCGCAAGAGTCGGCCCCGTAGCTTACAAACTCGACCTACCTGACACACTTTGTAATGTACATTCTACATTCCACGTATCTAACTTGAAAAAGTGTCTGTCCGACGAGACTCTCGTAATCCCACTCGATGAGATCGAGATCAACGAGAGCCTCAACTTCGTGGAAGAACCTATAGAGATCATGGAATGTGAGGTCAAGCAGACGAAACAAAGCCGTATCTCGATTGTGAAGGTTCGCTGGAACGCCAAGCGAGGACCGGAATTCACTTAGGAACGCGAGGATCAGATGAAACTGAAATACCCTCATCTTTTCACTTAGTTATTTGTAACTTCTTATTTGCTTAAATTCTAATTTCGGGACGAAATTCCTTCTAACGGGGGGATGATGTGACAACCCAAAATTTCCATTCTATACAAACAGTATCACTTCAATAGAAGTTATAACAGTCATAGTCGATTTTCAGAATTTTCGTATAAGTTGGAGTAATTTACGGTTTACACTTCGGTAAACATCAGGAGAGTGGATGCACTACGGTTTTGTGCAATACTGTTATTCCAACACTCGGCTATATTAGAAATCAAGTCCGGAATAAAAATATTTTCTGCCAAAATATTTCAGGACTATAAATAGATTTCTGAACTAAATTCATTCATTATTCACATTTCCAACTAGAGAAAAGCCATTTTCTCTCTCACGGATCTTCGGGTTTTCATCCCAAATCGTGAGTCTACTTTCCTAGATGTGTTTTAATGCTTGTTATATGCTTAATATCATTGTTTACATGTCAAATATGTAAGATCCGGGAGTTTACCGCCCAAGAACGTTCTTGGGGAGTAAACTCCAAAATGAAGCCTAAAGGCTATCTAGTCCCTTTTCCTTGTTAGGTAGCTAGTTAAGGACATTGTGTAGAATCATTTGAGTCTAGAAATCAATCAAGAACACAAAGCTTTTGGAGTTTACGGCCCAAGAGTTTCTTGGACCGTAAACACCAATTTCAAGGGGCTAAATGAGCCCTAAACACCCCTAAGGCTTTAAGACAATTACCCTCTAATACTTGTAGCTAATTTGGAGACTTAAACTCATCAAAATCATCCCTTAAAGGGAGGTTACGGCTAAGGAATATCTCTTGGGCCGTAAACTCCAAGTAAAGGCACAAAAGTGTGCCTAAAGTCCCCTTTAGCCTTAAACAAAAACCTAGAAGCTATCCTTTGTGTGCAAGAGGCTTAAAAGAATTAAAACAAACACCCCATAGGAGTTTACGGCCGTAAACTCCTCAAAGGAGCATTCTAGGGCCCTAAACTACCTAAAGGATTAATCTACCAATGCTAGGCTTATTCTAGAATTCATTTAGCTCACTTAAACACCCAAAACCACCAAGACAAAAGTTCACGGCCGTAAACTCAAGGGTTTACAACCGTAAACTCCTTGTGTGGAGTTTATCAGGTGGTAAACTCTTATACAAGGTCCTTGGAAGCTTTTCAATCCTTTTGCCTGGTCCCATATCGACTTAGATGCAACCCTTAGGACCTATAACACTTATACAAACTATTTACATGTTCCTAAGTGTCCCAAATTATTTCATTAAGTTATTAATTGGCTAATTAGTTATATATATGCTCATGATATGATAACTAGGCTCGTGCGTGTGAACAAGTCTCCGTTTGCCACCTAGCACGGTATTCGATACTTCAATCCAAACCACTCACAACAAGTGAGTTCATACCCCTTTAATTAACCTTTGAAATGCTTTTAAATGTTTTAAATACTTTATGGGGGGATACAAGTTAAACACTTATAGTTATTACATCAATCACATGTGATTACATTAATCACATGTGATTAATAACTAGAAAACCAATGATTTTATCACTGTTCAAACTGTTTATCAAACTGTTTCACTTCAAAATGTTTTACAAACTCTTTTACTTATCAAATGCTATTATTAAACTTTGTTTCACTTCTTATAAATTGCATGCCCATATATGTATAGATACATAAGAAATGTTTAAAGGGCTTAGGAAGGCCATCCGCCCTATTTCCTTTTCCTCGATTTGGATGTGGTCTGGTGGGATTTCGGGTAACCGTCCGAAGGTCGTTTCAATATTAATTATATATCAAATATACATGTATAGACATAAAAGTACTTCTATATTCATACTTATCAGTACATCATCAGTAAGTTACCATCGGGGTAACATAGGATCAGACTACTATAATTTCTAGATAAATGAGTCAGTTCATTCAAGAGTTAATACTTATTACTACGAGTACTTATACAACTATACTAGAAAGAAAACATATACAACTATACTAGAAAGAGAACATATACAACTATACTAGAAAGAGAACATATACAACTATACTAGACAGAGAACATATACAACTATACTAGAGGAAGAACATATACAACTATACTAGAACAGTTCATTTCATTACATATACAAGAATACGTTATCAATTGTGATCCACTGTATCGGAGCATGCCTTAATTTTCATGGCCCGAGTTGTAGCCAGAATTCTCTTGGAGGGAGAGCGTGAGTTTTCGTATAAATCTATACTGAATTGATTATCCTACACCTTCTGCTAGCTACAGCCGGACCTGCAGGTCTGCAGGTGCTAAACGTCATTCCGTTATTAAGACCATTCGTATATCGTTGTTACCAGTCGATAGTATGGTGAAATTTATCACATGATACCTTAATATAAATCCGGTTTAAGGTAGTTAGTACAGCAGTAGTTCCTATAATACAACACTAGAGTACTACATTAATTTACTCTTTACATCATTAGTGATCTTTTCACTTAAACAATTATGTACAAACTATGTTTTCAAAATGATAGTTACACTTGAGTAAATTACACACTTTTACAAAAAACGAGCATACAAAACAGTTAAGCCTTGGTAGAAGGCTACTTTAATAGAAAATATAGGTTTTTATGAGAGATTCAAACTTTTACAAACACTTACAAACATTTACATACATTTTACAAACTTACACTTGATACATGTTCAAACGTTTTTGGATGACAAATACCGAAACTAAAATACTTATGAACTCACCAACTTAATGCTGATAAACTCTTTCAAAATAACTTGTATTCTCAGGTCATCAGTAGATAGGTATCGAGGCCAACTTTTGAGAAGATGGAGCGCATCCAAGACTCATCTTATTATTTTGATATACATTATTTTTGATGTCTATACTGTACAGAACACGCTTGTATTAAAATTATATATTTAATGCAATGGATGATGTTGTTTGCTTATTTACATTTACTGTGTTGTGATACTTTACATGACGTCCTCCACCCCAAAACCTTTCCGCCGTTCTTGGTTTTGGGGTGTGACAGTATGTCCGACATACCAAAATACTTGCATCACACTAGCACGGGACATAGTACGCTCAGCGTACCAAGGCATACGCCCCGCTTACTTGAGCAACACCAAAAGCCATGGATTTTGACAATGGGGACCCTTCTTGAAATAAATCAAAACTCAAGGGTCCAAAAGCAAACCTGAAAAATATATATATATGTTACATTTTGATAGGAAAGCAGTTAGATGTGGTTGATGCGGTTTTGAGCTAAGTGTTATTCAGTTTTGTGATTCAGGTGAGTTTCCTCATTATACCAATGGGTCGAAGGCACCAATTCTGGCCCACTAGGATCTGTTATGCTAGTTGTCTTTGTGACTCTTGCATGGTATGTTGGGCTAGGCACATTGTATAACGGTCAAAGCCTACTGTATGATGGTCTAGGCCCATCTGTATGTTGGGTTAGGCACGTGGATCAGGTGGGGCTAGGCTTAATGTATGTTATGTAGGATGCTAGTTGTCTCTGTGACTCTCACATTGTATGTCGGGCTAGGCCCATTGTATGACGGGATAGGCCCATTACTGTGGGATGGGCCCAATATGAGGGCTAGGCCCAAGGATATGTGTGGTATATGGTATTTTGGGGAACTCACTAAGATTTGTGCTTATGGTTTTTACGGTTATGGTTTCTGGTACTTCCGGTTCGATAGGAAAGGGCCCAACTTGATCGTAGCGCATCCACCCATGTTTCGTAACTATATAATTTTGGGATTGTACTGTGATAATTGTTTTATTATAAAATGCTTTTTGAATGATTGGAAAAAGGTTAATTGGTGTTTTTGGTTTAACTAAAAATGAAATTTTTTGCCTTATGGTTTTTGGGTCGTTAAAAGTTGGTATCAGAGTCTTGGTTTGAGAAATTCGGGAACTCTCTCGGGTGTAACTGAACTCAAACTGAGGAGTTGGTAATCTTTTAAAAGAAAACAAATTTCTTAAAGTCATTTATAAAGAAAAAGGGGGTGTGGTGTGTGCAATCATTCGAGCTCAAGTAAGTGATTCCCAGAATACCCATTAATGTTGATAGGTTATATGATATGAATGTTTCCATGCTAGGATAAGGCTAGGGATACTTTAAGGAACTACATAATAGATTGCCCCGATATGTAACACCTTTTAGCCTAGGAAGCATTGGCTTATATGATTAGGAATATGTATTGGTAACAGTAATTGCTAAGTGTATGCTTTGAAAAATTGTATACGGTTAGGATCATATATCCTTAGAATAACTGAGTTGGCCTTATTTCCTGCTCCTTGTTTGGTTGTGGTCCTAGGGTAGAGTCTTCTATTTGATTGTGTATTGTGTATAATTTTCATGGATAAGGTGGACGGCAATGAGAGTGGAAGTTCCTAGAAGGGGTTGTAGTAAGTGAGCATGGGATGCACTTTCTTGTTTTGTAGTTTGGCGTGTTGCTGTACGAATGTTGCTTGCTTTGTGCTTTGTGGAACTCTTAGTGATGTGAGTTAACTATTAAGTGAATATGTTAAGTATCATGTTGCAAATGTTAAATAATCTCAGAGTGATGAATTTGACTCTATTGTGCAACTCTCGTTTGATTTGAATCGTTGTAGGGTTGAGTCTTTTACTCGAAGGATTATATAAGCTTTATGGCATGTCATTATATTCATGAAGTAGTTAGCTGACATTAGTGGGAGTTCTTCAGTAACTGATGACAGGGGGTCGTAACCTAGGAGAGCCTAGGAAGTGTTTTAGTGGGTTTGATTGTGCTGTTTAGCAAGTATTTGGAGTACCAGTTTAAGAAGGTAACTTGGAGGATTCGGGATGTCTCTTGAGAAAAGTATGAATAAGCGTGGAAGCTAGTAATGGGCCCATACTGCTAAAAGCACATGATCCATACTTGAATCAAGGGGAGTCACAGAGAATATAGGAATCCTGTGAATAAGGATAATTGGGTATGTTTTGAATATTGTATGGTTGCTTTTCAGAATGGTGATAAGCACACGTGGAGGAGGTTCAAGTTTTGGTTCAGGATCAAGTGCAGGTACAAAACTGATTGATGAGTAGATGGGGGAGTTCATCTCACCGGATATCACCCATGGTATTTTAGAGCAGACTCATGTGATCTTTGGAATGCTCAAGTAGTGGATTATGGAGATTTTAGATGAGCGTTTGTGTATGTTTCTCACTGAGATTATGGCTATCATAGGAGATCAAACTCTTTCCTTCCGCAAGTTCCATGCTTGTGGAGCTCCCGAGTTCATTGGGGAGAAGGACCTCATTGCTAGTAGGAAGTGGTTAGCAGATATGGTGAACGCTTTCCGGACGAGTTACTTCCTTGAGGGGTCAAAGTTCAAATTTGCTTCCTCTCTTTTGAAAGGTAGAGTGTCACACCCCTAAAACGGAATGGCGAAAACGTTTGGGGGCATAGGACGTAATGTACAGTATCACAATAATTTTATAATAGTAATCAAAGTAAATACAACCATTGTATTAATAAAATAGTATTAACATTGTTTTCAAAACATTACTTGTTTAACATTAAAACTATAGCAAAAGATAAGATGTAATGCTACTATGTTAGCTCCGTCTTCGTAACGTCTGAGAGGGTACCTGTCTAGTAAATTTCCTAAGAATACAAGTAGTTTGAAAACGTGTCAACATTAAAGTTCGTGATTTCATAAGTATTTTGTTTGAAAAGGTATGTTCGTTGTTATCGAAAAAGTTATTGTATTCTTCCAAAAAATCCAATGTTTTCTTAGTAAATAAATCGTATTCCTGGTACTTTGAGGCCAAAAAGTATAAGTTTCTTATGTTTATAAATGGTGATTCGTGGCTCTGATTCTTGTAATTGTTATTATCTGTACTATTACCTCCTATGATTACTTAGTGTATACAAATTATATATGAATAATATCAAACGGACAATCGAATGGGTGATTCTGCCCTAAGCCCATAACCAAACAAGGAACATGAAGTAAGGCGGAAATCACACAACCCACTGCCTATCACATATTATTTCTATATATCTATGATGTATACGCTAAAGAATCATAGAATTAACAATTAGGGGTTCTTTATGTTATACTAGTTTGTAAATAAGTGTTGAATCTTTCATAAAAACATTCTTAGTTCCACTCTTTCTATTGTACAACATTGTTTTCAGTAAGTAATTGTATCTATTTTCAGTAAGTCAAATTTGTAAACTGTTTACTTGTAAAGTAATGATGTTTAACCTAGAACGAAATGTACAAGTATAATTACCTAATTTTATTCATAAGTAAAACTAGTTGAAATTGGGTTTGTCCATGACATTCAAATGTAAAGTTAATATTAAAATAAAATTATTTGAAAATATATTAATAGTAAATAAGTCGTTGTTTTCTCCTTGTGAGTTCTTATAACCATACTAACCCAGTCGGCCTGGTAGCGATGTTTTTCAGGCGTCGGAATGTTAACGACATTTATCACACCAGGCCTGCCGACCTAACTGTAGCCAATAGTCGGGATGTGGGATTCTCAATCCTAAATAGATCTACACACAAATGTCTCGCTCTCCCTACAATAGACTCTATTTATAAGTTAGGACTTTTACCATTATTTATATAAGCACACGAAGACATCTTACAAATAGCTTCAACGTTTTATGAGTAATAACTGAAAATCCTTTTTGGTTATCTGTTATCTGAAAATCCTTTTTGTTTATATGTTAACATGTACTTTGTAAAATAGATCCTTTGTTCCATAAACTATACCCATTTGTAGTTTATAAGTTTGTTTCCAAGTTGTAACCTGAACCTTTTAAAATAGTATCTTTGTTCCATAAACTATACCTATTATAGTTTATATGTTTGTTTCCATGTTGGTGTGAAAATCATTGCGTCTTAACATATTTTGTAAATCATTTGTAAATTCAATAGTATTGATATTTTACATATTTTGTAAATTTCACGTTTTAAATGTATATTACAGTAATAAATATAATAAGAAATTTACATTTATAAACATAAGATTTCTTATGTTTTACTTGTATTCCTCCCTTAAAACAATTTAAAAATTATGAGAACGTAGGGATATGAACTTATCTAATGTGATAACAGTTTTGATAACCAGTAGAAAATGGTGACTTCGGGCAAGAACATGGGAAGGATATTGTTATCCTAATGGTTTTGAACACATAATCATGTGTGATTAAGATGTTACAAGTAATATATATATATATATATATATATATATATATATATATATATATATATATATATATATATGTGTGTGTGTGTGTGTGTGTGTGTGTGTGTGTGTTGTTTAAGATAAGTTTCATGAGCAAAAGTTACCAAAACTTGTAAGAGAATGGAAGAAAAATACTTCTTGTAGTTGGTTTTTGATGTTGGGAATGAAAGGACATCTTGAGAGCAGATAAGGAAAATTTTCGATTATGGTGGTGAAAAAGTGTGATATATGTTCGAATGTGCCTTATATATGAAGAGAAGATGGATGGTTTAAGAGAATAATATCTAGATGTGTAGAGTTTTCGGTTAGGAACTCCACCTGAGGAAAAGAGGATTTCGGCCGAAAAGGGTTAACCCACCGAGGAGGGTTTGCGGTCTGAAGTGTTTGTAGCCGAGAACTCGTTTTCGGTCCGAAGAGATAAGATCATGCGAGATTTCGATGGAGTAGTTCTCGGGCTCCCATGTAGTCACAAAATGGCGTTTTCGGTCCTTTCTTTTGGGATATAATTTCCAATAACAAAATATATAAAATGTTCAAATAAATAATAACATTATTTAATGTAATACTTGATGTGTTTAA
This sequence comes from Lactuca saligna, assembly GCF_052625555.1. Taxonomy (NCBI): domain Eukaryota; kingdom Viridiplantae; phylum Streptophyta; class Magnoliopsida; order Asterales; family Asteraceae; genus Lactuca; species Lactuca saligna. The sequence continues at coordinate 143,665,849 of NC_136420.1, forward strand.
ACTTTTATTTAATACGTTTAAATTTTGTTGACTTGTTTTTGACTTTATTGATTTGGAAATAACGGGTTGTTACATTTTATCAAAATATATAAAATGTTTAAATAAATCAGAAAATTATGTGACATAATACTTGACGTGGTTGACTTTAGTTTAATACGTTTAAATTTTGGTTACTTGTTTTTGACTTTATTGATTTTGAAATAACGGGTTGTTACATTATCCCCCCATTAGAAGGAATTTCGTCCCGAAATTTGTTCTAGAGTGGTTATTCATGATCTAGGGAAAGGAAGTGGGTACTTTTATTTAATTAGTATTTTCTGTTCCCTAGTGAATTTAGGTTCTCGCTTAGCGTTCCAGTGAACCTTCACTATTAGTATGCGACCTTGTTTCGTTGAATTTGATTGTTTGTATTGGGATGTTAAGTTTTCTTAAGATGGAAGAAAGTATGGGTTTTGGTTTACTTGTCTTGAATAATAGCATGCCTACTCGTAATCTTGGGCAACTTTACCCTAAAGTTCTTGGTAAGACTCATACTTGGACCATCTATCATTACCTCGTGTATACAAGTCGTATATAATTAAGATTGAAAAGGTGTTCGGATGGGTGGCTCTGCCCCAAATCCACAACCATACAAGGAATGGGAAGTAGGTTAAAATCACACATCCTAAGTCTGTAGAATCTTAATTATATACCACCCTCGCACATACACTTAGCAATGATAGGTTAACCGCATGGGTCCTTAGTCTCTATTCTCGAACTTGACTTGATGTATGAGTGGCATTCCTGGGAGGTCAGTTGACGATACTTCGGGAAGGTTACATACTTCCAGAACATCCTTGGTGTTTCACTTTAAGTTTCTTGTCTATGGAGTAAGCTAGGAAGACGTGGTTCCCCTCGCACGAGTACTTCTGAGTTTTTAAAGTGAGAGACGTTACGGTGGTCTGTGTCAGGTTTGTTTTTATAGGTTGAAAAGAGTTCGTTAGTTAGTTGGTTAAGGCGAAGAATCTTTTTGTATCGCATGGAATTGGTATGGAGAAAACCAATTCAATCCATTTCTAAGGACGACATCAGAACTTCTTACCATAATTGATGTTAAGTCGATTAGGAAGAAGTGTTTGTTTAGAGCGATAGTACATTATATGCTTATGTATTTGGTGTTCTTTGTTTTATCCTTGTTATTACTATTGTGAATATTTGCACCACGTTTAGCTTGTATAGGTAGTAAGAGTACTTGATAATTACTGGAAATATCTCGTAATATGATCCCTACAAAGTCCCTCTATAATTACTTAGTGTATACAAATCGTATATAGTTAAGATTGAGAAGACATTCGACTGAGTAACGCTGCCCTAAATCCACAATCAAACAAGAAACAAGAAATGGGGTGGAATCACTCACTCTAAGCCTGCAGAACCTTAACTATATATGACTATAATGTTACACTAAGCCATCATAGATCACTTGTAAGGATCCTTAGTTTTTATATGAATGATGTGTTCTATTTGAATGAGCATGCAATTTATGATTTTAAATTTTTAATTGTAAAAAAATTCTGTGAAAATTTAATACTTAATTATTGTTAATTGGAAACGTACCAAAAATCCTAGTAGGTTCCTCGTTGCTCCTTTATGTCTTTTCATTACACTCCTCCCTCTCCTACGTCATTCCTTTATGGTGGACAATCTCTCTTGGAATGTCCTATTTCACCACATGCATGGCATACTTGACTTGTACTAGCATCGGTGGTTGAGGTTAAGTGTTGGGTCGGAGTCCTATAAAAACAAGTAGAGTGCCATTCTTATTGCAGTTCTTGTAATGCCACTCCCGACAGAATCCCTTGTGATGGTAGTCACACTTGTTACACTTTGGTAGTGTTCCGGCATATCGACTGGCTGGTATCAGAGCGATAGATGTTGTGGCTGTAGGGGTTGCCACAGGTTGCTATCTCTTGGCAAGTCTTTGAGATAATTTGCGCTCCTTTTTGGTCCAGAACTTTCGTTTCTTGCTCTTATGTATGTGGTCTAGGGTGCCCTTGATGACCGACACTTTTTGGTTTCCTTGGTTGTTACTACGGTTTGAATTTTCAATGTTGTTTCCATTTCGTTTGTGTTGTTAGCGTTAAATTCCACCATACAGCTGTTACGGAAACTTCGAATGTAGCGAAGTCTATATGTAGAATTGAGGTTTTGTCGGTTGACCGATTATTTCCATGTGAAGACATGATTCTGTTGCATGATGTGAAATGATATCGTAAGTAACTCTGGTCATTACTAGTTGTATTTTACCTATTTATATATACATATAAATTTTCTCGTTTAGTTGTGTGATTCTCAATGTTTCGACTTACATCCCTATGATATATTCATGGTAGCGAATAGAAATAGATATTGTATAAAGGTTAAGTTCACTCATCCTAGTACTACTCTCGTCCAAGCATGCTTAACTGTGGAGTTCTGATGGGATCTGGTGCATTAGTATTAGTATGATTGCACCCTATAAGTCTACGGGAAGGCATCTTTCTACCATAATGTTTAAAAGAATGAAACAGTAGTAAGTCTTTAGTAGTGGCTATAACTCGTGTGTTGCTTGAACTGTGTTAGCTTGGTTTTGTGCGTATCATGTTCTAACTTTTATAGAGTTTTGTAAACAATTCATAACAAAAGTCTATATAGAATAAACTTATGAATTTTTAATAGTTATCGCCTTTAAACGAAATTCTATGACTTGATGTACTAGTATTTGTTGTTATGAAAGAAGTCATAAACCTAGCACATAATGTGAGTAGTGGAATCACTGACTCACTAAGTTATATCAATTTATAAATTACTAGTGTGACGTATAGAGTGTTTTATAGTTTGCTCATGATAGGGCAAGGTTCGTTAAAGATCTCTCTAGTGCTTTTCACTTTGTTCGGTCCTTTCTCAGAATTCTCCTCATGAACCCTCTTTTGGTTCTTCCTCAACTCCTATGATGGCTATTGTAGTGAAGTGGTTACATCTACCTATGTTGTTCGTGCAAGAATGAGAGTGGCTAAAGAATCTACGATATTAATTAAACATTTTTATTAAAGATATTTTTTTACGAAGAAGATCCTTATCGGGTCATTCTATAATCACATTGTGTATACAGATTATATATAACCAAAATCAAATAGACCTTCAAATAAGTGATCCTACTCTAAAACCACAACCAAACAAGGAACAAGAAGTAGAGCAAAAATCACAAATTCTAAGTCTATAAAATCTCAATTATATATATAACCTTAAAGTATACAGTCAATACTTATAGACCTACCAGTAACGGTCCTTTAGTTTTCACATAAGTTAGTTATAGTGTCTAAAATACTCCTATAGTATTTTAATTATATGTTTGACTCTAGAGCTTCTTGGTATATGAAGTTGATAAGTTTTTAGACTTGTTGTTATTGTATAGTCTTATAAATTACTCTAATAGCATTTTAAACTTGATGTTTGGTTCTAGTATTCCTTTGTATATAGAGGTAGTAAGTTTTAGACTTGTTACCACACCACTATCACTCCCAAACAAATGTTGATCGTATTTCATATAAATATAGTTGATCAGCCTATATTTATCCCAGATATGATTACATAACTGTCTAGGTTTGACTGCAGTGTCCAACATCTAAATACTTTTGTTTTGTTCTTCTTGTGATACTTGTTCTAGTATGTAAGCATGTATGTACGTATACTTTTATAAATATATTGTTATATTTAAAAAGTATACTTTTAGTCATATCACTTCGGCCCCATTGTATTTATAGTTGTATATCTTGTATATGTTGATATACTTAGTTCACTATAAACAATGTTCTGATACCAATCTGTCACACCCCCAAACCAGAATGGTGGAAACGTTCGGGGGCGGAGGACGTTATGTACCATATCACAAAAATTGTGTAATAGTAATCAAAGAAACAACAACCATTGTATTAATAACGTAGTATTTACATTATTTTCAAAACATTACTTATTTAACATTAAAACTATAGCAAAAGATAAGACGTAATGCTACTATGCTAGCTCCGTCTTCGTGACGCCTGAGAAGGTACCTGTCTACAAACTTTCCTGAGAATACAAGTGGTTTGAAAAAGTGTCAACATTAAATTTCATGAGTTCATAAGTATTTTGTTTGAAAAGTTATGTTCGTTGTTATTGAAAAAGTTATTTTATTCTTCTAGAAAATCAAATGTTTTCTTAGTAAATAAATCGTATTCTTGGTATTTTGACGCCAAAAAGTATAAGTTTCTTATGTTTATAACTGGTGATTCGAGGCTCTGATTCCTGTAATTGTTATGACCCGTACTGTTACCTCCTATGATTACTTAGTGTATACAAATTATATATGAATAATATCAAATGGACAATCGAATGGGTATAAGATATTATTTCTATATATCTTTGATGTATACACTAAAGAATCATAGAATTAACAATTAGGGGTTCTTTATGTTATACTAGTTTGTAAATAAGTGTCGAATCTTTCATAAAAATGTTCTTAGTTCCACTCTTTCTATTGTAAAGCACTGGTTTCGGTAAGTAATTGTATATGTTTTCAGTAAGTCAAATTTGTAAACTGTTTACTTGTAAAGCAATGATGTTTATCCTAGAAAATCCTGTATTTTTCCATGAAACCGGTTTGTAGTCTTAAACGTTCCAAGAATGAAAAGTACAAGTATAATTACCATACTTGATTTAATGATACCTAGTTTTATTCATAAGTAAAACTAGCTGAAATTCGGTTTTGCCCTGAAATTTGAATGTAATGTTATTATTCAAATAAAATTATTTGAAAATATATTATTTGTAAGTAAGTCGTTGTTTTCTCCTTGTGAGTTCTTATAAACAAACTAACCCAGTCGGCCTGATCACGATGTTTTTCAGGCATCGGAATGTTAACGACATTTGTTACCCCAGGCCTGCCGACCTAACTGTAGCTAACAGTCGGGATGTGGGATTGTCAGTCCTAAATAGATCTACACAAATGTCTCGCTCTCCCTACAATAGACTCTGGTTCTAAGTTAGCACTTTTACCAGTACTTATATAAGCACACGAAGACATCTCACAAATTGTTTCAACGTTTTTATGAGTAATAATTGAAAATCCTTTTTGACTATCTGTTATCTGAAAATCCTTTTTGTTTATATGTTAACATGTACTTTGTAAAATAGATCATTTGTTCCATAAACTATACCCATTTAGAGTTTATAAGTTTGTTTCCAAGTTGTAACCTAAACCTCGTAAAATAGTATCTTTGTTCCATAAACTATATCTATTATAATTTATATGTTTGTTACCATTTTGGAGTGAAAACCGTTGCGTCTTAACATATTTTGTAAATTATTTGTAAATTCAATAGTAACGATATTTTGCATATTTCGTAAATTTCGCGTTTTAAATGTATATTACATTAATAAATATAATAAGAAATTTATATTATAAACACACGATTTCTTGTCTTTTACTTGTATTCCACCCTTAAAACAATTTAAAAATTGTGAGAACGTAGGGGTATGAACTCACCTTATGTGATAACAGTTTTGATAACGGGTAGAAAATGGTGACTTCGGGCTAGAACACGGGAAGGATATTGTTATCCTAATGGTTCTGAACACATAATCATGTGTGATTAAGATGTTACAAGTAATATATATATATATATATATATATATATATATATATATATATATATATATATATATGGGGGGTGTTGTTTAACATAAGTTTTATGAGTAAAAGTTACCAAAACTTGTAAGAGAATGGAAGAATAATACTTCTTGTAGTTGGTTTTTGATATTGGGAATGAAAGGAAATCTTGAGAGAATATGAAGAAGAATTTCGATTATGGTGGTGAAAAAGTGTGATATATGTTCAAATGTGCCTTATATATGAAGAGAAGATAGACGGTTTAAGTGAATAATATCTAGATATTTAGGGTTTTCAGTTAGGAACTCGAACCGAGGAAAAGAGGATTTCGGCTGAAAAGGGTTAACCCACCGAGGAGGGTTTGCGGTCCGAAGTGTTTGCAGCCGAGAACTCATTTTCGGTCCAATGAGATAAGATCATGCGAGATTTCGGTGGAGTAGTTCTTGGTCTCGCATGAAGTCACAAAATGGCGTTTTTGGTCCTTTCTTTGGGATATAATTTTCAATATCAAAATATATAAAATGTTTAAATAAATAATAACATTATTTGACGTAATACTTGACGTGTTTGACTGTTATTTAATACGTTTAAATTTTGTTAACTTGTTTTTGACTTTATTGATTTGGAAATAACGGGTTGTTACATTTGATCAAAATATATAAAAATTTAAATAAATAATAACATTATTTGACATAATACTTGTCGTGTTTGACTTTTATTTATTACGTTTAAATTTTGTTGACTTGTTTTTGACTTTATTGATTTTGAAATAACCGGTTGTTACATAGAGGTTGAGATTGGTGGGTGGAAGTAGATTTCACTTTAGGAGACGAAGCCATTGAGACGATGACTTGGGACGGGTTTGTGAACCGATTTAGGGTGAAGTTTGCACCACCTAATGAGGTGCAACAGTGTAACGACGTAAAATAATTTCAAAATCATTCAATCAAATGTTATCTCAGAAAACATATCCCAGAATCTCAAACATATGGATCTTCATCAGTGTGTACAGATCGTGCTGGCGCCTTCCCGCGATCCTCGCTAGTACTTGAAACGCATATCACATAACACGGTAAGCGTAAATGCTTAGTGAGTTCCCCAAAATATCACATACAACACATGCGCCACTTAAGGCTACAACTCTACAAGACCTTCCGGTCAATGTGTCTCAGGGGACTTCCGTCCCATAATCCTGGTAGATATTCCGATCCCACTTCTCTGACCTTCTGGTCTGTATTATCTTGACCTTCCGGCCCATACACTGTCGACCTTCCGGTTCATATCATCTTGAGCTTTCGGCCCATACCCTATTGACCTTCTGGTCCATGTCATAATACTCAGCACATAACATAACACATACATATCATATAACAGCATGCAACACATACTCATCAAAGCATATAAAACCTTCCGGTCACACGTAATACCACTCTAGGTAAAGTATAGTGAGAAGACTCACCTCACATGATGTCTAGTAAACCTTCTGGCTTGATAACCTCGATCGTGCCTCCGCTTAACACATAAGGCAAACATTTCTAATTAATACTTCCTCATGTCCTCATCTCTCTAGAACGGGTAGAAGACCATTCTACCCCCTCCCTGACCTCTCTTGAACGAACTTGACCAAAACACTAAGGTCAACTGAAGTCAACTCTAGTTAACGGTCAAACTTTGACCAAACTCGTCGAGTGCACTCGTGTGACTCGGCGAGTCCATGCGTGTCCTCTTAATCCTCATAAATCCTCACTTGACTCGTCAATTTAACCTTTCATTCGACGGGCCACCACTGGTCACGAATCGCGGAGCAACCTGACTCGACTCGTCGAGTCCCCTTATGGACTCGGCGAGTTCCCTCCATGGCAACACTCAAAAGACCTTCTGAGGTCAGATCTGCTTCTCTAACTTATAGATTTGGCCTTCCAATACACAATAATCACGTAAAGGTCCAACCTTTACACTCATGCAATACTCATAAGGCTTTTTTTGGTGAAATAGATTCTAAAATGGAAACCTAGGTTCATATCTCCAAAGGAATAGCATAAGGTAGGATAAATAGGACTCTCTGGACCTCTTAAGGTCCAGATCTAAGATGAATTCCACCTTGGGACCTCATTTGCTTCGAATTCAAGAAAAAGAAGACATAAGAAAACCCTAGATTCAATGATTCTACACATAACATAAGGAAGGTGCAAAATAGTACCTCAGAATGGAGATCCTTGCTTGGATGTCTCGGAATAACAACCTCCTTTGGCCCTTCTAGCTGAACCCCTTCTCTTCCTTTGCAAAATCCCACCAAAATTACTTGATTTCATCATAAGAACTCTCACTTGGCTCCAACGGCGATTTAGGGTTTCTCACAGGAGATATGAGGCACATCCAAGGTCATAAGTTCCTTTAAATAGGCTCCAACCCCAAAACTTAGGATTTTCTCTGCCTAGTACCTACTCAGCGAGTCCATACTTGGACTCATCAAGTCCGCTCATTAAATCCACGTGATCAACTCGACGTGACTCGGTGAGTCATACCTACGACTCGTCAAGTCCCTCCTAAATCCTCAAAATTGAAACACGGACTATCATACCAGAAATTCCAGATGTTACACACAGTTGGCGATGCAGTTTTAGGGCCTTCTCCAGATGAATGATATGGTGGTGGAGATGGCCACCATGTTTCGAGAGAGGGCTCTTTTGGTTCCACAGTATGCCGCAGATGAGGAAATAAAGAAGAGAAGGTACCATGACATGCTGCAAGACGATATCCGAGAGTTTGTTAGCTTTTCAGCTTGCTAGACTTTAGAGGACATGATAGCTAGAGCCCGAGAGTAGGAGATTGATTTAGAGAACCTCGGGAAGAGGAAGCCAGAGCAGATTCATATCGCAGTGGGCCATGAAAAGCGGCCCAAGACTCAAGATTTGTGTTTGGGATGCCATCAGGGTTGGGGCCGTTGTGCCAAGTATCGGAGGACCCATGAGGGTGGCTGTCGGGAGACAGGAATGGGGTGTTTCAGTTGTGGTCTAATGGGTCATTTTATTTGGGATTGCCCCCGTGGATCAATTCTGATGTGTTTTCATTGAAACTAGGTGAGCCATAAGAAGGACGATTGTCCGATGTTGATGGGTGGATCAGTGAGTGCGCCTGTTCTAATTACATTAAGGATCACTGATGGTAGTGAGGGTAGGACGAAATCCCCAACAACAAGGAGCCAAGCATTGCAGTTTCAGTTAGAGGAGGCCAGAGTTTCACCAGACGCTATCGCAGGTATGTTATCTTTTTTTTTTCCTCATGCTTTATTATCCATATATTTATATGATTTTGAACCATGTACTTGAATGTGTGAAGCATTATCTTTGAACTATTTCTCTATTATTGTCCGGTTGATATTATCAAGGATTATTATCTGTCATTTTTGCATGATGAGAGTTATGTGTGGGATATGTCTTGTTGAGCTAGGTTTAAAAGGTCATCTAGTTTGTTGAGGGTTATTGGTGGAAACAAATTAGGATTATTGTTTGGGAGATCAGTAGTCGGATTAGCATGATCATTTCATCAATGAAGTCAGAGTTCAGAAGTGTTGCATCTCTCAGTGGGGATGACGATCATTTATGGAAGGACTTTTGGGTCTGCTTACTACCGTTACTATGGAAGGAGTGGGAACAAGAGGATGGTGATGGCGGTCGTGTTACTTTGTTTTAACATTGTAAGTGTCAAAGAGATTTTGAAATTTTACTGGTTAAAGATGGTTAGGAGTACATAGACTGGGTTGGTGATTAGTCAGTTATGTTAAGAGAATTTATTATTCGTTGTCTTTAGTAAGGTTGGCAAAGTGTAGTTATATCCAAGTGGGGGAGAACTGTTTGGATTTATGGGAATAAAATCAGGTGTGGAACCAATGAGAGTTCCATATCCTAGTCGAGAAAGAAGCCAATTCAAGCGGTAGTATGGATAGAGGTCGCTCAAGGATGAGGATCAGAAACTTTCAATGATAGGTAGGCGCATTCGTAGTAACACATGGTAGACGTGTGATTGGATTCAGGTTGAGGGTTGTGTTAGATCCTTTATGTCTGTTCTTTTCTACTGAAGGCTTTGGGGTTCGAAGTAACCCGAACACCTGATCGGGGTTTAGTCGGATGCAGGTTCAACTCATGATGATTATGGTTGGCTTGGTAGTTAGACATTAAGACCATGGGATTGGTCCATGGCAGTATGGAAGTGTTGTAAGACTACGGGGTGGCCGTAGCATTCACAAGGTTGATCGACAGTTCTGGGAGTGTTGTAAGACTACAGGGTGTCCGTAGCATTCACAAGGAGTATAGGTGTCACACCCCCAAACCGGAACGGCGGAAACGTTCGGGGGCGGATGACTTCATGTGGTAACGTAACAAATGAATACATAGTAAAGAAAGCAATACAACCATCATATATATAATTGAAAGTTTACATTGTTTAAAAGAGTACATGTTCAAAACCAATTACAATATGATGCCAAAATATGAATTTAAACTAGTGCCACAGCGTTCCTTCTTCAAAAGTTGTTTAGTACCTGTAATTACTGAGTCCCTGGGACATATAAGTAGTTTTGAAAGAGTAGATCAGCATTTAAGCTGGGAGTTTCATAAGCATTTAATGATAGTATTTGTATGAAAATGAAATGTTCGTTTTTGTTTGTTAGTCTCTAAAAAATCCCATATTTCCTACTGGTATAAGCGTAGCCTTAAATCAAGACCAATATATGTTAAAAAGTTGATGTTTTCCCATCTATGAGTAGTGGTTAGAAGTTCCAAACTTATATCACAATTGGGTTTTTCATGCATAAAGTAAATGAATTTATGTACATATAAAACCTCCATTACATCTGAAAAACCCCGTAAATCAATGTGTTTTTAATACTCTATGTGAGTTTTATAACCATGCTATTGACAAGGAATACCTATACACAACGTTCTTCAGGCGTTGGAATGTTCTGACGTTTGTCACTCCAAATGGTGTACTGTAGCTAACAGTCAGGGTGCGGGGTTGTCAATCCCATATAGATCTATACACAAACACCATGCTCCCCCTCCAAGGAATTCTTGTATATAATACAGGACTTGAAATGTGTACTCGAGTGTACGTGAAGTTTAATGTCTCACAAAACTTAGTATAAAACAGATTTACGTGTGAAAATGTTCGTTTATTCTTATATATGAAAGTAACTTCTTGAAATAGTATTTCCAGTATGTAAAAGTTCGTAGTATTCTCGTAAAACTATACCTATTATAGTTTTCTAAAAGTGTGTTTCGTTTGTTTAGTAATTCCTAGTGAAAATGCTCACTTGTTATGAAAAGTATAATTTTTGTAATGCCAAAACTGGACACATATACATGTAGTATAAACAGAGTGTTTGATTTACATAAATACATAAATCATTTCTTATTTTAAAAGATAAGATGTTATCGTGGTAAAATTTGCATACGAAAGTTTTCCCTATAATAGTTATAAATCACATATGATTCCGTTGATAAAAAGCGTATAATGAAACTTTATATAACACACAATAATAATCGAGTTTTTTACTTGTATTCCCCCCCCCCCCCCTTAAAAGCATATAAAAGTATTTATAAAACATTTAAAAGTGTGAATTATAGGAGTATGAACACACTTGAAAGATCGGAGAAGGTGGGATGAAAACCGGACAGAATTTCGACTCGAGAAAGCGGATTTTCTCGGGATTCTTGTGAATCCCGGGACTTTAGGATAGCACGGGCACGGAAAACGAGGCAAAAATGCAAGAGAGTTGAGAGGGAATGGCCCTTTTCTTCGGAACCCTCACATCCCTTTTATAGAGGGTGTGAACCGCCTCCGTACGCGGGGCGTACGCGCGTACGCTGGGCGTACCCGTGCGTCACGCATGCACGCATCCTCGACTGCTTCGGACTCCCGGATGGGACTTGACATAGCTCGCATAGGGTACGACGTGGACGATTCGAGGCCAATGCCTTGAGTACGCTGGGCGTACTTGGGCGTGACTCAGCCTTCGGATAATACCGAATTTTCAATTAAAATTTATATTTTTAATATTTAATAAACTTCAAAAATTCATATCTTCTTCATACGAACTCCGTTTTCGACGTTCTTTATATCCACGCTTAGGTGAGACTATAATCTACAACTTTCGTTTAGATTCTGTCGGAAAATTTTGAAATTATTTTTATTATATATTTTTAAAAGGTCGCGGTAAGAAAATTTCTTGAAAAATTCATAACTTCATTATCTGACGTCTTTTTTTGCCAGACTTTTTACCGTTGAAAAACCATTCTCGAGACCTTCGATTCTCATTTAGGTCATTCCGGTCAAAAGTTGCTCGATCTCTGTTTCGAGTTTTTAGTTGTCCGTTGTTAAGCCGAACTTGGAAAATTCATAACTTCCTTATACGCAGTCAGATTTTGGCGTTCTTTTTACGTACGATCACGATTTAATGACATCTAACATAATAGGTAATTTAATTAGTGATTTTTGGATAATTTATTTTCCGGAGTAAATTTCATTATAACAAACGTGGTTACAATACTTAACTTTTTAGGTCGTTTACATAGAGTTGAAATATCGGGTTGTCACAATAGGCTATTGGGAAGTGTTGTAAGTTTGCGTTGTAGTCGTAGCATTCACCAAAATGAGGTAGATCGTTGTAGGAGTGGTTGCTAGACTTAAAGGTGATCAATGCATGCCTAGGTCGAGGTGAACAGTATTTTCGGGGGATTAATCTTTGATTGGGATGCGCATCGTTGGATCCAAGGCAGGCAATGCCTATATAGAACTCGTTTGGGTGAGACCCATGGGTGAGGCTTGTTTGATTGTGCGGACTAGGTAAGACCCATGGGCGAGTCTCGTTTGGTTATGATAGAGTGGGTGAGACCCAGTGGAAATTAGATTGAGCAAGGTGTTGGACCACGTTTAGAGTGGGAAGACTCTGCGGTTAGTGGTTAGTGCATGTATGATGGTTAGACTAGAGTAGCCCTTATTAAATAGACTTTTAGTCGAAGCCTTGTGTTGGGACCAGGTGTAAGTTTGTTAGTCTTTGTGATTGATTAGGGAGTTTTCATCTCAAATCAGTGGGAGGTCACCATGGGTGTAAGTGGTTTTGGATAGACCAAATTTTAGAAATTTTGGCGGTTATCAGGATGTGAGCTTTTAGATTAGTCTGGCACTTAGGCATGAGATTGTGCAAGAGGCTGTCAGCCTCAACAAACGGTTAGGAATCCGGTATCTCGGTTAATTGGAAGATAAGTGTGATACCAGTTAGGTCTACTTTATATCAAAAATGTGATTATGGGTCAACAAGATGAGCTTGAGATGGTACCAATGATTGAGAATCGTGTTGGGAGTCGCCTTTATTTTCAAGTGAAAGGTTTATGGCATCAATGAATGATCAGGGATTCTGTTTCCCAGTGGAAATAGCAAGACAGTCTCGGGTTGGAACGGTTTACGCTGAGATTGGATTGCGAAGTGGAGTTGAATTGACAGTGATTCAAAATGATCTGTGTGTTGGGAGTCAGATAAGGTTTTAGGATTTCAGTTTCGGGCAGAGTAGGTATGGTTATTCATCAATGGTTAACGCTAGTGGGGCAAGTATCTATTCGTTGTTAGGTATGAGAGCCTTGCTAAAGCAGGGTTCGATTATAGTTTTGGAAGGTTGATGTATGTATGGATCAACATTTCAGTCCGTATCAGGGTTATGGAAGTATCATCCAAGTTTTCGGGCGTCTGGAAGGTGGTAAGGAGTGATTTTGAGGGAGAAATCTAATTTAAGTGGGGGAGACTTCTAACACTCGTGTTCTAGTATGGTTTAGTTTTTATTTTCTAGGCTTAAAGATAGTGTTTTTAGGAAAAAATATGTGACATGCTGTGGAGCAAGGATGTCATGGCATTGTATAAGTGGCACGTGTATTTTATTGAGTCGCCACGGTGTGGCAACTGATCAAGCCCAAGCCCATTACTCTTTTAGGGTTCCCTTCGTATTTAAGCCTCTTTATCTCAGTTCTTGGGTTCATTTCTCGGCCTCTATCCCCCTCAACCTCGGATAAACCCTAATCCTTTCTATCTTGGTGGTTTTGGCTCATTTTGGGTAGTTTTGGTGCTCATAGGAAGGAAGTGAGGAAGCATTGGTGCAAGGATCAAGCAAGCAACACTTTATCATCTTGGTTATGACCTTCTGGACCATTTGTAAGGATTCAATTTTCCATCTTTTGTATTATTCTCTTAGATCTAGGTTGTTTTGTCCCTTTTGGTTCTTGAGTTGATTGAGTGAATGGATGGAATAAAGTTGGCAACTTTATTGCTCTCTAGACTCCTTGAGCATCATATCTTATAGATCTGATGTTCGGTGGTTATTAGTGAATCTTGCATAAGTTTAGGTCATTTTATTGCCATTTGACCTAAGATGAGTTAAGGACATGCATGGGGCATGCATGTTCATCAAGTAATCATTTTTATGGACCTTTGGTGCTCCTTTTAACTTCTAGAAGAGTTAGGGATAAGGAATTTTTTGGATTAAGGGCTTAATGATTAAGACATTATGGATTTTGGCTTTATTTGGACCTAGGGTTTTAGATCTTGATCTCTTTGGGTGTCTTAATGAATAAAGTTGGAATTCATTTAGGCCATAGTTTGAACCAAACCTGAGATTTTGAGCTCCTAAAGTCAAGGAAGGCATTTTAATCTATTAAGCTGGTGGACACACATTGCCTATGGCGTGACCATAGATAGCCACGGCATAGCGACTGGGAATTTCCCGTAAGTTGGCTTGGCGAAGGCCACGGCGTGGCCAAGGAAGGCCACGGTGTTGCGGTTAACTAAAGTCAACTCTGGCCATTGACTTTGACCATTAACTTTTAGTATGGGTTGACTTTTTGGCCAATATCTATTTTTGGAAGGTTTAGGGTTTGACTTGTGTGGATTGGCAGGAGGTGTTTTGCACCCATCTTTTGGTAGGAAAGTAGTTGGTTGTGGTTGATGCGGTTTTGAGCTGAGTGTTATTCAGTTTTATGACTCAGGTAAGTCTCCTCACTGTACCCGTGGGTCGAAGGCACCAATGCTAGCCCACTAGTCTTTGTTATGCTAGTTATCTTTGTGACACTTGTATGGTATGGTAGGCTAGGCCCATTGTATGATGGGCTAGGCCCACTCTATGATTGGCTAGGCCCACTGCATGTTATGTAGGATGCTAGCTGTCTTTGTGACTCTCGTGTTGTATGTTGAGCTAGGCCCATTACTATGGGCTTATGGTTTTTATGGTTATGGTTTCAGGTACTTCCAGATTGATAGGAAAGGGTTTGGCTTGATCGAAGCGCATCCAGCCATGTTTCCGCAACTATATGATTTTGGGTTTGTACTCTGATAACTGTTTTATTCTGAAATACTTTTTTAATGATTGGAAAAAGGATAATTGGTGTTTTTGGTTGAACTAAAAATGAAATTTTTTTACCTTATGGTTTTTGGGTTGTTACATTTGAACACCTTTTTAACATACTATCATATTTTGTATGAAATTTTCAATCATATATTCAGAACCACCACGTTCGGGACAATCGAAATGCATATTCAAAAAATCGGGACGAAATCGATTTTCAGACACACATATCGAGGCGACAGTCGTCGGATGGAGAGAGGATCTCACCTCCTCTCACCATCTATAAATATGGAGCAAAATATACCTCAAGTTATGCACCTTCCTCCCTATTCTCTCTCTCTCTCTCTCTCTCTCTCTCTCTCTCTCTCTCTCTCCCTCTCTCTCCCCTCGTCTCTCGTGCTATCTCTGGTAACCGGCGAGAAAACTGGCCAACAACGCTTCCGTTCCTCCACCGTACATCGTCGCTGGCAGAAGACCCTAGTTGCCGACGACAACCAACATCTGATGCAAACAACCAATTGGTTGCTCACGCGTTGCTATGAGTGGCACCGCCGACGAATTCCATTCGACTTGAAAGTTACTTTTTCTGACTTCTGATGAGCACATCTACAAACATGTGAAGTTGCTTCATTCAGAAAGTTTGTCTTTAAAAAGTTCAGAAAACACAAACACGACCCGATCTCGCCAATGCATGCTTCTTACGCTTCAAGTCTGAGTTTTACGACTGTTTTTAAGCTTTTTTGTGTTTTTGGGAGAGAATACATGTACAACTCATCTTTACATTTATATAAACTTGATATCATTAGTTAAAAGTTTATATATATATATATATATATATATATATATATATATATATATATATATATATATATATATATATATATGGGAAAAGTGAATATACCATTAAGGGTATATAAGCTTAGGTACCCAAATTCACTATACCACGTCGTTTTGTATCATATAATACATTCTAATTGTTCAATATTCTTAAAATTTAGCTTCTAAATTGATTTACTTCCACGATTTTTATAAATTACACATTTATCTTCCTCTTACACAATTTTCATTTTTAACTACAATATATATATATAGCCTAGTAGGTGATCGGTAAAATGATGTGATATAAGAGGAAGATAATAGTGAAATTTCGAAAATCTTGAAAGTAAATCAAGTTAGGGTTGAAGTTTAAGAACATTATAATGAATATATCAAACAAAACGACGTATTATGGTGTGTTTGGGTACCTAAGCTTATGTACCCTTAAGGGTATATTCACTTTTCCGTATATATATATATATATATATATATATATATATATATATATATATATATATATATATATATATATATATATATATATATATATATATGGTTGTTAAAAACAATTAGATCAACTCCTATATACATATATATCGAACAAAACCTAAGGATCTATATTTTCATGTTTTAAATAACTAAAAAGATAGTTTTCGTTATATATAATATTTGTTATTTTATGGTGTGTAAATGTAACAGTCATAGCAGTCGTTAAATGTCATTTTTAGTTATAAATGATATATTTAATGGACTTTTATATTAGTGTGTTTTTGTTAGTTTTACAATGGGCAAAACTTGGTTTTGATCAAAATAAAGACGTTATGCTGTCCAATTTTTGTTGGAAAACTTTTATTATAGTGTTATACAACAAACGTGAACTTTATAACTTAAAGTTTAAAGATAAAAAATCGTATTTTTTTTAAACGATTTTAACTTTACGAACGAACAATAGTCTAATAAACTTTTTAACTACAGTTTATGACATAAATGCATACACTTTTAGATCTGTTAAACTCGGGATTTTTATGAGTTGTTACTCTTCATCAACTAAGAATTAAAACTTAGTGAAATCCTCTGTACTATATCCGTTAAATCTTAAACGTGAGAGAACGTATTATATAGATCTATACTGGTTGACACTCCTGCCTCTGGTTGCTAGCTACAACCTTCGTCCGGCGAGTCGAAACGGACGATAATGTTCATTCACCTATTTTCTTTCACAACGTCGATGAAACGTTGGTGATATTCTCGGCACGCCACTTTGTAGTGCAACAAGCAGGCTCGATCTCGTCATTTAGTTCGGTTATAGGCTCATGATAGCCCCAAAGTACACTCTAAAAGCACTTGTATACAATAAAATAATATTTATACGTAGCCAAAACACTCGTATAGAATTGAAATAGTATTTATACATATCAAAACACTCGTACAAATTGAAATAGTATTTATGTGTAACCAAAATACACACGTAGAAAGATAGATTATGTTTCTATGTATTTTTATAAGCAAAACAAATACTTGTAAATATACGAAACACACAAAGTGTTGTTACTAAACTTATATTTTTATAAGTAAACAAATAATAACAAGTACACTTGCACCAAGTCACAAGCATGATTATATAAGTAAGGTACTTATACTTCACGAACTCGCATTTTTAAATACATTTTTGGTTTTAAAGTATGAAAAGTTAAAGCCTGTAAAACTCACTAACATTATTGGTGATATATTTTAAAACCCATGTATTCTCAAGAACTTAAGAGATGGATATGAACTCACCGGTTAATTATGGGATCAATCATTGTTTCTATTTTGTTATGTCCTTACTGTTTAGGCAAAGATTATGTTTTAGAATTACGTTTTGCTAAACTTGTATTGTTTTGTACTCCTCAAGCACGAATTATGTAAACACTACTTTAAGTAATAATTATATACTTAACTTTATGATTTTTGTATTGCTCATTGTATGATGTAACTATGATAAACACTATGTCGCAAAACCTGACGTTTTCGTCGCTAGCCGGAGATGTGACATAACCCTTATTTTTTTTATCATGTATTCAAGTTGAAGGTCTTTGGAATATTGTTAACGGATTAGTTTTTGGACTTTTAAAAGACCTTGTAATCTTAACTGTCTATAGTCTATAGATATTCAAATCTTAGATTTGTTTACTCAAACTATTGCTTTTTGATTCGTTTGTTACACCAACATATGACTTGTTTAACATTAAGATAATGAATCTGACCTTTTGGGATCTAAATATCTGGTACTTTATTTTTCTGTATAATTTTTTTTCTAAAATAAACGAAACGTTTATTATATCAATGACAAATTCAACTAGCTTAGAGGATGAGTCTTTCATAATCCACCTGACAGGACCCTAAAATTGGATTTTATTATTTTTCGATAAAAAATAAAAAGTATTTTTAACATTTTGCTGGTACCAATCGTATATACAATGATTTTATGAACTTCAAAATATCCAAATAAAAAAAGTTAAGAAATTCGGCTTAACTTAAAAATTAAAGCGGCGATCGTCTTTGTTTGATATCGTCTTCGTCAACGGAAGTCAATTGGTTTGATCTTGGATACTTATAATCTTCCTCTTGGAAACTTTTACTATTAGTTATCAATTATTAATCTAGAATATGATCGTAATATTTGTTTCCTTTCAATCGGTGGGAGTTGTGTGCATTATTTGATACCATTTTGTATAAAGAAAAAATAGATAAACTTCAAAAGAGCAAGGGTTAAGATATAAAACTAAAAATACATGAAATTTACCAGACAAATAAAATAAAAATATAAATATTAAATTCAAGAAATAGTAAAATATGACATTGTAGTAACATTATTGAGCCCATTAAATCTATCGAAATAGTTATTGCGCCTTGGGCCTTGGGTTGTTGGGCTTAGGTTCATTTAAATTATTAAGATATAGATGATCCATTATGTTACACAGGCTCCACTGATTCGAGATTTTGGTCAAGAATAGGCTACTTTCTACTTTTTTCAATTACACCCCTCCAACGGTCAAAAAAGAATCTTATTTCAAAATCTTTAATCTTCATAAACATCGAATAACAAAATAACGGTCATATTTTCATCCCCTCTTTCTCTGTCTTCCATCGATCAGTTCTTGACAACAATCAAAGTTCTAGAAAATTATGGATAGTTTCACTTCATCAAACTCCATTAAACCTTCTTCAGTTACTGATCCTTCATTCAATGGTAAGCTCTCTTTCTATCTCTTTAATATGATCTGTAGAGATTAATCGTATTGATTTTGACCTAAATTCTGTTAGTTTAAATGTTTAATTTGAATTTGAATTTGAATTCTTGTTTATGATATCTGGCAAATTGAAATCTAGATGCAGGAGGAAACAACGAGAATGAACTGAACCCAGAAATGGCTTCAAGGTTAAAGAAACAATCACCCACCAAGAATTTCATGAGTCACACCATTTGCACAACTAACAAAGCTACTGTTCTTAAAAAGAAAATCTTGGGTGAAAGGAACGAAACCCTAGATGTTAATGAACAACCATGTCTCCGAAGCTCCTCTAGTTTCGATTCAAAATCTGTGAAATCCCCTGTTGTTGTTGATCATGTCCAGAAGCCTTATGATCCTGTTAACAATTACCTTTCACCGAGGCCTAAGTTCTTACGCTATAACCCTAATCGACGTAGGATGATGTCTGTTCTTCATGGAAACGAAGAAAGTGTAAGAAGTAGTAATTCGTTTGATGATCCTGGAATGGAATTAGGGGCAGATTCGTATGGGTTTGTTGATTCTTGTTCGCAAAAAGAAGATCAAACCCTGGATTTGATTAACAACGAAGGTGAATGTGAAGAAGAAGATGAAGAAGGTGAAAGCCAAGAAGAAGAAGAAGAAGATGAAGAAGAAGAAGAAGAGATTGAGTTTGGGGACGATGAGAGATTCTGGAATTTGAAAGGCTTTTTGAAGTTTATCGCTGTTGTGATTGCTGTGATCTATACTACCCAAGCTATATGTTCAATGAATTCTCCAGCCCCTTTCCATAGAGTAGAAACATGGAGTAATGTTTATGGAGTTTCAGGTTTAAACTTTTCGGAGGTTGGAAGTTGTTCGCTAATGGAAACGGTATTAGTGGTAGGAAGATTGAAGGAAGATGTGGTTGGTGTTTATGACAAAGAAGAAACCTCTGATTCGTTGCAAGAATTAGGAGCTGATATTGATGTAGAAAATGATGAAGCAGATGTCATTCATGGTGAAATGTGGATAGAAGATGAAGATCTTGATGAAAACGACGAAATTGCAGAAGAAATGGTGGCGATTTACGATGTAGAGGGTGAAAGAGAAGTTGATGATGATGATCAGACGTTGGTAGCAACAGATTTCGATGAAAACGAAGAAATTGCAGAAGAAGAAACTGAGGAGATTAATGATGCAGAAATAGAAACTGAAACTATCCAATCGGAAAGTTTTGATCTAAATCTTGTAGGTGTAATCGGGTTTTTTGTGTTAATTCTTGCATCATCTTTCGGTGTCGTGTATTCAAGACGGATGAAATCCTCACCTCCGGTAACACCAACTGTCGCCGGAGCAAATCACGAAGCTGAAACGGAAGAAATTAGGGTTCTTGAACAAGAAATTGGGGTTCATGAAGAAGAAGAAGCACCATTGGTGAAATCTGCATCTCTAGAGAAAGATATTTCTGAAGAACATAGTCACATTCATGCACCATCTGTCGAGTTGCTAGGTGAGTTTGTGTTCGGAGAAAGCAATTCTTTGATCCAATCCACCATTTTTTCCGGCGAAACAAAAGCCTCTCGCATCGAGAACTCAACCGGAGATTCTGTTGTTTATAACGAGAAAACCATCAAGAAACAGAGGCGCAAAATAGAACCGACCACCGTGGTTACCCCATCTCCGATGAGAAGATCAAGCAGATTACAAAATCGGTCCATCAAATCGCCATGAAAACATCAATCTCAGCTGGTTTTGTGTAATAACTTCGATCAATGATTCAATTCATCATTATCTCTTGAATTTGTGTAATAACTTTTTTTTTTCTCTGAATCTAATGAATTTAACTTTTTAATTTGCTCTTTTTTGTTAAAGTAATTAAGAAGCAAAAAGCCTTATATTTACAGAAAAAACATCGATTAGCCTAAAACAAACATGGAAAAGCCACAATCACTCTTCGATTTGCTTCTTCATGCAGCTACTTCCAAACTTTTTCTTCAAATAACCTCTCGATTTTCTCTTTGAGATGATCGGTTTAGGAAGTGTATGAGATCTGTAGCTCTTCTTCATCTTCTTCTTCTTCATCTTTTGTTCTTTCTTAGGAAGATCTTCAATGCTCGTTACCCTTGCAAGAGATGAAAACGAGTCTGATTTTCCATGATAAAACTTCGATAGCCCTCGTCTGCAGCAAATTCAACCATTTCAGTATACAGATGACAGATCGTAACCTAAAATCAATCAAATTTGGGGGGGAAATTACGTAAAATAACAGAACTTACTTGATAGGTAACTGAGACATTAGGTCTGATAGATCATACAAGGAAGATCTACTGGAATTCGCGGAAGAAGAAGACGCATCATCTGTTGTATCAGATGAAGAAGATGAAGAACAACACGTTATGGACGACGATGATCCATCTGAGATTGTTGAACAAGCTTCTTCATTTGAAGAACATGGATGTTTATGTTCATGTTTATACTTGTCTGCTTCTTCTTCCATTACATCCCATTTTTGATTCAGATGATGATCTTTGTTATAGTTTTGATTTTTTCCTTCACCCATTTCGATTAGATTTTGATGATGAAGGAATGAAAATGGAAGTTGGTTTTTGTTAATGGAATTATGGGGTATGAAAAACAAAGAAATTGAGTGTTTGTGAAACACAGATCAAAGATAGGGTTGGAACCATTCTTGGGGAGCATATAAATATGGATTTGATAAAGAGCAAAAAAAGCGTGGACACGTGGCAAGCAATCGTTGGCATGTGGGAACAGCATTAGTGTCTTACCAAGTCTAGCTATACTTGCCTGAGCTTATCATTAAGATATGGATGAATCTAACTTAGCCAAATTATTATCTTTATCCGCTTTTTATTTTAATTTAGAAAAAAAAATATAGCTAAAATTAATGAGTCTTTTTTTTATTTTTTTTATTTTTATTTTTTTAATGTTAAGCTAAAATTTTAAAAATTCTCTATATGACCATCAATTTTGCAATGTGGGAATGTGTATTTTTAATATCTAGGTTTTAAAATGATATTTTTGAAAAAAAAAAATAAATTTTTAATCGTACTACGATTCACTATGAAATTTAAAACTAATAATGTAAACTAATTTATTTTTATGAGAATCATAATTTTTTTTATTAACAAAACAGTTTTTTTTTAAGGTTTTTCTAATGGTAAAGATTTTTAAAAAAATTACTTTTATAGAAAATGAAACTTTATATTGTTAGAACAAAATTTTGGATAAAGATTAGAAAAAAAGATGTATTAAGACCCTTTTCACGTTGCTAAAGCCCTTTGCAATGTCCTTTATTGATGAATTTTGAAATATTATTTAAAAGACAGATACATTTATTATTCTCCTTAATCCTGAATGTATATTCTCATTTTATTATTCCGTAGAATTGAGAATTATTTTTTTGGAGATATTGCATTCGTAATGGCTTTTTATTAGGGCTAGAGGGTGAATTAAGTTTTAGTTTTTGTATGTTCAGTTTCAAGTTTTAGATGTGTGATATATTAACAAAAATATTAAAGAAGGAAATAAATAAATGTACGAAATATATTGAGAATTGTTGAATATATTTATTTGGGTTGTTTGATGGTTTGACCAAACACACAGATCCACGTTCGTAAAGCGGATAAGCTCTGACGGATATTGGATAGAGATGATAACTATCATCCACGTCCCTACTCTATGTTTTTCTTCGTATGGTCCCAATTTAGTACTTTTCTTTTTTAATTAAAATTTGTAAAATATAATAGATAAAATTACGTAAATGGTCCATATGACTTTTTAGATTTGCAACATTTGTCCACAATTTTTTTATATTATAAAGGCGGTTTATGTGGTTTTAGGTTTTTACGTAGTTGGTTTTGATCCATGTAAAAACTTATTTTATCATTTTTATTTTTATCTTTTTATATAATATTAAAATTTATAAACATTAATTACAAACCCTTAAAAACCCATCCTCCTACCATCGGTAACATTAACCTATTGTACCCATACCCCATTTCTCAAGTTCATTCCTCATTTGTCAGACTTCAATGAAATGAGATAAATGGACAAGGAACTCAAAAACCATGGATTTTGGAGAGAGAGAGAGAGAGAGAGAGAGAGAGAGAGAGAGAGAGAGAGAGAGAGAGAGAGAGAGAGAGAGAGAGAGAGAGAGAGAGAGAGAGAGAGAGACCTTGAACTTGGAGATGCTAAACCAAATTATCACATGAAGGAATCGTAGAAGGAAGACCGGGCATGGGAAAACCATGGATTTTGCAGAGAGAGAGAGAGAGAGAGAGAGAGAGAGAGAGAGAGAGAGAGAGAGAGAGAGAGAGAGCTTGAAGTTTGAGATGCTAAACCAAATTATCACATGAACGAACCGTAGAAGGAAGATCTCGTTTGGTAGTTATGGTTGTTGAAGCTCCTTAACGGGGGAATCATTATTGGATAAAGTGAAATAGGATAACATCATCAAGTCAAACTGGTGGTGATTGGTAATATTTGGTTTCTTCTGCGTTTTTAATAAGGTTTATTGTGAAAAAAGAAAAAGAGCTTTCGGAGTCAATAGAATGTCTGAATAGGGTTTCTTATGCTTAATATGGTGAGATTTAGAGGGAATGTTTGCTTAACTCTATAGGTTGACGGCAATATATGGCGAGTATGAAATGAAGGGGAGGGAGATGGAGAAGGTGTCGTCGAAGATGGAGAATTTCGATAATTTACCAATTGGTAGGGTGATGAAGATGAACATAAGTAAACTAGGTTAGGGTAAATTGATTAGGGATGTAGCTTGTAAATCTGAAAAATCAAAACGACCAACCACACAAGAAATTGAAACCATATAGAACATCTATGTAACCAAAAAAAGTTACGGATGCAACTTGTAAATCTAAAAAACAACAAGAACATTTATGTAATTTTTTAAAATACTAATACTACGTTCTTATAACAGAAATATCGATATATTTAAATAAATATTGAAGTATAATTACTATAAAAGATCATTTTATCAAAATCATCCATGTTTAAGAATTTCTTAACGTCAATCACTATGACATTTTACAGGAGGTTAACGCGACGAGGTAACAATATAGATACTTGTCAAAGTTGAATGATTTTAGTAAAATAATTTTATTCATCATGACAAAGTTTACTATTTCTTTATAGATGTTAGATTTTAACAAAAAAAAAATATTATAACTCATTTCAGATCATATTGGTCGACATAGAAAAAGTTCAGAAACTTGAGTGCTTTTAGTGGAACATTTTGATTCAAAGTTATTAAACTACAAAAAAAAAATCAAAATAAAGTAACTTTAATGGATATTGTCTTGTAATAAATGATGTTTATATCATATATCACAAAATAAGTGGTTTTTGGTGTGAATTGATAATCTTGGTGGATACATCAGACCTCATTTTGTATCCTTCGGTCCCCGCCCGATATTCATAAGATGCAAGCATATGTAAGAGTCACACAGACAACAAGTGTATAATGACACCTAGTGTCCCCCCCCCCCCCCCCCCCAACCCAAAAAAAAAAACCCACAACGGGAGCTAAACGCCACATAGATAAACACACAAAGAAAGACCATAATTTACATATTAGGAAATTAACTGTTGAACAAAAATCCACAAATCAAAAGTCAAACCTCAAGGTCAACGGTCAAAGTCAATAGTCAGTGTTGACTCTAGCTGACCGTCACGACGTGGTCTTCCTTGGCCACATCGTGCCCCACATACGACCAAACAGTTGGGAATTTCCCATTCGTCACGCCATGGTAGCCGAGGCTCCAACATATTCATGTATTAAGTTGTTTTCTTCTATTCCAATAGCTCTAAAGCTCATATCTGGTCCAAAATGTGATCTAGAAGGATAAATTTTAACTCTATCTATTAGGACCACCCAAAAGGTGAAAAACCCAAATCCCTAAGCCCCAAAAAGGCTTAACAATGCAAGAACTTAACCAACAAGCACTTATTCTATATAGTATGAACTCCATCATTTCCAAAAGTGATTCTAGCACCATAACTAACCTAAAACTTTGTGCTTTATAGACATGCATGTCTTGAACCCATATTAGGTTAAAATGAGGGTTTATGACCTAAATCTCATGCATTGATTGAAAACCCAACCAAACTCCAGATCTAAGGCACATACTTCACCAAATGCCCCAGAGATTCATAAAGTTGCAAACTTTAAGAGATCTGACCATCCCAACCAACAAAAACAAGAAGTTTATGAGACAAAACTCGAGATCTAGCAACCTAGCATGATAAAAATCGAGTCTTGGACACTTATAAATGTCCAAAAGAGTGCTAAGGTGAAGAATGGTGACTTGCTTGCTTGATCTTTGCTTCCTTCTTCCTCGTTCTTCCTTCTTTAGCTTCAAGGAACACCAAAACTAGCTTAATAATGGAGGAAAATGATTAGGGTTTTCTTTAGGGATTGAGGGGTTTGATGGAGGTTGAAGATGAGCAAACCCTAGTGGCTAATACTTCCACGCCGTGGTGGCTTAAATAAAATATGTGAACCCTTCTCGCCTCGCCATGTCGTGGTGCTCTCTCCACCACATCGTGGGAATCCTCAAAATGAAAAAATAATTACAAATAAAGTACCTCAAGATCCGGGCATTACAACTCTCCCCCACTTGAATTAGACTTCATCCTTGAAGTCCACCACCTCAAACAACCCGAGGTAATGCTCTCTAATCTATTCCCTTTGATTCCCATGTCTATCCTGAACCCTTACGGTGCTACCACTGCACCTTAATGAGATCCACAACCTTGTTTCCCAGAGTCTTCGTCCTCTTATTAAGGATCGTCACCAATCTCTCTATATAATTCAGATGTTCATCCACCTGAATATCCTCCAATGGAACCACTGCGGAATCATTAACCAAACAATTCCGTAGTTGAGAGACATGAAAAGTGCTATGAATCTGAGTGGGCTCCTTGAGTAGATCCTAAAGATATGTAACCCTTCCCACCCGAGCTAAAACCCTAAAATGACCAATATACATGGGGCCAAGCTTGCCCTGCTTCCTGAATCGGATGTCACATTTCCAAGGTGACACCTTCAAGAGTACTATGTCCCTAACTTGGAACTCTAAGTCTAACCGGTGTCTATTTTCATAACTCTTTTATCGGCTATGTGTTATCTAAAGTCTGCCACAGACCGACTGGATCGATCCTATCATCTTGAGTACCACCTCCATACTCCCCAACCTGCTAACCGACTTCGCCCCAACATATCAGGGTTCTGCACTTCCTCCCGTAGAGCATTTCAAAAGAAGGTCGATCAATACTAGCATGATAACTGGTGTTCTACAAAAATCCCGCCAAAGGAAGTTACGTACCCAACTCTCACCAAATCCAGCACACAAGCCTGCAACATATCCTCCAATATCTGGATAGTTCACACACTCTAACCATCTATCTACGGGTGGAAAGTCGTGTTGAAATGCAGACGAGTACCCAACTCCTCATGAAATCTCCTTCAAAATTTTGAAGTAAACCGAACATCCTTATCAGAAACCACCAAAACGGGCACCCCATGTTGTGCCACGACCTCTTCTTATGTGGATGTCGGCCAACTTCTTAGCCAAAATACTCTCTTGGATTGGAATAAAATGTGTGCTCTTGGTCAATCGATCCATGATGACCCATATCGAATCTATTCCACACGCCGTCCGAGGAAACTTTGAAGGTTTGTATCGATTGGATACACTTCAAGTATAAAGAATAAAAGTAAACTAATCTAAGCAAATAAAGAAAAAAAATAACATAAGGAGTTCTCCAAATTTTTCTTTCACCAAGAAAGGGTTTTTCTGCACCAAGAACATGGTTTGTCACAAAGATTGATACCTAAGACGAAATCAACTTTAGGGTTTACCCTAATGTTGATTATATACTAATCTATACAAGTATATCCCTTGATTGAAGGGATTGCAACTAATCTATACTAATAACCAATCCTCATCACAAGGATATCAGATCTACTATCTATTCTACACTTATCTACATCATTACCTAATATACAAGAGATTACATAGAATAACTATACTAAGTGTTGATGATGATGGACTTGATACGTTGGCGCTAGCAGTGATGTAGATGTTGATGCTGACAGATAATATGTAGAGTGTTTGAATCATCAGATCATAAGGTGTGACCTTATAATCTTTCCTATATGATGATGTAAAACTAATATTCTTTAGACTCATCAAAAGAACCATTATAGAACTTGTCAGCTTATTTCAAGATCTCAGGCTTAAACCATATGAATTCATCGATTTGAAGTTCATCCAGTCTTCTACTAAGCTCCATAGATATAAGTACATGATATCCTATTTCCAATTTAAAGTGACTAAGTCCTTCCAAGCAAATATGAAAAAATATATTCAGCAGGAGCAGAAGGAAGATCATTAGTGCGTGGAAAGCACATGTGATTTTGACTGTCAATATAGAAAATGCCATGCTTTGGTTCTTGGATAAGCATGTACTGAACTCGTTCAACACCTGTTGGTAGTTCATTGTTAATGTACCTAGTGCCATAAGGAATAAGAAACTTGGATTGCGGTAAAGAACATTTTCAAGTACCTGCGGAAGACTAAGGACTGGGTCCTTACCCTCGGTGGGAGTGATGACTTGAGAGTAGTGGGGTATAGTGATGCTAGCTTCCAGACTAATAGGGATAATTTCCGCTCTCAGTCAGGCTGGGTGTTTACCTTAAACGGAGGAGCAATTACTTGGAAAAGTTCCAAGCAGGAGACAGTGGCTGATTCAACTTGCAAATCAGAGTATATAGCAGCAAGCGAGGCAGCAAAGGAGGCTATATGGCTAAAGAACTTCATTAGAGACCATAGAGTTGTACTAGCTATAAAGGAGCCTATGGAACTTTTATGTGATAGTGAAAGTGCAGTTGCCTTATCCAAGGAACCAAGGGATCACGGAAGATCCAGACACATCGACAGGAAATACCATTTCATCAGACATTGAATAGAATAAGGACTCCTCTTGGCAAAGAGGGTATCATCAGATGAGAACCCAGCAGATCCCCTCACGAAAGGACTGGGTAGGGTTAAGCATCTTCAACATGCGAGGCGCATAGGGCTAAAGGATGATATTAGTTTTAGAAATTAGATAGCTTTTGAAATTTGTAAAGTGTAATTGACATTTGATGATAAATAAAAGTTGTTGTTTATTCATAAGTAAAGTGTTGCTATCTTCTGTCAATCGTTTACTATTATTTTAGCTTGCATGTTTTGACTTCCAGAATTAATATGTTATGGTATATCATATTATTCAAATTCTCCACAATCAGTCATATGTTGGAAGTAGATATGAGTCAAGACTATCATGAGTTGGCTTGTAGATGTCTAAGATGTTGGACATAACAAGAGTTGCTACAACACTCATGAGTGCTTATAAGTTCTGAGTATTGGAATCAATCCACGCTCAATTGTATCACTTCATGGAATTTATCTCGAGTGATCATGAGACGGTAATATCATAGAAGTCTTCAAACCTATATATATGAGTTGTTGACTATGAGTTGGTTATACATTGATTGTATGAAAACGAATTGGTAACTCGATGTTATAAAACGTGCCTTTGTGTATAATTCAACAAGTAGTATAATAAGCATATGAGTCGAAGTTTATCTGTTCCTTCTTGGATTAGAAGCGATATCTCGGCCCCTCGATGATTTTGTTTTGACCTATATATCTGGCCCGGTCAAAACTAAATTGATGTGTTCAATTAAGTTCTATGTCAAACAAATCGAAAATCGGGAAGCAAACAGTTGGACAATAAGTAAGACATTGTTCCATGTATTTGTCTGGCTGATATCTAGAACAGAGGATTATATGATCACTTATCTTAAATGGTGTATCATCATCATTTCAGTTCCGCAATACCTTGACAAAGCTACGATTGCTGATCGGTTCCTAAATTCATTCTTGCAGTTATAGTTATTAGACTTATCCAAGTGGGAGACTGTTGGATTAGGTGTCTAAGTTCATAACTATTTATGGAATGTACTTGACCCGGTTGGCATGGTCCATTTGGGTTGCATGGCATTACAACACTTGGATAGACTAATTGAGAGAAAGGACACTTAAGGTTTATTAATATATTATAAGTTCTAATATGTTAACAAAATTATTAATTAGTATTGATCAAAGAATTAATTTGAAATTAATTAAGTGATAAAAAAGAGACTAGTTAAATATATGGGGTTGATTGTGTAAATCATACATTCTTTTATAGTGGGCTAAAACCCTAATTACACATGAAGGAACCGTAGAAGGAAGACCGAGCATATGAAGAGACATCTCGTTTGGTAGTTATGGTTGTTGAAGCTCCTTAACGGGGGAATCATCATTAGATAAAGTGAAATAGGATAACATCATCAAGTCAAACTGGTGGTGATTGGTAATATTTGGTTTCTTCTGCGTTTTTAATAAGGTTTATTGTGAGAAAAGAAAAAGAGCTTTCGGAGTCAATAGAATGTCTGAATAGGGTTTCTTATGCTTAATATGGTGAGATTTAGAGGGAATGTTTGCTTAACTCTATAGGTTGACGGCAATATATGGCGAGTATGAAATGAAGGGGAGGGAGATGGAGAAGGTGTCGTCGAAGATGGAGAATTTCGATAATTTACCAATTGGTAGGGTGATGAAGATGAGCATAAGTAAACTAGGTTAGGGTAAATTGATTAGGGATGTAGCTTGTAAATCTGAAAAATCAAAACGACCAACCACACAAGAAATTGAAACCATATAGAACATCTATGTAACCAAAAAAAGTTACGGATGCAACTTGTAAATCTAAAAAACAACAAGAACATTTATGTAATTTTTTAAAATACTAATACTACGTTCTTATAACAGAAATATCGATATATTTAAATAAATATTGAAGTATAATTACTATAAAAGATCATTTTATTAAAATCATCCATGTTTAAGAATTTCTTAACGTCAATCACTATGACATTTTACAGGAGGTTAACGCGACGAGGTAACAATATAGATACTTGTCAAAGTTGAATGATTTTAGTAAAATATTTTTATTCATGATGACAAAGTTTACTATTTCTTTATAGGTGTTAGATTTTAACAAAAAAAAATTATTATAACTCAATTCATATCATACTGGTCGACATAGAAAAAGTTAAGAAACTTGAGTGCTTTTAGTGGAACATTTTGATTCAAAGTTGTTAAACTACAACAAAAAATCAAAATAAAGTAACTTTAATGTATATTGTCTTGCAATAAATGATGTTTATATCATATATCACAAAATAAGAGGGTTTTGGTGTGAATTGATAATCTTGGTGGATACATCAGACCCCATCCGGTATCCTTCGGTCCCCACCCGATATTCATAAGATGCAAGCATATAATTAAGAGTCACACAAACAACAAGCGTATAACGACAACTAGTGTCCTACAGTATAGTGAGAGGAATCACCTCGCAAAGCAGCTCAAAAGTCAACACCCCCCCCCCCCCCCCCCCCCAAAAAAAAAATCCAACAACAGGAGCTAAACGCCACATAGATAAACACACAAAGCATAACCTTAATCTACATATTAGGACATTAACAACTGAACAAAAATCCACAAATCAAAAGTCAACCCTCAAGGTCAACGATCAAAGTCAACAGTCAATGTTGACTCCAGCCGACCACCACAACGTGGTCTTCCTTGGCCACGTCGTGCCCCGCATACGACCAAACAGTCGGGAAATTCCCATTCGTCACGCTGTGGTAGCCCAGGTTCCAACAACTTTATGTATTAAGCTGTTTTCTTCGATTCCAATAGCTCCAAAACTCATATCTGGTCCAAAATGTGATCTAGAAGGATAAAGTTTTAACTTTATCTATTATGACCACCCAAAAGGTGAAAAACCCAAATCCCTAAGCCCCAAAAAGGCTTAACAATGTAAGAACTTAACCAACAAGCACTTATTCCATATAGTCTGAACTCCATCATTTCCAGAAGATATTCTAGCACTGTAACTAACCTAAAAGTTTGTGCTTTATAGACATGCATGTCCAATGCATGTCTTGAACCCATATTAGGTCAAAATGAGGGTTTATGACCTAAATCTCATGCATTGATTGAAAACCCAACCAAACTCCAGATCTAAGGCACATACTTCACGAAATGCCCCAGAGATTCATAAAGTTGCAAACTTTAAGAGATCTCACCATCCCAACCAACAAGAACAAGAAGTTTTTGAGACAAAACTAAAGATCTAGCAACCTAGCATGATAAAAATCGAGTCTTTGACACTTATAAGTGTCCAAAAGAGTGTTAAGTTGAAGAATGGTGACTTGCTTGCTTGATCTTTGCTTCCTTCTTCCTCGTTCTTTCTTCTTTAGCTTCAAGGAACACCAAAACTAGCTCAAGAATGGAGGAAAATGATTAGGGTTTTCTTTAGGGATTGAGGGGGTTGATGGAGATTAAGGATGAGCAAACCCTAGTGGCTAATACTGCCATGTCGTGGTGGCTTAAATAAAACATGTGAGGCCTTATCGCCTCGCCACGTCGTGGTGCTCTCTCCACCACGTCGTGGGAATCCTCAAAATGAAAAATTAATTACAAATAAAGTACCTCAAGATCTGGGCATTACAACTCTCCCCCACTTGAATTAGACTTCGTCCTTGAAGTCCAACACCTCAAACAACTCGAGGTAATGCTCTCTCATCTCTTCCTCTTACTCCCATGTCCATTCTGAACCCTTACGGTGCTGCCATTACACCTTCATGAGATCCACAACCTTGTTTCCTAGAGTCTTCGTCCTCCTATTAAGGATCGTCACCGGTCTCTCTATATAATTCAGGCGTTCATCCACCTGAATATCCTCTGATGGAACCACTGCGTAATCATCAACCAAAGAATTCTATAGTTGAGAGACATGAAAGGTTCTATAAATATGACTGGGCTTCTTGAGTAGATCCTAAATATATGTAACCCTTCCCACCCGGGCTAAAACCCTAAAAGGACCAATATACATGGGCCCCAGCTTGCCCCGCTTATTGAATTGGATGACGCATTTCCAAGGCGACACCTTCAGGAGTACCATGTACCCAACATGGAGCTCTAAGTCTGACTGGTGTCTATTTGCGTAACTCTTCTATCGGCTATGTGTTGTCTAAAGTCTTCCGCAGACCTGCTGGATCAATCCTATCATCTTGAGTACCACCTCCGTACTCCCCATAACCTGCTGACCAACTTCGTCCCAACATATCAGGGTTCTGCACTTCCTCCCGTAGAGCATTTCAAAAGGATGTCGATCAATACTATCACGATAAATGTTTTTCTACAAAAATTCCACCAAAGGAAGTTACATACCCTAACTCTCACCAAATCCAACACACAATCCCGCAACATATCCTCTAGTATCTGGATAGTCCGCACACTCTAATGATCCGTCTACGGGTGGAAAGTTATGCTGAAATGCAGACGAGTACCCAACTCCTCGTGAAATTTCCTCCAATATTTTGAAGTAAACCGAACATCCTTATCAGAAACCACCAAAACTGGCACCCCATGCCGTGCCACGACCTCCTCGAATGTAGATGACGGTCAACTTCTCAGCCAAAATACTCTCTTGGATTGGAATAAAATGTATGTTCTTGGTCAATTAATCCACGATGACCCATATCGAATCCACTCCACACGTCGTCCGAGGAAACTTTGAAGGTTTGTATCGATTGGATACACTTCAAGTTTAAAGAAGAAAAGTAAACTAACCTAAGCAAACAAAGAACAAAAAGTAAATAACACAAGGAGTTCTCCAAATTGTTCTTTCACCAAGAAAGGGTTTTTATGCACCAAGAAGACGGTTTGTCACAAAGATTGATACCTAAGACGAAATCAACTTTAGGGTTTACCCTAATGTTGATTATATACTAATCTATACAAGTATATCCCTTGATTGAAGGGATTGCATCTAATCTATACTGATAACCGATCCTCATCACAAGGATATCAAATCTTCTATCTACTCTATACTTATTTATATCATTACCTAATATACAAGAGATTACATAGAATAACTATACTAAGTGTTGATGATGATGGACTTGATACGTTGGCGCTAGCAGTGATGTAGATGTTGATGCTGACAGATAATATGTAGAGTGTTTGAATCATCAGATCATAAGGTGTGACCTTATAATCTTTCCTATATGATGATGTAAAACTAATATTCTTTAGACTCATTAGAAGAACCATTATAGAACTTGTCAGCTTATTTCAAGATCTCAGGCTTAACCTCTATGAATTCACCGATTTGAAGTTCATCCAGTCTTCTACTAAGCTCCATAGATATCAGTACATGATATCCTATTTCCAGTTCAAAGTGACTAAGTCCTTCCAAAAAATATCAAAAAATATTCAGTAGGAGTAGAAGGAAGATCATCAGTGCGTGGAAAGCACATGTGATTTCGACTATCAATATAGAAAATGCCATGCTTTGGTTCTTGGATAAACATGTACTGAACTGGTTCAACACCTGTTGGTAGTTCATTGTTAATGTACCTAGTGCCATAAGGAAGAAGAAACTTGGATTGCGGTAAAGAACATTCTCAAGTACCTACAGAAGACTAAGGACTGGGTCCTTACCCTCGGTGGGAGTGATGACTTGAGAGTAGTGGGGTATAGTGATGCTAGCTTCCAAACTGATAGGGATAATTTCCGCTCTCAGTCAGGCTGGGTGTTTACCTTAAACGGAGGAGCAATTACTTGGAAAAGTTCCAAGCAGGAGACAGTGGTTGATTCAACTTGCAAATTAGAGTATATACCAGCAAGCGAGGCAGCAAAGGAGGCTATATGGCTAAAGAACTTCATTAGAGACCATAGAGTTGTACTAGCTATAAAGGAGCCTATGGAAATTTTATGTGATAGTGAAAGTGCAGTTTCCTTATCCAAGGAACCAAGGGATCACGGAAGATCCAGACACATCGACAGGAAATACCATTTCATCAGACATTGAATAGAATAAGGACTCCTCTTGGCAAAGAGGGTATCATCAGATGAGAACCCAACAGATCCCCTCACGAAAGGACTGGGTAGGGTTAAGCATCTTCAACATGCGAGGCGCATAGGGCTAAAGGATGATATTAGTTTTAGAAATTAGATAGCTTTTGAAATTTGTAAAGTGTACTTGACATTTGATGATAAATAAAAGTTGTTGTTTATTCATAAGTAAAGTAAAGTGTTGCTATCTTCTGTCAATCGTTTACTATTATTTCAGTTTGCATGTTTTGACTTCCAGAATTAATATGTTATGGTATATCATATTATTCAAATTCTCCACAATCAGTCATATGTTGGAAGTAGATATGAGTCAAGACTGTCATGAGTTGGCTTGTAGATGCCTAAGATGTTGGACATAACAAGAGTTGCTACAACACTCATGAGTGCTTATAAGTTCTGAGTATTGGACTCAATCCACGCTCAATTGTATCACTTCATGGAATTTATCTCGAGTGATCATGAGACGGTAATATCATAGAAGTCTTCAAACCTATATATATGAGTTGTTGACTATGAGTTGGTTATACATTGATTGTATGAAAATGAATTGGTAACTCGATGTTATAAAACGTGCCTTTGTGTATAATTCAACAAGTAGTATAATAAGCATATGAGTCGAAGTTTATATGTTCCTTCTTGGATTAGAAGCGATATCTGGGCCCCTCGATGATTTTGTTTTGACCTATATACCGGGCCTGTTCTGAACTAAATTGATGTGTTCAATTAAGTTCTATGTCAAACAAATCGAAAATCAGGAAGCAAACAGTTGGACAATAAGTAAGACATTGTTCCATGTATTTGTCTGGCTGATATCTAGAACAGAGGATTATATGATCAGTTATCTTAAATGGCGTATCATCATCATTTCAGTTCCGCGATACCTTGAAAAGAGCTACGATAGCTGATCGGTTCCTAAAGTCATTCTTGTAGTTATACTTATTAGACTTATCCAAGTAGGAGACTGTTGGATTAGGTGTCTAAGTTCATAACTATTTCTAGAATGTACTTAACCCGGTTGGCATGGTCCATTTGGGTTGCATGGCATTGCAACACTTGGATAGACTAAATGATAGAAATGACACTTAAGGTCTATATAACTGTAACATCCGGATATCCAGGTATGGGAATTTAAGCAATTCATATTGGGGAATGAGGAGACTCGGCGAGTAGACGCCTTAACTCGTCGAGTAGGATCGTGTTTTGGGCACTAGTTTAATGAAGGGACTCGACGATTCGGGTATTTGGACTCGCCGATTCGGCGCTGTCAAGGAAAACCCTAATTGTCTGGGTCTGGGACCTATTTAAAGGCCCTTATGGCCTTCAGTGTCGGCCACCTACACCTTTGAGAGACTCCTATCAAACCATAGAGCTAGGAGAGTGAAGAAGAGCCATTGTGGAGCATTCTTGAGGTGGGTGTGCAATGGAGTAGTCATTTCCAGCAAAGGGAGGTCAGGGGGGTGTCGATTCGAAGCTTCTGAGCTTGCATCTTCACCATAGAGGTATCAAATCGTTCTCCCTTTTCTGTTTTGGGTAAGATTGGTGATTTTAGGGTTTTCTAGCTTTTTTTATGGCTTGATTTGTGGAGTATAGTGTCCCATTGAGTGTGAAGCCATAGATTTGGACCCAAAGACGTCCAGAGAGTCCCTTCTATCCTGCTTTATGCATTCTATTTGCAGTTTTGAGTTAGGGTTGTTATGTAATGGAGGGTTTCACCCAAATGATCTTGTATAGTCTTGCATGAGTGCCCAAGGTTCGACCTTTTCATGGTTATTGGCTTTGAGGGAGTTAGATCTATGGTTTGGTGAAGCAGATCTGACCTCAGAAGGTCAAATGAGGGTCGTCATGGGAGCAACTCTCCGAGTCCATAGGCAGACTTGACGAGTCGAGTCGGGGTTGCCCCACAATTCGTTGCTGAGTAACTCGATGAGTGGGAGGGAACTCATCGTGTCTAAGAGGTTTAAAAAGGATTTAGAGAACCCGCATGGACTCGCCGAGTCACTCTTGTGCACTTGTCGAGTCTGGTCAGGGTTGATCGTTGATTTGAGTTGTCTTATGTTGACTTTGAGAGTTTTGGTCAACAGAGGTAATAGAGGTCAGGGAGGGGTAAAATAGTCTTTTACCTATTACCTGACTAGAGACAGAAAGAGTAATTGTCGATTAGTTAGAGTTGGGACTTCGAGTATTAATTAGAGGTATTTACCTTATGTGTTAGGCGGTGGCGAGTCCGAGGTTCGCACGTGTAGATAATTGCTTTCGGATTGCCAGGTAAGTCTTCTCACTATACTTTACCTTGAGTAGGTAACCAGAGTTATGTGACAGAGTATTTGTATGCTATGTATGTTATGTGTTGTACTGCATTATTTCTATGTGATTTATGCTGTGCATGTTTACAGAGTTAGAACCGGAAGGTTCCCAGAGTTAGAACCTGAGGGTTCACAGAGTTTGGGTGCACGGACCTACACACTTATAGCCTCGAGTGGCTAATATGTGTTATATGTGGTATTTTGGGGAACTCACTAAGCTTCGTGCTTACAGTGTTTTGTGTTGTGTGTTTTAGGTTTCTCGCAGGATCACGGGACGGCACCGGCTCGATTGTACATACCATAGAAAAAGTCATTTTTTTGAGGATCCTGGATTATTATGCAAGTGAAAATGGGGTCATGTTTTGTAATTCGATTATGAATGGGATTTTAAGGAAAGCATTTTTAAGAATCAAACGATTATTTTTAAATGAAAAATTGTTTTGAAATTTACGGTGTTACAAGTTGGTATCAGAGCCTTGGTTTAAGGGATTCGGATGCACCTTCGGGTAAGTCTGGACTCAAACTGAAGATTTAAGACAATTTTTCAAAAAGAAATGTGTTTTTATAAAGCGAATAAGAGTTTCAAAGAGAAAGCAAAAAGAGCAGTGTGTACAATCAGCCAGAGCCCGAACGGTGATTTCCCAAAACACCCTTATTTTGTGTTATGAGATATTTGTGATACATTTTATGAGATATTATGCATGCTAGAGACAGGCTAGGCGATTTATATTTTAGGACTAGAGTGGCCTGATTTGTGATGCCTTAGCCTAGGGTTGCTGTTATATGTGATGTGCTTTCGAGTATGTGCTGAGCGAGAGTGTCCAACAAGAATTCTTTTTTGGGGATTCGAGTAGGGGAGTAATATGGAAGAGGTATCTATATGAGCATACGAGGAGCTTGCCGAGAGGGTAGCCAGATGCCCACGTGGGGCGGAGTTGTTAGAGTTCAGTGATATCCATCATGTATGAGGAAAGCGAGTGGATAATAACCTAAGGAGGTTTTTCGTGCTGAAGGGGACGCTTCAATGCCCGAATGTTGTTTGCTTCGTGATTTGTGGGGCTCTCAATGATGGGAGTCAGCTACTAAGTGAATATGATGATATTCGGGAGGTAGATGGCTGGCATCATTAGGAGTTCTTCAGCAGCTAATGGCAGAGAAGTGTGGGAATCTAGGAAGAGCCTAGGGAGTAACCTTAGCTAGAGGAGTGCACTGGCAGATTAGAGAATTTCATTGGGGAGCGAGCACCTGCGACGGGATTAGTGAACGAGAAGGTCGAGTAGCTACTTAGGAGCTCCGGAATAGTCAGTGTGGAAAGTATGGGTAGATGTGGCAAGTAGTATGGGCCCGTACTACTGAAAGTAGAGGACCCATACTTGATATAGGGAGTATTCTGAAGGTCCTAATGAGCAGATTGAGGAGTGATGTTATGGTTCGAGCACCATACATCGGAGCGGATTGAGGAGTGATGTTATGGTTCGAGTACCATACATCGGAGCGAATTGAGGAGTGATGTCATGGTTCGAGTACCATACATCAGAGCGGATTGAGGAGTGATGTTATGGTTCGAGTACCATACATCAGAGCGGATTGAGGAGTGATGTTATGGTTCGAGTACCATACATCGGAGCGGATTGAGGAGTGATGTTATGGTTCGAGTACCATACATCGGAGTGGATTGAGGAGTGATGTCATGGTTCGAGTACCATACATCGGAGCGGATTGAGGAGTGATGTCATGGTTCGAGTACCATACATCGGAGCGGATTGAGGAGTGATGTTATGGTTTGAGTACCGTACATCGGAGTGGATTGAGGAGCGATGTTATGGTTCAAGTACCATACATCGGAGTGGATGGAGGAGTGATGTTATGGTTTGAGTACCATACATCAGAGCAGATGGATGAGTGATGCTATGGTTCGGGTACCATACACCAGAGCATATTGAGAAGAGATGTCATGGGATGAGTACCATGGTTCGTAGTGAATGATGCTTGTGGTTCTCCGGTTATCTGGTCATGATTGATGAGGTAGAGATTTGGACGCTATGAGTTTTAGGTCTGTGGGTCATGGTTGAGTTTGAAGAGGCATCCCTTGAGAGGGAGGTTGAGAGCCTTTCAGAGTATTTTGGTAAGGAGTCAGAGGGAGGGGAGAATTTCGGTATGAGTTGAGCAATCATTCGATAGAGGAGATGTCACCTTCTATGACCTAGGTGGTGCTATTTATGTTCGTGTGCGAAACATGAGAGACATGATGTTTAAGTTTTGGGTTTGGGGGTAAACCCTGCAGGTTATCATTGATGATGATTTTCCACCAGAGTATCAGGTAGCATGTGTGCCGAGAGACAGTGATTTATCATGAGCAGATAGTCAGTTTGGATTGAGATAGTCGAGGACCACGTTACACCTATTTGAGTATAGTAGGGCGTATTGTAGTGGTATCAGTGGGGAGTCCAGTCGAGTTTATCAGTGCAGTGGTTTTTCTATCTACGTTGGGTATTGAATATGGGAGTGGGTCCTTTTTCTTGGGATGATCCATGTGTTGGAACGTGGGTTTATGAGTCGAAGTGGGGGAGTATGATGATTTCGTAGTTCAGTCTATGAGTCAGTGATGTTATTGGTCAGTTGAGTTGTTTGGTATTGGATTGGTACGAGACTTGGAACGACTAGAGGCAGTCGTGATGAGAAGTTCTTGAGGATTTCATCTGAGGCTTAGAATATATGAGATCGATTGATCTCCTTAAAGGGGATTATCGGGCGTTGCGTAGCACTTTCCAGAGGCAGGTGCGATTTTGCTGGTAAAAATAGTTGTGGGATGGTTGTGTGCCAATTGGTGATGGTTCGAACCCTGAGTGGGGGAGAACCGGGTACCGTATGGAAGAAAGCAGAAATTTGTCAAGAGCGGTTATAAAGGGGGTATAGAGATCTGCGGTAAGAATTCATGAGACCAGAGTTATTGGTGATTGAGGAAAGGGTCAGAGTGAGCTAATGCAGGAAGTACTTGTTTGAGAAGGATGAATGTCTCCACGACAGGTGGTCATCGGCCAGGAACCTGGTAGTGGTCAGGGTCGTTG
This sequence comes from Lactuca saligna, assembly GCF_052625555.1. Taxonomy (NCBI): domain Eukaryota; kingdom Viridiplantae; phylum Streptophyta; class Magnoliopsida; order Asterales; family Asteraceae; genus Lactuca; species Lactuca saligna. Next base: position 143,705,375 of record NC_136420.1, read on the forward strand.
CAAGTAGGTAGAGAATGATTGAGCAGCCAACTCTAGGGTCGGTATGCGTATTCTTGCTTGAATTTTGAGCGACGGGAAAAAGGGTTTCAGAGAATTATCAGCGTATTCCGTAGCGTTAGCGTTTTCTCGTGTTCCAATTGAGTATTTGGATACATCGAAGTTGCGCATTGGGAAAAATGAAGATCTAATTATGGAGTTCAGAGGAAATATATTATTGTATCTATATGATGCTTGGGGCAGGAGATCAGGGGTTGTGGTAGGATCTTGTGATGTTGTGTTAGGGTGTTCCGAGATATCCGGGTATGATATCTTGATTCCGGAGTCATTCGAGAATCTTGAGTTGAGACGACTTGTGGTGTATCAAGTATCTTTGGTTCCAGTGGGAGCCTTGAGAATTGTCATCAGGAAGGATTATTTAAGAATATGGACTTTCTGAAGAAAGAGGTATTTTATTATGACGATGGTCATCATAATTTATGATGCATAATTGGGGCAAGTGTGTGTAGATATTTATGGTAGTCCGCGGAGCATGTGCTAGTGGATATAGTGTGGTGTGGTATGAGAATTAGATTATGGGGTAATGGGAGAGAGTGTTGTGATGCTACGGGGAGCTGTAGTATTCACTAGTCAGAGGATGTTGTGATGCTACTGGGAGCTGTAGTATTCACAAGTTAGAGGGTGTTGTGATGCTACGGGGAGCCGTAGTACTCACTGGTCAGAAGCTTTTGGTGATGTTGAGGAGCCGTAATATTCTGGGCGGCAAGAGAGTGTGATGATGAAGTGTTCTCCGATCTGAGTATGATGCAGAGGAGTTTTAGGCTCGAGTAGCCTAGTATCAAGTTGTTGGAGTTTGGTGGTTAGGTGAGGGGTGAGACGGGGATCTCCTTCTCTCTCGGGAATTATTATATTTTGAGTTGAGTTGAGCTGGGTTTTTTGCAGCATGAGGAAATTGGGAAATGGTATTCGCGCGGGGTGTAGGGTGAGTCATGAGACCAATGTTTTATTGGGACACGAGGTTTCAACTTTGGGTCGGACCCAAACTCTCAAGTTGAGTTTGGCTTTTATAGTGGGAGGATATCGAGATGAGATTCTAGACTTCTGAGGTAAATTCTCGGATGGGAGGTATTGTTATCGTTGGATATTTTTATCTGTATAGGTTAGTACTCGGGTGCAAGAGATATCGCGAGATGCACAAGAGACTAACCTATACAGATAATAATATCCTCGTGTGGTGTTTGAGGGCAGAGTGTCGGGATTTTTGGTTTAGATGGTTTCTGATAGTAGTTTTAGAAGAGGTGCCCCGATGGAGTGAGAACCCTTTTATTCGCAGGGGTGGGGTTCGTCAGTTATGGCATGATCATTTTGGAGGAGAGATAGTCGGTTGTTGGATATGGTCATATGAGAATCGGAAAACTAGTGAGAAAGCAGGGTTGTTATTCGAGGAGAAATTATCATGATGATCGCTCGAGTAGGCAGTCTCAAGGCGGTCCAGGTCACTAGAATTTCCGGTTATTGGGAAGGCGTATTTCTAGCGGCGAAAGTGTTGGTTTAGACTTTGTTTCGGAGGTTCCATGCGATTTTGGATGTCTCTAGAGAAAGATATCTGGGCGGTATGAGGATCATTTCGGTGGTGCCTTTCGGGTTAGTGATTTAAGTTTTGGGTGGTTCAGGATTGATTTCGGGGACGAAATCTAATTCAAGTGGGGGAGAATTGTAACATCCGGATATCCAAGTATGGGAATTTAAGCAATTTATATTGGGGAATGAGGAGACTCGGCGAGTAGACGCCTTAACTCGTCGAGTAGGATCGCATTTTGGGGACCAGTTTAATGAAGGGACTCGACGAGTCGGGTATTTGGACTCACTGAGTCGCCGCTGTTAAGGAAAACCCTAATTGTTCGGGTTTGGGTCCTATTTAAAGGCCCTTATGGCCTTCAGTGGCAGCCACCTACACCTTTGAGAGACTCCTATCAAACCAGAGAGCTAAGAGAGTGAAGAAGAGCCATTGTGGAGCATTCTTGAGGTGGTTGTAAAATGGAGTAGTCATTTCCAGCAAAGGGAGGTCAGGGGGGTGTCGATTCGGAGCTTCTGATCTTGCATCTTCACCATAGAGGTATCAAATCGTTCTCCCTTTTCTGTTTTGGGTAAGATTGGTGATTTTAGGGTTTTCTAGCTTCTTTTATGGCTTGATTTGTGGAGCATAGTGTCCCATTGAGTGTGAAGCTATAGATCTGGACCCAAAGAGGTCCAGAGAGTCCCTTCAATCCTGCTTTATGCATTCTATTTGGAATTTTGAGTTAGGGTTGTTATGTAATGGAGGGTTTCACCCAAATGATCTTGTATAACCTTGCATGAGTGCCCAAGGTTCGACCTTTTCGTGGTTATTGGCTTTGAGGGAGTTAGATCTATGGTTTGGTGAAGCAGATCTGACCTCAGAAGGTCAGATGAGGGTTGTTATGGGATCAACTTGCCGATTCCATAGGCAGACTCGACAAGTCGATTCGGGGTTGCCCCGCGATTCGTTGCCGAGTAACTTGACGAGTGGGAGGGAACTCGTCGTGTCTAAGAGGTTTAAAAAGGATTTAGAGAACCCGCATGGACTCGCCGAGTCACTCTTGTGCACTCGCCGAGTCTGGTCAGGGTTGACCGTTGATTTGAGTTGTCTTATGTTGACTTTGAGAGTTTTGGTCAACAGAGGTAATAGAGGTCAGGGAGGGGGTAAAATGGTCTTTTACCTATTACCTAACTAGAGACAGAAAGAGTAATTGCCGGTTAATTAGAGTTAGGACTTCGAGTATTAATTAGAGGTATTTACCTTATGTGTTAGGCGGTGGCGAGTTCGAGGTTCGCACGTGCAGATAATTGCTTTCGGATTGCCAGGTGAGTCTTCTCACTATACTTTACCTTGAGTAGGTAACCAGAGTTATGTGACAGAGTATTTGTATGCTATGTATGTTATGTGTTGTACTGCATTATTTCTATGTGATTTATGTTGTGCATGTTTACAAAGTTAGAACCAGAAGGTTCCCAGAGTTAGAACCTGATGGTTCACAGAGTTTGGGTGCACGGACACACAGAGTTATAGCCTCGAGTGGCTAATATATGTTATATGTAGTATTTTGGGGAACTCACTAAGCTTCGTGCTTACAGTGTTTTGTATTATGTGTTTCAGGTTTCTCGCAGGATCACGGGACGGCACCGGCTCGATTGTACACACCAGAGAAAAAGTCATGTTTTTGAGGATCCTGGATTGTTATGCAAGTGAAAATAGGGTCATGTTTTGTAATTAGATTATGAATGGGATTTTAAGGAAAGTATTTTTAAGAATCAAACGATTATTTTTAAATGAAAATTTGTTTTGAAATTTAGGGTGTTACAATAACCTTAGGGCTTGTTTATGGAGCTAGCAAAGAAGTAAGAAAGAAACCTTAGTTAAGTTAGGAAGGTGTAATCCACCACTTGGGAAAAGATGATGGTTTAAACCATAAAATAACACTTAATAGATGTGTTCACGGCTTAAAGGAATAAAATATCAAGGTGTTCACGGTCCAAAAAGCACCTAGAAGCTAGAGTTAACGACCTAGGTTCAAGTCACAATGTAGTTCACGGTCCAAAGTCAACGGAAACATTGAGTTCACGGTCCAAAAGTAATCCAAGGAAGGGTTTACGGACTAGTCTAAATGAAAGCATGTGTTCACGGCCAAGCTCAACCGTGAACACCCTCGTATTGGGCTGAAAACCCAATTCAAGTCCATTAATGGACCGCAAACACCCAAGGACCAATGCCAACTCAACCGTAAACACCCCCTATATATGTGTGTTTACACCCTGAATAAATTCATTTCTCATTTTTCCACCGTGAACACTCCCATATTTTCTCTCAATCTTCATCCGTTAATTGCCCATTTCCTTTCAATCTTCAAAGGATTACGCCCAGAATCTTCAAATATTCAACCAATTCACCAAGAACATTCATACCCTCGTATAAAACTTCAAACAAATCTTCAAATCTTCATAATCTTCAAGATCCAACCATGAAAACAATTTGCTCCAACCGTAAACCCCATTTTGCCATCCGAAAACTCCATATCCACATTTCCAAACATTTCCAATTAATTTCCAATTTAATTGTAAGTCTTACTTATAAATAAATTATTATTTAATACATTATTTACATTAATATTATTATTAATTTAATGACAACGACGAATACAATTATTTTAGGGTAAAGGTACTAGCGTGTACTCTTACCCAAAGATCATCTTCCAGTTAATGCAAATTTGAGGTGAGTTCATACTCCTATATTTTTCCAAGCTTTTTAAATGTTTTTAGGGGGGGGGGGGGGGATACAAGTTAAACACAATTAAACTTGTGTTTGAAAATATAATTTTGTTTATTATATTTTCTTACCTTTAACACGCATTTAAACGTGAAACTTGCTAAACACGACAAACATTGTTACTACTAGACTTACGAACAATTTATAAAACACGTTAAGATACAAACTTTACAAGCACAAATTTTAACACGGAACAAACTTATAAACTATGGAACGAATGTACAACTTTTACAAGGATACATGTTATTAACAAAAAGGGCTTTTCATTGTATTATTCGTGAATTCGTTGAGGGAACCAATTTGTGAGACATGTCTTCGAGTACTTATCTAAGTACCAAGGGAAGTCTATCCTTAGGAACCAAAGTCTCTTGGAGGGAGAGCGTGAGTTTGTCTATAGATCTATATGGGACTGACAATCCCGTGCCCTGACTATTAGCTACAGTCGTTCTGGGTGACAAACATCATGAACATTTACGACGTCCGAAGTACATCATAGGATTTAATGTCCATCAACTCACATGGATAAAACAACGAATCATTCATGTAATAATATACTTAACAAATAGTGTCCATGGTTAATAACTATGTGATTACTTAGTATATACACAAGGGTGATATGAAATTAACGTCCGACATGCAGTGGTATGAGTGACTTCCGCCTCATTTCTTATTCCTTGTTTAGTTGTAGGCTTAGGGAAGAATCACCCAATCGACTGTCTGTTCGATCTTGATTTCTATAACTCGTATCCACTAACTGATCATAGGAGGGTATTAACATCACTCCCAGTTTACAGAACAAACACGTTTTCGATTAGTTTTTGATTACTAATAAAGCTTCACTTTAACAACTTAAGTATGGGAAAATACTTGCACTTTTCATTTTCGGAATACTAGAGACCACAACTCACTATTTTGGAAAAATATAGGATTTTCCAAGACAAACATCAGTACTTTACAGACAAACGGTTTATCATTCAACTTAAGAACATCTATGGTTAATTCTATAATTCCTTAGTTTATGCATCTAGGTTATGTATGAAGAATATCCGATAGACAATAGAATGTGTGGTTTCTGCCTCATTTCATATTCCTTGTTTGGTTGTGGGCTTAGGGCTGATCCACACAATCAACTGTTCGTTCGATCTTGGTTTATATATAGTTAGTGTAAGCTAAGCTATCATAGAAGGAACTGGTATTATCATAATCTTACTAAGAAAATATAGGATTTTCTTAAGGAACATATTCATCACAACTTAAAGGACTATTACAGCTAACTCTGTAAGTACCTAGTGGATACGTCGGGGTTATATACAATGAGGATCCGACAAATAGTGGGATGTGTGCCTTCCGCCTCATTTCCTGTTCCTTGTTTGGTTGTGGGCTTGGGGCAAAACCACACAATCAACTATCTGTTCGATCTGGATTATATATAACTTGTATGCACTAAGTACTTGTAGAAGGAACTAGGATGAGACATTTTACTTATTATTCACTACCTCAGGAAATATAGGATTTCCTAGGGAGAACTTCACGTTTTACAAAGAAAAAAGAACATGTTTTCTAAAAAAAATGCTTATGAACTCACCAACTTTAATGTTGACACTTTTTCAAACCACTTGTATTATCAGGACACTAGTAGACAGGTACACGCACAGGTTCCCAGAAGACGGAGCATAGTAGCTTCAAGTCTTTATTTTTCTATGTACTTTTGGAGTCAATCTAATATGATTCAAATACAATGTAAACATTTTAATATCAATACAACGGTTGTTGTTGCTTTGATTATTATTATTATTCAATTGTTGTGATACTATAGATGACGTCCTCCGCCCCCAAACGTTTCCTCCGTTCTGGTTTGGGGGTGTGACATCTTCGTTCCAGTTTGGGGGTGTGCCATTCACCACTTTAAAGCATCTCCTAGGCTCTCCTAGGCCACCATCACACCACACTCTGCTATCAGCTACATAAGGAACTCCCTCTAATACCATTTAACTACCTCACGAATGCAATTACATACCACCGAGACTAGATAATTCTGCGTTTGAAATGTCTCATACTACAACAGTTGGAGTTAGATAAGAGCTACACAATAAAGTAACACCTAACCCTATAAAATTATCTAACCTCTGTAATATGCAACTTAGCACATTCGCTTAATAGTTATATGATATCAATGAAAATTCCTAAAAGCACGAAAAAACAACATTCAAGCATCAAGTAATCTGAATCAAGCATCACATAAAAAGGTCATCCTATCACTGAATGATCCAATACTAGCATGTAGCTCTACAAGATTGTACAACAGGCATAACAAAGAAACTCTCCTAACATTCTATCATGAAATTGAGCAGGTCCTTAGCCCTAATCTAGCATGCAATTATCAAATACACAAATCAATGTATATCATATAACAAATGTATGGGTATTTTCAGAAAGCTTACTTGAGCAAGGTCGATTACATGCACCACAAACCTTTCTTTTAGTAGAAAATCCTATAGTAAAACATTTTTTATTATGAAAAATCCACCAAACCCTCAGTTTGAGTTCAAACATACTCGAGAGTATGCCCGAATGATTCAAACAAAGGCTCAGATACCAACTTGTAATGCCCCAAAACCCAGAACCTATTTATATATATATATATATATATATATATATATATATATATATATATATATATATATATATATATAATAAAACATCAACCAAACGTGTTTATAAAATCATAAAGGAAATCATATTATATCATCCATCATCCAAAAATACATCAGAGTCAAATAAGGTGGTAAAATTATGGTGTGTGCGATGCGATCATCCCAAGCTTTTTCCCTTCGAATCAGAAGTACCTGTAACATAAACTGGAAACCATAAGCACAAAGCTTAGCGAGTTCACCAAAATACCACATACCATGGATACAACGGCCCCCACTTGATATCCTTTAGGCCCCACCCAACATCCATCGGGCTACGCACGATATTCATAACATGCATGCATACAAGCAAGAGTCACACATACAACAAGTATAACGACACCTAGTGTCCTACAGTACAATGAGAATACTCACCTTGCAAGCAGCTCAAAAGTCAAACACACCATCAAAATCCCACAATAGGTGCTAAAAGCCCCGTAGGAAAACACACAAGGCAAGAACTTAATCTACCTATTAGGAGATTAACAGTTGAACAAAAATCCGTAAGTCAAAATTCAACCATCAAGGCTAATGGTCAAAATCAACAGTCAATCTTTACTCTAGCCGACTACCACAATGTGGTTTTCCTTGGCCACGTCGTAGCATGCATACGACCAAATAGTCGGGAAATTCCTAGCCACCATGCAGTGGTGAGCTACGACCACACTGTGGTGGCCAAGGTTCCAACAGCTTTGTAACGCCCCAAAAATACGAGCCAAAAATTTCATTTTTGAAAACATATACTTAGCAAAACATTCGAATTCAAATGTTTACTGATCATAATATTTTATAAAGACATCACATGCCTGGAAAACATTTCATAAAACATAATAATGTCAGAGTACAAATCCCCAGGAAGATCTCATGATGCGGAATACGGAACATGTGTGTGATGGGCCGCTACCGCGCCAGCTCCTTCCCATTCGAAGAAGAGGTACCTGAAACCAAAACTGAAAACTATAAGCACGAAGCTTAGTGAGTTCCCCCATCATACCGCATACCATACAATCACATATCATACATATTGCCAGGCATTTCTGGGGTGCCCGACCTACCTGGTACTGCCATTCTGGGGTGCCGACCTACCCGTGTCAAGCCATTCTGGGGTGCTGACTACCCATGTCAAGCCATTCTGGGGTGCTGACTACCATTCGGTCCTGTCGACCGAACCTCAGGGACTATTTCACCCTATACTGCTACTATCACATATATCATAACATAACATATTATCAGACATATTTGGGGTGCTTGAACTACCCTTCGGTCCTAGCAACCGAACTCGGGGATTGGTCCCCTCCTACTACCTCTATCGTATATAACATAACAAGCCAGCATGCAAACATATAATCACATACTATCAGATGTATCTGGGGTGTCTGACTACCCTTCGGTCCTAACAACCGAACTCTACTACTATCACATATAACATATCATGCTAGCATATAACATATCAGGTAGTAGCAAACCTAGATGATATCACAAAGACAATCATCTATCATACATCTCCTACTGGTGGGACGACATTGTGGCCTTAGACCCACCGCTAATGGAAGGTAACTCACCTCGTAGTAGCTGCTGATTTGTGTGGGAATAGTCTATCTACTGCTGCTGCTGCTCCGGAAATCCTCCGGCTGTAATTCCCACCAAACACTTAGTCAAATACTGCTAACCGCCCTCAGGGTAAATTGCTCATTTACCCTTAACAAGTCATGAGTTAAGTCATAGTCAACTGCCAGTTGACCAGACTCGCCGAGTTGGCTTGCCGACTCGCCGATTCCCTTTCTCTATACACAAGTCTTATTAGTCCTGCATCCTACTCGCCGAGTTGTATGAACAACTTGCCGAGTTCGCCTTCATCCGAAGAACACTCTAAGTTGTGACTCGCCGAGTTGTATGAACAACTCGTCGAGTTGTTCTTGAGACAAGAAGATTTCCATGAACTCACTGAGTCATGGCATTGACTCGTCGAGTTACTTCTTGAGTGAGTCTGGCTTCCAACTCACTGAGTCATACCCTATGACTCACTACTCCAACTTGCAGACACAAAAGGGAACAACCCTAGTACTGTAACGCCCGTGTTTCTCGGCTTGCCATTTTTAGCAATGTAATAGTCTAGGTTAACCTTTGTAACCCCAATTTGAAATAATAAGAACGTATTATTTGAGTATTATGTGTTTTGTGTTTAATTGCTTAATTGTGTGATATGATTAATTAAGAATAAAATAAGCGTAAAATTTGAAGTGTGGGATAATCCCAATATCTTTGCATAAAGATGTAGTGGTCGAAACAAGGATTCCGAAAATATAAAGAATGCCGAAATCCGAGTTATAACGAAGAAGTTATGACCTGTCGAAGTTTCGCGATAGAACCGACAAACGCTGAATGACGTAAAAAGTGAAATTTACGTTAGAGCAATATTTAGCCTTAGTGATCTAAACGAAAGTCGTAGAGTTCGTTAAACCGAGAGGGTTCATAAAAAGAACGCCAAAATCTGACTTCGTATGAGGAAGTTATGATTTTTCGAAGTTTCGACTTAGCAGTATGCAGCCCGAATACTCGATCTGAGATCGAGCGGTTTTTAGCCAAACCAATCTAAATGAAAATCCAATGTCTTGTTAATAGGAGTAAAATGATAAAAATATAGGCGAAAACAGATGTCGGATGAAGAAGTTATGAATTTATAACGGAATTTTCCTGTACCGGCCTACTAACAATAAATAATAAAAATAAAGTCAATATTAGCCGACGGAGTCTAAACGAAAGTTGTAGAGCGTAGTCTCACCTTCGCGTGGATATAAAGAACGTCGAAAATGGAGTTCGTATGAAGAAGATATGAATTTCTGAAGTTTATTAAATAATTTATATTTAAATTTAATCTTTAATTCCGGTATTATCCGAGGACGAGTCATCGGACTCATCCGAAGTACGCCCCGCGTACTTGTGTACGCCCCACGTACATCGAGGTATGTCGACACTCGCACTCGAGGACTTCGGATACGTAAGTAGTGACGATTTCGGACCAGTACGTCCCGCATACTGCAGTACTCCCCGCATACTCCGAGGTTCCAGCCTCCTATAAATAGGATGCGAGGGTAGCCGACTCCTTTGCTATTTTTCTCTCCTCTCTCTCCCGTTTTGCATCGATTTGCATGCCAGAATGTGACATCCCCAAAATCACGGCCAGAAAAGACCGGTTTTGTTTATACTTTATTTCAAAATCAGAGTTATCTTTTAATAAAAGGGTTGCGGAATTTGTCCCAAAACAATAATATGATAAAGATTTATCAAAAGCATTTCCATAGAAATGTATTTCATTAAAAGACTCGGGATGTCATGTTCGTACAGATCAAAAGTATAAACAGTACAATATAAGCCTTACTACATTATTTCATATCTACAGGCCTATATCCGTAATCCCTCGTCCAAAACATCACACCTATGCTCATGCGCCACTACCTGTAATGCATAAAACTGAGTGGGTCAGGCTTGGGAGCCTGGTGAGCACATAGGGTTTTCAACCCACAATAAGTTTATTAATTTCATCAATCAACAATAACCCGATTACCCGTTCCCGTTATCCTCACTTTACGTCCCTAAACACCTATCATAAGGGACCTAGCCTAAGGATCATCATCGGGACGGACACTACTGCTAAGGGGATTCCTCAGCAATAAATGTCCTAATAGGCAACCATGTGGGGGATGGAGTACACCGGTGAACACATCGTTCACAACACCTACAGGTTGCGAACCTGCTAGTGTTCCACTGGACTATCTAGAAGAGTCCGTGGTCGTCATCTATACTCCGCTAGATGACTGGATCAACAACAACAACATCGAGGCCTCTCATCATTTTATCACACATCACCTATTACATCTACCCATGTTTTACCCCAACATTTTCGTAGATATAAAATACATATACAGTTTAAATCATTGAAAACATGTATAACAACGTTCATCTAGCATAGATAGCAAGTATTCAGATAATATGCACACATAGCACGTAATTTATATAAAATACTTCATATCTATGTGTAAGTTGAAGGTAACTATGCACTCACCGGAAAAGGTGGTGATTCCGAACTCAGACAGCGCTTCGCTTCTTAAAAAGAATTTTTCTTCGACGAAACCTAGTATTATTACCACTAGAGTTTAGTTTATTATTCGTCGAGACTAATTAATAGTCTAGCTATTATTATTATTATATAAGCGTCAAAAAAATACTTATATAACCCATAATAATAGCCCAAGTATTTATTATAAGTTCCTAATAACGTTACTATAATTAAATAAAAGTTATATTAAAAATAGCGTAGGCGTAGCTCACTTACAGCGGGTTTTATAGAAAACCGGGCTTTGCTTGGAGCAGCGTTCCCGAGCCGAAAAGCTCTTCTTCTCAGAGCCTTCGAGCACTCCGGGGCTTCCGCCTCGTGCTAGGGAGGTTCCCTAGGCTTTTCGGGGGATTTCGGGGCTAGAGAGAGGTTCTAGAGAGAGAGAGAGAGTAAAGAGAAGAAAGAATGGGAAAGGTGTGAAGAAAATGAGGGTGGGAGAGGTGGTATTTATAGGGTGAAATGTGGCTGAACTTGGTGCCACATGTCACCATCTGGTGGCAAGCCTTGGGGAGAAAGCAATGGCCAAGATTGTGCCACATCACCCATTTTCGCACAACACACTTCCGACTTCTAAAATCCGTAACTTTCACATACGACCTCCGTTTTTGACGTTCTTTATATCCACGTGTAGGTAATAATAAGATCTACAACTTTCATTTTGACACCGTCAGCTAATTCTCGACCGATCTTAAATTTAACAGTACAAGGAGATTATACTGTTAAACGTCTGCGTAAAATTAATAACTTCTACATACGGACTCTGTTTTTGTCTGTCTTTTTACCGTTGATTTCCTATTAATGAGATCTTCAACTCTCATTTATGTTGCGTAAGCCAAAAACCGCTCGAACTAAAATTCGAGTTTCAGGCCGTGCACTGCTAAGCCGAATCTTAGAAAAATCATAACTTCTTCATACGAAGTCAGATTTGGGCGTTCTTTTTATCGATGTTCTTAGTTTAACATATTCTACGACTTTTGTTTAGATTGCTAAGGCTAAAAAGTCTTCTATCGTAAATTCACTATTTACGTCTCCCGGTGTCGTGCCGGTTTTGTCGTAAAACTTCGGCGGGCCATAACTTCTTCTTTATAGCTCGGATTTCGGCATTCTTTATATGCACGGAAACCTTGGGACATATTCTACAACTTTATGTAGAGATATCGGGATTATCTCACACTTTAATTTTGACGCTCATTTTTATTCTTTATTAATTATACATGTATAATTAAATAATAAACACATAAACACACATAATTCACATAATACTCAAATATTTCATATTTATTACTTCAAAAAGAGTTACAATAGTTGACCTAGACTATTATATTGACAAAAATGCTTAGCCCTGAAAACCCGGGCGTTACACAGAAATACCCTGATGCCCCGGTATTATTCTCGTGCCCTGAAGCAAGTCCCGAGATCCCGAGAAGTGCGGTTTCCGAGCCGAAGCTCTGCCCGCGAGAAGTTTGATTTTTGTGAAGATCTTCCAGATCTACTGAAGAATACTACTTATGCATGTCGTAGTGCTGTCCGATCATCTTCTGATCAAGTGAGTGTATACTACCTTTCATAAACACGATAATAATACAAGTATGGTTTGAGTGAGTGTATATATATATATATATATATATATATATATATATATATATATATATATATATTTGTTGAATGACTTGTAATGTTATCATTTATGCTTATTGGTCTGTATCGAAACATGACACCCCGATTTTTGATTATATAATGAAAATACATTTCTTTTATGAAATGTTTTGGTAAACATTGTTTTATCATGTCTTGTTTTTGGGAACAAATTCCGCAACTCTTTCAAATCAAAAAGATTTACTCTGAAATTATTTTCAAAGCATAAAATGAAAATCAGTCTTTTCGGGCTGAGATTTTGGGGATGTCACAGTTGGTATCAGAGCATTAGTTTAAGCGAACTTGGAATTTGTAGGATTTCTAGACTTAAACTTAAAATGCTAAGGGAAATTTTGAGATGTGTGTCTGTTATGTTTTAGGCACGAGCACCAGTTTATTTTAGGAAAGTTGCCTAAAATGCTTTTATGTGCTAAATGTTATATGTTGCCATATATGATATTATTTGTTCGGATCTATGGTGTGTTGCCGACCGGATCCAGAAACCTTATGTGTGTAGGATTCTAAGCGTACATCTACGAATTTAGAACTAGCATGTAAATGTTTCGGAGTGATAAGGATGATTTGAATATCTATCGTGATTGAGGATCTAATTTCACCTTATTCGGTGTGTAGATCAAAAATGGTGAGAACAAGAAGTGGAGTTGGCAATGTTGATGAAAACAGGAATCAACCACCAGTGATCGAACAAATACTTGTCTTAGTAGCAGCACCTGAGCCAATAACAATGGTTGGTGTACAAATGATGATTCAAACAATGTTGGATCGTCAGATGGATGAAACTAGACGGTTGCTTCAACAGAATTGTGAAGAACTGTCAATTCATGTGGAAGAGCCCGAATTAAATGAAGAGAACTCGGAAGGTGGAAACTTCAGTGGGTCTGTTGGTCAAGCCAACCCACCGATAGTTAGGCAAAACAACCATGATGGAAGGAGGACCCGATCGGAGTGATGGATTGGATCTCCGAAATGGAGTTAGCCTTTATGACTTGTGGCTACAGAGGCAAGTTGCAGATCACATTCGTAGTACGTCAGTTCCGAGGTGGATTCGTTCGTTGGTGGAACACTCTAGGGAAGACTTTAAGCCCTAATGAGCCACTGCAATTGACATGGGCAGAATTCTTCGTGAAGTAGTAAGCGCAAGTTCTGCTCGGCTCAAAATCTATTGGAATTGGAGAACAAGTTTCTGACATTAACGAAAGGCAGCATGTCAGTTGATGAACACACTAATAACTTTACCGATAAGATGGAGTTTGCTTTGCGCATCGTTCCAGATGAGCTGACAAAGGTGGACCGGTATGCGAAGGGACTCCCATGGGAGTACGAGGTGCCAGTACGTCAGGCACATACTCTAGAGGCAGCTATCTGGGCTGCCAAGTCTGTTGAGAACATGATTAAAGGGAGAACCACCGACAAGGTTGAGGTTGGTGAGAAGAGAAAGTTTGAGGGAACATCTGGTTCCGGTAAGAGAAGCAAATTTTCGAAATCTGATTCGAAAAAGTTTGGAGGAAATGGAGGCGAAGCAAAATGGTGTGATAAGTGTAAGAAAAAGCACTTTGGGAAGTGTAGTGAGGATGTAACCTGCTACAAGTGTGGAAAAATTGGGCATTTTGCCAATGAGTGTCTGTCCAACAAAAGGATGTGTTTTGGTTGCAATGAAGAGGGGCACATTTTGAAAGACTGTCCGAAGAAGATGGAGGCAGCTAAGCCCAACATTCCACCAAAGCTATAACGACCGTAGATCCGGGCTAGTCAATTAGAGACGTTAAGCGTCAAAAATGACTTTTTGATGGAAGATTATTTTGAAGGAATAATCTTAATTAAGTTATAGTATATGTTACAAGGTTTCCGTGCATATAAAGAACGCCGAAATCCGAGTTATAACGAAGAAGTTATGACCTGTCGAAGTTTCGCGACAGAACCGGCACGACACAACGCGACGTAAATAGTGGATTTACATTAGAGCGATATTTAGCCTTAGCAAACTAAACGAAAGTCATAGATTTTGTTAAACCATTAGCGTGCATAAAAAGAACGTCCAAATCTGACTTCGTATGAGGAAGTTATGATTTTTCTAAGTTTCGACTTAGCGGTATGCAGCCCGAATACTCGATTTGAGACCGAGCGGTTTTTAGCCGAAATAATCTAAATGAGAATCGAAGAACTCATTAATTGTAGTAAAACGATAAAAAGATAGGCGAAAACGGACGTCGGACGAAGAAGTTATGAATTTATAACGAAGTTTTTCTGTCCCGGCCTTCTAAAATTAAATAATAAAAATAGAAATCAAAATTAGGCGACGAAGTCTAAACGAAAGTTGTAGATCGTAGTCTCACCTTCGCGTGGATATAAAGAACGTTGAAAACGTATGTCGTATGCGAATGTTACGTAATTTAGAAGTTCGACGAGTCAATTACACCCAACGTAATTTGAGTACGCCCAACGTACTCAATCGGATGCAACTTGTCTGACCAATACCCAAGTGCCACCAGTCGACGCACGCAATGATGTCAAAGTACGCTCAACGTAACCCGAGTACACCCAGCGTACTGAGTACGCCCAACGTAATTTGAAATTACCCCCAGCGTAATCCCAGACCCAGCATCCTATAAATAGAACTCGAAATCAGCCATTTTCTCTTGTTCAAACTCTTTCTTCTCTCTAGTTTTTGCCTCATTTTGCGTGCCATTTATATCCCGAAGCCGCGGTATCATTCCCGATCCCCGAAGCAAGTCCCGAGGCCCCGAAGATCCCGAGAAGTGCGATTCCCGAGCCGAAGCTCTGCCCGCGAGGAGTCCGGTTTTTGTAGAGATCTCCCAGATCTGCTGAGAAATACTACTCCTACGAGCCGTAGTGCTGTCCGATCATCTAATAGATCAAGTGAGTGTATACTACCTTTCATAAACACAATAATAATACAAGTATGGTTTGAGTGTATTAGGTATATTGTCATTTATATGTGTGAGTGTGTAGTTACTTTCTTTTAACACATAAATATTAAGTATTTGCTATAAAATACGTGCTATGTGTACAATATAAAGTTGTTTATATGTGTGGGTGTATAGTCCCTTTCATAAACACGGGTATAATACAAGTATTTTTTGAATGTATTAAGTATATGTTTGGGTGAGTGTGTGGTTACTTTCTTTTAACACATAAATATGAAGTATTTGTTATAAAATACGTGCTATGTGTTTATATATTGTTGTTTATTTGAGATGAGTGTGGGATGGATGTTTTATATAGTTTTTAAATGAGTTAAACTGTAAATGTATTTTATATCTACAAATATGCTAGGTAGAACATGGGTTGATGAGATAGTTGGTATGTAATAAAACGATGAGGTATGAAAGATGATTAAGAATGATATTGGCAGATGCACCAATTAGAGAATATCATAATACTAGCAGATGCGTTTAAGAAAAATATCGGTAGATGCACCAAGTAGTGAATGTCGTAATCCTGGCAGATGCGCTTATAGGATAATCCTAGCAGATGCGCATATAGGATAATATCGGCAGATGCGCCTAAAAGAGAATGTCATAAACCTGGCAGTCGCGCCTCATAGTGTATGACGTAATCCTGGTAGAGGCGCTTAAAGGATAATGTTGGCAGATGCGCCTTATGTAGCAATGGAAGTTTGTGCTAATTCCTTAGGTCAATCCTTAGGAATGAATGAATGACGGGTAGTTGAATTCCTAGGGTAAAATCCTAAGAAATAAAGAAGATAATAGGGATGGGTAATTGAGTTGATTGTTTGATGGTTGAATATAATAATTATATTATTGTGGGTTGAAAACCCTATATGCTCACCAGGCTCCCAAGCCTGACCCACTCAGTTTTCTTTGTATCACAGGTATTAATACGAAGACATATTTTACAGAGAGATTTAAAGGAGATATAAATCAATTGTGTAATTAAATGTAAGTTCTATTTATGCTTATATGTCTGTATCGGAACATGACATCCCGAGGTTTTATTATTAAATGAAAATACATTCTCTTCGAGAAATGCTTTGATAATTTTTATCATATTTTGTTTTGGGAACAAATTCCACTACTGTTTTCTTTAAAAGATTACTCTGATTTTATAAAACAAAGCATAAACAAATCGGTCTTTTCTGGTCATGAAAATGGGGATGTCACAGTTGATATCAGAGCATTAGTTTAAGCGAACTAGGAAATTGTAGGAAATTTCTAGACTTAAACTTAGAATGTTGAGTAATGATTGTGAGCAGTGGGTCTAAAATATGTTAGGTAGTACACCTAAATTGACACAAACACTAGTTTATTTTAGGAATGATGCCTAAAATGCTTTTATGTGCTAAATGTTTTGTGTGGTAGCTATATTGGTGCTATTATTTGTTCGGATCTAGGTCTGTTGCCGACGGGATCTGCAAACCTTATGTGTTTAGGATTCTAAGTGTATGTCTACGATATTAGAACTAGCATGTAAACGTTTCAGAGTGATAAGGATGATTTAAATATCTATCGTGAATAAGGATCTAATTTCATCTTATTCGGTGTATAGAAAAAAAATGGTGAGAACAAGAAGTGGAGTTGGAAATGCTGATGAAAACAGGAATCAACCACCAGTGATTGAGCAAATACCTGTCATAGCAGCAGCACCTGAGCCGATAACAATGGCCGGTGTACAATTGATGATTCAGACGATGTTGGATCGTCAGATGGATGAAACAAGACGTCTGCTTGAACAGAATCGTGAAGAACTATTAATTCAAGTGGAAGAGCCCGAAGTGAATGAAGGGCACTTGGAAGGTGGAAACTTTAGTGGATCTGTTGGTCAAGCCAACCCACCGATAGTTAGGCAAAACAACCAGAATGGAAGGAATGATGGAATGGGATGCAAGTATAAGGATTTTATGACTTGCAAACCATCGACCTTCACTGGAAAGGAAGATCCGATCGGAGTTATGGATTGGATATCGGAAATGGAGCTAGCCTTCATGACTTGTGGCTGCAGAGGCAGGTTGCAGACTATCTATGCAGTGCGCCAGTTCCGAGGTGGAGCCGTTCGATGGTGGAACACACTAGGGAAGATCCTAAGCCCTAACAAGCCACTGCAACTGTCTTGGGCAGAGTTCTTGGTGCAATTCAAGCGCAAGTTCTGCTCAGCCCAAAACCTGCTAGAGTTGGAGAACAAATTTCTGATATTGAAGAAAGGCAGCATGTCAGTGGATGAATACACTAATGCCTTCACAGACAAGATGGATTTTGCTTTGCGCATCGTCCCAGAAGAATTAACAAAAGTCGACCGGTACGCAAAGGGACTCCCTTGGGAGTATGCGGTGCCAGTGCGTCAGGCACCTACTCTAGAGGCAGCTATTTGGGCTGCCAAGTCTGTTGAGAATATGATCAAGGGGAGGACTGACAGTAAGGTTGAAGTTGGCGAGAAGAGAAAGTTAGAAGGAACTTCAGGTTCTAATGAGAAAAGAAAATTCTCGAAGTCTGAAGGAGGAGGAAGGGATGAGGCAAGGTGGTGCGATAAGTGCAAAAAGAAGCACTCAGGAAAATGTGGTGCGGAGGTGACATGTTTCAAGTGTGGAAAGCATGGGCACTACGCCGATGAATGTATTTTCAACAAAAATGTGTGTTACGAATGTAACGAAGAGGGACACTTCAAGCAAGACTACCCAAGGAAAAATCAAGCAACAAGGCTAGAGGCGCCGCCAAAGCTAAAGGCAAGAGCATTTCAAATGATCATTGATGAAGCAGATGGCAATGCAAGGAATCAGGAATAAGGATCTTATATCTAAAGATCAAGTTATAAAGTAGTGATATGAAAAGTATCATGTATGCAGCCTATTAGAGGCATAGTATAGGGTGAACTTGAACTTTTGTGTAATCGTTTCAAGGAATTAATATAAACCCTAGTTTTGCTAACTGATGTGTTGAATGATTGTCTGATTTTCTTGTATGGTGACTTGGTCGACTACGGGACAATACTTGGGACGAGTATGAGTAGGTGTGAAAGATAGTAGATGCATGTACTATCGGAAGCACATGACTCGCACTTGGATCAGGGAAAGTCAGAAGGTTACCAAGAAGCTAGTAATTGATTCCACTTTATTCTGGTGTGTCATTACCATTGTTTTGGTAATGACTAGTAATATGGTTCTTGTTCCGACCCTATTGGTCATATTTAAATTTGAGTTCGACTACGAGGAGTATGTTACGTGGTCTAGAGGACCAAGTTAGATGTAACATCTGGCATAAGTCAGAAGGTTGAAGTTAATTAATGCGATTGATAGTGTTGTGCTCGTTGTTAAAAGAAGTTTGTAGGTAGAAATGCTAAATGCTGAAATGTGATTATATCATGTAAGAATATGAAGAAAGGTATATTCCATCTTGGAATTTAACTTCAATAAAGACCGAGTCTAAGCGTCGCATCGTGCGATGAGAGGTCAATAGAGCACGAACCATCAATTTGTTACAATAGACAGATGAAAGTAATTATCCTGAGAAGAAGAAGGAGTCCACAATAAGGACTTATTTGGTAACTTGAAGGTTACGATTGAAAGTACAACATAGTACGATAAGCAGATGCAAGATTGGGCATCTTCTGCGGTCAAGAAAGCCATAGAGTTAAATACTCTTTCGAGGAAACATAGAAGTTACGGTTATTACCTAGGATGAATAAATAACGTGTGGAATCATTATGCAATTCCTATTTCGTTGATGATTCCGGGATGTAATCATCCTAAGGGGAGATAATTGTAACGCCCGTAGATCCGGGCTAGTCAATTAGAGACGTTAAGCGTCAAAAATGAATTTTTGATGGAAGATTATTTTGAAGGAATAATCTTAATTAAGTTATAGTATATGTTACAAGGTTTCCGTGCATATAAAGAACGCCGAAATCCGAGTTATAACGAAGAAGTTATGACCTGTCGAAGTTTCGCGACAGAACCGGCACGACACAACGCGACGTAAATAGTGGATTTACATTAGAGCGATATTTAGCCTTAGCAAACTAAACGAAAGTCATAGATTTTGTTAAACCATGAGCGTGCATTAATTTGAGTACGCCCAACAATCTAAATGAGAATAGAAGATCTCATTAATTGTAGTAAAACGATAAAAAGATAGGCGAAAACGGACGTCGGACGAAGAAGTTATGAATTTATAACGAAGTTTTTCTGTCCCGGCCTTCTAAAATTAAATAATAAAAATAGAAGTCAAAATTAGGCGACGAAGTCTAAACGAAAGTTGTAGATCGTAGTCTCACCTACGCGTGGATATAAAGAACGTCGAAAACAGAGCTCGTATGCGAAAGTTACGCAATTTAGAAGTTCGACGAGTAAATTACGCCCAGTGTAATTTGAGTACGCCCAACATACTCAGTCGGATGCAACTTGTCTGACCAATACCCGAGTGCCACCAGTCGACGCACGCAATGACGTCAAAGTACGCCCAGCGTAACCCGAGTACGCCCAGTGTAACCCGAGTACGCCCAGCGTAATTTGAAATTACGTCCAACGTAATCCCAGACCCAGCATCCTATAAATAGAACTCAAAATCAACCATTTTCTCTTGTTCAAACTCTTTCTTCTCTCTAGTTTTTGCCTCATTTTGCATGCCGCTTATATCCTGAAGCCGCGGTATCATTCCCGAGCCCCGAAGCAAGTCTCGAGGCCCCAAAGATCCCGAGAAGTGCGATTCCCGAGCCGAAGCTCTGCCCGCAAGGAGTCCAGTTTTTGTAGAGATCTTCCAGATCTGCTGAGAAATACTACTCCTACGAGCCGTAGTATTGTCCGATCATCTAATAGATCAAGTGAGTGTATACTACCTTTCATATTCACAATAATAATACAAGTATGGTTTGAGTGTATTAGGTATATTGTCGTTTATATGTGTGAGTGTGTAGTTACTTTCTTCTAACACATAAATATTAAGTATTTGCTATAAAATACGTGCTATGTGTACAATATAAAGTTGTTTATATGTGTGGGTGTATAGTCCCTTTCATAAACACGGGTATAATACAAGTATTTTTTGAATGTATTAAGTATATGTTTGGGTGAGTGTGTGGTTACTTTCTTTTAACACATAAATATGAAGTATTTGTTATAAAATACGTGCTATGTGTTTATATATTGTTGTTTATTTGAGATAAGTGTGGGATGGATGTTTTATATAGTTTTTAAATGAGTTAAACTGTAAATGTATTTTATATCTACAAATATGTTGGGTAGAACATGGGTTGATGAGATAGTTGGTATGTGATAAAACGATGAGGTATGAAAGATGATTAAGAATGATATTGGCAGATGCACCAATTAGAGAATATCATAATACTAGCAGATGCGTTTAAGAAAAATATCGGTAAATGCACCAAGTAGTGAATGTCGTAATCCTGGCAGATGCGCTTATAGGATAATCCTGGCAGATGCGCATATAGGATAATGTCGGCAGATGCTCCTAAAAGAGAATGTCATTAACCTGACAGTCGCGCCTCATAGTGTATGACGTAATCTTGGCAGAGGCGCTTAAAGGATAATGTTGGTAGATGCGCCTTATGT
This sequence comes from Lactuca saligna, assembly GCF_052625555.1. Classification (NCBI taxonomy): domain Eukaryota; kingdom Viridiplantae; phylum Streptophyta; class Magnoliopsida; order Asterales; family Asteraceae; genus Lactuca; species Lactuca saligna. The sequence continues at coordinate 143,726,713 of NC_136420.1, forward strand.
AGCAATGGAAGTTTGTGCTAATTCCTTAGGTCAATCCTTAGGAATGAATGAATGAGGGGTAGTTGAATTCCTAGGGTAAAATCCTAAGAAATAAAGAAGATAATAAGGATGGGTAATTGAGTTGATTGTTTGATGGTTGAATATAATAATTATATTATTGTGGGTTGAAAAACCTATATGCTCACCAAGCTCCCAAGCCTGACCCACTCAGTTTTCTTTGTATCACAGGTATTAATACGAAGACATATTTCACAGAGAGATTTAAAGGAGATATAAATCAATTGTGTAATTAAATGTAAGTTCTGTTTATGCTTATATGTCTGTATTGGAACATGACATCCCGAGGTTTTATTATTAAATGAAAATACATTCTCTTCGAGAAATGCTTTGATAATTTTTATCATATTTTGTTTTGGGAACAAATTCCGCAACTGTTTTCTTTAAAAGATTACTCTGATTTTATAAAACAAAGCATAAACAAATCGGTCTTTTCTGGCTGTGAAAATGGGGATGTCACGAAAGCCGAAGGCGAGAGCATTCCAGATGACACTGGAAGCCGCTAAAGATGAAGTTGATGTCGCTTCAGGTACCTTTCTCGTTAACAATTTTCCTGCCCAAATTTTATTTGATTCTGGAGCCAACTACTCCTTTATATCGCATGAATTTGGTAGAAAACTAGCTTTGCCTGTTGATAGACTAGATAATGCCTTATTAGTCGAAGTTGCTAGTGGCAAATTTGTACATGTTGGCCATTGTATGAAAAACATCTTAATCGACCTTAATGGGAATAAGTTTCACGAAGAGTTATTGCCTATCGAACTTAATGGTTTCGACGTCGTTCTGGGAATGGATTGGCTTAGCACCAATGACGCCGAGATATTGTGCAAGAAGAAGATAGTCAAAGTAAACCCGCCTGGGAAAGATTCATTTATGGTGTATGGGGACAAGCGCAGAGTAAATTCTGGAATCATTTCTCTAATGAAAGCCAGAAAGTGTTTGACCAAGGGATGTACATCATACTTAGCATTCGTGATTGATGCTAAGAAGGAAAAGAAGGTGATGCAGAACATTCCAGTGGTGTGTGATTATCCGGAAGTATTTGCTGAAAATCTTCCTGGATTACCACCTGATAGACAAGTGGAGTTCAGAATAGACTTGTTACCAGGGTCAACGCCAATAGCAAAAGCACCTTATCGATTAGCACCGATGGAGATGAAGGAGTTGATGATGCAACTTCAGGAGTTATTGGACAAAAGGTTTCATTAGACCTAGTTCATCACCCTGGGGAGCTCCAGTGTTATTCGTGAAGAAGAAAGATGGAAGCATGAGGATGTGCATCGATTACCAAGAGCTGAATAAGGCAACAATAAAGAATAGATATCCGTTGCCGAGGATTGATGACCTATTCGATCAACTACAAGGTTTGAGCTATTTCTCGAAGATCGACCTAAGGTCAGGATATCATCAGCTGAAAGTAAGAGAGCAGGATATAGAGAAGACTGCATTCAGAACCCGATATGGACACTACGAGTTTTTGGTTATGTCGTTTGGACTAACCAATGCTGCAGCAACATTCATGGATTTAATGAACAGAGTTTGTAATTCGTTCCTTGATAAATCTGTGATAGTGTTCATAGATGACATTCTGATTTATTCGAAAAACCAAGAGGAGCATGGCAAACACTTGCGAGAAGTGTTAGAAGTCTTGAAGAAGGAGAATCTGTATGCTAAGTTCTCCAAATGTGATTTTTGGATTCGTGAAGTCTAATTCTTGGGTCACGTGGTCAACCAAGAAGGGATAATGGTTGATCCAGCAAAGATTGAAGCTGTGACGAAGTGGGAACAACCAAAAAATGCGACAGAGATTCGAAGCTTTTTAGGATTAGCCGGATATTACCGAAGGTTTATCCAAGGCTTTTCTTCGATTGCTACTCCGTTGACAGCTTTGACCCACAAAGGAGCTACTTACGCTTGGAGTGATAAGCATAAAGAAGCATACGAGAAGCTAAAGAAGAAGCTATGCGAGGCACCGATACTTTCTCTACCCGATGGAGTTGAAGACTTCACTGTTTATAGCGATGCGTCTAGTGTTGGATTGGGTTGTGTTTTGACCCAGAGAGAAAAGGTGATAGCATATGCGTCTCGACAGCTGAAGGAGCATGAAAAGAATTACCCGACTCATGATTTGGGGTTGGCAGCGGTAGTTTTCGCTCTGAAAATATGGAGGCATTACCTCTATGGCACGAAGTGAAAACTTTTTACTGATCATAAGAGTCTCCAATATCTCTTTAATCAAAAGGAATTGAATATGAGGCAACGACGCTGGCTGGAATTACTCAAGGACTACGACTGTGAGATACTTTACCATCCCGGTAAAGCTAATGTTGTTGTTGATGCTCTCAGTCAGAAAGTCAATCTTGAAAGGAAAAGGCCAAGAGCATTGAGAATTGAAGTTGTCTCGACCATTGTGGAAAGTATAAAGAAAGCTCAAGAGGAAGCTTTTGAAAAGAATGACCGAAAGGAAGAACGTTTGGGCAAAACGTTGGTGTTCGGTGTAAATAGTCATGGACTGAAGATGTTCCAAGATCGGATTTGGATACCTAAGACAGGGGGAAACAGAGATCTTCTGATGGAAGAAGCTCACAAAACCATGTACTCGATTCATCCTGGTAGCACTAAAATGTATAGGGACCTAAAACCCTACTACTGGTGGCCGATGATGAAGTTTGATGTTGCAAAGTATGTGGCCGAGTGTGTGACTTGTGCGAGAGTCAAGGCACAACATCAGAAACCGTACGGGAGTTTAGAACCATTTCCTGTGCCTATGGGTAAGTGGGAAGACATTGCTATGGATTTTGTCACTAAACTGCCCAGAACAAAGAATGGTCACTACATGATTTGGGTGGTCGTTGATCGATTCACTAAGAGTGCGCATTTCATAGCAGCCAAGGAGAAATGGAATGGAGAAGCTTGCAAATTCTTACGTGAAGGAAATTGTGAGGCTTCACGGTGTTCCGTTAACGATTGTGTCGGATTGTGATAGCCGTTTCACCTCGAGGTTTTGGAAAAGTCTACAAGAGGAATTGGGTACCAAGTTGTGTTTAAGTACAGCTTACCATCCGCAGACTGATGGTCAGAGCGAACGAACAATACAAACACTTGAAGATATGCTGAGGGCATGTACCCTGGAATTCCTAGGTAACTGGGATGAACATTTACCTCTGGTATAATTTTCCTACAATAATAGTTTTCACTTGAGCATTAAGATGGCACCTTACCAAGCTTTGTATGGACAGAAGTGTCGTACGCCGTCTTGTTGGCTTGAGGCTGGGGAAAAGCAGTTTATGGGACCGGAGATGGTTCATCAAACTGCTGAAAAGTTGAAAATAATTAGGGAAAGAATGTTAGCAGCTCAAGATTGTCAAAAGAGCTATGCTAAGAAGAAGCGAAGACCGATGACTTTTGAGGTTGAAGATTCAGTTTTGCTTAAAGTCTCACCGTGGAAGGGACTTATAAGATTTGGTAAAAGGGGAAAGTTGAGTCCAAGGTTTATTGGACCGTTTAAAGTTCTTCAGAGGATTGGGAACCAAGCTTACAAGCTTGAATTACCCGAAGAACTGAATGGAATTCACAACACTTTTCATGTGTGTTATTTGAGGAAGTTCACGGGAGAAGTTCCCGACATAATTCCAATTTCTGAATTGAGAATTGATGAGAACAAAAGGTTGATTGAAGAACCAGAGGCAATTGTTGACCGAAAGACTAAGAAGTTGCGACGCAAAATGGTTGAGTTAGTGCTTGTCCGATGGAAACACAGGAATGGGCCGAATCTCACTTGGGAGACGGAGAGTGACATGATAAGTCGCTATCCGCATTTGTTTGCTGATGTGTGATTCCGGGGATGGAATCATCCTAAGGTGGGGAGAATTGTAACACTCGTGTTTCTGGGCTTGCCATTTTTAGCAATGTAATAGTCTAGGTTAACCTTTGTAACCCCAATTTGAAATAATAAGAACGTATTATTTGAGTATTATGTGTTTGTGTTTAATTGCTTAATTGTGTGATATGATTAATTAATAATAAAATAAGTGTAAAATTTGAAGTGTGTTATAATCCTAATATCTTTGCATAAAGATGTAGTGGTCGAAACAAGGATTCCGAAGATATAAAGAATGCCGAAATCCGAGTTATAACGAAGAAGTTATGACCTGTCGAAGTTTCGCGACAAAACCGACAAACGTTGAATGACGTAACAAGTGAAATTTACGTTAGAGCAATATTTAGCCTTAGTGATCTAAACTAAAGTCATAGAGTTCGTTAAACCGAGAGCGTGCATAAAAAGAACGCCAAAATCTGTCTTCGTATGAGGAAGTTATGATTTTTCGAAGTTTTGACTTAGCAGTATGCAGCCCGAATACTCGATCTGAGATCGAGCGGTTTTTAGCCGAAACAATCTAAGTGAGAATCGAAGGTCTCGTTAATAGGCGTAAAAAGATAAAAAGATAGGCGAAAACGGACGTCGGATGAAGAAGTTATGAATTTATAACGGAATTTTCCTGTCCCGGCCTACAAAAAATAAATAATAAAAATAAAATCAAAATTAGCCGACGGAGTCTAAACAAAAGTTGTAGAGCGTAGTCTCACCTTCGCGTGGATATAAAGAACGTCGAAAACGGAGTTCGTATGAAGAAGATATGAATTTCCGAAATTTATTAAATAATTTGTATTTAATTTTAATCTTTAATTCCGGTATTATCCGAGGACGAGTCATCGGACTCATCCGAAGTACACCCCGCGTACACCGAGGTATGTCGACACTCGCACTCGAGGACTTCGGATACGTAAGCAGTGACGATTTCGGACCAGTACGCCCCGCGTACTCCGAGGCTCCAGCCTCCTATAAATAGGATGCGAGGGAAGCCGACTCCTTTGCTATTTTTCTCTCCTCTCTCTCCCATTTTGCATCGATTTGCGTGCTAGAAATACCCTGAAGCCCCGGTATTATTCTCGAGCCCCGAAGCAAGTCCCGAGATCCCGAAGATCCCGAGAAGTGCGGTTTCCGAGCCAAAGCTCTGCCCGCGAGAAGTTCGATTTTTGTGAAGATCTTCCAGATCTGCTGAAGAATACTACTTCTGCAAGTCGTAGTGCTGTCCGATCATCTTCTGATCAAGTGAGTGTATACTACCTTTCATAAACACGATAATAATACAAGTATGGTTTGAGTGTATTAAGTATATTGTTGTTTATATGTGTGAATGTGTATTCACTCTCTTCTATCTCATAGATATTATTTATTCTCTATGAAATACGTGTTATGTGTGTGTGCCTCATCTGTTATGTGAAATATGTGTTGATTAAAGCATGCTATACAGGTTTTTAAACTATGTATAAAAATGTATATTTTTATCTACTAATATGTTGGGTAGACACATGGGTAGATAGTTGGTGTGTAATAAATAGATGAGAGGCCTCGTTGTTGTTTGATTTAGTTATCTAGCAGAGTTTAGATGATGACCACAGACTTTTCTAGATAGTCTTGTGGAACATTAGTAGGTTCGCCACCTGTATGTGTTAATGAACTTGGGTGTTCATTCGCTGCACTCCACCCCCCTCATGGTTGCCTTATTTGACTTATATTGCTGAGGTACCCCCGAAGCATGTGTTGTCGCCCCGATGAAATATTCTTAGACTAGGTCCCTTATGTTAGTTGTCTTAGGGACATAAAGTGAGAATAACAGGAATGGGTAATTGGGTTATTGTTGGTTGGTGAAAATTAAATATGATTAATTATTGTGGGTTGAAAACCCTATATGCTCACCAGGCTCCCAAGCCTGACCCACTTAGTTTTATTTGTATTACAGGAAGTGGTGCGAGGGCATAAGATGGATAAACCATCAAGTTGTTTTGTTTACAAGTCTGTATATGTATATATTTGTTGAATGACTTGTAATGTTATCATTTATGCCTATTGGTCTGTATCGGAACATGACACCCCGAGTTTTGATTGTATAATGAAAATACATTTCTTTTATGAAATGCTTTGGTAAACATTGTTTTATCATGTCTTGTTTTTGGGAACAAATTCCACAACTCTTTCAAATCAAAAAGATTTACACTAAAATTATTTTAAAAGCATAAAAGGAAAATCGATCTTTTCTGGCCGAGATTTTGGGGATGTCACAGGTACTCGCGACCCGACTCGCCGAGTCAGATGAACGACTTGTTGATTCGGCCACATGCAAAAACCATGCACGCGATTTTGCTTGGATCCAGCTCATTCCATTCATAGATCTGGGTTCCTAGGGCCTGTTTTACACGTAAAGTTTCAAACTTTACGTGTAGAAATGTGTATAATGGGGATTAGGGGCGAAATAATGGCTAAGAATGTAGATCTAGGACATTCCAGCAATTTACTCCCATAAAGGTTATAGATCTGAGCTTCCGGAGCTCAAACAAGACTAGTTCTAGTGGATACTCAACCTATTACGAATTCTATTTCATGCACAAGCTTGGAAAAGGTTCAAGAAGAGCTCAAAAGGTGCTCTAATGGAGTTTTAAGCATGCAAACAGAATAGAGTAGAGATATACCTCAGAGAACTCTGAAATAGTACCAAGATATCTGGTCTCCTTCTCCTCTTCTTGCTCCACACTCCTTCTTCTACTAAAAACTTCAAGGAATCACTCTAATCCTTTCAATCTTACAAGAAACGAGTTAGGGTTTGATGTAGGGCGCTCTGAGGGTGAAAGGGGGCGAGCTTGGGTCGCACAAGCTAGCTTAAATAGGGGGAAAACCCTTGGAATTATGGTTTCATCAAACAACGATGACTCGCCGAGTCCAGGATATGGAGTCGCCGAGTCACCAACTTAAGCGTGCCCCCGGACCGCATCCCTACTCGGCGAGTCGGACCTACAACTCGCCGAGTCCAAGGCTAAAAGGACAATTACTTAGATAAATTTTTACGTACCAGGAACCAGGTGCTACAAATCTCCCCCACATATTTTAGACTTCGTCCTCGAAGTCTGCTGCTCGATCCTGAAACAGCTCGGGGTAATGCTCCATCATTTCTTCCACCGGCTCCCAAGTCCACTCGTACCCCTTTCGGTGTTGCCACTGCACCTTCACTAACTCCATCCTGTTGTTCCTCAGATCCTTCGACTTCTGGTCGAGGATTGCGACTGGGCACTCAATGTAATTCAGGCTGTCATCAACCTGTATATCCTCTAATGGTACCACTGTTGAATCATCCACGAGACACTTCCGCAGCTGGGAGACATGGAAGGTGCTGTGGATCTGGCTGAGCTCGGCTGGCAGATCCAGCCTATATGCCACCTTGCCCACCCGGGCTACAAGCCTGAACGGACCAATGAATCTCGGGCCCAACTTGCCCCGCTTCCTGAATCGAATGACGCCTTTCCAAGGTGACACCTTCAAGAGAACCATATCCCGACCTAGAACTCCAGGTCTGATCGACGCTTGTCGGCGTAACTTTTCTGCCGACTCTGCACAGTCTGCGGCCTGCTCCGAACCTGCTGAATCCTCTTGGTAGTCTTGGGCACCACTTCGGTGCTCCCCATAACTCTCTGACCAACCTCTCCCCAACATATCGGGGTCCTGCACCTCCGTCCGTACAACATCTCGAATGGAGGGCGGTCGATACTCGTGTGGTAGCTGTTGTTGTACGAGAACTCAGCCAAGGGAAGATAAGTATCCCAGCTACCACTGAAGTCTAGCACGCACGCCCACAACATATCCTCCAGAGTCTGGATGGTCCGCTCGCTTTGACCATCTATCTGCGGGTGAAAGGCGGTGCTAAAATGCAAACGAGTACCCAACTCGTCATGAAACCTCTTCAAAAACCTGAAAGTAAAACGCACATCCCTATCCGAGATAACAGATACTGGCACCCCGTTCCGCACCACAATCTCCCTAATATAGATGCCGGCCAATTTCTCGGCCGAAATGCTCTCCTGAATTGGAATAAAATGAGCACTCTTGGTCAATCGATCTACGATGGCCCAAATCGAATCTACTCCACGCGCGGTCCTGGGAAGCTTCGTGATAAAATCCATCGTGATATCTTCCCATTTCCACAACGGGACGTCCAACGGCTACATCTTTCCATGCGGTCTCTGATGTTCGGCCTTAACCTTCCTGCAGGTCAAGCACCGCTCGACGTACCATGCCACATCCGACTTCATGCAAGGCCACCAATAGTCTAGGCGAAGATCCCGATATATCTTCGTCGCCCCTGGGTGAATAGAGAATCGGGATTTGTGCGCCTCCTCCATCAAGATCTGGCGCACGCCTCCACGATACGGCACCCACACCCTACGGTGTAGTGTCAATAACCCCCGGCTATCATAATCAAAAGAGGTGACTTGACCCACTATTTGCTCACTCTTCCGATGCTCCTCCTTCATAGCCTCCTGTTGGGCCTCTTGAATCTGCTCCAACAGAGGAGTCACCACAGTCATCATCATGCAAACATCCCAGATCGGCGCCGCCTTGCGGCTAAGCGCATCGGCCACCACATTGTCCTTCCCCGGGTGGTAAAGGATCTCGCAATCATAATCCTTTACCACGTCTAACCACCGACGCTGCCTCATGTTTAGATTCGGCTGATCCATGAGGTACCTCAAACTCTTGTGGTCCGTGTAAATGGTACAACGAACCCCGTACAGGTAATGTCGCCAAATCTTGAGGGCGAAGACCACCGCCCCAACTCCAAATCGTGTGTCGGGTAGTTCGCCTCGTGAGGCTTCAGCTGCCTCGAGGCATAAGCAATGACATGCCCGCTCTGCATCAACACTGCGCCTAAGCTTAAGATCGACGCATCGCAATATACCACAAAATCCTCCACGCCCTCGGGCAGGGCTAAGATCGGTGCCTCGCACAATCTCTGCCTCAGAGTCTTGGAATAAACACCGCTCTGCATCAACACTGCTCAGGCCCCCATCGAAATACCATGTCTTTTCCTAGTCAACCGTGTCAGGGGTACGAATATCTTGGAGAAATCCCGAATGACCCTCCGATAGTAGCCTGCTAATCCTAGGAAACTCCGAATCTCGGATGGAGACATTGGAACCTCCCATCTCATCACGGCCTCCACCTTAGCTAGGTCTACTGAAATCCCGTTATGGTTGACGAGGTGCCCAAGAAACTGCACCTCACGCAACCAAAACTCACATTTGGAGAACTTGGCATACAAGCTCTCCCTCCTCAGGGTCTCCAAAACCTCCCTTAGATGCTCATCATGCTCGTCCCGAGTCTTGGAATAAACCAAGATGTCATCAATGAAAACTATCACAGATCGATCCAACATCGGTCTACACACGCGGTTCATGAGGTCCATGAACGCGGCAGGAGCATTGGTGAGCCCAAACGGCATCACCACAAACTCATAATGGCCATAACGCGTCCGAAACGCGGTCTTTTGTATATCCTCCTCTCTAACCCTCATATGATGATAATCTCAACGCAAATCGATCTTAGAGAACCAAGATGCTCCCTGTAACTGATCAAAGAGGTCATCAATCCTCGGGAGTGGGTAACAGTTCTTCACCATCACCTTATTCAGCTCCCGGTAATCTATACACATCTGGTACGACCCATCCTTCTTCTTCACAAACAGGATCGGGGCTCCCCAGGGTGAACTGCTCGGACGGATAAATCCCTTGTCTAGCAGCTCTTGCAGCTACGTAGACAACTCCTGCATCTCGGGAGGAGCCAACCGATAGGGTGCCTTGGCTATCGGAGCCGCACCAGGAACTAGGTCAATCCTAAAATCTACCTGACGATCCAAAGGTATTCCAGGAAGCTCCTCCGGGAACACATTAGCGTAGTCTCGCACCACTGGAACCCTGCTCACTTTCGCCTTACCCGACTCCTGGGTATCCATAACGTACACGACATACCCCGCGCATCCCTGCTGAAGGTAGTGCCTAGCTCTCGCTGCTGAACATACTATAGGTCCATGTTGTGGCCTCTCGCCGTGGATCACCAACTCTCCCCCACTTGGGGTCCTGACCCGCAGTAGCTGCTTTGCGCAATATATCACCGCCCCATTAGGGCTCAACCAATCCATGCCTATAATCATCTTGTTCCCCCGCAACGGTATGGGAACAAAATCCACCAGATAACGCTCCTCAAATAACCTCAAAACACAATCCCTGAACACTGCTGATGCTCGCACCGATCGATCATCGGCAATCTCTACCTCTAAAGGGCAATCCAACATGCCCGAGGACTCAGTAAACCTCTTGCTAAGCGCAAGGGAAACAAATGACCGGGTGGCACCCGAGTCGAATAACACCTGAACCGGAATACCGTTCACATGGAACGATCCTAATGCATATACACAGAGCACATATGAATAACATAACATCATAAAATAGAGTAGAGGGAAAGAATCATACCCGTCACCACATCGGGTGCGGTGCGTGCCTCTTCTGCAGTCAGCTGAAACCCCCGGCTCCTCACCACTGGAGCCTCTGCCTTGCCCTGCCGGCCATCTGTAATCCGCAGGGTAGCTGGAGCTGATGCCTTAACCGACGCTGGTGATGTCAACTGGGGGCAATTGGCCTTCTTGTCTCCCCTCTGGTTGCAGTGGAAACACAACAACTCCAATGTCTGAATCACAGGTACAGGGGCAGTACAATCCCTGCTGAAGTGCCCTGCCTTGCTGCACTTATAGCAGCCCGACGATCCTAATCTACTTGCCCCCTCATGAGGCCTGCCGCATTTCCTGCAGCGGCTCGGTCCTGACTGGCCTTTCGGCCTACCATCCGATCCCTTGGGCTTCTTCCCTGAAGCCCCTCCTGTCTGTCCCTCCTCAGTCTTCCTCTTCCGGACGTGCTCCAGATCTATCTCTCTCTCCCTTGCCCTGGCAATCATAGAGTCCAAGGTAGGGCAGGCTGAAAAACTGACATGCTCTCAAATATCAGCTTGGACCATGTCATGGTAGCGGGTCCTCCTTATGTCCTCATCACCCGCATACTGGGGCACTAACAATGCCCTCTCCCAGAACTTGGCGGTGATCTCCGCCACAGTCTCCATTGTCTGTCTCATGTCCAAAAACTCTCTGGCCAGCTGCTGAAGCTCGACAACCGGTGCGAACTCCGCCATGAACCTAGTCGCAAAGTCCGACCATGACATAGCCTCGACAGCCGAGGCTCCCAACAAGTCGCTCACGGACTCCCACCAATCCCTAGCTCGATCACGCAAACACCCTGCCGCAAAACTCACCTTCGACCCCTCAGGGCAGAAGCTAATCATCTGTGTAGACTCAATGTCGGCAATGTATCGCTTGGTAGCTATGGGGTCCTTCTCCCCATGAAAATCCGGCGCACCACTGCCCCGAAAGTCCTTGAAGGACAGTGTGCGAGATCCCGACTGGCCAGATGCCATGTCACTCCTGAATGCCCAGAGGTGATCCTCCATCATCTCCAATATCCCCTCCTTGATCGACCCGAAGATAATGGGGGTCGACTCAAGGATATCTCTGGTGATCTCAGATGCAATGAATCCGCGCAGTCTCTCATCTACTGGCTCGGAACCTGATCCTGAACCCGATCCCTCTCCTGTACTGCCAACTGCTGGCCTCGGGCGTAGTACCACCATTCTAAAATACAAACAAATAACAACTGTTAGCGATACTGATACCCTTGGAGGGATCCCACCCACTACAAGTTCCCTGGTCTTATCTTAGCCTTCCTCGGTTCGGGTACGGATCCTCTTCTTTCAGTAGTACGGGCCCATACTGCCTTCCACATCTATCCGTACCTTCCCCAAAGACCGCCTCGACTCAACCAGGTCCCTTCCACTACCGCTGATCACTGCTACTCTTTATCCTAGGCTTACCCTAGGAAACCTTTGACTCCACCCATCCCAGTCCTCAGTTGCTGAAGGCCTCTTAGTGATGCCAATTAGCTATTACCTGAATACAATCACATGTGACGAGGCTCGGATAATCATTCGAGTAAGGGACTCATCCCTATAACAGTTAGGACTCAAACAAGAGCTACGCAATAAAGTCAAATCTAATACTTTGAGATTATTCAACCCTGATCACATGTGACTTTAACGTACTCACCTAACAACTAACTCCCATCACTTCAAAGCCCACATAGCACAAAGCAAGCAACATTTGGACATAAAGAAAACAATCTCAAGCAACTCTATCCTCGTAGAGAAAAATGAACTAGCATACAATGCTAAACTCGTACTATCAGGGATAACCTAAATAGGCTACCCTACTGCTGTCTACTCAACTCTAGCATGCAACTCTTTCATATACTGAAGCACATAAAGCAGACACATAAGGCATCACTCCTAGATCCTTAGTCCTATTCTAGCATGCTGTTCTACAGAAACTGATAAACATAAATAAACTTGTATGGGTACATTGGGGAATACTTACTTGAGCTCGGCCGGTCGCACACATCACACACTTTGTTCTTTCTTAAAACCCTTTACTTAGCCTTTTAGAAAACATTTTCTCTTTCCAAAATCTTTTGATCCCTCGATTTGAGTTTAAACACCCCCGAAGGTGTGTCCTAATCCCTCAAACCAGGGCTCTGATACCAACTTGTAACGCCCCAAAAATATGAGCCAAAAATTTCATTTTTGAAAACATATACTTAGCAAAACATTCGAATTAAAATGTTTACTGATCATAACATTTTATAAAGATATCACATGTCTGGAAAACATTTCATAAAACATAATAATGTCAAAGTACAAATCCCCAGGAAGATCTCATGATGCGGAATACGGAACATGTGTGTGATGGGCCGCTACCGCGCCAGCTCCTTCCCCTTCGAAGAAGAGGTACCTGAAACCAAAACTAAAAACTATAAGCACGAAGCTTAGTGAGTTCCCCCATCATACCGCATACCATACAATCACATATCATACATATTGCCAGGCATTTCTGGGGTGCCCGACCTACCCGGTACGACCATTCTAGGGTGCCGACCTACCCGTGTCAAGCCATTCTAGGGTGCTGACTACCCATGTCAAGCCATTCTGGGGTGCTGACTACCCTTCGGTCCTGACGACCGAACCTTGGACACTATTTCACCCCTACTACTACTATCACATATATCATAACATAACATATTATCATACATATCTGGGGTGCCTGAACTACCCTTCGGTCCTAGCAACCGAACTCGGGGATTGGTCCCCTCCTACTACCTCTATCGCATATAACATAACAAGCCAGCATGCAAACATATAATCACATACTGTCTGACGTATCTGGGATGTCTGACTACCCTTCGGTCCTAACAACCGAACTTTACTACTATCACATATAACATATCATGCTAGCATATAACATATCAGGTAGTAGCAAACCTAGATGATATCACAAAGACAATCATCTATCATACATCTCCTACTGGTGGGCTGGCATTGTGGCCTTAGACCCACCGCTACTGGAAGGTAACTCACCTCGTAGTAGCTACTGATATGTGTGGGAATAGTCTGTCTGTCTGCTGCTGCTGCTCCGGAAATCCTCCGACTGTAATTCCCAGCAAACACTTAGTCAAATACTGCTAACCGCCCTCAGGGTAAATTGCCCATTTACCCTTAACAAGTCATGAGTTAAGTCATAGTCAACTGCCAGTTGACCAGACTCGCCGAGTTGGCTTGCCGACTCGCCGAGTCCCTTTCTCTATACCCAAGTCTTAATAGTCATGCATCCTACGCGCCGAGTTGTATGAACAACTCGCCGAGTTCGCCTTCATCCGAAGAACACTCTAAGTTGTGACTCGCTGAGTTGTATGAACAACTCGTCGAGTTGTTCTTGAGATAAGAAGATTGCCATGAACTCGCCCAGTCATGGCATTGAATCGCCGAGTTACTTCATGAGTGAGTCTGGCTTCCAACACACTGAGTCATACCCTATGACTCACTACTCCAAAGATTAGATTTAGTCCAAAATGTGTTCTAAAAGGATAAAGTTTCTAACTTTATCAATTAGGACCACCCAAAAGGTCCAAAACCCAAATCCCTAAGTCCTAGAAAAGGTTTAACAAAGCAAGAACTTAACCAACAAGCACTTATTCGATATAGTCCAAAGTCCATCATTTCTAGAAGTGATTCTAGCACCAAGACTAACCTAAAAGTTAGTGCTTTATAGACATGCATGTCCAATGCATGTATTGAAACCCATATTAGGTCAAATGAGGGTTTATGACTTAAATCTCATGCATGGATTAAAAACCCAACCAAACTTCATATCCAAGGCACAAACTACACCAAATTCCCCAAAGATTCATAAGGTTGCAAACTTTAAGAGATCTCACCATCCCAACCAACAAGAACAAGAAGTTTATGGGAAAAAACTCAAGATCTAGCAACCTATCATGATAAAAATTGAGTCTTGGACACTTACAACAGTCCAGAAGAGAGCGAAGGTGAAGAATGGAGACTTGCTTGCTTGATCTTTGCTTTTTTCTTCCTCCTTCTTCCTTCTTTAGCTTCAAGGAACACCAAAACTAGCTCCACAATGGAGGAAAGTGATTAGAGTTTTCTTTAGGGCTTGAGAGGGCTGATGGAGGATGAGGATGAGAAAACCCTAGCCTCCTCATTTGTTTAAATAAGGAGCAAACCATGAAAAATAGGGTTTTCACATCAACCGCCACCAAATCGTGGCCAATATTGCCACACCGTGGTAGCTTAAATAGAAAACATGAACCCTTCTCGCCTCGCCACGTCGTGGTGGTGTCTCCCCCAAAATGATAATTTAATTATGAATAAAGTACTTCAAGATCCGGGTGTCACAATTGATATGGGAATTATGGATGGAATAAAATCTTAGATGAATCATTGTTGATGAATTGGTCATTAGGAGCCATTCAAACTTTTATTGGTGTTGTGATGTTCATATAATCATCGATAAAGCTTATGTGATCTCTAATGTCATAATGATCATAAAGAGGATTAGACTTAATTCAATTTATATAAAGTTAATAACCATTATTTAGACTAAAAAAACTTTTTAGTGAAGTTTGGTAGTCATTGGAGGTCAAGGGTGCTATGTATATAACTTAAATGAGAAAATTTTCACAAAACGAATGACATGCATCCTAGATACGAGGCGTGTCACTATAATGAAACCGGGCACGGGTCGTGTCGAGTCTTCTGTTATGGGAATTTAAAGTCCGTTTAAGCTAGTATTTGACATCCAATTACTCCCAAATTTTATATAAGCAACTACAAGGGATAATGAACTTACATATGGAATTAAATTCATTTTATAAATTTTTTTGGTAATGACAATATGTAGCGTTTAAGAGATATACAAGCTCATATAAAGGAAGAATAACTTGGAATCTATTAAGGTGAGTACTACGGAATACATGTTCCATAGAAACAAGATTAAGAAGTTTTTATAATGCGAAATTATTTATGATTGTTTCAACTACTTGCTGTGTGTTTCAATATGTGCTTACCTATGTGTGAATTCATGAAAATGTTTTAAAAGAGTTTGATAAAGAGTAAAGAATTATTATGATTTAAAATGAGTTTTAGCATGAATATATATGCATTCATGTAAGAGTGGAAAAAGACTTATGTGTCCCTCGAAAGTCCACTACAAACGAGAAATAAAGAGAAAAAAGAATGTGTGGTATTATAGACATACCTCACGTGTACGTGATACTAGATGTATCAAGTACATGAGTACACCATTCCCATAAGAAGACTATAGCTAAACGATAGGAGTCATGTTGAAGTGGGGTTTTTACTAGCTACTTCATAATCTCCATTGCTATCGAGAAAAGAGAACATGTGAGTTGGAAAAAGAATGGAACAAAATTAGATGTAGTTGAATATTGTATTGCATGCTTTCCATTTATGATTGCATTTAGTTTTTTAAATCTTTTTGATGTATTTAAAGAAAAGAGCAATGAAATCAACAAGGAAGTTCACTACTAGAAAATACGCCTTTAATGACACGTGAACCATGACACGCACGAGTTTATGATACGCAAAAGTGTGTGCCCTAAAAATAATGTCGGTTCTACCAAAATTTTAAGGATTAGGACAAACATTTTTGCATGCCCTAAATTTAATGTCACAGAAGAAAAAAAACATGGAGGGTGCTTTACATAGAATGTGTGTTGTCTAAGGATGTCATTTTATAATTTTATTTTTATAACGTGCGTCAATTCCTCCTGATACGCAACTAGGTTTTTTTTTTTTTTTTTTTTTTTTTTTTTTTTTTTTTTTTGCAATTCAGTCCACACAAAATCACGAACATGTCCACCGAAGAAGAATGAAGAACATTTCACTCTTGTTTGCCTAACTCTTTCTCATTTTCCGCTTCAACATTTAAATAACTGATGGAAAGCTAGGGTTCCATTATAATCGCACTCATTTTCTTACTCTTAGAGAGTTGGCGATTTAGGGTATTACTACACGAGTGCCCTCTGCAACATCTAGTGAAGTCGGTGGTAGCTATAGACAACAACAAACCTCATACAACCTCACAAACACCACCAAACCACCAAAAGACGCTAGTGAAGGTTTAAGGCTCTGAGTTTTATTTTTTTATTATTATTTTTATTTTTTTCACAGTTTCTTCTCCTTCAACCCCGTCTTTGAAGACTCTCTCGATGGATCAATCCCAACTCCTTCCTTGGACTCTCTCTTTCCCCGAAAATATTCAACCAAGTCAAGAACGCCCTTTTTCACAATAGCTCAAGGATCCGCTCCATCCACCTCGTGATGATTGATCTTGGTTTCTTTTTTAATCACCCATTGGGGAAAAGCCTCAAGAACGCCCTTTATTGCGGTTACAAACTTACAATTACTCTATTTTTTGGAGAAAGTTGTGTACATCAGATTGATTTTGTACAGGGGCTAGACTCAACAACAGAAAATATAAAGAATTCTACCATTATTGAAGGCCCATGTGTTTTCATGACAATATCAACTAGAATATAAAGCAATTGAGTACATGATGAGCAATTAAGTGACAGAGGAGGTCTATATCTCACTTTCTTTTTGAAACATACCAACCATATCTCTATACAACTCTTTTATCTGTTCCCACCTTTCCAATTTTATGTTTCTATACATTTCTTCTTTACTTGTAGTATACGATGTTCAAGAAAAGTATAATTTTAGATGTGTTTTGTTATGGTTATTTGATAAGTGTTCTAGAAAAAGAAGGATTTGAGAAGTTCACTACATGTGTTCAATGAAATGCTTGAGAGAGCATTGCCTGCTTGATAGGTCCTTTTGCACATCAAGAACTGAAGTTAGAGGGAATGATGGAATTGGTGCAAAGATGGACTCGATGGAATAGGAGTGAGAGAAAGGGATCTGTAGCTACTCATTCCACTTGGAAAGATTACCAGGTAATTTGATTTCCTCATTTACCCTTTTTATATACAGGATATCGCTTTTGGAGAAGTACTTGATAACTGATATGAATTTCTTGCAGCACATGGTAAAGGTGTTTTTCTCAACAGTTGTTTGTGGAAAAGATATGAAACCTGGAGCCACTGATCCATAAGAAGTGGCAATAAAAATCATACACAACAATGATAAAATGTAAGCAATTTGACTTTGGTCAATCAGTCAATGAGTATGTTGACATTATGGTTTTGTGAACTATGGTATAAAGCTCGATTGGAAGAACTGGTGATACTGGAGAAGTTAGTAGGTGCTGACATGGAGGGCATGCACTAATGTGCCTGGTTTATTTCTAGTCTCAAGTACCGGAATCATCTTTGTTTAGTTTTTGAGTCTCTTCATATGAATCTTCGAAGCATTAAAGAAGTGATGGTCATAATATTGGTCTTAAACTAACCGGTGTAAAGGCGTGTGCAAACAAATCTTCATTGCTCTAAAACACCTTAGAAATTGTGGTGTCCTTCATACTGATATCAAGCCTGATAACATGCTGGTAAGGACCATCACCTTAATTCCTTATTTATTTTTTGAGTAAGTTACAACAATGGTCCATGTGCTTTCTTAGTTTACTGTGTTTAGTCTAAAATTGAAACATTTTTTTTGGTTTAATTCATCTTTTCGAGGTTTCATCTTGATTTTGGTCTCTAGAATCTTGAAATAAGGAATAAAATTGATATGACACCTTAAATTAAGGACCAAAATCAATACGAAACTTGATTCTTGCTGTATCTAGTCCAAAATTGAATCTTTTTACAAATTTCATCCTTTTTTAAGGTTTTATATTGATTTTGGTCCATGGAACGTTGAAATAAAGACCAAAATCAATATGGAACTTTGAAATAAGTACCAGAACTAAAAAAAAGTTTAAATTTTTTGGAGTAAAGTAGGAAAATGGCCTTTGTGCTTGATGAATCTTACTGTATATATTCCAAAATTGAATCTTTTTACAGCGTTTATCCTTATTTCAAGGTTTTATATTGATTTTGGTCCCTAGAAGCTTGAATTAAGGACCAAAATAGATATGAAATTTTGAATTAGGTACCAAAATCAAACATAGCTTGAAATAAGTACCAAAACTGAAAAAGTTTACTTTTTTGAGTAATTTACAAAAATGATCTTTGTGTTTTCCAACTGTAACTGCGTATAGTCCAAAAATGAATATTTTTTACACTTTTTATCCTTATTTCAAGTTTCCTTATTGATTTTGGTCCTTGGAACTAAAGTCGATATGAAACTTTCAATTAAGATCCCAAAAAAAAAAAAAAAAAAGTCAGAGGGACCAAAATTGATAGGAAACCTTGAAATAGGCACCAAGTTTTAAAAAGATTTCAATTTTGAGCTTAACAAGGTAAGTTTCTAAAAGTATAGGGATCAGTTTTGTTTTTGCATTGTAGAAAGTTAAAGATAACTCGAGAGTTGTGAATCATAGATATATTCTTCCTTTTGTTTCACGTTTGATGGGTTATTTCCATGTAGCTCAACCTATATATCTAGCAACTGGAGATGTAGAAAATGCCTTGGTGGGTCAAATCACTTTCTTGATTATTACTTGTAATTTCAAGAAAATAATAAAACAGAATATGTTTGTATAAACCTTGATTTTTCCTTGTAATTTCCCCCTTTTTTACAAGAGAGAATTTTCAAATTTGTGTCACTTATCAGTTTACTACTTGGTACAGGTTAATTCTTTCTTTTTTGTAAATGTTTGTAGATGTATTCACCACATATACTTAAATTGTCCTTGATTCTTTCTTTTGGTAAATGTTTGTAGATTTATTCACAACGTATACTTAAATTGCCCTTGATGATCTTCCTTGCAAGATTTTCACAGAAGGGCATGTTTCTGAAAGGAAGAGTACGCCTAAATTGGAGATAAATCAAACAATTATATCTTTGCTTAAAGCCTTCGTGCAACCCTCCTGACATTCTTATTTTGTAGTTTATGCAAAATCTATATTTCTTGTTTTCAACTTTCATTGAGTAATATTTGACACATTTCAAAATCCTATCTATGAATGCTAGTTTTGATGAATGTTGTCTCAAATTTCAAGGCATTCAATTAATCGTGAAATTGATATTCACGATTCTCAGATTTCCAAGTGCCATTATACCCCAAATTTCTAACACCTCTCATACAATATAACTGAAGTAAGAATTCTATATTTACATTTTCATCACCTTGTTGACTGGTTAAATCTCTAATGGGCAGGTCACAAGATTAAGTTATTATATAAATCTCTGCATGTGTTTAAATTAAGCGGAATCCTTACAATATTCTTTTGTGGGTTTGTAATGTCACACTATGTAAGGCACAAGGTCATTTTGAAATCACAAGTGACCACAAAATAAGTGTGTAAATTTATTGTTGTCCATTTTTATTCAAAAAAATATGAACGAAAATATTAATATTAAGCAGAAAGTTATAGTTTGGTGGGCGCGTCTGATGTGAGGTGTTGTATCTATAGCACTTGGACCAATTTTGAACATGGTAGATTTATGCATCTTAATGTTTGATTGTCCATTATACCGTCATGTTTATACGTGATGCTTTGCATAGCTTGAGGACTAATTTGGATTATCTGAATAATGTGCTCCAAAGTTGGGATACGACCCTTGTAAACCATTGCACTTGGTTTCATGTCACCTGCAAAAATGTCATTCGATTGTAAGTTTGTATCCCTTTTATTTAAACCTATTTAACAATAATACATTTTTTTTATTATTATATAGATTTATGTAATCTCTTTACACCATGTAAGGGTGAAAATATATTCGAGCCCCGATCACATGTGATACAACACAACTACTAGGAGGGGTATGGTTGGTGAGATAACTACCCATGTTAATTATAGGTTAGTTTTATTAACTTGAAATAAAATATATTTTTTAAAATGCTAGTATAAACAAGCATTACCAAATTGAATTTTTTCACCAGCAAGAAGAGAGTTAATTGGGCTTAAAGATTTGAAATCGATTTTCCTTTTGTCAAGATTAATGAGGATGATAAAATGGGTTCAACAGCCAAGGTGGTAGAATTGGTGTGATCACTTAATTTTTGATAATCATATTTTTTAGTTTTTCATGTTTCCTCTCTTCATATTAAAGAAAGATAAGAAAATATTTTTTAATGAGTACACACTATATGTTTATGTGATTCTTTACATATGCAGACTCATGTACTATCATATGGAGATTTTGAAGATGTGATGACACAGTTAGTCTAACAACAAGGTATGTATACTTAGAAACTATCATGGGTTTTATAGTTTTAATAATTACAAAAAATATTTTAAACTTTGATATAAATTCTTGTCTTTATCAAAATTAAGTTGATTTTTCTTTTGTTTTTGTTACCTCTCCGTCACCTTCTCATTTCTTTTAATCTAACATGCTATTTGCATCTATACATGCTATTTGCATCTATACAGGTTGTCACTTTTGCACTTTTATTAAGGAGTTATTTGAAAGGGTGACTAATGCTCTGAACACTTGCCACACATGCCACTTGGTGGACAGCCGCCCATGACACCAAGTTTAACATTTTTACCTGGTACACCTGGTGGCAAACCAATGACGCCAATGATTTTTTTGCCATAATATGTAAAACATGCAATGTATTACATTTATTTAGTATTTAAGAGATTATTTGTATTTGAAATACTTATATAATGTGAAATGAACTGTCTTTTTCTTGTGTATGATATGTTATTTTGTATGATGGAATATTAACTGTTATTTAATTTGAGAAAATAGTAAATCTATAAAAATATATATTTTTTAAACATTTAAAATTATGACATTCAAACATGCATGTCGCCCCGTTATGACAATGGCTTCAATGATACATATGTGTCGTAAGGTTACGACAAACAAATGTGTGTCGCCTTCCTTTATGTCAAGGCCTTCCTTGACACACAATGTGTGTCGTAAATGCGCGTTATAAATGCACTTCGTAAGTTTATGACACACAATGTTTGTCATCTTCCTTTATGACAGAGCTTTCCTTGACACTCATTTACGTGTCATGTGTGGGTCTTATGATACGCAATGTGTATCATTAAAGGCTATTTTTGTAGTAGTTGTTAAATATTTCAAATTGTTTAAGAGGAAAGAGTAAAATATTTTATTAAAAGAATGAAAAATGATTTAATGGTTTTCAAAAAAGATTTTAGGTAATTCATCATAGGTCAATGATAGTTAATCATTGACTATAGATGTGATGAAGTCATGATATAACTCACTAGAAATTCCTAATGCTTAACCTACTACTTTTTACATGCATTCAGGTGCAAGTAATGATCAAGGCTTAGATGGTTCATGCTGCTTTGAAGGCTATTACAATGTAGTGGTAGCTTACTTATGTAATGACTTTTAAATTGTTAACCCTCCTTTTAAACCTCTTCGAAAACTAAAACTATTTGTTAAGATTTTAAAGACTTTTGAGACCGTTTTCTACAAATAATGTTTATTTACTTCTAAAGGTGTTTTAAATGGTTTTTAAATATCAAACCAAAAAGGTGGTGTTTAATTAGGGTCAAATTTTCTAGCTAAAAACTAATTCGTTTATGTATATGAAACTTTTTTTTTTTATTAATTCACTAAGTAATTGGGCAATTCCAAAATGAAACAACACATAAAAGAAAAACTTTGAGTTAAACCATTTTGTAATGTTAAAATTGCTTACCCATATAAGCCAAAGACTTTATTTCCAGTGTTTTTGTTTTTCCTTTCCACTCCCACACCCCACATTCCATTATGTTGCTTCCTCATTATCGCAACTTCAACACTTTATGTCCCTAAATCCTACTCATTTCAATTAAATTTACTGTCAACTTTGCCTTTTTTTGCCACCCCAACTCCTATCCCTTCTAGTTTTCCACTTTTTCTTATGTCTTCCCATTTCCTACTCTATCAACATGTTCCCAAACGAACTCGACACAAATTATATGCGTTGATCACGACACGAAAAATAATCGGATAAGGTTATGATAATTTCTTTCAACTCGATACAACATAACATGTTTACCATATCTCATTTTAATAATGCCTTATTTCATAAGAGTATCTTCATTTGTGTCCTTAACCAACCCAATTCTATATTAAAAAATAATATCGATCCTTTTCATTTGTATATACAAATTTCAATTTTGTTGGTTTATTAGGAGACTAAATCTAAATTAATCCTTTAGTAAAAGATATTTTAATAAAATTAAAGGAAAAAATCATGAATTTTAGTATATTTCATCCTTTTCTTACTCAAAAGTTTTACAGCAAATAAAATTATTATTTTATCGTGTTTAGTTATACAATAAAAAGAAGAACCAATAATATCATGAAACATAGAATGATCAATGCTTTATCTTTGATATTTCTAGCCATTTGGTTGCAACCATATATACATTTTATCTCTACTTTTCATTGCCCATATTTGTCAAATGGTGATCAAATAAGGTTTCATCATTAGTGAAAGTAGTCCAAATGGTGTCTTTAATTTTTAATGTAAGCTAATATTCCCTAGGAACATGTTATTAAGCCGTCGTTTGATGGTGGATTTGGATAAATAATTTTAAAGAGTTGCAGCTAAAAGGTATTTGGGATAACATTATCGATTCTTTAAATCAATTTCTTATAAAGTTTCACTTGACGATTTTTGTAAAATGAAGGTGGGGATGACGTTTATTTATACTTGTTTCTACGAAGATGTGTGACATGGTAATGACTTTTAAAGATTGGTTTCCTAATGTTTTTATGTTTTAAAAAATAAATAGATTCTCCACCGTTAAAGATCAATATGGATAATGGATATTTCATTCGCATAAAGACCCTAAAGTGGGGCTAAAAAACAATTTGAGGAGTTGATGATTCTTGACTCTACTTTATTATATGATAGAAAAGATAGATGAATCTACATTTTAGAATCAGTGCGCAATTATTTTGTTTATCTAACTAGACGATACATTGATAGTGACTTATTGGTGGTTGTGGACAAGCTTACTAACTAGAATGCTTAAGTTCCTACTAAAGCGAATATCTTGGATTGACCGATACTCTTAAGACATGTTGCCTACTTGGGATAATCTTCTCAAGAGGTATGGATGTTGATTCCCTTCTTTTATTCCTTTTGTGATATTGTTCCTAAAAATTTGGAGCATTTTGTTCATTGACATATCGCTCTTGTGATGTAAGAAGCAAGTTGTTTCATGGTAGGATCTTCACTTTTCTTAATTGTCAATCTCTCAAACTACTTATTATCTAGAGAGATTCATATAAATATTGGTGGACTTTAGAGGAATAGTAATGCTTTACTGTCGTTGTTCTTATAACTATGTAGAATCTTTGAAGATTTCAATATGCCACTTTATTTCAACCCGACAGGCAAAAGAAAGTTTTCGTTTAAAAAAATTAACAGTTGTATTTTTGATTTACAATAAAAGTACTCAACCTAAAGTTAATTTGGTTTCAAAAGCTAACTATTGGCTTGTCTTATTTGTAATGGAGCCTCATGAGGAGAGCTTAATGGTTTCAATTCTTTTCAAACATTGCATGACTAATATATTGTCAGTGATCCGCGATTAATTCGAGGTGATAGGCTGAGAATGGGTTCCGCATGTACTGATCAAATGGTGCAGTTTAACATTTATTTTCTTTGTAATGTTTAATTTAACATTTTAATTGCTAAAAAGCTTATATAATCTTCTTCCATTCCAAATAAATAAATATAGAGGAAAGTAGCTTAAAGCGAAAATTAGTTTTATATAATCTAGGGATCTCTATTAGTGATACATGAATTGAGCTCCTTTATAAAACTCATGATTTTATTTCTAAGGTTGACATTGACCATAGTTTCAGATAGATTTGGATATTAAAAAAGTTGATTACAATGAATTTTAAAAGATTACAAAAGACAGCAAATGAGGTGGTTGAAGTAGTTAGTTACCAAATTAAAATACTTAAATCAATAAGAGTGAACTTTTGAAATTAGTCAACACTAATAATATATTGGTTTTTGTTCTTTGGTCAATATTTATGTTGTCTGTTCATTTAAAATTATATAGAGAATAAATATATTTTATAGAGAAATTAAATATATTCTTACATTTTGTTTCTACCTATCTTTCTATTGATATGAATTGATGACATGAGTTACATTTTTAAAAAATTAATAACAATTTAAGATACTTATCATTATTTCTTGTGGATAGAAGGATATTTAATTTATCTATTTTAATTTTATATGCATATAAAATCTATAAACTCTATTGTATATCAGGCGAACAAAAATGATTCTAAAACTTATGAATGCTTAGTACATCCAAATTTTAAGAAGTTTGACATGTTTTCTAATATTTTTTTAGCTAATTAACCTATTAAAAGATAAAGAAAATTGTAAATCATAAAATAACATGTCATTATATATCAGCTATTGTTTTTTTTTTTTCAACATTTACTATTTTGACAATGTCATCATAAATATAAAATAGGGAATATGACTTATCAAGGTAATTAACTTTTCGTTATGTTCACATCTGAGTAACTATCTTTTTTTTGTACATATGTAGGTAACAAACTTTTTGGAAGTGTTCACATAGGACCATTATGACCTGCTATAGCAGGTTAAATCTTAGATGTGAACGCTTTCAATAAGTTTGTTACCTAGATGTGTACAAAAAATATAGTTACCTAAATATGAACAAAACGAAAAGTAAAATTTAAATTACATGAATGGTTCCTATGGTTTGGGGAATTTGTGGTTTTGGTCGCTAACTTATTTTTTTTAACTTAAATGCTCCCTACTGTTTATTTTTGTTGTGCGTTTGGTCCACGTCTTACCTAAAAATACTATTGTGCCCTTATTAATTTATTTTTTTAATTAATATTCTTATCTATGTATTTATTTTTTACATATTCAAAAAAATTAATAGACCACACATATTTGTATCTCCTCCCGATCTTCTATTTTTTTCCATCTTTAGTAACATCGACGTCTTCACCGTCCTTTTTTTTTGGTACTTCAACTTTGGCGAACCAACACCATAACCTACTGTCTCTTCATCTTTAGTGAGTTGTGGTGTTGATTCGACGGAGTTGAAGGACCGAAAAAAGAAGTGACGATGTAGACGTCGATATCACTAAAGATGAAAAATAAATAGACGTTGAGAAGGATTAAAGATGGGATGGTGATAAGATACAGATATGTGGGGTCTACTAATTTTTCTTAAACATATAAAGCATAAGTACATAAACAAGAAAATTAATTAAAAAAATTACCAAGGGCACAATAGTCTTTTTAGGTAAGACAGAGACCAAGTTCGTAACAAAATTAAATAGTAGGGACCATCCGAGTTAAAAAATTAAATTAATTAAAAAATAAATAGTAGGGATCATCCGAGGAGATACAAATACGTATGGTTTATTAAAATTTTTTTAATATGTAAAAAATAAATACATAGATAAGAAAATTAATTAAAAAAATAAATTAATAAGGGCACAAATGTATTTTTAGGTAAGACGGGGACCAAACGCGCAACAAAAATAAACAGTATGGATCATTTAAGTTAAAAAAAAATAAGTTAACGACCAAAACCACAAATTCTCCCAAACCACAGGGACCAATCATGTAATTTAATTTTTACTTTTCGTTTTGTTGATATTTGGGTAACTATTTTTTTGTACATATCTAGGTAACAAACTTGTTGAAAGTGTTCACATCTAGGATTTAACCTGCTATAGCAGGTCATAATGGTCATATGTGAACACTTACAAAAAGTTTGTTACCTACATATTTAAAAAAAAAGATAATTACCCAGATGTGAACATACCGAAAAGTTAATTACCTTGATAAGTGATATTCTATATAAAATATTATTATCCAAGTAATCAGTTATCTAAAAGCAGTGGGCCGGCAATAATTGAAAATACCAGGGACCATGATGCATTGCAGCCTTCCTAAATTTTCAAAAGCGAAAAAGACACGATAACAAGAAATAGTGAAATGCATACACTCCTTTAAACAATGTTGTCTTATTTTTAAATTCAAATAGAAGAAAATTATAATATAATGTAAATCTAGAAATATTTGAAGCAGGACGAAAGCGATAGAATGTAAACCAATTTTTTGTTAGAAAATTATAATATTATATATTAACCTAAAAATTTGTTTTTAAAATAGGCGACATTAATATATTTAACTAAAAAGTCAAGCTTGATATAAAGCCAAACGAATACAACCCTAAGTTTTTGGTAGAAAATTATAACATTAAACAAATCTTCAACTGAAAGTTTATAATCAGAAACTTATAATGAAATCAAATCATTCTTCTGAAATGAAATATAAGTACAAAATATAAACGTTTTGTAAACCAAAAACAAAAAACTGATTAAACTATTAGTATATCCCACATCAGTGCGACGCGGTCTTATAAGTAATTATATATGTTGGAGTCTTCATTCTTTTCACAAGGGTTCTTTTGGAAAGACAATCTTGAGCTCCACATATATTTACAAAAAACAATCTAATTGAAAGATCTAGCAAAGACAATAAGTATGATTAGGGTTTTCTTTCGGAATAAGAACAACTATCACTTAATTGTTTATGGATTCAATTTTGTTTGCAAAACTTCATACAAAACATATAGCTGGAAAAAATATTGCAAATCACTGGGAAATATACAATAAAAAAATGGGAGTTCGAATTACCTAAGCTTCTTTACCAGGGTTGGAACTCGAAGCGACGTAAGAGAAAGAGAAATTATGTGAAAGCTGATGGATGCAGTTGGGTTTGAGGGCGACATAAAACGCCAAACACCATGACAAATGAAAAATGTCATTGTAGCACATTAAAGTTAAAGTATTTTCTCTATTTGGCCACTAAAATTTATTTATTTATTTAGGACAAATTACACGAATGGTCCCTGTGGTTTGGGTAATTTGCGCGCTTGATCCCTAACTTATTTTTCTAACTCGGACCGTCCCTACTGTTTGTTTTTGTTTCCCGCGCGGTCCCTTTCTAACATTAAAAGACTATTTTGCCCTTACTGATTTTTTTTATAATTTATTTATTTTACATAATTACTTATATAATTATTAATATCTAATGATCCCATCCTGTTTATTCCTTTACCAAAATCACCCCTCATGCGCTTCTTCCATGTGATTACTTTTTGCTCGATAATTTCCATTCGACAACTACGTCTTCTTCGGGTAAACGGCCACCAAATACAATCAAATCAAATCAAATACAATTTAATCAAAGATACAACCAAATCTTAAACCTCTGTAATCAAATCTGATGAAGCTCGTGAAACCATCATCAACGAAATCAGAAATTTTGGTTTTCTTCTTGATAAATGTAATAAAAAACCTGAATCAAATCCATTCCCAATATATGAAATTTCCATGAAATCTAACCCGATTTCATGGATGTGCAACTCAGTCCTGATCTCTTGGATCTACAACTCTTATCCCAATCTCCCCTGAGAATCAGTTTTAGATGGTAAATCAATGCTAGTGACCATAGAAATTTTCAAGAAAAAAACCTGATGCTAGCAGTGAGGGAGAGTCGACCGAAGTTTGGAAGAAAAGGATATTGTTACCTTGAATCTCTGATTTTAGATGACAAATCCTTGAATTGGTGATTGTGCAGTTTGATTTTTCAGATTGTTTTTTTGGGGTTTTGGTATCGATGTTATTTGAGAGAGAAAGGATGGTCTGAATTTGGAACAGAGGTTGAGGGGTGAAGATGTCGAGCATTGGGCGGCAGTGGGAGTGTCGACAAAGATGGACCTGCATGTCGTTGATGATCTAGTGGAAAGGATATGAAAGATCGCTAGGGTCTCTTTTCCGGTCTGTAGTAGCGGCGGCCGGTGTCCCTTTTGTAGGTTGTAGCAACGACGACAGAGGAGTGGTGATAACAGATGGTCGTCGGCCATTGGAAAGAACAATAAAGCATCATCGATCTGGATTTGCAAGGGGAAGAGATACAGAGATACATGAAGTGGAAAACGAGAAGGAGATGAAAAAGGTGAAAGAGGAGGGTTGTGGGTGGGATAACGTTAGGTTTTGTTTATTTAATAATATAAATAAATAAAACATAATAAATTTTATTAAAAAAATTAACGAGGGCATAATAGTCTTTTAGGTTAGATAGGGACCAACCGGGAAACAAAAACAAACAGTAGGGACGATCCGAGTTAGAAAAATAAGTTAGGGACCAAACGCGCAAATTACCCCAAATCATAGGGACCATTCGTGTAATTTGTCCATTTATTTATTTATTGGATGTTAGATCATTAAACTCATATTTTAACTGTCAATTATACCATTTTCCCCAATTTTAAAATGTTTACCGATTGCTTTGATTACGTGTCATTTAATATCTACTTTTGGAGAGAAAGATATTCCACGTCATCCCTACCATTTCTAATAAATTTATATATTTGGTCCTTTAAACACCCACCAACGTACACCCATTCTCTTACACCGACTTTCCTCCTTACTTTCTTCTTTGTGAGCTGCAAAGCCTTAAGCCCTTCCCATTTCCATCATCAGCGACTCAATCTACAAGGAGACTTCTCCGTTTCCGGTTGATCTCTTTCATTCATCTTCCCCTCACTAACCTTTATCTATAGCTCCCTTTCATCTGATAACCCCACCCCTCTAACTCTTCCTCTTTTGATTTCTCGATGAAGCCTACAACCTACAAGTAAACTTCTCCCATTGTTCCTCTTCCTAACTTCTATTGTGGTATTTTTTCTTATTTGACTTTTCTTTTATCATTTCTAGAAAATCCAAAGTGCCCATCCTCAAAAAGATATAGTCTTGACATTTAAAAAATGATCTCGGTTTTTGTGGGTGTAGGTTGTAGACAGCGTCAAATATGCACACATGATATGATTCGTTTTTGTGAACGTAGTTTGTAGACATAGACAAAGATGCACACCTGAGAAACATTTACCGGAGATAATTTTGGGTTTTAGGATGAAGTAGATGAATGGATATGATGAGGATCATAATTCTCATGAATTAAAGTTTTAATTTCTCATATAAATTAGGGTTTCCCGGAGATCTAAAACTAATGGTGACATATTCACTCATTGGAAAGTACAAACACTCTAAGTAAAAATGGAAGCAAAATCCCTAAACAAAGCAACACCTTTGAATTTAGCCTAACACATGTACTGTATTGGTAAATGAAGAATGTGGAGTGAAATTTTGTGTATTATTCAATCTGTTTACATGTGTTTATATACAAAATAGAATAGAATTACATCTTAAACTTATCTCCATATAAGACTAGAACTGTTTGACTAAGTTACAAAGACTAATTCACGTTAAACTATCGAGTCATTTTATAGCCGTTATTACCCCCTACAAGCTCAAGTTAAGGTAGAACTTGAAACTTGTTCTGTAGCTGAGTAACTCGATCTTTTTCCAATGGCTTAGTGAAAATGTCAGCCAATTGATCCATATAGGAGACTTGATACATTTGAAGAGCACCGACATCAACTTATTCTATGAGAAACCGAAAATCAAGAGCAATATGTTTGGATCGTGTACTAATAACCTGATTTTTGCACATGAAAGTTGCTCCTACATTATCACAAAATAGTGTGTGTGCCTTTGGAAGATGAACATGGAGATCAAGAAGAAGATGTTGAATCCATAATAACTCAGCAGTGGTGTAACGCCCAAGATTTGACAGGTATTATGTTGCTTCCTATTCAAGTTATACTTATGCTTATATGGGAATCTTGGGGCTGAGGCGTACGCTGAGCGTACAAGGTGTACGCACGGCGTGCATAAGTGAGGCGCGAAGCAGGAAGTTCCAATGCGTACGCTGGGCCTAGGATAGTCAGATGCAAACCCTAAATTTTAGGGTTTGCACCATATTTAAGCATCTTATATCCCCTAAACCATTATCCTCTCAGCCTCCATAGTCCTCTCAGTGCCCAACTTGAACACTAACTCCATTGCATGTATCTTGAGCTTACTTTGAACATTTTAATGTTGTTTTGGTGGTTTTGATGTAACACCGTGAATTTCAAAACAAATTCTTTTCAAATTTTCGTAAAACATAATTCATTTAATATTCATAAAACAACCATATTAATTATCCAACTCAAGTGAATACAAAATCCCAAGATCACAAATGTATAAACTCCGTGTGTGTGTGTACGGATCAAGCCGGCGCCTTCCCGCGGTCTTCACTAGTAATTGAAACAATAACATCAAACACTGTAAGCACAAAGCTTAGTGAGTTTCCCCAAAATACCACATATATCACATATTAGCCACTCGAGGCTATAACTCTGTGGGTCCGTGCACCCAAACTCTATGAACCCTCAGGTTCTAACTCTGTAAACATGCACAACATAAATCACATATAAATAATGTAGTACAACACATCACATACATAGCATACAAATACTCTATGACATAACTCTGGTTACCTACTCAAGGTAAAGTATAGTGAGAAGACTCACCTCGCGTATCTCGGTTTCTCACGAATCCTGGAAATCCTTCGTGCTCGATCCTCCGAGCTCTAATCCTCCTATAACATCATATGTCTCTGATTAACACTTTATATCTCTAAGGTTGACTATCCCTAAGAAGTCAACACAGGTCAACTCCAGTCAACGGTCAACGATCAATGGTCAACTTTGACCGGACTCGGCGAGTGCGCTATGGCGACTCGGCGAGTCTAAACGTTTTCACCAACTCTCTAGGTTCCCTTCCTACACGTCGAGTACTCCCCCTGACTTGACGAGTTCCACCTGGAAGAATCGTTGGGCCACCCCAACTCAACTCGCCGAGTCTCAAGAACAACTCGGAGAGTCCCAGTCCGACTCAGTTCACCTGTCGACCCTCTCTAACTCACCCTGACTCACTGAGTCAACCTATGACTCCACTGGAACACTCACTGAGCGAACTCATGGCAATCTTCAAACTACTCGCCGAGTCTGTTCATCAGACTCGGCGAGTCCATGCCAAGCAACCACTCCAACTTGCTTCTAAGGTCAGATCTGCTCCCACAATTTATAGATCTGGCCTTCCTAGACTGATTCATCACGTAAAGCCCCTAGCTTGGTGTCCATAACACACCCCATGGCTCATAAATAGCATTTTGACCTAAGGCATAAGGATTCCAATCCAAAACCTCCATTGATTCCCAAAAAGCTTGGGCAAAGGGACACTCTGGACCTCCAAGGGTCCAGATCTATGGTTTAAATCGCTTAAGGGACCAAGGGAGCACTAGATCTAGCCACAAGAGGGTTCAACAAACCCTAAATCAAAATAAACATCAACATGGAAAAGGATAGCTCGAAAATATTACCACAATAGTGATGCTCTGGACTCCAAACTCTCAGAAAATGGCTCCACTTGCTTTCCCTTAGCTGGTTCTCCCTTTCCTTGCAAAAATGACACCTCCAAGATCAATAATGGCCTCTTACTTTGCCCCAAACGCTCACACTCGATTAGGGTTTCACTCAAGGGACTGGTGAGCACAAATGATGGCCATAAGGCCCTTTAAATAGGTCCTAAACCCGAGAAATTAGGGTTTCATTACACAGCACGGACTCGCCGAGTCCAGGCGCGATCCCGCGACCAGATCCGCGATCCTACTCGGCGAGTCTGAGCTCCAACTTGCCAAGTCCCCTCTCAGAACACCAAAATCATAAACATAAAAGATACCTGGAAATCTGGCTGTTACAACTCTCCCCCACTAGAACTAGACTTCGCCCTCGAAGTCTCGCTCTGGAAATAGCTCCGGATGTTGCTCCTGCATCACACGCTCTGGCTCCCAGGTCATCTCCGATCCCCTCCGGTGTTGCCACTGAACCAACACCAGAGGTACTTTCTTATTCCTCAGAACCTTGATCTTCCGATCTCTGATGGCCACTGGTCTCTCGGCATAATTCAGGCTTGTATCCACCTGGATATCCTCTAATGGAACCACTGCCGATTCATCAGCTATACACTTTCTCAACTACGACACATGAAATGTGTCGTGGATCTGCCCCAACTCTACTGGAAACTCCAAACGATAGGCTACCCGGCCTACCTTCGTAATCACACGAAATGGTCCAATATACCGGGGCCCCAACTTGCCCCTCTTCCTGAATTGAATCACTCCTTTCCAAGGAGAAACCTTCAGGAGAACGAAGTCGCCGACCTGAAACTCAAGCTCGGACCGACGTCTATCTGCATAACTCTTCTGTCGGCTCTGGGCGGTCAATAACCTCTGTCTAACCTGCTGTATCTGCTCTGTCATCTGAATCACGATCTCTGTACTGCCCATCACTCTCTGCCCAACCTCTCCCCAACAAATGGGGGTCCGACACCTCCTACCATACAACAGCTCAAAGGGCGGCATACTAATGCTCAAATGATGGCTGTTATTGTAGGAAAACTCTGCCAAGGGTAAATACGCATCCCAACTACCCCCGAAATCCAACACACATTCTTGAAGCATGTCCTCAAGCGTCTGAATCGTCCGCTCACTCTGGCCGTCTGTCTGGGGATGATATGCGGTACTAAAATGCAATCTAGTACCCAACTCCTCATGAAATTTCTTCCAGAATCTGGAAGTGAAACGCACATCACGGTCCGAAACAATCGAGATCGGCACCCCATGCCGAGATACCACTTCTCTCACATAAACCTCCGCCAACTTCTCCGCCGAAGAACTCTCACTGATGGCAAGGAAGTGAGCGCTCTTCGTCAACCTATCCACAATCACCCAAATTGCATCAACTCCTCTGGCAGTCCTCGGCAATTTGGTGATGAAATCCATAGTGATCTGTTCCCACTTCCACTCAGGAACCTCCAATGGCTGCAACTTGCCATGCGGTCTCTGGTGCTCGGCCTTAACCCTTCGACAGGTCAAACACCTCTCAACAAACCATGCGACGTCCCTCTTCATACAAGGCCACCAATACTCTTTCCTCAAATCCAAATACATTTTCGTAGCCCCGGGATGGATCGAAAATTTCGATCGATGCGCTTCCTCCATCAAAGTAGTACGCGTACCGGCCACAAACGGTACCCAAATCCGACCCTGAAAAGTCATAAGCCCTCGACCATTTGAAACGAACTCTGAAACCAAACCAACGACTCGTTCCCTCTTCTACATCTCCGGTTGCACAGCCTCGGCCTGTGCCCCACGAATGGCATCCAGTACTGGAGCTATCACGGTCAATCTCAAACATACATCTCGCAGTGGAGTGCTCTTCGCCCTGCGGCTCAACGCATCAGCTACCACATTAGCCTTGCCCAGGTGGTACAGGATCTCACAATCATAATCCTTGACCACATCCAACCACCTCCTCTATCGCATATTTAGGTTGGGCTGATCCATCAAGTACTTCAAACTCTTATGGTTCGTGTATATCGTACAACGAACCCCATACAAGTAGTGATGCTAAATCTTGAGGGCGAACACTACTGCCCCCAACTCTAAATCATGCGTGGGATATCTCGTCTCATGAGGCTTCAACTGCCTTGATGCATATGCTATCACATGCCCTTTCTGCATCAGTACCGCACCCAGCCCTAAAATCGATGCATCACAAAATACTACAAAATCTTCCATCCCTTCCGGGAGAGCTAATACCGGGGCTTCGCACAACCTTTGGCGAAGCGTCTCAAAGGAGGTCTGCTGCTCGAGACCCTATGAAAATGCAACACCCTTTCGGGTAAATCTGGTGAGTGGCACTGCGATCTTGGAGAAATCCTTGATAAATCTCCGATAATACCCTGCCAACCCAAGGAAGCTCCTGATCTCAGAGGGTGACTTCGGCACCTCCCAACTCATCACCGCCTCAACCTTGGCCGGATCGACCAATATCCCTTCCTGATTAACAAGATGTCCTAGAAACTGGACCTCCCGCAACCAGAAATCGCACTTGGAGAATTTTGCATAAAGTTTCTCCGATCTCAAAACCCCAAGGACCTCCCTCAAATGCTCCTCATGCTGCCCTCTAGATCTCGAATATACCAAAATATCATCGATAAATACAATCACCGACCGATCCAACATCGGCCTGCATACCCTGTTCATGAGATCCGTGAACACAGCCGGGGCATTGGTGAGCCCAAAAGGCATCACCACAAACTCATAATGCCCATATCGCATCCTGAACGCTGTCTTCTGGACGTCCTCATCCCGCACTCTCACCTGATGATAGCCCGACCTCAAATCGATCTTGGAGAACCAAGATGCTCCCTGTAACCGATCGAATAAATCGTCGATCCTCGGCAACAGGTAACGGTTCTTGACCGTCAGCTTGTTCAATTCTCGGTAATCAATACACATTCGATCTGAACCGTCCTTCTTCTTTACAAATAGAATGGGCGCTCCCCACGGCGAGCTACTCGGCCGAATAAACCCCTTCCCCAGCAGCTCCTGAAGTTTCGAGGATAACTCTTGCATCTCTGGAGGTGCAAGACGATAAGGCACCTTAGCGATAGGCGCGGCCCCCGGAACCAAATAAATACTGAAATCTACTTGCCTCACAGGAGGCACACCCGGTAACTCCTCGGGAAAAACATCTGGAAACTCACGCACCACCGGAACCTCCTCCACTGAACTCGGTCTCTCGGAAGCCACCCGCGTATCCATCAGATATGCCACAAAACCCTTACAGCCCTGCTGTAGACACTGCCTCGCCCTAGTGACCGAACAAAAGGCTGATCCTGAACGTGTACCCTCACCGTACACTGAAAGAACTCCCCCACTAGGGTCTCGTATGGTCACCAGCTGACGCTCACAGTCGATAACCGCACCGAATCGGCTCAACCAGTCCATGCCCACAATGACACAGACATCACCCATCGCAATAGGAATCAGATCAATTGGAAACTCAACCCCAAAAATCTCTAACACACATCCCCGGAGAACCTCCGTGGCACAAATCACTCTATCGGCAGCTATGGAAACTCTCAGAGGCCGACTCAATGCCTCACGACTAACACTGATATGCTGACTAAAGGCCAAAGATACAAAAGACCGACTCGCACCCAAGTCAAATAACACTAAAGCAGGCACAGAGTTCACAAGGAAGGTACCTACGCATAACATAATATAAGCATAATATCTCAACATCAAAATAAATACATGAAAGGAAACGTACCAGCCACAACATCGGGCGCGATGCGGACCTCCTCCGCAGTCATCTGAAAGGCTCTCCCTCGAGCTCTCGGCGCCTCGGCCTTCACAGGCCGACTCTCTGTAGCTCTGATGGCGGCAGGAGCAGATCCCTGAGATGCTCCGCGCAACTGCGGACATTCCGTCTTCCGGTGTCTGGTTTGGTTGCAGTGAAAACACACTGCAAACCCCTTGGGGCAGTCCTTGGCCATATGCCCCTCCTTGCCACATTTGTAGCAAGATCCCGCTCGACAGACTCCATCATGACCCTTGCTGCACTTCCCGCAAGTGCGGCCCTTCTGGCTCCCTGGTTTGGGATCAGCGGGCTTGGCCCGCTTGGCTGCCGGCTGAGACTGTGCCGGTCGCCGATCCCTCCCCTGAGACTCCACCTCCTCCCTGGTCTAAGTCTCAAGCTCAATCATCCTCTTCCGGGCATTTGCTTGAAGCTCAGCAAATGTCCGGTATGAGGAGTTCGCGGCGAACTCCCAAATATCCCGTCTCAAAATGCTCAAGTAGCAGCTCATACGTGCCTGCTCAGTGGACACGTGCTCAGGGCAGAACATCGCCCTCTCATGGAACATCCTCATGATCGCTGTAACTGACTCGGTACCCTGCTTGAGGGTCAGAAACTCCTGTGCCAAACGCTCCCTCTCCACCTGGGGAACGTACTCATCCCGGAACATGGTAGTGAACCTCTCCCAGGTCACCGTCGAAAGCTCAGGAGGCGTATAATGCGCCGTCACAAACTTCCACCAGTCCTTCGCTCCCAAGCGAAGCTGGTTTAGCGCGAACCGAACCTTCAGATGCTCAGGAGATGAGCAAGTGAAGAAGCACCCCTCTATATCAAATATCCACCTCATAGCTACCACCGGATCCTGTGTCCCATCAAACTCTGGTGGTTTGGTGTTGCTGAACTCCCGAAATAGCAACGCATCACCTCCCTATGGTCTCGCAGCAGCGATCGCTGCGGTAGCTGCTGCAACAGCAGCCTCAGAAAGAGCGGCATAACGCTCGTCAAACTTCTCAATCAGTGCATTCTTAATAGACCCGAACATCTCTGGTATCTCTGCTCTGATGACCGCAGCCACCTCCTCATGAATGATCTGCCGAATCTCCTCATCACTAGCCCCGACACCCTCCGGCATATGACGTGTCCTCACCATGATCAACCTCTGAAATACAACATACGATAAATTAGAATCCACTCGAGAATACTCACACTCGACAATCCATCCCTCCTTGATTCTTGGTATTCCAATGATTCTTATTTGGACCATGCACCGCCCCGGTGCTTTCAGTAGTACGGGCCCGATACTACTGTCCACACCATCTCAGTACACACCCCAAATCTTCCTCTTCGTATCCCAAATCCCAAGTACTCTATCATGCGTAGACCACTCTCTAATAGATCCCTCATAAGCCCCTCGCTGCTACCTACTCACTCTTAGGCATCTCATAGCAGCTCACCTCTCCCTAGGCTAAGGCATCACAAATCAGGCCACTCTAGTCCTAATAGCAATACCTGGCCTACTCTAGCATGCAGATACATCATATCAATATCAATATTACATAATATAAAGGTATTTTGGGAAATCACCGTTTGGGCGCCGACTGATCGTACACACGTTTCTTCCTTGAATTTTTTTCCTTTTTCAAGAAAATCTTTTACTCTTAGCAAAGTTAAGTTTTCTTTTGAAAATATTTTTTCAAATCCTCAGTTTGAGTTCAAATACTCCCGAAGGTGTACCCGAATCCCTCAAACCAAGGCTCTAATACCAAATTGTAACACCGTGAATTTCAAAACAAATTTTTTTCAAATTTTCGTAAAACATAATTCATTTAATATTCATAAAACAACCATATTAATTATCCAACTCAAGTCAATACAAAATCCCAAGATCACAAATGTATAAACTCCGTGTGTGTGTACGGATCAAGTCGGCGCCTTCCCGCGGTCGTCACTAGTACCTGAAACAATAACATCAAACACTATAAGCACAAAGCTTAGTGAGTTTCCCCAAAATACCACATATATCACATATTAGCCACTCGAGGCTATAACTCTGTGGGTCCGTGCACCCAAACTCTGTGAACCCTCAGGTTCTAACTCTGTAAACATGCACAACATAAATCACATAGAAATAATGCAGTACAACACATCATATACATAGCATACAAATACTCTATCACATAACTCTGGTTACCTACTCAAGGTAAAGTATAGTGAGAAGACTCACCTCGCGTATCTCGGTGTCTCACGAATCCTGGAAATCCTTCGTGCTCGATCCTCCGAGATCTAATCCTCCTATAACATCATATGTCTCTGATTAACACTTTATATCTCTAAGGTTGACTATCCCTAAGAAGTCAACACAGGTCAACTCCGGTCAACGGTCAACGGTCAATGGTCAACTTTGACCGAACTCGGCGAGTGCGCTATGGCGACTCGGCTAGTCTAGACGTTTTCACCAACTCTCTAGGTTCCCTTCCTACACGTCGAGTACTCCCCCTGACTCAATGAGTTCCACCTGGAAGAATCGCGGGGCCACCCCGACTCAACTCGCCGACTCTCAAGAACAACTTGGCGAGTCCCAGTCCGACTCAATTCACCTGTCGACCGTCTCTAACTCACCCTGACTCACTGAGTCAACCTATGACTCCACTGGACCACTCACTGAGCGAACTCAAGGCAATCTTCAAACTACTCACCGAGTCTGTTCATCAGACTCGGCGAGTCCATGCCATGCAACCACTCCAACTTGCTTATATGGTCAGATCTGCTCCCATAATTTATAGATCTGGCCTTCCTAGACTGATTCATCACGTAAAGCCCCTAGCTTGGTGTCCATAACACACCCCATGGCTCATAAATAGCATTTTGACCTAAGGCATAAGGATTCCAATCCAAAACCTCCATTGATTCCCAAAAAGCTTGGGCAAAGGGACACTCTGGACCTCCAAGGGTCCAGATCTATGGTTTAAATCGCTTAAGGGACCAAGGGAGCACTAGATCTAGCCACAAGAGGGTTCAACAAACCCTAAATCAAAATAAACATCAACATGGAAAAGGATAGCTCGAAAATATTACCACAATAGTGATGCTCTGGACTCTAAACTCTCAGAAAATGGCTCCACTTGCTTTCCCTTAGTTGGTTCTCCCTTTCCTTGCAAAAATGACACCTCCAAGATCAATAATGGCCTCCTACTTTGCTCCAAACGCTCACACTCGATTAGGGTTTCACTCAAGGCCTTTTAAATAGGTCCCAAACCCGAGAAATTAGGGTTTCATTACACAGTGCGGACTCGTCGAGTCCATATCCTGGGCTCGCCGAGTCCAGGCGCGATCCCGCGACCGGATCCGCAATCCAACTCGGCGAGTCTGAGCTCCAACTTGCCGAGTCCCCTCTCAGAACACCAAAATCATAAACATAAAAGATACTTGGAAATCCGACTGTTACATTTGAAGAGCAAGGAGCTTAAAGAAGGAGCAAGGACTTGAAGAGAGCTTGTAGCTCTAGAAGTTTTGCATCTTTTCTGACTCATTTGAGGTATCAAGCTCCAATGTTGACCATTGCATGGTTAGATGTAGTCTTGGGATGTTTTATGTCACATTTTGGTCTTGTATTTGAGGTCTTCGAGTTTTGGAAGAATCTTTCCATAAGAGCTGTCCTTTTGAGCTCTTGGAAGCAGTTAGGACCATAAAAATCAGATCTTGATGGTTTAGCCCCAACCATGCAAGTGACAGATAGCCACAAGGTGAGCTTATGGACTTTATGGGTGTCTTAATCCCCATTCATGCATGCAAAAGCATAAATTTCACAACTTTATGATTAAGGATGTTGTTAGGATCCTAGATCTATGTTCTGGATGTTGGGACATAATGGATTAAGTCAAAAGAAGGATTCTAGGGTGATTAGTAGGAACGCTAGGCGTACCCTTAGTACGCTACATGTTCCGAGTCAAGTTCTCGCTTCTGGTCAAGGCCAGCGTACGTGCCATGTATGCCGCGAGTGTGCATGCAGAGTGGTTAACGTGGGTTTTGGGGCCTGAAATTATTGGGCCTTATGACCCACTGTGGAGTAAGGCCTCTAGGCATATGACTAGGATTTATGGTATTGGGCCTTTTTGGGCCTTATTGGGCTGTAAAGCTTAAAGGAAGGGACTTAGGCCTTAAATTGATTATGGTTTGGACCTTAGGGAAAAAGGCCTATTAGGGTAAGGATTAGGGGACCTTGCCTTGGGACATGAATTAGAAGTTGGGCCATAAGGGAGTCATACTTAGACCCAATAACTAAATAGGGGACTTATTATGCTTTAGGGAGAGGAGCCCCGAGCCATCCAAGGAGTACGATTTTGGCATACACAACTGAGGTGGGTTATCTTCCCAGTATAAGTGGGTCGAAGGCACTAATGCCAGCCCACTAGTAGTTGTTTACAATAAAGATGATTGTCTTTGTGAAAGAGACCGAAGGGGTAGGCCAGCACTGAGATATGCTAGGCAGTATCCGGTTGAAAGAGACCGAAGGGGTAGGCCAGCATCGAGATATGCTCGGTGGTAACCGGTTGAAAGAGACTGAAGGGGTAGGCCAGCACCCGGATATGCTAGGTAGTATGTTTATTGTATGGCATGTGGTATGATGGGGGAACTCACTAAGCTTCGTGCTTACAGTTTTCAGTTTTGGTTTTAGGTACTTCTTCTTCGAAAGGAAAGGAGCCGACATGATCGCAGCGTATCATACTATGATTTTCCGCACATGAGATCTTTGGGAGTTGTAATCTAATTTTGTTTACTTATGAAATGTTTTGAATATTGATTTTGATTATGACATGTGATGACACTATCGATGTTTTTAGACTACTAGCTTTTATAATTATGTAATTAAAAATGAATTTTTTTGTCATGAATTTTCAGATGTTACAAGTTGGTATCAAAACCTTGGTTTGAGGGA
Source organism: Lactuca saligna (assembly GCF_052625555.1). NCBI lineage: Eukaryota > Viridiplantae > Streptophyta > Magnoliopsida > Asterales > Asteraceae > Lactuca > Lactuca saligna. Next base: position 143,767,238 of record NC_136420.1, read on the forward strand.
TTCAGACACACCTTTAGGGGGTGCGTGGACTCAAATCGAGGGTTTGAGAAATTTTTACAAGAAAAATAATTTTTCTAAAATTAGTATTAAGTGTTTTTATAAAGAACAATGAGTGTGATGCGTGCAATCAACCAAGCTCAAGTAAGTTTTCCCCAATATACCCATACATGTTATATTATGATATGATGTGTGAATATGTGAGCTGCATGCTAGATTAAGCCTAGGATCCAGGGAGGATGCCTTGTATGCCTACTATATGTGCTTATTGAACTGCATGCTAGTACTGATTAGTCAGGGATATGATGTCTTGTTTAGCATATGCCAAGTTTTGGTTAATCAATGCTCGAATGCTGCTTGATTTGTGCTTTTAGGAGTTCTGATTATCTTTAATTAACTAATAAATGAATATGTTAAGTTACATATTACGAGGACTAAATAATTTCAAAAGGTTAAGTCTAGCCTTATCGCACAGCTCTTGTCTGAGTCCAATCATTTTAGGGTAGGACCTCTCATTCAAAGAATTATCTGACCTTAGTGATATGTAATGGTATTCATGAGCTAGTTAGGGAGAGATAGTAGGGACTTCTTATGCAGCTAATGGTAGAGAGTGGGTCGTAGATTACCCTAGGACAAGCCTAGGATGAGATTAGTAACTAGAGATATTCGATTAAGAATTATATTCATGGATAGGAAGCGGCTTTGGTAACCCAAGGCGGCCTAGGATGAAAGTACGGATAGATGTAGAAAGTAGTATGGGCTTGTACTACTGAAAGCAGAGGATCCGTACTTGACTCTTGAAAGCTGCGGGGAACCAAGAGTGGCAGAGTGTGAGACCCCTCGATGTTATGTATAACCCTGACGATTGTGTGTTTTGTTTCAGAATGGTGGTGACACGTCATGGAGCAGGAGGCTCGGGATCTGGGTCAGTTTCAGGTATAGGTTCCGAACTAGTTGATGATGGATTGTACGAGTTCATTGCATCCGAGATTACAAGAGGCATCCTTGAGTCGAACCCGATAATTTTTGAGTCGATCAAGGAGGGTATCATTGGGCTGATGGAGGATCGCCTTAGGGCATTTAGGAGTGACATGGCACCTAGCTAGTCAGGAACTCGTACGCTCTCCTTCAAGGATTTCAGGGAATGTGAAGCACCAGACTTCTACGGGCTGAAGGACCCCATTGTGGCTAGGCGATGGATCGCATACATTGAGTCTGCACAGGTGACGAGCTTCTGCCCTGAGGGGTCGAAGGTTAGATTTGCTACTGGGTGTTTAAGGGAGCGAACCAGAGACTAATGGTAGGCAGTCGGTGATACTTTGGGATCCCTAACCATTGAGGCCCATGACCAGGTCAGATATTGTGTCTAGGTTTCGGGCGGAGTTCGCGCCAGCTGTGGAGGTTCAGCAGCTGGCCAAGGAGTTTTTGGATATGAGACAGACTACTGAGACAGTGGTGGAGATTACCACCAAGTTCATGGAGAGGGCTTTGTTAGTACCCCAGTATACTGGGGTTTCGGTAAAGAAACCTATCTTGGATTAGGTGTCTAAGCCCATAACTATAATTGGTATGTACTTGACCCGAGAGTAGCATTGTCCATTTGGGTTGCCTTCACCAGATCAATCTGATTAGATGTATATTTGAGAAAGAGGTTATTTATGATTTACTAATATATTATAAGTATAATATATTAATTGAGAAATTATAATATTTAATTAGTATTGATCAAAAGTAAATTTGGAATTAATTTAGTGATCAAAAGAGACTAACTAAATTAACGAGGATTGATAATGCATGTCAGTAATATATATATATATATATATATATATATATATATATATATATATATATATATATATATATATATATATATACTTTTGGTCATTGATCCATGATGGGCTAAGTTTATGTAAGTATCCATGAAGAGTTAGCTCACATGAGATATGGATCATAACCTAAGTGTATGGATTAGGGTTTACCCATGACTCTTTGAATCCTAAAATATATTTATATGTGTTATCCCTTAGCCAAAATTGGTTGCCCTAAGTGTTCTAGGAAGAGACATAGCTGATTTTGGAGTGTCTAGCCTCTCTCTCAAAGTCTTCCTTTGTTCATGGTATTTGTAAACCATTTGAGGCATCACACTTGAGGTGCTAAGCTCTCGAAAGGCCAAAACTACAAGTTACAATAAAGAGGTATTCTTTTAACTTGATTTTATGATATATATATATATATATATATATATATATATATATATATATATATATATATATATATATATATATATATATCAAGATTGTATGCTAGTTGTAGGCTTCATGCTTTGGATATTTTATTGCATGTATAACTAGAGAAAACATAGATCCAAAGCTATTAGGGTTATATGTGCGCCATAGGAGTGTTATAGTACACAAAACCTAACAACCCAATAGATTCGACTCAAGGTCGAAGGGCCAGCATGGCCGGAGCCGCTGTAGGAAATGCAGTAAGACACATAAGGGAGTTTACAGAGTAAGGGGATTGGGCTGCTATAAGTGCGGAAAGTTGGGACACTTTAGTAGGGATTATACTGCCCCTCCCCTACCATTCAGACATCAGACAAGCTATGTTTTCACTGCAATCAGTGAGGCCATAAAAAAGCCAACTGCCCGAGATTGGCATCAGGAGTGCCAGTGGCGGCGCCAGCTCCAACAACCCTACAGATCACAAATGGCCGCCAGGGTAAGTCAAATGCTCCTGTAGTGAGGAGTCGAGCCTTCCAGCTGACAACCGAGGAGGCGTGTGTTGCACCAGATGTGGTGACGAGTATGTTTTTTCTCCCTAGTTTTTATTTTATGTCATTTTTGATATTTATATTCCATGTATCTTTTTTTAGGAGCATTCCATGTGAACGGTATCCCAGTGCTGGTATTATCTGACTTGGGGGTTACCCAATCCTTTGTATCACTTGTTCTTAGCAGGCGATGTTTTGGAGCTCTAGGGGAGTTGGACTATCCCCTTGATGTTGATATTGCGGATGATAGACCGTTCGGGTTGCAAAGGTTTATCGGGGATGTACACTGCAGTTGTTCGGTGCGTAGTATTCCGTGGATCTGGTCCCTATTCCTATGCAAGGGAATAAGGTTATCATGGGTATGGATTGGTTGAGCCCCAATGAAGCAGTTATCGACTGCGATTGGCACCTAGTCCGAGTTAGGACCCCAAGTGGGGCAGGGTTGGTGATTCAGGGTGAGAGGCCGCATGGTGGGCCGACTTTGTGTTTGTCAGTGAGGGCGAGACACTACATTAAGCAGGGTTGCACAAGTTATGTCGCCTATGTCATGGATACCCAGGAGAAGGGTAAGGCCACCGTACATGATGTACTGATCGTATAATAATAGCTACCACACCAGTATCGACCAACCTCCCTTTGAGATGCTTTATGGAAGGAAGTGCAGGACCCCGATATGTTGGGGGTGAAGTTGGGTAGAGGATCATGGGGAGTACCGAAGTGGTACTCAAGACGACAAAGATGATCCAGCAGGTCCAAAGTAGAATCCAAATGGCCTAGAGTCAGCAGAAGAGCTACGCCGACAGACGCCGATCAGACTTAGAGTTTCAGGTTGGGGATATGGTCCTTCTAAAGGTGTCACCTTGGAAAGGTGTCATTTTCTTCAGAAAACGGTGCAAGCTTGGCCCCAGGTATATCGGACCTTTCAGGCTTATAGCCTAGGTGGGCAGGTGGTGTATCGGTTGGATCTTCCAGAGGAGCTGAGGCAGATCCACAACACTTTTCATGTTTCACAGTTGTGGAAATGCATAGCTGATTATTCAGTGGTGATTCCTTTGGAATACATTCAAGTGGATAGCCGCCTCAACTACATCAAGAGGCCAATAGCCATTTTCAAAAGGAAGAGGAAGCATCTGAGAAACAAGAGGGTAGAGCTGGTGAAGGTGCAGTGGCAGCACCGTAAGGGCTTTGAATAGACGTGGGAGCCGGACGACGAGATGAGGGAGCACTACCCAAAGCTATTTCCAGCCACACCAGACTTCGAGGACAAAGTCTAATTCAAGTGGGGGAGATTTGTAATGCCCGAGATTTGACATGTATTATGTTGCTTCCTATTCAAGTTATACTTATGCTTATATTTGGAATTTTGGGGCTGAGGCGAACGCTGGGCGTACAAGGTGTACGCACGGCATACATAAGTGAGGCGCGAAGCGGCAAGTTCCCATGCGTACGTTGGGCGTACCCATATGTACACTGTGACTAGGATGGTCAGATGCAAACCCTAAATTTTAGGTTTTTCACCCTATTTAATCATCTTATATCCCCCCAAACCCTTATCCTCTCAGCCTCCATTGTACTCTCAGTGCCTAACTCGGACCCTAACTCCATTGCATTTATCTGATGGATTTTGAGAAATATAACATCCCTATGGTGCACATACAACCCTAATGCTTTGGATCTAAATTTTCTCTAGTTATACATGTAATTTTCATTTTCCAAAGCATGTAGCCTAAATATCATACAACATTGATATTTGAAACATAAAACGAGTTAGATGATTGCCTCTTTGTTGTAGCTTATAGAACTTGGCCTTACAAGAACTTGGCCTTACAAGAACTTGGCACCTCAAATGTGATGCCTCAAATAAGTCACAAACACCAAGAACAATGGAGGACAATGAGAGAGAGCTTGGAGGCACCAAAATCGGAAAGCTTCTTCTTAGAATACTTGTGTGTCGATTTTAGGGCTTAGGGATTACATATATAGTGTAGAATTCCAAGGGTCACTTGTTTGAAATTGTTCATTTTTTGTTAAGGTGTCATTCACAATGTCAACTGATTCATTAGTATCCAAACATTCATCAATTTTGACAATTCCATATGCATATCGATTATCTGGAACTTTATCAAAATTTGAAATAGTCTTATCGCAATCATAAGAATTTTGACAACTCCATATGCATAACGGGTCCCTCCCAATCAGATATGGGCCCCATCCACACTCAGATAATGGGCCCCACCCATTGAGATACGGGCCCCACCCACTAAGATACAGGCCCCGCCCACACTCGCATGATGGGCCCCGTCCACTGGGATACATATAACCATATAATCATATAACACTCAAACACATAAGGAAATCACAAAGATAGTAGCATACTGCACAATCATCGGGCCCCGCCCATATACAAATCATTTATGCATAACTCGATACTAGCATACAAAATAACCATCGGGCCCTATCCAGTAAACATAAAACACATAACACATGCAAGAGTCACACATATAACAAGCCTACTAAGCCTAACAAATCATGGGCCAACATTAGTGCCTTCGACTCGCTAAACATGGTGAGGAGACTGACCTCATACTGCGGAATCATACATACTATCCTTGGCTGCTGGCTGACATATTCCCCGAACTTTCAAGATCAAAACAACACCCAATTAACAATTGGGTTCAAAACCATATCCATAAATCCATACTCAGGGTAAAAAGACCATCTACCCCTAACCTAGTTGGGTCCAAGACTAAGGCCAAAACTCACAATCTACAAGACTTAAAGGCCAAATAATCAACCAAGACCCAGATATGGCATAATTTTCCAAATTGGGCCCAAACCCCTTACATGGTCTTACCCTAAAGCCCAACCATTCTTCCTAGTCCAAAACACTTATACTCGGATGGCCCTTTAATAACTCAAACACCCAAGCCAAAAATAAAGCCCAAACTTGAGGCCCAAAAAAGCAAAATCTCATATGATTGAGCACCCTACGTTCTCAGTAGGTACGCTACGCGTACGCCCAAGAAGCCCACTACGCCCCTCATACGAGGAGGTACGCCCTGCGTACTAACCCTACCCACATCAAATCTAGAAATGTCTTAATCCGTTAAACCAAGACGTCCAAAACCTCAGAATAGCTAAATATAATTGACTGATCTATAAAGTCGAAGGATTTTAACCTTTTCATGGCTTAATGAAGCCCAACACCAAAGATGAACTCCAATGATCAAAATCACTCCAAAATGTCTTAAAAACTTCTTAATACCTTAAGATGTTAGTCCAAACTGCCAGTTCTGATTCAAAGGGACTTCTTAAGTCATAAAGTTCCTGACTTTATGACTTAGCATGACTTAATGGGACCCAAATCAAAACCCTAAGTCCCAAGCTTCACCAAAATACTACTAAATCATGCATGGAAGGTTTATACTCATCAAGATCCAAAATTTATGACTCCATAACCCCAACAATGGACAAATATGAAGCTTAAAGGTTTTGGAGTAACTTTTACTCACAAGAACCACCACTAAGGGACCAAATCATAACAAAGTGCCACCTAGTTAGATCTACAAGAGAGAGATTTCAAGGTTGAGACTTCATACCTTCAGAAGTTAGATCTAGGTGAACAAAGCTTGGATCTAAAAGCTCCAAGTTAAGCAATGAATCTTTAAGTAGTTCCTTCTGTTGGATTAGGTGTCTAAGCCCATAACTATAACTAGGATGTACTTGACGCGATAGTAGCATGGTCCTTTTGGTTGCCTTCACCAGTGCAATTTGATAGGATGGACTTTTGAGAATAAGGTTATTTGTGATTTTTTAATATATTATAAGTATAATATATAAACTGAGAAATCATATTATTTAATTAGTATTGATCAAGAATTAATTTGTAATTAATTTAGTGATCAAAAGAGACTAATTAAATATACGGGGACGGATTAAGTAAATCAATGATTCTTATAGTGTAGGACAATGATCCATGGTTAATTAGGATGGGGTAAACCAATATGATAGTCCATGGATAGTCCATGGAGGTTTAACCCATGGATCCTAAGTAATATTAAGGGTCATGGTGCATTAGGGATTGCATGGATGAAACCCTAGCCTTTGTAACCTTATAAAAGCAACCCCTAGTTCTAAAATTGGTTGCCTATTCATTCTAAGAGAGTGATAGTCGATTTTCAGCTAACATGCCTATTATCTAAAGCCTCCTCTTGCATTTGGTGTTTGTGACACATTAGAGGCATCACACTTGAGGTGCTAAAGCTTTCTAAGGCCAAGAACCACAAACTACATATGAGGTATTCATCTAACTATGAGTTTTATGTTGTATATCCTCTATTGTATGCTAGTTAGTATGTATGCTTTAGAAAATTGAAATTACATGTATATGTAGAGAAAACATATATCCAAATCATCCAGGGTTGCATGTACACCATATGAGTGTTATTGTCCTTAAAACCCAACACCTCCGTCCCCATCAAACACCAAAAACACACATAAATCACTTTGAAGCTCAAGAATCACTCAAATAGGGGATAAGGGTAAATTTCTAGGGTATAGAAGGATGGAGGTTGAAGATATTAGGGTTAGGTTATGAGATAAGGAGCTTAAATAGGGTTCAAGACCCTAAAATAGGGTTTCGGTTTGATTAGAGTACGCCCAACGTACTCCGAAGAGCACACGCGACCATCCTGATCAATACGCACAACGTACGCTGAGGTACACCCCGCGTACTACCCTTTTCACTAGTACGTTACGCGCACACTTGTGTACACCTTGCGTACCCGGCTAAACCTTAAAACCACCAAACTTCCGAATGCCATAACTTCTTCGGTATAAGTCTGTTTCCAACGAACTTTATATCCACAGAAAGGAGATGAGAAACCCTATACTTCTACAAACTCACCTATGCCTAAGAACTTCCAGAACCAAAACCCAAATTTCATAAAGAAACAAGTTATCAAATTACGATTATAGCCTTGGGCTCTGAAACACAAACGAACACCCAGATCACTTAGACTATATAACACCCACATCCATAAAGGGCCAAATCCTTTCTTCTCTAAGGCCCAAAGTCTTAAGATGACTGATGAACGGGCCACGGACCAGAACAATGAAATGATTCAAAAACTGAGTGTTACATTATGGCTTCAAAATTGGCCTCTTCTTCATACCAAAAGCAATCTCAACATCCATTTTTGCAATTTTTGGGATCTAACACTTGATTATTCGCTTCAAGTGTTCAAAATTTTGCTCATATTTCTTGACATCTTTCGCCACTATGTAAAACAGATATAACCAATCATAAGGGTTCATGAATAACAGATTAGCTAAAATGAACTCATGAAAAGTGTGATTGGTACCTAGAAATCCTTTGAACTAAATTATCAAGAAGTATTTAGTCTGAACTGGTAATCCAACATGCAATGTCATAATTGTTTTTAAGCTCCATGTCTCATATTACAGTTTTGCATATTTCAGGTAAATCGAAAAGAGCCTTCGGTTTACTGCATTATTAGAGAGCACAAATTTCCCGATCTTTTCAAAGCACCTGATGAAAAATACCATTGGAGTGATGGGAAAATTGAACCAAGACTCCACATCATTATCTAAGTCGAATGGGATTGTTGGCTCCAGCCAATAGAGATTTGGATCATCAATGGATTCTTTATTTATACGCTCAAGAAACCAGGAATGAAACAAGGATTTATGAGTTTCAAGAATTAGTTTCTCATTCTTGGCTTCAACTTCTTCTACCTCAAGTTTCTTCTGAAGAGCATTGAGATCGTGAAGCTCTTTATCTCTTTTCTTTCTAGCAATTATATATGCTTCAGACATCATTGGATTTTCATCATCCTCTTCTTCAGAAACACCTTTTCCTTTATCTTTTCCTGATCCCGAAGCTTCATTATCCTTCTAACCAATCTCATTCTTTAACTTTTCTTCCTCGTCTCCCCCTTGTTTTGCAGAAGCCCTGCTTCCCGAAACACCCTGTAGTTGATTCATCATTACAAATCTTGTCGGACAGAGATAGTAAATAAAGAATCGTGAGATTCAATGATTCCCAACAAGTATTGATTGATTTTAGAAGTGCACCCTTTAACCAGAGATCTCTCTTCTTCGAGTTTGGAAATATTGGTTGAAGAATTCTTCAAATTTTCAAAAAGAACCTTTATCTTCTGCATCTGTTCTGCCCATGCATCCATAATCTTGTTTTCAGTAGCCAAGTCATTTTGTAACTTGGTGAGCTTTTTAGAAATTGATAAATTAAGCTCAACATTTTAAAGCTTAATGTTAGCACGAAGGGTTGAGCGAGCTTGTTTTTCATCGCTCAAAGAAGATCGGAAGCCTTCAATGACCTTGTTCATGTTAGTTGTATTCTTATCAGAAGAAGTCCTGAAGTCAGCCATGAAATCCCAGACTTCTTTTTGTAATTGTTGAACCTTTTCTGTAGCTTCGGATATCCTCTTTTCAGAAGTTTGAGCAGCTTTACTTGATTTTTCAATGACTTTCGAATTTGAAGATGTGAGCATTTCCATAGTTTTCGATGAGTTGTAAGCAAATTTTCCGATTTTGAAGAAGATAAGGCTTGTGAATACTCCAAGATGGAATCAAGCTTCTTATTCAACTTCTTGAATTGGAATTTTGTCATAGACGCTTCATCATCATCACTGGAAATATGTACACAGAAGGGTGAAAGACAAAATATGCATTCGGTTCTTGATCATCTTCAAATAATATCTCATTATCATCATTAACTAGAGGAACCGAAGACAAAGTATGTTCGGAAGTCACACCAATGGTAGCATTTAGCCCTACATCGGATGTGTTGCCAATGATGCCTGAAGTCTTAGTCTCCTCCGAAATAGATTTGACATTTAGAACTTTTGGTGGAGTGGATATTGTAGATGTTGTGGGTGGGGTTAAGTCTGAAAAGATAGGCGAGGATAGTGGGACGGAGATCTGAGGAAGAGATATTCCAACAGAACTCGTTGGTGGTAGAGGAGGGATGGATGTTATCGGAATTTTTTAGGTGATTGGTGAGGTTTTTATTTTTGATGTTGGTGGAGTGAATGGAGGTGGATGTGGAGAAGTGGTGAGATTCAGAAAGGGATTCTGCATTATTTTGTTAAAAACCTTTGGTTCCAGAATGGAAGAAGTTGGAGGAGAAGATACCTTCAGAATATTTTTTGTAGGGGTGGGTTCAGAAGTTGCAACTATATCTTCCTCTTCATTTATGAGAGTGTTGTCCTCCTGAACTTCAGTGACAATTCTCTCTTCGAATTCCTCTTGAATAATCGAACATGGAGATTTCGGTTTCTAAACTGGGTTCTTTTCCCTATTCGTAACTTTTACGCTTTCTGAAGTAGCACCTTTCGCTTTCCTTTTCCCTCCCCTCGTAGGTATATAACCTTCATCTATGATCTTTTGTAATTCCGCTGGGATGGGACAAACACTAGAAGAGAGCATTTTCCGATAAGCCCTAAGAATGGCGTTCTCCAACGTTAAAGTCTCTTGGATCCGACATGACAAATGTAGTTGTTTGGAGTGTCGAAATTTCAACCATCAGAGAGTCTTGCATCAAGGGAACTTCAAAGTGAGTTAGGGATCGGTTTACAACAATAGACTAGAACTTGGCACAGGAAATCTCCGCGTGTCGTGTTGAAGAACTGGTGCCCTGAACAAATTGAGCCCATATCATAGATCCATAGTCTAGGTTAATTCCATGGTAGAGACCATAGATTAAAGCATAGAAATGCTTACTAGCACTATCGGATCACATAATTGTTTCTGATAAGATTTTGAACAAAAAGGTAAATAATCCATTCCACATCAGCGGCAAGGACTTTCTAAACTTGGAGAGAAAGGAGATTTCACCGGTGTACCCCATCTGGTAGAACATTTCGATAATATAGGTTACAGGAATCGATATTGAATTCTGATGTAATAAGACCTAGAAGTTTGTAGAAGTGGGGATTTGAGATCAATGTTTTCTGGTTAGAAACTTCAAAGTTGATTACATCTTTTGCTTTGTTGTAGAGAGTAGTCGAGAAAGTTTTAGATAGATGAACAAGTGGAACTTCTTCAACCATTGTTAATTCCTTTATCAGTGGTGAAAACTTGAGACATTCAATCATAGGCTTGATTGAGGCGGTGTAGCAAGAAGCGTTGAGGTCGATTATCATGTTTTGCTTAGGTTTAACTGTGAGCATGATGACTGACGCAGACAGATTGGCAAAGGAAACATTCTCTGATGAACCGGCCACTGATGCTTTGAGAGTGATGATGAACATTATAGAGTAAGAGTAATTTTTCTTTGAAAATCTGAGAGTTGTGTTTACGGTGAAGGTAAATGAACCATTTGAAAGCCTTTTATATGGAAGATGATGAGTGGAGAGAGAGAGAATATGTCATTTCATGTTCCTGTAGTGTCGAAAACTAGCCAAGAATTAAGTGTCATGTCATCATTCATGAGTCAGCAGCCATTGTAACAGACATGTTGATTTTAGGGAAATTCAAAAGTCGCACCATTATTTGAATATCCATTTATGGGTACAAGAGCGATTCAGAATCTCCACTTTCGGAGTCACTAAACAATCCTCCAGTTTTGCAGAAGCAGAAACAGTATCTATCCGAATTAAGACCAAAATAAGATCTTCTGAATTAAAGTGACCAATCAAAATAATAACCATGCAATGTAAAATCATAAGGATTTTAGTGCAAGAGTGTGTCAAAGAAAAAGAAATAAAGCAAATTTAATGTGTGTGATTCTGTAATATCAAACATTTTGGTATGAAAAGCTGGTGGATCCCGATCAACGATCTCTTCCTTCTAAGTCAAGAGAGACTTTGAAGTGCTTGTGTGGTTTCCCGTTGAATGACGATCATCAGTTTGTTAAGAAACTATGAAAGGCTTCTTGTATAAGGCTTAAAGGGTGGTTTCAGTTTCTAACAAATTTTGAAAATTAATATAAGTACGAAGATCTGAAAGAAGTACTTGTTTGACCAATATATCCATAAAAACAAGTAAGCTTTGGGTAATCTTTTAAAGTAGTTGGTTATATTGAAGAATCTTAATTCCGAAATAAAAAATAAAAAAATAAAAACCTGGATCGATTGGGAAGAAATGTCTTAGGTCGAGAGCATTTCGTTAAGATCACAAGAAAAATGAGATTTTGAACATTCACTGGTACAAACCAAAAGGTTTTATCCATCAATTCATTTAGTAAAAATCTAGAACAAAATATTGTTCATCGTCAATTCAGAAAAAATATTCACATTTTTCTGTTTCACTCAAAATCATGGTGATTATGATTTCAAGATCATGAACACAAATGTTTTATAACCTAAACCTCAGTGGTAAAACCTAAGAGTCTTAAGGGTTATGATGCAAAATAATAGATTGGCAGTAGAGTGGTTAAGAGTTTTACGAAAATCATGCTGACAATGATTTTGCGATCACTAACTAGAGTTTTTGTAGCCCTTTATCCAAACTGGTTTTGTTCCAATAATCAAGGGACTACATGGAAGTTGAGATAAGAAAATATTTTTGATGTTTTTAGTTTTTGAAAAGAAAATACCGAAAAAAAAAAGAAAATATTTTTGATGTTTTTAGTTTTTGAAAAGAAAATACCGAAACAAATAAAATATTTTTGGAATTTTGGTTTTATGAAAATAACGAAAAAGAAGAAATGTTCAGAAGTAAATAAAAGAACAAAAGACTTACAAAGAGAAAAGGTTCTGAAATCCTAATGATCAATAACTTCAGAACCATTCCGAAGATCGGAACATGTCGAAAGTGAACATTGAGTTTCGAATCATTATGAAGCTCGGAACTATTCGAAATGTGAACAGTAACTCTAGCGATTAAGAAATGGATTTTGAAACTGAGTCTGCTTCAATCATTCCCAAATCCTGTAGACTTCGATTAAATGATGCCTCTAGTAATGCCTTCGTGAATAGATTAGTCAATTGATCTGAAGAACGAATAAAGTGAACTTCTACATTCCCATCTTCAACGTGATCCTTAATAACATGGTATCTCAGTGCTATATGCTTTGTCTTGGAATGTTGTATTGGATTGTCTCAGATTCTTATAGCACTTTTGTATTCATAATACAGAGGAATTCGCTTCATACTAATTCCATAGTCTTTTAGCTGGTTCTCAATCCAAACCACTTGGGATGTGCACGATGCTGCTACAATGTATTCTACTTTAGTTGTGGATAAGGATAATACACAGGTTTGCATCTTGGATTGCCAGCTGACAAGCTTGCCATCCAGAAATTGACATCCACTTGATGTGCTTTTCCGATCAAGACTACAACCTCCTAAGTCAGCATCGGAGTATGCTTGCACAAAGAATCCAAAATTCGATGGATACCATAATCCAAGAGAAGTAGTTCGCTTCATATACCGATTTATGTTCTTAACAACCAACATGTGAGGATCTCGAGAATTCGCTTGAAACGTAGCACAGTAAGACACATCAAACATTAGATCTGGACGATTGGATGTTAGATATAACGGAGATCTAATCATCTGACGAAACAAGCTGATATCCATTGTTAGTTTATCACAGTTAAGCCAATGAAAAAGTTAATTTTACCCATAGAACTCATCTCAAAATTTTTTTCCATTAATTTTCGGAATTCACAGTTAAGTTAGAGGTGGAAATGGGTCATACTGGGTTGGGTTCGGGTTCAACCCATTTAATAATTGGGTTGAAAATTTTAACCCAACCCAACCTGTTTATTTAAATGGGTTGATATTTTCCAACCCAACCCAACATTTTACATAAATGGGTTGTCACCGGCTTGACCTGTTTATCTAGTTCCCGGCCCAACCTATTAAATACTTGGGTTAACCCATTTAAAATCAATTAAATATATTATATATTTAAATATTATACCACTTAAATTATAAAACATAAATAAAACTTCATAATTATGACAAAACCACAATCATAATTCATAAACACAAATAAATTGTTCAAATAATATTAAAAATGTTTAGTTTTACAGTGATTTTGGAGAGTGACCAATATAATCGGCGCTAAAAAAAGGATGGAAATTAGGATTGAAAATTATTAAACATAGATAATAATAATGCAACATTATAATTTACAAATTAATAATTTTATTAATACATGATAATATTCAAATAATTATATATATATATATATATATATATATATATATATATATATATATATATATATATATAGGATATAGATCCGGTAAGAAATTTTTTTTGGTAGGAAGGTAAGAAGTTTTTTTTCTATATATTTTTTTGACGAACAAAATAAATGAATCACTAGATAATTCATTTGTAAGATGATTCACAAGAAAAAATTCCCAAAAAAACATCTTTATGATTCATTTTTAAGTAAATTAAGAAAAAATTGATTTTTATGACAATTTTAGTGAATAACAACAAAATTATTGTATAAATGAATCATCGAGATGTTTTTTTGAGAATTTTTTCTCGTGAATCATCTAATGATTCATTTTGTTTGTTCGCGAAAAAAATATGTAGAAAAAAAACTTCTTACCTTCCTACCAAAAATTTCCTTCTTATTTGATCTTGACTCTCTCTCTCTCTCTCTCTATATATATATATATATATATATATATATATATATATATATATATATATATATATAAAAGTTAAATGGGTTAATTTTTGCTAGATCTAAGTTAAGTTGGGATTAGCTGATCTGAAAATAATGTCATCAACATAAATCTGAACTATCATTAAATGGTTACCCTCCTTCTTTTGAAATACGGTAGGATTAATAGTACCTTGTTTGGATTTAGACTGTTTATGGAAACGAGTCAGAGTTTCATACCATGACCTCGAAGCTTGTTTATGACCATATACTGCTTTGTCTAGAATGTAACAATGATTCAAAAAATTTCATTCACAAAACCTGGAGGTTGTTCAAAATATATTGTTTATTCATGCTCTCCTTTCAGAAATGCACACTTCACATCCATTTGATAAAATTCAAAGTTTTTTTGAGGAGCATAAGCGAGAAATATGCAAACTGATTCAATTCTAGCCACACGTGTGAATGTCTCTTCGTAATCGATTCCTTTTTCTTGACAATAACCTTTAACTCTTCTGAGCACCCATTTCATACCAACCAAGGATGCATCTGCTGGAGTAGGAACCAATCTCCACACTATGTATCGTTTATATTTATTAAGTTCTTGTATCACTTGAACCCAATCTGCGTGATTAAGAGTAATTTTAATAGTTTTAGGTTCGATTTTTGAAATAAAAGAATTAGACACGCAAATTCCCAATTTAGCAAATAATATAGTTTGCTTTGCTTTTTTGTTGAGCACGAGTAAGAACTCGTGTAGAAGAATCTACGATCACTTGAGACCGTGAATGATCTTTTGTCCATTTTGTCATTGGTGTATAATTCTGATCATAGTCGGATCAGTTTTAGCAACAATTTCTTCAAATTCTGATTGAGCATCCGAGTCATTAGTTTCATTACTCTCCCCCTGGAAATTTGCATGAGACCCTTCATTCGGAGTTGAGTTCTCCCCATGGAGTGTAACCTTTGTATTGAAGTTTGGAGTGGAACTCTCCCCCTAGATTGGAGTATCAAAAGGTTATGATTGAGCTCCATTCGGAGTAGGTTGTTCGTGAGGAGTCTCAATTTCTTCAGTAGATTTATCAACAATCTTTATTAATTCATCCTCTTGATTATCATTGGCATTTAATTATGAGAAAACATCCCTTTCAAGTTCATCAAACAAATTTAGAAAATCCTCGTATAGATTAATAAGAAGAGTAGTCTTAGAATTTGTTGATGGGAAGATTTCTTTAATTTGACAATCACCCTTTTGACATTTCTTCATGAAATTGTCATCAAACATAACATAGTAGGTTTCTTCAGTTTTCTTTGATCTTTTATTCAGAACACACTATGCCTTTGAGGTTAATGAATATCCCAGAGAAATTCCTTCATCGGCTTTTTCATCAAATTTATTCTGATGTTCTTTTGAATTGAAAAGAAAGCACCTAGATCCAATCACATGAAAGAATTTAACATTAGGCTTTAGATTATTCATAATTTCATATGGTGTAATAAAAAATCTTTTATTAATGTAAGAGCGGTTTTGATTAAAACAAGCAGTGGCAATAACATCAGCCCATAAATATAAAGGAAGATTCGCAAATGAGAGCATTGTCCTTGCAGCTTCACAGAGAGAGCGATTTTGTCTTTCAAATACACCGTTCCGCTTTTGAGTGTAAGGTGAAGAGAAATTGTGAGAAATTCCTTTGTTTTTCAAGAATTCTTCAAATGCATGATTTTTGAATCCTGAACCGTTATCACTACGAATTTTCAGAACTACCTTTTGCAATTGTAGCTCAACTTGTTTGATGAAATCAATGAGCTTTTGAGTGGCATCGGATTTTTGTCTAATAAAAATACCCAAGTAAATCTTGAAAAATCATCAACCATAACAAAAATGTAGTTGTTACCCCCAATGCTTTCAATACCAGATGGACCACATGGATCAATATGCATTAATTCAAGTCGTTCAATGATCTTGGTATTTATTATAGAAGAATGACTCTTTTGACTTTGTTTTCCGAGCTCACGAGCAGCACATAAGTGTTCTTTTTCAAATTTCAGAAAAGGAAGTCCACGAACAAGATTACCTATTACAAGCTTGTTGATATCCTTGAAGTTCAGGTGGGAAAGCCTTTTGTGCCATAACCAACTATCATCCGAAGAAGCTTTTGTAAGCAACCAGATAGATGGTTTCCCTTGGATTAGATTTAGATTTAGAGGATACATTTCTCCTTTCCTCCTTGACTTCAGAAGAACAACGTTATATTGCTTTTCTATGATTTTTGAACCTTCTTCATCAAAAGACACTTTGAGACTTGTACCTAGAATCAATTGAGAAACACTAATTAGATTGTGTTACTAGCCTTCAACATAAGCTACCTTCTGAATTGTGAATTCTCCATTTGTTATCATGTCGTATCCCTTTATTTCTCCAATGGCATTGTTTCCATACTTCACTTTTCTGCCATCTATTAAAGTGCGAAACTCTCATAATTCCTCTCTCCTTCCTATCATGTGACGAGAACAGCCACTATCGATGTAACATTTCAAATCATACTGCTCATCACGCATAACCTGCAAAATTTAAGCAAGTTTAGGAACCCAAGCCAATTTGGGTCCATGTGAGAGTTTCATTTGAATAGGAAAAATCTTTGTTTTGGCAACCCAAAATGATTTTCTTTTCAAAGTATGGTTCATTCCTTTTTCCATTTTAAAAACTTCAATTTTGTTGTCACAAATATTGATTTCCACAAAATTAGATTTTCGAATAATACATTCTTTGAATTTTGGAGTCATCTTTTTCGAAAACTCTTTTTCTTCCTTTTTCAACTTTGCTTTGTATGCTGTGACAGTGATTTCTAGTTCCAAAGAAATTTTGTTTTCCACCTTAAAATCTTTCGTTTTAGCAATCGGTTTTGAAAACTATGACTTTAAAACTTGATTTTGGTTTCGAAATTCGAGATGAATCAACATTTTGATTAAAAGATCTTAATGAATAGACAGAACTTTGATTTGAATTCATACCAGCTTTCATCCAAAATTATTTTCTTTTAATCAAATTATTTTTATATCTTGCATTCATTTGTCTTTTCTTTGCAATTAAATCCTCAACTGATTTCTGAATGTTAGCTTTCAGTTTTTCTTTTCTAATCGAGGTTTCATTCTTTTCAGACGAATTTTCACTTGAAACATCTTTTGTACCACTTTGTCCGAACATATCGTAACAAAAGTCTACACAATTCAATGGGTCTGAAACGTATTTACCTTTTGTTTTCCAAGAGGTCATTTCTGAGAGACATTTTGTTTCATCAACATTGTTTATTGGTTTTGACCAAAAACATTCATTACACCCTTTTGCATTATCATCAGCAAACATGGACGTTAATTAAGAAGTGTCATTTTTGTTTAGTCCTTTCTTTACAAAAAAGTTGATGTGGAACTGTTTGAACTTTTGGAAAAACCGTTGCTTCTTCTTTCAAAACTTTTGAACATTTGTTTTCAACAATTCGAATAAATTCGATTGATTTTTCAGAAATTAAATTTTTCTTTGGTTCATCAAGATTTTTCACAAAAGCAAAAATCAATTTCGTCCTCTACAAATATTTCAATCATTTCACTTTCATCAAATACATAAATATTCCCATAATCAAGAGTATTATCTGAATTCAATTTCTTGCATAATAAGTTATATTTCTGCATAGCACTTAATTTGATTTCTTGTTTATCTTTTTCCAGTTAAAATATCTGTCAACATGTTTTGATGTTCTTTGGAGTGAATATATCCTTTAATTTTCTCAAGTCTAACTATGTAAGAATCAGAAACATCATTTAAAGAAATAATTGATTCACATTTATATCATTCAACATCAATATCATATTCTTTCAATTCAAGAAAGGGTGAATTCATCTTATGCAAACCTTTACCTATTTTGCAATCCAAATGAAGTTGGGTAATAAACGTTTAACAATCAAACAAAAAATATTTCGCTGGTTCAAAAGTGCTATACAATCTCTTTTAAGAAAAATAATATCATATCTTGATCTATTAAACTTAACCTCCAAGGCTTCTATTCTTATTCATCTCTCCTCATTCTTAAATGTTACCTGTTAAGTTTATCATTCAGATTAGAATTACTGATACGAATCTATTTTAAGCTATCACTAAAATCAGAAATCGTATAACGTAAATCATTCAATTCAGAATCATAACGAGATGTAGAGATATTAAGAGATTTAAGAATAGAGTGTACCTTGTAGAAAACCTTCTCACATTTGCTCACCTGCTCCATGATTGTCTTTGTAGTAAAACAGCTACCTGAAGCTTGTCCACCATCAATTTCATATCCTTTCCTTTCCAAACTGCCACTCTGAACCATCAAACACTTACCTGTATAACCTTGCTTCTCTGAATTTACCATGAAACACCCATCATGATTAGGTTTCCTTACTTCATCATCCTCTGACTTTATGGACCACACTTCAACTCACCATGATAACTTTCTTCTTGCACCATCAGCACAAGTTAAAATTTGATGTATTTTTATTTCGGAGTTCGTCTATTTTCTGAGTGTAGTAAGTTTTGTCTTTAACATTCTCCTTCTTCTCATTCTACTTACGCAACATGCACCCTTTCGCAAAAAGATTCTTGCCACGACAATAGTTGCAGTCATATCCAGAATCGCCTAGCAACTTTTTCTATTTCTTCTCTTCGTCATTCTGAAATTTCTTGTAACTCTCATCTCTTGGCTTTCCGTAAGTGGAACTCGCCTAATTGTACTTGTTTCAGAAACGAGAAAATATATTCATATAGAATTTCTTTGGGTTAGACACCATCAACACTTTATCTTCTTTAGAGAGTTCATTATCCGAAATGTCAGATTCGAAATTGTAACATGTATTCCAGGTATTACTTAATTTACTGAAGATATAGGGTTTTGGTGGGTGGACTCGGCAGGTTGGGAGTCCAACTTGTCTAGTCGATGGCATTTCAAGGATTCGGGATCTACACCCTACTCGATGAGTTAGAAGGCCGACTCAGCGAGTAGGTTTTGAACTGATAAGACCCTAATTTTAGGGTTTGCACCCACTATAATCTCCTTAAGAGCCTTAAGGCTGACCTCCCATCAACCTCCAAACCCTATGAATGTCTGTGATAACCCTAATCCCCATTTTCTTCTATTTTGTGACCTATAGTGACCTTTGAAGCATAAGAAGAAGAGATACTGAGAAGGTCCATCAAACCAAGCTCCCATCCTTGAGCTTTACCATCTTGTGGACTGCTGTAAGTCTTCAAGACTCGATTTTTATCAAAGAATATGGCTAGATCTTGAGTTTACTCTTCATTTCCTACCCTTCTAGTTGATTTCATGCATGGTGTTCATAAAGTTTGGAACTTTATGAATCTCTAGGGCAAAATGGCTCGAAGGTGGGCTATATCTGGCCTTTGGTCGAGCAAGGACACCATGTAAGGGATTTTAGGGCATATTTCCCTCTTTTTGGCCATTTTGACCTAGGGACATGCATTAGAGATGCATGTCCATAAAGCCTCCATCTTTGGAACGTTTTGAGGAGTAGAAACTTTTCTAGAAAGGAGGGATTTCAGATCCATAGAGTTTTAGACCATATGGAAAAGCTTTCAAGCTTTCCAACCTTTGATAAGGGCCTTAGAGCATTTGGAATGGTTCTAGAAGGTAAAGTTGGAAACTTTATCCTTCTAGACACCTTAGGGCTTTAGATCTAAGCCACTGAGTCCGTAGATTTGGTGTATCATCACAACAAGAAAACAGGATAGGGGAATCGAAGAGTTGCTCTAGGAACTCGACGAGTGGGACCGGGTTTCCCTGCCTTCTGAATAAAAAGTGAACTCATCGAGTTGATGGAACAACTCGACGACTTGGCTAGGGTTTGATCAAGTTGTCTGGACTCGGTAGGAACTCGACGAGTCGCTAGATGCACTCGACGAGTTGAGGTCAACATGGACTGTTGACCATGACTTTTGACTTTGACTTTGACTGTGATAAAGGTTGACCAGGGTTGACGTTGAGGGTAATCATGGGATTATGACAAGTCTATCTAATGATGCTTACAGGCAGTTGAGTTGGATCAATACGTAGGATATACCTGGTTCTAGTTATCCATTCAACATTCAAGAGAGGTGAGTCTTCTCACCATACCAATGGGTCTAAGGCATTAAGGCTGACCCATTTTATGATATGTGGTATACTAGTGTAGTAGAGATATGTGGTATGATAGTTAGCTTTGTACTAAGTTGTATACTAGTGATTATGTGATTTTCTTCATGAAATACCATGGGGGAACCGATGACACTTGGATGTAAGACCATGTGGGGGAGCCCATGGCATCCTTATGTAGGGATATGTGGTAAAGATAGCTTTACGGCTAATATGATATGTTATGTGGTAGAGATAAATTTCATAGCCAATATGATATGTGTTATGTGGCTTATGTGTGGGGTATGCTATGGAGGACTCAGTAAGCAGTAGCTTACAGTTTGTGGATTTGTTTCAGGTACATCTGAGCCCACGGGCAAGGGCAAGACTTGATGGTGCGGCGTGCACTCTCTTACCAACACTTTATGGGACACTCTGGAGTTTTTAAATAAAGTTGTAATGAATGTGGATTTGAAAACAATTGTGTTTATGTAAATGTGTTTGATCAATTAAAAATGAAAATTTTCTTTTGAAACTTTGGGTCGTTACAAGTTGGTATTAGAGCCTTGGTTTGAGGGATTCGGGCACACTCTCAGGTGTGTTAAGACTCAAACTAAGGAAATGGTAAAATTGTAGTAAAAAATAAAATAGAAGTTAAAGCTTTTAAAGAAAGGAAAATATGAGAGTGCAACGCGCGTGATCAACCGAGCCAAGTAAGTAGTTCCCTAACGTGTTAGCCATGTTATGCTGATATTTGAGGTTTGATGATCATATGGAAATTGCTATGTGTATGCTTTTAAAATTGTATACATATAGGAGCTTATAGCCTTAGAATGATTGATTTGGACTTATTTCATGTTCCTTGTATGGTTGAGGTCCTAGGGTAGAATATTTTATTCGAAAGTCTATTTGATCCTTTTCCGTGCATAATTTGCATGCATAAAGGCAACGTGTTATGATTGATCTGTTGGAGGTGGGTACAGCAAATCTCAGGACAACTTGGGATTTGGGATATGTGGTAGTATGTGGGATATGGTTTATTTTGGGATGAATTGGAGTTATCAGGTAGAGCCTTGGGGAAAGGTAAAGGTAGGTGTGGAAGGTAGTATTGGGCCCGTACTACTGAAAGCACATGACCTGTACTCGAACCAATGTTAGATCTAACAACTGAAAGGAGTAACGGTGTGGGAAGATCCCATTTATGAGAATCCTAATCATTATGATTTATGACATTTCAATTCAGCATGATGGTGACATAATTTGGAGCATGGGGATCAGGATCAGGAACTTGATTCGGGGCTGGATCAGGCGACACTACCGTTGTCATCGATGAGAGGCTGTGCAAGCTTATTGCAGCCGAAGTTACAAGGGGTATCCTTGACGCTACTCCAGTCATCTTTGGGATGGTCAAGGAGGGTATGATGGAGATTATGGAGGAGAGGCTCAGGGCATTCAGAGTTGAGATTGCTGCAGGCCAGTTTGGGGCCCGAACTCCCTCATTTTGGGAGTTCAAGGTGTGCGGCGCGCCGGAGTTTTTCGGGGTCAAGGACTTCATTGTTAGCCGATGCTAGGTGGAGGATATCAAGAACTCCCAGTGTACAAGTTCTTGCTCGGATACAACAAAGGTAGGATTTGCTTCTTGCATGCTAAGAGACAGGGCCCGAGATCGGTGGGGCGAGGTTACTAGCCACGTGGGAGCATCCGGTATGGCTGAGATGACATTGGCTGAGTTTTTTTGGCGATTTGACTTGGAGTTTGCACCAGCCATTTGAGGTGAAACGGCTTGTGAGGGAGTTTCACGACCTTCAGCAGACCACCAAGACTATGGCAGAGATCACCGCCAAGTTTCAGGAACGAGCTTTATTGATCCCACAGTACGCTATGAGGAGGACACGATATCATTCCATGTTGAGGGATGATATTCGACAGTTTATGAGCTTTACAGGGTGAAAAACCCTGAATGAGATGGTGGAGAAGGCCCGTGATTGGGAGATGGAGTTAGACTTCTGCACCAAGTGGAAGCCTGAGTAGGCACAGAAAGTAGTAAGTCAGGCTAAAAAGCCTAAGACCTCGGATTCATCTCGTAGAGGCCAGCAGGGTCGTGGCCGGTGCGCCAAGTGCGGTAAGCCGCATAGTGGAGCTTGTCGGATAACAGGCTTGGGATGCTACACATATGGCCAACAGGGCCACTTGAGCAGGGATTTCCCCAAGAAGGGCTTGATTTGTTTTCATTTCAACCAGACCGTCCATAAGTGGGGTCGATTGTCCGAGGTTGTAGGCACGGGAGGAGCAGTGGCGGTACATGCGCCCGCCACGATAAGGATTACTGATGGCCGCCCTGCTAAGGCGGATACTCCAGCGGTGAAGAGTCGTTCCTTTCAGTTGACTACCGAGGAGGCTCGGACAGCGTCAGACGTTGTGGCTGGTACGTATTTACTATTCTCTACTCTTATTATTTGTATGAATTATATGCACTTTATGCTTGTATAGGGGCCTTTTCGGTCAATGGTATGTATGCTCAGGTCTTGTTTGATTCGGGTGCAACCCGATCATTCGTGTCCCTTGTGCTTAGCAATAAGTTCCGGGATGTGACGGGAACTTTGGATTCCCCGCTAGAGGTAGAGATTGTAGATGACTGCACTGTGAGTGTTGCGTGGGTGTAACAGGACTGCATCCCAAATGTGTTGGGCGAGAGTTTTCTTGTGGATCTAGTCCCAATACCATTGTGAGGGTTGAAGTTGATTGTCGGGATGGATTGGTTAGGGGGCAATGGGGCCATGATGGATTGCGAGCGCCAATTGGTTAGGGTCTGAAACCCAAGTGGGGGAGAACTGATTATACATGGTGAGAGAGCCTCGCAGTGGCCAACTCTTTGTTCGGCTACGAGGGCTAGGATATTTCTACAGCAAGGATGTACGAGATAACTGGCTTATATCTTAGATACGAGGGTTGAGATCATGATGGATGTGGGCAGTGTGCTGGTTGTACAGGAATTTCAGGATCTTTTTCCCGAAGAGTTACCAGGAGTGCCTCAGGAAAGGCAGGTGGAATTCTGAATTGATTTGGTTCTGGGTGCGGCTCCGATAGCGAAGGCACCATACCGATTGGCACCGCCCAAGAAGCAGGGGTTATCCACGCAGCTTCAGGAGCTGCTAGACCGAGGGTTGATACGTCCGAGCAGTTCCCCATGGGGAGCATCGATCCTGTTGGTGAAAAAGAAGGATGCATCATATAGGATGTGTATTGATTACTAAGGTCTGAAGAAACTAATAGTGAAGAACCGTTATCCATTATCGAGGATCGATGATTAGTTTGATCAGCTACAGGGTGCGTCTTGGTTTTCCAAGATTGATCTTCGGTCAGGGTACTATTAGATGAGGATCAAGATGAGGACATACCATAAACAACTTTTAGGACTCGGTATGGGCATTAAGAGTTTGTGGTGATGCCGTTCGGGCTCACCAATGCCCCAACAGCATTCATGGATCTCATGAACAAGGTGTGTAGACCCTTTAGAACCACCACAAGGGATGATAGTTGCGAGTCTTGTTTGCTTGGAAAAATAACAAAGGTACCCTTTATTGGTGCATGTGCTAGGGGTGAAGGTTTGTTAGACCTCGTACACACAGATGTGTGTGGACCCTTCAGAACCGCCACAAGGGATGCTAACCGCTTCTATGTGACTTTTACTGATGGTTACAGTAGATATGGTTATGTCTACTTAATCAAGCATAAGTCATAAACCTTTGAAAAGTTCAAAAAGTTTAAACAGGAAGTGGAGAATCAGTTGGGTAGGAACATACAGACTCTCCGATTGATCGAGGAGGAGAGTATCTTAGTACAAAGTTCCTTGACTCTCTTAAGAAATGTTGAATTGTTTCACAATTGACACCTCCCAAAACACCACAGCTTAATGGCGTGGCTGAGAGGCATAATTGAACCTTTTTAGACATGGTTTGTTCCATGATGAGTCGAGCTTCATTACCAATTTCATTCTGTGGGTGTCTTAGAGACTGCCACCCATATTCTTAATCTAGTCCCTACCAAGAAGGTTGCCAAAACACCTCACGAGTTGTGGACTGGGAAAGTTCCCAATTTATACCACATTAAGATTTGGGGTTTCGAGGTTTTCGTGAGACGTGAGACTCAGGACAAGCTCGAACCTCATAGTGAGCGGTGTATTTTCATTGGCTACCCACAAAATTCTTTCAGTTATATCTTCTACAGACCCAGTGAGAATGTGGTCTATGTGGCAAGGACAAGGGTCTTTTGAGAGAGAGAGAGAGAGAGAGAGAGAGAGAGAGTTTATAAGCTAAGGAAACAGTGGGAGGAAAATTGACCTTGAAGAACTTCGAGAGTCAAGCAGTGAAGGAACCTCAAACCTTAGCAATCAACCTGAGGAGGATACTTATGTTGATGATCCCTTACCTCTGAGGCATACTTCAAGAGTTAGGAATCCACCTGAGCATTACTATGGTTTTCATATTACTATGGAAGGTGATGCATTTATCAGTGATAGTACACTGGTAAATTTGGATGAGCCTAACAACTTTAAGGAAGCCATGGTAGGTCCTGAGTCCGGCAAATGGAAAGAGGCCATGGACAACAAGATTCAGTCTATGTATGACAATAAACTTTGGAACTTGGTAGACAATGTACTGGGTCGTAAGACAGTCGGGTGCAAATGGATCTTCAAGAAGAAGACCGACATGGATGGGAATGTACACACTTATAAAGCGTGATTGGTTGCGAAGGGGTTTACTCAAACTCCGGAGTTGACTATGATGAGACCTTCTCGCTAGTAGTGAAGATTAAGTCTATTATGGTTTTGCTAGCCATAGCTGCATTTCATGATTATGAAATATGGCAAATGGATGTTAAAACCGCTTTCCTTAATGGAAAGTTGGATGAGGATGTTTACATGAGTCAGCCAAAAGATTTTGTCAGTACAAAGTACCCTGATAGAGTGTGTAAGCTTGAGAAATCCATCTATGGTTTAGAACAAGCATCTCGCAGATGGAATCTTTGTTTCGATGAGAAAGTCAAAGAGTTTGGTTTTTCGAGGAGCGAAGATGAGTCCTGTGTATATGTTAACGCTAGTGGGAGTATAATTAGCTTTTTGGTGTTGTATGTAGATGACATACTACTCATAGGAAATGATATTCCAACCTTGCAGGAGGTTAAATCCTAGCTTGGGAAGTGTTTCGCTATGAAGGACCTTTAAGAAGCTGACTATATCTTGGGGATAAGGATATTGAGAGACAGGAGTAAGAGACTAATTGGACTTAGTCAAAGTACCTACTTGGATAAAGTGATGAAAAGGTCCAGCATGCAGGATTCCAAGAAAGGCGACTTACCAATCCAGAGTAATGCCAAACTAAGTAAGACTTAGAGCCCGAGTACAGAGGCTGAGATAGCTGAGATGACTTGAGTATTGTGTGATTCCATTGTAGGCTCGATCATGTATGTTATGACTTGTACTTGCCTTGATGTAGCCTTTGCTTTGAGCATGGTCAGGAGATATCAAGGGAATCTGGGTAAGGCTTACTAGACTGTGATGAAGAATATTCTCAAGTACCTACAAAGGACTAGGAACTGGGTCATTACCCTTGGTGGGAGTGATGACTTGAGAGTAGTGGGGTATAGTAATGCTATCTTCCAGAATGATAGGGATAATTTACGCTCTCAGTCGGGTTGGATCTTTACCTTAAATAGAGGAGCAATTACTTGGAAAATTTCCAAGCAGGAGACGGTACCTGATTCAACTTGCGAATCATAGTACATAGCAGCAAGAGAGGCAACAAAGGAGGCAATATGGCTAAAGAACTTCATTGGAGGCCTTGGAGTTATACCAACTATTAAGGATCCTATGCAGATTTTCTGCCATAATGAGGGTGCAGTTGCCTTAGCTAAGGTACCAAAGGATCATGCGAGGTCCAGACACATCGACAGAAAATACCACTTCATTAGACATTGGATAGAAGAAGGAATCCTCGTGGTTAAGAGGATATCATCGGATGAGAAACCAGTAGATCCCTCATGAAGGAACTTTGTAGGGTTAAACATTTGCAGCATGCGAGGCGCATCGGGCTGAAGGATGATATTAGTTTTATAGATTAGATAGCTATTTCTGAAACTTGTAAAATGTAATTGACATTTGATGATTAAATAAAAGTTGTTGTTTATTTATAAGTATAGTGTTGCTATCTTTTGTCAACTGTTTACTATTGTTTCAATTTTGCATGTTTTGACTTCCAGAATAATTACTTTATTCAAACTCTCCACACTCGGTTATATGTTGCAAATAAGTATGAATTAAGACTGTCATGAATTGGGCTTGTAGATTTCTAAGGTGTTAGACATAGTAAAAGTTGCTACAACATTCATGAGTGCTCATAAGTTCTGAGTATTGGATTCAACCACTGCTCACTTGTATCACTTCATGGAATTTACCTCGAGTGATCGTGAGATGGTAATATCATATAAGTCTTCAAACCTAGAGATATGAGTTGTTGATTATGAGTTGGTTTTGCATTGATTGCACGAAAACGCATCAATAACTTGATGTTATAAAACGTGCTTTTATGTATGATTCAACAAGTAGTTAGTACAAGCATATGAGTCATAGTTTATCTATTCCTTTTAGTCATTGGAGGATTAAAAGCGATATCTAGGCCCCTCTATGATTTTTTTGACCTATGTGTCGGGACCGAACCAAATTGATGTGTTCAGTTTAGTTCTATGTCAAACAAATCGAAAATCGGGGAACAAACTGTTGGACACTAGTTCCATGTATTTGTTCGGCTGATATCTAGAACAGAAGATTACATGATCACTTATCTTAAATGGCACATCATCATTTTAGTTCCACAAGACTTTGAAAGAGCTACGATTACTGGTCGGTTTCTGAAGTCATACTGTAACTATAGTTATTAGACTTATCCAAGTGGGAGACTATTTGATAAGGTGTCTAATCCATAATGCTATTTGGTATGTACTTGACCCGGCTTGGCATGGTCCATTTGGGTTGCATGGCAATTCAACAATTGGATAAACATCATGAGAATAAGGACACTTATGATTTGTTAATATATTTTAATATATTAATATGAAATATTATTATTTAACTAGTATTGATCAAGAATTAATTTGGAATGAATTTTGTGATCAAAAGAGACTAATTAAATATATGAGGATTGATTATGTAAATATTTCATTCTTATATAGCGGGCTTATGGTCCATGATTCACTAGATTAGGAAAGGACCCATTGGGTGCTCCATGGAAGCTCCATGGAGGTTATAAACCCATGGATCATGTGACACACTATATAAGGAACCTCATATGGAGCAAAATCGGCCACTAAGACAATAAGAGTTAGGGCTAGCCGAATTCGTGCTCAAGTGTTCTTCTCTCAAGTTATTCTAAGTGTTGTGGTGTTCTATGAAACATTTGAGGCATCACATTTGGGGTGCTAGGCTCACAAAGTCTTTAGGAATCCAAGCAACAACAAAGGTATGCCATTTTACTAATTTTTATATTACAAGTACCCCATGCTATGCTAGTTAGAATGATATCCTCGGAACAATCATATTCGCATGTATATTAGAGAGAACATAGATCCAAGGTTTCTAGGGTTGCGTGTATACCATAGGAGTGTTAGAACGCTCAAAACCCATCAGAGAGGGCACGTGACAGCTTACGCCTCGAGGCGGTTGAAGCCTCATGAGGCAAATTACCCCACTCACGACCTGGAACTGGGGGAAGTGGTGTTATCCCTCAAGATTTGGAGGAACTACTTGTATGGAGTGCGGTGCACCATCTATACTGATCACAAGCGTTTGAAGTATTTGATGGATCAGTAGAACCTTAACATGCGACAGAGGAGGTTGTTGGATGTGCCGAAGGATTATGATTATAAGAACCTATACCATCCAGGGAAGGTCAACGTAGTGGTCGATGCTTTAAGCAGAAAGACAGCGTAGTATCTGATAGGGAACATTTGTATGAGGATGACGGTGATCTCTCCAATGTTAGACATGATCAAGGAGGCCCAGGTCGAGGGAGTGAAGAGAAAGAATTGGAACATAGAGAAAATTCGAGGACAGTATCCTTTGTTTGTTAAGGATAAGCATGGTATTTTGACACAGTGTGGCCGAGTGTGGGTATTGGTGACTGGAGGAGTGCAACAAAGGATATTAGAGGAGGCACACAAGTCCAAGTTCTCTATACATCCAGGGGCTATGAAAATGTATAAAGATTTGAGACTGAGTTATTGGTGACCCTACATGAAGCGGGAGATTGCCTGGTTTGTGGAGCAGTGCTTGACCTACAGGAAGGTCAAGGCCGGGCATCAGCGGCCTCATGGCAAGGTACAGCCGCTACCCATTCCCATGTGGAAATGGGAAGAGATCACTATGGAATTCATCACGAAGTTACCAAGACGGCGAGGGAGTGGATGACATATGGGTGATCAGTGACAGACTGACGAAGAGTGCCTACTTTATTCTGATTTCTTAGAGTATATCCACTGAGAAGTTGGTAGATATTTATGTACGAGAGGTGGTCGCTAGACACCGGGTGCCAGTTTCTGTAGTCTCTGAAAGGGATGTTCGGTTTACATCTAGCATATGGAAGAAGTTCCACGAGGAACTGGGAACTTAGCTACATTTTAGAACGGCGTACCACCCTAGACCAATGGCCAGAGCGAGTGGACGATGCAGACGCTGGAGGACATGCTTCGAGCATGCATGTTGGATTTTAGAGGGATTTGGGACACATATCTCCCGTTGGTAGAGTTTTTATACAATAACAGTTACCATGACAGTATCGACCAACCGCCATTCGAGATGTTATATGGCCGGAGGTGCAGGACCCCGGTTTGCTGGGACAAGGTTGGGCATCGGGTCATGGGGAGCACTGAGGTATTGCTCAAGACTACCAGGTTGATTCAGCAGGTGCACGACCGACTGTGGGTCGCACAGAGCCATCAGAAAAGTTATGCCGACCGGCGGAGATCGGATCTTGAGTTCCAGGTGGGGGACTTTGTGTTACTAAAAGTGTCGCCCTGGAAGGGGGTTATCAGGTTTCAGAAGAGAGGCAAGTTAGGACCCTAATATATTGGCCCATTCAGGATTTCAGCCTGAGTGGGCAAGGTAGCATATCGACTAGACCTGTCAGATGAGCTTAGCCAGATTCATAACACCTTCCATGTGTCACTAATTCGGAAGTGTGTCACTGATGAGTGTGCAGTCATTTCGTTGGACGACATCGAGGTGGATAAGAGCCTGAACTACATCGAGAGGCCTGTTTTCATCTTAGATAGGAAGACTAGGTTCTTCAAAACAAGGAAGTGAAGTTGGTTAAGGTGCAATGGCAGCACTGCAGGGGCTCTGGGTGGACTTGGGAGCCGGAGGAGAAGATGTGAGGTCACTATCCGGACTTGTTTGGATTAGAAGACTCCAAGGACGAAGTCTAGATCAAGTGGGGGAGACTTGTAACACCTATTCCAGGTATTACTTAATTTATTTAAGATTTAGGGTTTTGGTGGGTGGACTAGGCGAGTTGGGAGTCCAACTCGTCGAGTAGAGGGCATTTCAAGGAAGCGGGATCTACACCCTACTCGACGAGTTGGAAGGCCGAATTGATGAGTAGGTGTTGTAATGATAAGACCCTAATTTCAAGGTTTCAACCTTATATAATCTGCTTAAGAGCCTTGAGGTTGACCTCTCATCAACCTCCAAACACTAAGAACGACTGTGCTAACCCTATTCCCCATTCTCTTCCATTTTGTGAGCTATAATGACCTTTGAAGCTTAAGAAGAAGGAGATAGTGAGAAGATCCAGCAAACCAAGAACCCATCCTTGAGCTTGACCATATTGTGGATTGTTGCAAGTCTTTAAGACTAGATTTTTATCATAGAAAATGGCTAGATCTTGAGTTTACTCTTTATTTCCTACCATTCTTGTTGATTGCATACATGGGGTTCATAAAGTTTGCAACTTTATGAATCTCTAGGGCAAAATGTCCCCAAGGTGGGCTAGATCTAGCCTTTGGTCGAGCAAGGACACCATGCAAAGGTTTTAAGGGCATATTTCCCTCTTTTGGTCCATTCTAACATAGGGACATGCATTGGACATGCATGTCCATAAAACCTTCATCTTTAGAACGTTTTGAGGACTAGAAACTTTTCTGGAAAAGAGGCATTTCAGATCCCTAGAGTTTTGGACCATATGGCAAAGCTTTGGAGCTTTCCAACCTTTGATAAGGGCCTTAGAGCATTTGGAACGATTCTAGAAGGTAAAGTTAAAAACTTTATCCTTCTAGACACCTTAACGCTTTAGATCTAAGCCATGGGATCCCTGGATTCGGTGTATCATGACAATAAGAAAATAGGAAGGGGGACTAGGCGAGTTGCTCTAGGAACTCGATGAGTCGGATCGGGTTTCCCTACCTTCTGAATATCAAGTGAACTCTTCGAGTTGATGAAACAACTCGATGAGTTGGCTAGGGTTTGATCAGGTTGTATGGAATTGGTATGAACTCGACGAGTCACTAGATGCACTCGACGACTTTAGGGCAACATGGACTGTTGAATGTTGACTTTGACTTTGACCAAGGTTGACCAGGGTTGACCTTGAGGGTAATTATGGGATTATGAAAAGTCTATCTAATGATGCTTACAGGCAGTTGAGTTGGAGCAGTACATGGGACATACCTGGTTCTAGTTGTCAGTTCAGCATTCGAGAGAGGTGAGTCTTCTCACCATACCAATGGGTCTAAGGCACCAAGGCCAGACCATTTTATGATATGTGGTACACTAGTGTAGTATAGATATGTGGCATGATAGGTAGCTTTGTGCTAAGTTGTATGCTAGTGATTATGTGATTTTTGCATGAAAGAACATGGGGAGAGCCCATGGCACTTGGATGTAAGACCATGTATGGGAGCCCATGGTTGTCCAACAGGGAATGACCATGGGGGAGCCCATGAAACTTAGGTGTAAGACCAAGTGGGGGAGCCCATGGCATCATTATGCAGGGATATGTGGTAGAGATAGCTTTTATAACTCATGTTATATGGTAGAGATAACTTTATGGCTAATATGATATGTTATGCGGTAGAGATAGCTTTCATAGATAATATGATATGTGTTATGTGGCTTGTGTGTAGGGTATGCTCTGGGGGACTCACTAAGCATTTGCTTATAGTTTGTGGATTCGTTTCAAGTACATTTGAGCCCAAGGGCAAGGGCAAGGCTTGATGACACGACGTGCACTCTCTCACCAACACTTTATGGGAAACTATGTTGTTTTTAAATAAAGTTGTAATGAATGTGGATTTGAAAACAATTTCTTTGGGATTTTGTGGTTTATGGAAATGTCTTTGGTCAATTAAAAATGGAAATTATCTTTTGAAAATTTGGGTCGTTACAGGAATCTTCAACAACTGACTTCTTACCTTTAGCAACCAACGCCAAAGATCCAACACTAGAGACAAGCTTCACTTCTTTAGTAACTTCATCTTCATTAGATTTCAGAATACCTATGAGTTTTGCTACCGAATAGTTTTTGAATTATTCATGTTCCTTAACAGTAGAAACTATAGACTTCCATTTGGATCTGAGACCATTCGTGAATGTTACCTTTCCTTCAATGACTTGTCGCTCAAGATTGTATTTAAGCATTCTACTTAAAAAGTGATTAAAGGGGTTGACTGTCTTTTCTAACTTCTCATCCGGTTTCTATACAAAAGATCCAAATTCTGACAGAAGTGTCGTTTGCAGAGAATGTTCCAATTCGGCATCAGTTGAATATAATTTCGTCAGTCTGTCCTAGATTCTTTTTGCAGTATCGCATGAACTGATTAGACATAATGTGTCAAGACGAAGAGGAAATCGAATGATTCTCATTTCCTTTAAATTAAACATGAGCTTGTCCTTCTCATCATGTGGAACATTAGTGTGTTCAATAATAAGTGCATTATAGTCAACCAGAGTTCTAATTTATTATATGGTACCCGGATGTGTGTATGTTTCAGTCGTCATTGTATGCCATATGCTAGATCCATGTTCTTCGATTTCCAATACATAATCTTCAAAGTGAAGAGCCCAGACCTCATAATCTTCTGGAAAAAGGATTGGAAAGCTTGTTGCCGAACCAATGCTACTTGGGAGATTGAATGAGAGAGAGTGAGGATCATTGTTAGGCATATTAATGAGAATTCAATGAAACAAAATATAGAATCAGATGTGTAAACTTGAATCAAGCTCAAGGGAAAACAAGAGATCTAGATCTGAGATCTACAATCAATTCAAACGATTGAGAAAACAAGAACAGATCTGAGAAAATTGTAAAACCATAATGAAAAACACTTTACTCAACCGAAGAATAGCGAATTGATTACACTCTCTCTTGCTCTGATACCAATTGTGAGTATCAATAAAAGATCATAAGACTCTATATTTATGAAATGAATTAAAGACAAGGAATGGCGATGATTGAAAAGGTGAAGAATGTATTAATCACAACAATATAATAGTTCTTGGAGGGGAGACTATTCTGTACTTGCTTCAAAAGTTGTTAACCCGAGAAGATACTTGCACGCTATTTATAGACAAAATAATACATCAATTTCGAACATGGACAAGCCCAACTTCAGAATCGAAATTAAACAAAAATACATTTGCACAACACTATTTTAGACTTAACACCACCCACCCAAGGCCTCAATGCCTTACTCTAGCACTTCCTAGATGTTAGTAGTGAAGCTCCAGAGCATCAAAAAGCCGCAAAAAGTAGATCTTTCGGCTTAGAGGCTCTACCTGCGTCAAGTCTGGTTTCTTGCTAAACCACATGTAAGTTAAGTTATGCTTACTGTACATTAAGTATAACTTATGTTTAAGTTCATTATCATTATTATGAACCTATAAATAAGATTTATCAATGATTACAAGTCATTATACTAATTGATCTACTTACGAGGATGATGATTAGGCTGGATTTAGTGAGGTGGTTAAAGTGGGATTTCCAAATAGTATACTTTGTATACCAAACAAGCCCTACCTCCAATATGACTATACCTGGTTGTCCCTTATCAACTATAGATTAGTAGACTTTGAATTAATGATGAATATAAACTAATAATTAGTTGCAATAAAAATTAGACTAAGACTTAGTGATAATGATACTAGTTTACGTCAAAGGAAAAGACAGTTGCTAGAAGCGAAACGTTGTCTTTATTTCGAATCGTCACTTTAACAAGTGAGTGCATAGTTACTTTCATCTTACACATAGATATGAAGTATTTAATATAAATTACATGCTATATGTGCCTATTATATGTGTTCCTGATATATATGTTTCCTTATATCTATTTTCCTGATATCTAAGTTAGATGAACGATTTATACATGTTTTACTTAATTTAAACTATATATGTATTTTATACCTATAAATATGTTGGGTAAAGATGGGTAGATGAAAGATGATATAGATGATGCAAGATAAAAGATGAGAGGCCTTGACTTTAAAGATGATCTAGTCGTCTAGCGGAGTATAGATGATGACCACAGACTATTATAGACAGTCTAGTGTGACGCTATCAGGCTCGCAACCTATAGGTGTTTTTGAACTAAGTGTTCACCAGGTGTACTCCATCCCCATCATGTTGCCTTAATGACATATATTGTTGAGGAATCCCTTAAGCATTATTTTCTATCCTAAAGATAATCCTTAGGATATGTCCTTTTAATTATATGCTTTAGGGACAAAAAGTAAGGATAACAGGAACGGGTAATCGGGTTGAATGATTTGACTAAAGGATACTCAAAAGGATATTCTAGTTTTAAAGTAAGAATAAACAAATTGGTATCTTCTGGCCATGAAATTGGGGATGTCACAGTTAGTATCAAAGCATTATTTTAAGAGAACTAGAAATTTGTAAGATTTTTAGACTTAAACTTAGAATGCTAATAGATGATTGTGAGATGAGTTTCTACTATATTTAGGAAGTATGCCTAAATAGAGACGAGCACTAGCTTATTTTAGGAAAGATGCCTAAATCGTTTTGATGTGGTAAATGATTTATGTATAGCTATAAAATGCCTTATAAGCCTTATGAAGCTATCATTTGATCGGATCTATGGTCTATTGCCGACCGGGTCTAGAAACTTTATGTGTTCAGATTTCTAAACATTTAATTATGATATTAGAACTAGCATGTAAATATTTAGAGTGACAAGGAGATATATATGCATATTGTAAATAAAGCTTTCCCTATCTTAATTCACGTTGCTGTACACTAAACATATGATTGGGTGTATCGATCGACATGGTGAGAACTCGCAACGGATTAGGAAATGCTAATGGAAATCAGAAGCCTAATCCATGAGTGATTGAGCGTGCACTAGAGGCAGCAGCAACACCACAACCTATCACGTTGGCAATGATACATGCGACGTTAGATTGTCAAATGGAAGAGATAACGTCACACCACCGAACCAGACGGCAGAAACATCTGGGGGCTTGTGT
Organism: Lactuca saligna; assembly: GCF_052625555.1. Lineage (NCBI taxonomy): Eukaryota > Viridiplantae > Streptophyta > Magnoliopsida > Asterales > Asteraceae > Lactuca > Lactuca saligna. The sequence goes on from NC_136420.1 coordinate 143,802,306, forward strand.
GACTTCATCTTGTAATATCATCACAATGTATCTGATTGAAACAAGACAACACCATCATCATACATATCAAAATACAACCATCATTGTTTACATCAAGTATAGTATCATAAATTACACGCCAAAAGCATGTAAATGGACCACTAAGGCCCAATAAACATGTAATGTATAATCTAGACCCAATAAGCATGTAAATGGACCACTAAGGCCCAATAAACATGTAGTGTATAATCCAGGCCCAATAAGCATATAAATGGAGTAATGGACCACTAAGGCCCAATAAACATGTAATGTGAGTATTAGGCACACTAAACATGTAATCGATGTATTTAGTTCGTTTGTTATTACATTGTCTGTTTTATCTCGTTTATTTACCAAAATGACATAAAAATCCCACCATTGTAATGATGACATTTTTGGCCCATTAAGCCAAAAATTTACAATTTAGGCACATTTTATGTAAGATTAACACTTTAGGTCCCTTAAGACCCAAAGTTTACATTTATGGGCTTATTACAAATGAAATGATATTTTTAGCACACTTTCATTAAATATAACATTTTCGGCCCAATATAACGAAATTGACAACTTCAGCCCAATTATATAAAGATTTACATTTTCGGCCCAATTTAATTAAATTAGCATTTTTGGCCCAATTATATAAAAATTTACATTTTCAGTCCAATTTAATAAAATTGGCATTGTCATCCCTTTTTAACTAAAAAACAACATCTTTGGCTCAAATTTGTTTAAAATGACAATTTAATCGAAAAAAAAGTAATAATTTTTCCAATTTGGACCAGAAAACCGTGAAGGCCCAATTTAATCCTATTTTGTGAAAATTTACTCTTTTGGCCCTTTTAAAACCATGAATAACATAAAGACCCATTTTTTATATAAGAATGACTCTTTGGTCCTTGAAAAACCATAAGTATCATAAAAGCTTCATCTTTTTGTATATTTTTCAAAAATGGTCCCTTTACAATATTTTGTTTAGTTTTTCAACATCCTTAACATGTTTAACACTTTCATCTTTATGGTAAGTTGCATAAAGTGTTTTAGTTTACAAACATTTTTAAGTTTTGATAGAGTTTTCTAGATTTGTGAGGTTTCATCACATAATCTGTAACACCCCAAAATAAGAGCCAAAAATTTCATTTTTGAAAACATATTTTTAACAAAACATTCGAATTAAAACATTTACTGATCAAAGTATTTTAATAAGATATCACATGTCTGGAAAACATTTCAATAAACATAATAATGTCAAAGTACAATTCCCTAGGAAGTTCTCAAGATGCGGAAGACGAAGCATGTGTGTGATGGGCTGCTACCGCGCCAGCTCCTTCCCCTTCGAAGAAGAGGTACCTGAAACCAAAACTGAAAACTGTAAGCACGAAGTTTAGTGAGTTCCCCCAACCTACCACATACCATACAATCACATAACATGCATATATCGTCAGACATATCTGGGTGCCCGACCTACCCCTTCGGTCCTCTCGACCGGATAATGTCTAGCAAAACTGGGAGCTTGCCTTCCCTTCGGTCCTCTTGACAGGATACTGACTAGCATATCTGGGTGCTGGTCTCCCCTTCGGTCCTCTCGACCGGATCCTAACTAGCATATATGGGTGCTGATCTCCCCCTTCTATCCTTTCGACTAGATATTGGGGACTATTTCACCCCCTACTACTACCACATAACATATATATCTCGTAATCTATCTAGCATGGTTAGGCATCACCGCCCCTTCGGCCCTATCGATCGGTAATCTAGGGACTATCTCCCCCTACTGTCACTAGCACATAGCAACATATCATACTAGCACATACACATATCACAGGTAGTAGCAACCTTAGATGAATATCACAGACACAATCATCCATCATACAACTCCTACTGGTGGGCGGGCATTGTGGCCGTAGACCCACCGCTACTTGAAGGTAACTCACCTCAACGTAGCTGCTGATCTGATCGGGAACTGATTGTCTACTGTTGCCGCTCCGGACGTCCTCCGACTATAAATCCCAAAAAACGATCAGTTAAACACTGGTAGATGTTCTTAGGGTAAAATGACCGTTTTACCCTTGACCAGGTCGAAATTCAAGTGAAAGTCAACTTCCAGTTGACTGGACTCGCCGAGTCCACGAGCAACTCACCGAGTTCCTCGAGCGGATCCCCTATTCGCTTCCAATCCACACCAGAACACCCCATACAAGGGTTTGGGGGTTTTGGGGACTTCGCTACACGGTTAATTTCGCGTGCGGTTACGAAGGCTTGACCCTTCAACACTTAAACCCCTCTTGCTCTGCGAAAGTTCATATGACTCGCCAAGTTTGAAGAACAACTCGGCAAGCTGCAGGCAATCTTCATAGGACTCGCCGAGTTGTTCATCCAACTCACCGAGTCTAAGACCATCTTCATAGAACTCACCGAGTTCCACTTTGGGACTCGCCGAGTCCCTCGACCTATTTCCCGAGTAGGCCAGATCTGAGACATGAAATGCTTCAAAACCACAGATCTATGGTCCTAGGGCATGTTAACCACGTAAAGTTGCAAACTTTACGTGCATGCACGGTCCTATGAGCTCAAACATGTAATTCCAAGCTCTTTAAGAGGTCCTACACTCAATAGGGACCTCAATCACCTCAACCACAGAGATTTTATGCTACTAGGATGTCCTAAAGGTCCAAATCCGAAGTCCTTGTAGAACATTAACCATAAACACATAGAGATTTAGGTTCTTAGGGCTTAAAACCTCTTTTTAGGGACAAGTAAGGGTTCAATGAACTAAAGATCAAGGTAGGAACTTTTCTACCTGAATAGAAGCCCCTCACACAGTAGATTCTGGGTCTTCTTCTCTTCTTGCACTCCTCAACCTTCTCCTTCTTCTCCCAAGCTCCAAACCACCTTTACAATGCTAAAAAAATCACCCACAAGGACACAAAGGGCTAGGGTTTCGTTCTACAGATCTCTGGGAGTGCTAGGGGAAATGGAGGCTGGGTTAGATCATTTAAATAGGGTGCAAACACCTAGGTTAGGGTTTCAGTCCAGACAGGGTCTACTCGTCGAGTCCCATGAGCCTACTCGCCGAGTAGACAGAGCTGATCCCGTGTCTAGTCCTGCTTCTACTCGGCGAGTTAGTCCTTCAACTCGTCGAGTCCAAGATTAAAATGCAATACATAAGGAGAGTTAATCATCAAGAATACATACCAGGAACCAGGTGATACAAATCTCCCCCACTTATTTTAGACTTCGTCCTCGAAGTCTGCTGCTCGATCCTGAAACAGCTCGGGGTAATACTTCATCATTTCTTCCACCGGCTCCTAAGTCCACTCGGACCCCTTTCGGTGCTGCCACTGTACCTTCACTAACTCCACCCTCTTGTTCCTCAGATCCTTCGACTTCTGGTCGAGGATTGCGACTGGGCGCTCAATGTAATTCAGGCTGTCATCAACCTGTATATCCTATAATGGTACCACCGCTGAATCATCCACGAGACACTTCCGCAGCTGGGAGACATGGAAGGTGCTGTGGATCTGGCTGAGCTCGGCTGGCAGATCCAGCCTATATGCCACCTTGCCCACCCAGGCTACAACCCTGAACGGACCAATGAATCTCTGGCCCAAATTGCCCCGCTTCCTTAATCGAATGACGCCTTACCAAGACGACGTCTTCAGGAGAACCATATCCCCGACCTGGAACTCCAGATCTGATTGACGCTTGTTGGCGTAACTTTTCTGCCGACTCTGCGCAGTTCGCAGCCTGCTCCGAACCTGTTGAATCCTCTCGGTAGTCTCTGACCAACCTCTCCCCAGCATATCAAGGTCCTGCACCTCCGTCCGTACAACATCTTGAATGGAGGGCGGTCGATACTCACGTGGTAGCTGTTGTTGTACGAGAACTCAGCCAAGGGAAGATAAGTATCCCAGCTACCACCAAAGTCTAGCACGTACGCCCGCAACATATCCTCCAGAGTCTGGATGGTCCGCTCGCTCTGACCATCTGTCTGCGGGTGAAAGGCGGTGCTAAAATGCAAACGAGTACCCAACTCGTCATGAAACCTCTTCCAAAACCTGGAAGTAAAATGCACATCCCTGTCTGAGATAACAGATACTGGCACCTCGTGCTGCGCCACAATCTCCCTAATATAGATGTCGGCCAATTTCTCGGCCGAAATGCTCTCCTGAATCGGAATAAAATGAGCACTCTTGGTCAATCGATCCATAATGACCCAGATCGAATCTATTCCACGCGCGGTCGTGGGAAGCTTCATGATAAAATCCATCGTGATATCTTCCCATTTCCACAACGGGATGTCCAACAGCTGCATCTTTCCATGTGGCCTCTGATGTTCGGCCTTAACCTTCCTGCAGGTCAACCACCGCTCGACGTACCATGCCACACCCCGCTTCATGCAGGGCCACCAATAGTCTAGGCGAAGATCTTGATACATCTTCGTCGCTCCTAGGTGAATAGATAATCGGGATTTATGCGTGTCCTCCATCAAGATTTGGCGCATGCCTCCATGATACGGCACCCACACCCTACGGTGTAGTTTCAATAACCCCCGGCTATCATAATCGAAAGAAGTGACTTGACCCACTATTCTCTCACTCTTCCGATGCTCTTCCTTCATAGCCTCCCGTTGGGCCTCTCGTATCTGCTCCAATAGAGGAGTCACCACGGTTATCCTCATGCAAACATCCCTGATCGATGCCGCCTTGCAGCTAAGCGCAACGGCCACCACATTGGCCTTCCCTGGGTGGTAAAAAATCTTGCAATCATAATCCTTTACCACGTCCAACCACCGACACTACCTCATGTTCAGATTCGGCTGATCCATGAGGTACCTCAAACTCTTGTGGTCCATGTAGATGGTACAATGAACCTCGTAGAGGTAATACCGCCAAATCTTGAGAGCGAAAACCACCGCCCCCAACTCCAAATCATGCGTTGGGTAGTTCGCCTCGTGTGGCTTCAGCTTCCTCGAGGCATAAGTAATGACATGCCCCCTCTGCCTCAATATTGCCCCCAGGCCTGAGATCAACGCATCACAATATACCACAAAATCCTCTACACCCTCGGGCAGGGCTAAGATTAGCGCCTCGTACAATCTCTGTCTCAGCGTCTCAAACGCAGCCTGCTGCTCGGGTCCCCACCAAAAGACCACGGATTTCTTCGTCAGCCGCGTCAGGGGTACGACTATCTTGGAGAAATCCTAAATGAATCTGCGATAGTAGCCTGCTAATCCTAGGAAACTCCGAATCTCGGATGGAGACTTAGGAACCTCCCATCTCATAACAGCCTCGACCTTGGCCGGGTCGACTAGAATCCCATTCTGGTTGACAAGGTGTCCGAGAAATTGCACCTCACGCAACCAAAACTCGCACTTGGAAAACTTGGCATACAAGCTCTCCCTCCTCAGGGTCTCCAAAACCTCTCTCAGATGCTCCTCATGCTCCTCCTGTGTCTTGGAATAAATCAAGATCTCGTCAATGAAAAATATCATAGACCGATCCAGCATCGGTCTGCATACGCGGTTCATGAGGTCCATGAACGCGGTAGGAGCATTGGTGAGCCCAAACGACATCACCACGAACTCATAATGTCCATAGCGCATCCGAAATGCGGTCTTCTGTGCATCCTCCTCTCTGACCCTCATCTGATGATAACTCGAACGCAAATCCATCTTGGAAAACCAAGACGCTCCCTGAAGCTGGTCAAAGAGATCATGAATCCTCGGGAGTGGGTATCGGTTCTTCACTGTTACCTTGTTTAGCTCCAGGTAATCTATACACATCCGATGCGACCCGTCCTTCTTTTTCCCGAACAGAATCGGGGCCCCCTAGGGTGAACTGCTCAGTCGAATGAATCCCTTGTTTAACAACTCCTGTAGCTGCGTAGACAACTCCTGCATCTCAGGAGGGGCCAACTGATACGGTGCCTTGGCTATTGGAGCCGCACTAGGAACAAGGTCAATCCTGAACTCCACCTGTCGCTCCAGAGGTATCCCAGGAAGCTCCTCTAGAAAAACATTTGCGAAATCTTGCACCACCGGAACCTCGCTCATCGTCACCTTACCTGCCTCCCGGGTATCCATCACATACGCGACATAGCGTGTGCATCCCTACTGAAGGTATCGTCTAGCCCTTGTTGCTGAACAAACTGAGCGTCTACACTGTGGCCTCTCGCCATGAATCACTAACTCTCCCCCACTTGGGGTCCTGACCCGCACTAGCTGTTGTGCGCAATCTATCACCACCCCATTAGGGCTCAACCAAGCCATGCCTATAATCACCTTGTTCCCATGCAACAGAATGGGAACCAAGTCTACCAGGTAGTACTCCTCAAACAAACGCAATACGCAATCCTGAAACACCATCGATGCTTGCACCGACCGATCATCAGCAATTTCTACCTCTAAAGGGCAATCCAGCATGCCCGAAGACTCAGCGAACTTCTTGCTAAGCACAAGGGAAACAAACGATCGGGTAGCACCTGAGTCGAACAACATCTGGACTGGGATACCATACACATGGAACGATCCTAACACATATAGATACATAAACCGAGCATATATCAATATCATAACATCATATAAATACATGAGAAGGAAAGAATCATACCCGTCACCACATCGGGTGCAGTGCGTGCCTCCTCGACGGTCAGCTCAAATGCCCGGTTCCTCACCACTGGAGCCTCTGCCTTGCCCTGTCGGCCATCTGTGATCCGCAGGGTCGCTGGAGTTGGCGCCTTTACCGGCGTTGGAACTGTTAACTGGGGGTAATTGGCCTTCTTGTGGCCCCTCTGGTTGCAGTGGAAACACAACAACTCAGACGTCTGAATAACTGTTGCCGGAGCAGTGCAATCCCTGCTATAGTGCCCAGACTTGCCACACTTGTAGCAGCCTGATGATCCCAACCTGCACGCCCCCTCGTGCGTCTTGCCGCATTTCCTGCAGTGGCCTCGTCCCTGTTGGCCTTTCGGCCCCACATCTGATCCCTTGGGCTTCTTCGCTGAAGCCCTTCCTGACTGTCCCTCTTCTGCCTTCCATTTCCGGATGTGCTCCAAATCTATCTCCCTCTCCCTCGCCCTGGCAATCATGGAGTACAAGGTGGGGCAAGCTGAAAAACTAACGTGCTCCCGGATATCAGCCCGGAGCATATCTGTTGGATTAAGTGTCTAAGCCCATAACTATTATTGGTATGTATTCGACCCGAGAGTAGCATGGTCCATTTGGGTTGCATATCATCAGGACAATTTGTTAGGATGGACTTTTGAGAGAAGGTTAATTATGGTTTATTAATATATTATAAGTTATAATATATTAATATGAAATCATATGTTTTAATTAGTATTGATCAAGAATTAATTTTGAATTAATTTAGTGGTCAAAAGAGACTAATTAAATCTATTGGGACTAATTATGATAATTAGTTATATTTATATGTGTTGGGCTTATGATCCATGTTGGACCAATTTTATGTATGGATACATAAAGAGTTGGGCCACATGAACCATGGATCATAAAACCCATGGGTATGGATTATGGGTGATACCAATGACCCTTGGAATCCTACATATAAATAGGTTACTCCATAGCCAAAATCACCACTTCTTTTCTTAGAGAAATATGGAGGTGTTTTGGTGCATGGAATTTTCTCTCAAGAGCCACCTTTGTCCTAGGTGTGTTGTGATTCCATTTGAGGCATTTCATACTATTGGTGCTAAGCTCTTAAGGCCAAATACATCAAGACTTCAAGCCACATAAAAGGTATGTTTCCCTAACTAGTATATTATATGGTTTATGTCAAATGCATGCTAGTTATAGGTTTAATGCCTTGGAAACCATTTGCATGTATAATTAGTGAAAACATAGATCCAAGGTATTTAGGGTTGTATGTGCACCATAGGATGTTGTATTATACCAAAACCCAACAGTGGTATCAGAGCCATGGGTTGTTTTCTACTATATTTGATGCAAATGTATTTTTTTCAAGTTGATGAAAAAAAAGAAAAAAAAAACATGAAGTTTGTTAAATTTTATGATAATTACTTGATTTTATGAAAAACTAATTATTTCTAAAATTTGAGTGACTTTACTATAAGAGTTGAATTAGGTCAATTTATTAAAAGATAGAATGATGTGAATATTTTATTTGTTTTAAAAGTTTGATCTAAGTGGTTTTAAGGAGTTACAAATTGTGTCATAAAATTTTGGAACTCAAAAGTTTTTTTAAAGTTATGATCTTAAGAGTTTTGAAACTTCCATAAGTTATGGATGTGAAATGTCTCATTTATTAACTCTTTAGGTTATGAAGTCCAAGAGTCTTCAAAGGATAATTGTCAAAGTTTCAAGATTTGTATTAGTTTATATGATTATCTAATTCTTGAAAATTGTTGATGTGAATTATCTTTACTTATGAGTTTAATCTAGATCATAGAAAAAATATTTGATTATTGTGTTAATTGGAATATTTGATCTTAATGGTTTTTTTATGAACTCCATAACTTGTCCTCAAGTTATGGAAAGTGAAAAGTTTTTCTTCTTAAACTGTCATTAAGTCTCATAGGTTATGATCATAGAAGAGTCTCTATTATTAATGTCATCATTAAATGATTTAATGTCTTCCATAACTTGTCCTCAAGTTATGGAACTTGATTTTTTTTCATTAAACGTTAATTAAACTCATAAGTTATGAAAAAGCCAAGAGTTTTGAAAGGTTTCAAAACTTGTCCTCAAGTTTTGGAATTTGTAAAGTTACCCCCATGTATACTTTAATTCCAAACTAGACCTTAGAATTTTAAAAGTTAAAATTCAACCCTTATACTTTATAATATTAGAAGTTAATAATATTTATATATATGTATAAGAGTAAAGTCAGTTTTACCGTTAGTAGGCCTCATTCACGAAGCTGGTCTATAAGGTTACTGCCTATAAAATGGCAGTTTAATGGGTGTCCACTCTCACCCACCGCTTCGTTGACCGATAGAGGGTCGTTAGCTGAACGGGTAGGACAAGGACTAGAATTCTCCCTTCATTAAAAGTATTAATGATAAATACTAAGTAACTAAACCTTTTATAAATACCCAATCTTAGTTACTTAGGAAAATGTGAATAAGGTGCTAATCCATGAAATTACACTTTGCACTTTGTTTAAGTCGGTTAGTGGAGCGTGTGTGGTTAACTGGCACACTAACTCGTATTTAACAAGGTAGGCAATGGGTAACTTAATGTTTATCATAGTATCGATGGAGCGTGTGTGGTTAACCGGCACATCGATTGAGGGGTAAACACTTAAGGGTACCAAGTAATTTGCATGGTTACTTCACACCTTGTTTTGTGATCCTCGGCATCCCAGTCACAAAACCTGAAGGGCACACTCAAGATTGAAACATGCCATTGAACAGTTCAATGAATCTCAAAGATCTAGGAGTTTCAAATAAATTAAAACCTAATAATACATTTCGTTTATCTTGGTGGAAATTGGTGAATCGTCATTCACCTACCTTCAAATATTTTATAGCTTGGATTACGGCATCCCTCTTCTAAGTTATAAAATAGTTTGTTGGGTCCTAGCCTTAAGATTTCATATTGGGTGTCATATTAAGGACTTAAGATCAACTATCTTGAATATCTCCCAAAAGATGTCTGGTTTAGACATTTATGATCTTCCCAAATCTCTTGAGACAAGCTTTCCTAAATGAAGGTGATGTCTGGTTTGGAAATCATACTTCTTTAACCTCCTCAAATTATTCTCCCTAACCCACAAGTTCAAGGTCACTCAAACCCTATTGGCAAGGCAAGGTCTAGGTGTGGTCACATCTTGGAGATGTAGTCACATATTGACAAGCCGGGAGAGTTGGATGTCAAAGTCTTGAGAAAGTTGGTGGTTCAACTACTTTCTAAGTCACATAGTGAGTTCTTTTGGAACACCTATGAAACAAACTATGACAAGACCCTTTATGATCTTATCTATTTGCTATGATCAACTTCCTAAAACTTTATGGACATTGACAATGATGACATTGGATATCTAGTAAAGCTCTCTCTTCCCAGTGGAAAAGGATCGGCCATAGTCAACTCGGTTGACCTAATGGTAAAGAGAAATGCCAAGTCTGAGATAGTCCCATGTACCATTATCAAAGGGTCCATATGTTTATATTGCCAAAGAAAGGGGAATTAGTTGCAAAGCTGCCAAACATACCTAAGGATGTTAAAGTCAATAAGTTTGACTCTACTTCAGGTAAAGTCCGCTATCTAACTCTGCTAAGTTTCTATTATGAGATTCTTGATACATGATGTGACTGGGTCACATGGTGATGTTTTAAGAATCAAAGAAAAGTGAAGAAACTTAAAGAAAGAATATGTTGAATCTGAGCGCGTAGATGGATTTCTATCGCATAGTTTGAAGATTGGATTCTTGAGCTACTTCTTAGGAGTTATGAGATATTGCTTAAGAATAGATAACAACAAGTTTTCATATGGATTGTAAGGATAAGTTTTTCCGCAAAGTTTTAAAATAAAAGAAAATTTTTTGATTTTATTTATTTTAAAATATCCTTACAAGGACATTTGAGGAAAAATTGTTGCTTATATGATTCCATTAATAGCAAGAGTGGAAATATGAAATTGATTCTTTCATTTGTGGTAATGTCTAAATTTACCAAATAAAGAAAGATTCTCATCACCCAAGTTTCAATTGGACCAGAACTTGGAATCATGCAAGTTGTATAGCATGATGAATGAGAACTTTCAAGTATTGGAAAATTAAGACTAACTACTTGGTCACATGGATGTGTGAGTCAAGTAATGGACTAAGGGATCGAGTACACATTCTTGTGCACTGATTAAGTCCACCACAAAATCTTGATAAGATTATTCGTCATAGTTTACTAAAGCTCAGTAAATATGGTTATACTTACAAGCTTAAATGTAACTCTGAGACATTGGAAAAGGTTCCAATGTAAGGTAGAGCGAATAAGAAGAATCAACTTAGGCAGAAAGATAAAAGTTTCTCAAATCTGAAAAGATGGGAGAGTACTTTAGTATCAGTTTTGTGATCATCTTAGTGATTAAGAAACCATAGAACAATTATTTCTCTAAGGGAATATTAGTGCATTCTTATGACTAAGAAGAGGAATCTTGAATTGTTGAAATGGTTAAATCAAGAAGATGAGTCATACTTCGTTCCAAAAACAATTCTTAGAGCTATACTCTAAAATTTTAACTTGAGTGACATGTCTTAAAGAAGGTTTAAAACACTTGTCAAATGTAAGAGTAAAAGTTTTCTACTCTTGTACATTTGAAATTGGTAAGTTGTGATGTTTTCGATAAAACAAAGACCAACTAAGGCCAATTGTGTGAAGTGTTTGTGTTGATTAGAATCCGCACTATCTCTTGGATGTTTGACAAGGGAGTCTTATAGGTCAAGAGGACAGTGGGAGTCTTAAAGGTCTTGAAAGTCTCAAGAACTAATCAAGAATAAAAACCTGAAGTTCTTCACTAGCACACGACTTGAGGTTTATAGCCTATCATGTTGATATATTCTGTGCCTATTCCAGTTAAAGTTGGCTTTGCATATGAGTTCTTAGAGTTCTCAATTGGTTGCGCAACAACTTGGAAGCAATGGCAGGCCCTTGAGCTGCCAGGTGGCAAGAAATCAAGATTGAGTTCAGTCCCTATGAGTTTGGATTTGTCATTATCCTTGACTTGTGACTATGGTTTTGACAATTCACATGGATAAGAACACATACACCAGTAAATCTAAGTGTCATAAGGTTTCTCTCCGATTCATGAAAATGATGGTGAGGAAACTCTTTCAATAAGTAGATTTGAGCTAGATAGCAATTGTAATATTTGCATTCTCAAAGTCATTAGTGGAGCGTGTGTGGTTTACCGGCACACTAACATGGACTTGTGAGAAGTGGCAAAGGTCTAAACAATTGAGACTATGATTACAGCATCCCTTTTTATAGTTCTAAAATTGTTTAGACACACATGTGAGCTATCTAAGAGAGGTGTATGTTTTTGATAAAGTTTTATCAAAGCAATCTAATATCAGAAATATGAATTTTGGTAAGAAAGTCAATAAAGTATTGATTTCTAGAAGTCCAGCTAATTTCTGAGTACATGTCAAAGCTAGTGGGAGCATAAGTGTTATGCTAATAATCATCATGCTAGTGGGAGCATGATAATTATGATAATTATTGCAAGTTAGAAATGTTAATTTTAAAAAACAAAAGGTTTCAATTGGGAAAAAAGTTGTTTTGCTATAATTAAGGGAGAGGAAATTGTACTTCATCTCAAATCTATAAGCTTAGACCGTGAGGTTTTAATCTTTTAGTCAAGGATATATATATATATATATATATATATATATATATATATATATATATATGACTTTCATGTTGGAATGGCTCAACATAAGGAAATTCTGTATATGGGTCCATTATTTGCGTTCTAAAATTCGATTATGATTACGGCATCCCTTTTCATAATATGAATTATGAGAATTTGGCAAATTGAAATGGAAAGATTATAGCAGAAGACTGGTTTAGTCTTTATGTGAGACATCATGAATCGTGTCCCATATGCTTCGGATATAGGATCGTTTACATGTGCTATATTCATCCTTTCTAAAATTTTCCAAATGCCTGGGGCTTTAAGAAAGGAAAAGTTTTAGAATTGGATATGACTAAAAGGATTAAACAATTGTCGAGGACAATCTATGGTTTACCAAAGATTGGTTGCTCAAGGATAGTTGGAAGTATAATGATAATTCTGGAAGGACCATATTGACATAATCTGTAAGGAGGCAACTCTTGTTTAGAAGTGATAGTCAAAATGGAATATGGAAATGTTTCAAAGTTATAAATTATTCAATCTGTGTAAGATTAGGAAACTTAATGCAAGAAGGATGTTTCAAAGGAGTTGATCTCCTTTGGAATGCTCTATAATGTTTATTGTCATGTCTTTGCGACTTTATGCATAATCATTACAAGAGGATCTATGCATATAAGTTTAGAATCTAACAGATTTCAGTAAATGGCATGAATTTGGAATTCTTGCATTTGCAGTAAGGATTTGCGACTATGAAAAGAGGATCATTGGAGTTATGTTCAATTGATCTAATTCAAAAAGTAAAGATCATAGACAAACATAGTATGCTTACTTGGTGTGTGGCATGACTAGTGTTTAGAAAACATAGTGTACATGCTCGGAGCATGGAACAACTAGTGTTTTAATTCAAGAATAAAGTTGATAGCTGAAACAGTATACAATGAATAATGTGTAATCGTATGGTGATAAATAAAAGGTGTTTTATTTATGTTCATAGGTTTTGATACCATATTGGATTCAATTATTATTGTGTTTCATTTTTGCATGTTTTAACTTCCAGAATAACTAGGTCATTGTTCCGGATGACTAAGTTATTCAAACCATCCACAGTCAGTCATATGTTGGAAGTAGATATGAATTAAGACTGTCATGGGTTGGCTTGTAGAGGTCTAAGATGTTGGACAAAGGGCTACAACACTCATGAGTGCTCATAAGTTTTGAGTATTGGATTCAACACGCGCTCATTGGAATCACGTCATCGATTTTATCACGAGTGATCATGAGATGATAATATCTTATATTCTTCAAACCTAGATATATATGAGTTGTTACTATGAGTTGGCTGTACATTTATTGCACGAAAACGCATTTGGTAACTTGGTGTTATAAAACGTGCCTTTGTGTATGATTCAACAAGTAGTAGAACAAGCCATATGAGTCGAAGTTTATCCATCCCTTTTACCTTCGGGATAAAAGCGATATCTGTGGGCCCCTCGATGATTTGATGATGACAAATGGAAGTGCTCGGCCCGGCCAGGACTGATTTGATTTGTTCAATTAGTCAGTCGTCATAAATCGGAAATCGGGAAACAACAAATGGACGGAGAGAATGATTATAATCCATGTCTCAGTCCATATGATATCTAGAATGGAGGAATATATGATCCCTTATCTAATGGACATGTCATTTGATTTGTTTAGAGTTTGACAGTGGCTTTAAGAGCTACGATTGCTAGTCGGGATCTTGGAGTCATACACAATAATATTTTTAGACTTATCCAAGTGGGAGACTGTTGGATTAGGTGTCTAAGCCCATAACTATTATTGGTATGTATTCGACCCGAGAGTAGCATGGTCCATTTGGGTTGCATATCATCAGGACTTTTGAGAGAAGGTTAATTATGGTTTATTAATATATTATAAGTTATAATATATTAATATGAAATCATATGTTTTAATTAGTATTGATCAAGAATTAATTTTGAATTAATTTAGTGGTCAAAAGAGTCCAATTAAATCTATGGGGACTAATTATGATAATTAGTTATATTTATATGTGTTGGGCTTATGATCCATGTTGGACCAATTTTATGTATGGATACATAAAGAGTTGGGCCACATGAACCATGGATCATAAAACCCATGGGTATGGATTATGGGTGATACCAATGACCCTTGGAATCCTACATATAAATAGGTTACTCCATAGCCAAAATCACCACTTCTTTTCTTAGAGAAATATGGAGGTGTTTTGGTGCATGGAATTCTCTCTCAAGAGCCACCTTTGTCCTAGGTGTGTTGTGATTCCATTTGAGGCATTTCATACTATTGGTGCTAAGCTCTTAAGGCCAAATATATCAAGACTTCAAGCCACATAAAAGGTATGTTTCCCTAACTAGTATATTATATGGTTTATGTCAAATGCATGCTAGTTATAGGTTTAATGCCTTGGAAACCATTTGCATGTATAATTAGTGAAAACATAGATCCAAGGTATTTAGGGTTGTATGTGCACCATAGGATGTTGCATTATACCAAAACCCAACAATATCATGATGGTGGGTCCTCCTCATGTCCTCATCACCCGCATATTGGGGCACCAACAGTGCCCTCTCCCGGAACTTGGCGGTGATCTCCGCCACAGTCTGCGTCGTCTGTCTCATGTCCTAAAACTCCTTGGCCAGCTGCTAAAGCTCGACAGTCGGCGCAAACTCTGCATTGAACCTGGTCACAAAGTCCAACCAGGCCATAGCCTCGACAACCCAGGCTCCCAACGAGTCACCGACAGACTCCTACTAATCCCTAGCTCGATCTCTCATACATCCTGCTGCATATCTCACCTTTGACCCCTCAGGGCAAAAGCTAGTCAACTGTGCAGACTCAATGTCTGCAATCCATCGTCTGGCAGCTATGGGGTCCTTTGCCCCATGAAAGTCTGGTGCACCGCTGCCTCGAAAGTCCTTGAAGAACAGTGTGCAAGATCCCGACTGGCAAGATGCCATGTCACTCCTGAATGCCCGGAGGCGATCCTCCATCATCTCCAATATCCCATCCTTGATCGACCCGAAGATAATGGGGGTCGACTCAAGGATACCTCTGGTGATCTCCAACGCAATGAACTCGCATAGGCTCTTATATACTAGATCAGAACCTAATCCCGAACCCGATGCCTCTCCTGAACTGCCAACTGTTGGCCTCGGGCGTAGTACCACCATTCTGAAATACAAAGAAATAACAACTGTTAGCGATACTGATACCCATGGAGGGATCCCATCCACTACAAGTTCCCTGGTCTTATCTTAGCCTTCCTCGGTTTGGGTACGGATCCTCTTCTTTCAGTAGTACGGGCCCATACTACCTTCCACATCTATCTGTACCTTCCCCAAAGACCGCCTCGACTCAACCAGGTCCCTTCCACTACCGCTGATCACTACTACTCTTTATCCTAGGCTCACCCTAGGAAACCTCTGACTCCACCCAACCCATTCCTCAGCTTCTGAAGGCCTCTTGGTGATGATAGTTAACTATTACCTGAATACAATCACATGTGATGAGGATAATCCTTCGAGTAAGGGACTCATCTCTACAATGGTTAGGACTCAAACAAGAGCTACGCAATAAAGTCAAATCCAACACTCTGAGATTATTCAACCCTGATCACATGTGACTTTAATGTATTCACCTAACAGTTAACTCCCATCACTTCAAAGCCCATATAGCACAAAGCAAACAACATTTGGACATAAGGAAAACAATCTCAAGCAACTCTATCCTCGTAGATAGAACTGAAGTAGCATACAATGCTAAACTCATACTATCAGGAATAACCTAAACAGGCTACCCTACTGCTGTCTACTCAACTCTAGCATGCAACTCTATCATATACTGAAGCACATAAAGCAGGCACATAAGGTATCACTCCTAGATCCTTAGTCCTATTCTAGCATGCTGTTCTACGGAAACTAATAAACATAAATAAACTTGTATCGGTACATTGGGGAATACTTACTTGAGCTCGGCCGGTCGCGCACATCACACACTTTGTTCTTTCTTAAAATCCTTTACTTAGCCTTTTAGAAAACATTTTCTCTTTCCAAAATCTTTTAATCCCTCGATTTGAGTTCAAACACCACCGAAGGTGTGTTCGAATCCCTCAAACCAGGGCTCTGATACCAACTTGTAACACCCCAAAATAAGAGCCAAAAATTTCATTTTTGAAAACATATTTTTAACAAAACATTCGAATTAAAACATTTATTGATCAAAGTATTTTAATAAGATATCGCATGTCTAGAAAACATTTCAATAAACATAATAATGTTAGAGTACAATTCCCCAGGAAGTTCTCAAGATGCGGAATACGAAGCATGTGTGTGATGGGCCGCTACCGCGCCAGCCCCTTCCCCTTCGAAGAAGAGGTACCTAAAAGCAAAACTGAAAACCGTAAGCACAAAGGTTAGTGAGCTCCCCCAACCTACCACATACCATACAATCACATAACATGCATATATCGTCAGGCATATCTGGGTGCCCGACCTACCCCTTTGGCCTCTCAACCGGATACTGTCTAGCATAACTGGGAGCTTGCCTCCCCTTCGGTCCTCTCGACCGGATACTGGCTAGCATATCTGGGTGCTGGTTTCCCCTTCGGTCCTCTCGATCGGATACTAACTACCATATTTAGGTGCTGGCCTCCCCCCTTCGGTCCTCTCGACCGGATACTGGGGACTATTTCACCCCCCTACTACTACCACATAACACATATATCTCGTAATCTATCTAGCATGGCTGGGCATGACCGCCCCTTCGGCCCTATCGACCGGTAATATGGGGACTATCTCCCCCTACTATCACTAGCACATAGCAGCATATCATACTAGCACATAAACATATCACGGGTAGTAGCAACCTTAGATGAATATCACAGAGACAATCATCCATCATACAACTCCTACTGGTGGGACGGCATTGTGGCCGTAGACCCACCGCTACTGGAAGGTAACTCACCTCAATGTAGTTGCTGATCTGATCGGGAACTGACTGTCTACTGCTGCTGCTCCGGACGTCCTCCGGATATAAATCCCACAAAACGATCAGTAAAACACTGCTAGATGTTCTTAGGGTAAAATGACCCTTTTAGCCTTGACCAGGTCGAAATTCAAGTGAAAGTCAACTTCCAGTTTTTGGACTCGCCGAGTTCCTCGAGCGGATCCCCTACTTGCTTTCAATCCACACCAGAACACCCCATACGAGGGTTTGGGGGTTTGGGGGACTTCGCTACACGGTTAATTCCACGTGCGGTTACGAAGAGTTGACCCTTCAACGCTAAAACCCCTCTTGCTCTGCGAAAGTTCATATGACTCGCCGAGTTTGAAGAACAACTCGGTGAGCTCCAGGTAATATTCATAGGACTCGCCGAGTTACTCATCCAACTCGGCGAGTCTAAGACCATCTTCATAGAACTTGTAGAGTTCCACTTTGGGACTCGCCGAGTCCCTCGACCTATTTCCCGAGTAGGCCAGATCTGAGACATGCAATGCTTCAAAACCACATATCTATGGTCGTAGGGCATGTTTACCACATAAAGTTGCAAACTTTACATGCATGCACGGTCCTATGAGGTCAAACATGCAATTCCAAGCTCTTTAACAGGTCCTACACTCAATAGGGACCTCAATCACCTCAACCACAGAGACTTTATGCTACTAGGATGTCCTAAAGGTCCAAATCCGAAGTCCTTGCGGAACATTAACCATAAACACATAGAGATTTAGGTTCTTAGGGCTTAAAACCTCTTTTTAGGGACAAGAAGGGGGGTTCAATGAACTAAAGATCAAGGTAGGAACTTTTCTACCTGAATAGAAGCCCCTCACAGAGTAGATTTCGGATCTTCTTCTCTTCTTGCACTCCTCAACCTTCTCCTTCTTCTCAGAAGCTCCAAACCACCTTCACAATGCTAAAAAAAATCACCCACAAGGACACAAAGGGCTAGGGTTTCGTTCTACAGATCTTTGGGAGTGCTAGGGGAAATGGAGGCTGGGTTAGATCGTTTAAATAGGGTGCAAACACCCGGGGTTAGGGTTTCAGTCCAGACATGGTCTACTCGCCGAGTAGACAAAGCTGATCCCGTGTCTAGTCCTGCTTCTACTCGGCAAGTTAGTCCTTCAACTAGCCGAGTCCAAGATTAAAATGCTATACATGAGAGTTAATGATCAAGAATACATACCAGGAACCAGGTGCTACATAATCACAATATATAACCTATAATACACACTTAAACATGTACAAATACATATATGTATCACATAAGCAACTTTTATTCTCCACTAAAACATAGTGAAAACTGAAAAAAAAGGGGGGGTATGAACTCACATTGAGGTTTGGATCTGTTTTTGGAAGGAGATTGGAGATGTTTTTGGCCTAAAGTGCTTCCTAGGAAGATGTTTTCGAACCTAGATGATTCTAGGAAGTTAGAACATGAAATGAAGCTATTGTAAGAAAGAGTGCTTAGCATTAAAATGGAAGTTAACAACTTATATAAGATGATAACTTACCATGAGGTTGAAACCTTGATGAAAACTCTTGAAATACACACACACAAACCACGATTTTGATGAGGAAGAACGAAGATCTTGGGGTTTCTAGAGGGATATGAAAGGATTGTGTTTGAAGTGAAAATGAATGTGGTTGTGGGTGCTCTTGGATAAGAGTAATAAGAGAAGAGAGATAAAGGAAGATTGGTTAATGCATGGAAGATTAAGATGTAGAGGTTTAGATACATGTGATGTAATTTGCTTGGAAGTCCATTAGTTAAAGGTGAGGTGTCACATAATTAGATCATTTACAATTTTTCTTTTCTTTTTTTACTTAAAAACCGAGAATGTGAGGGGTAGGAAAAAAAGATTAAACATTGGGCTTGAACATGATAGCCATTGAAAACATGTAGCCCAATAAAATGTTTGGCCCATTAGGCCCACATATGCATTTACGGCCAAACAAGATAAAAAGGAATGGAGTTTACGGCCCATTAGGGCTAATGAAATCATTAATGGCCCAACATGGCCCATTAAGGATAAGTTGAATCATTCTAGGTCCACATGGCCCAAAATACTATGGTTTCATCAATGTGGGTCTAATTAGGGCCCAAATAGAGTTCCTTGGCCCAAAATGGTCAAATTGAGAGTTCACTAGGCTGTTAGGCCCAGAAAAAGGATTATGGTCCAATCTAAGTTTAAACCAGAACATTAGGGTTACAACCCATAGTTGAGTGTATGAAATGATTTGAATTAAGTTTTTGGAATGAACATCATGCATTATTAGGTTAAAGTTGCAGAACACATCAAAGTTGATTACATATTCATACAATTTCCTAGTCGAGAGTGCTAGTTATGACATCATCCCCCGTTAGAGGGAATTTCCTCCCAAAATTCTTTCGAAAGGTAGGGTCATGAATGAGAGAATAAGTGAGGGTACTTCTGCTTCATTTTGTCTTCGCATTCCCATGTGAATTCTGGTGCACACTTAGCGTTCCATCGAACCTTCACAATCGGGATACGACTCTGATTTGGATTATCTTTTCTGTCGTTTCTCGAATGATTTATGACCCCGTGAGAGTGTTGTCTGGTGATTGTCCTTTTGCTAGTTGGGTGTCACCCACCTCATCCCATCATAGAGGTGATCTGCATTTGCAACCATATAAAGCCTCAAAAGGAGAAACCTTGATGCTTGTGTGATAGCTATTGTTGTATGAGAATTCAACCAAAGTCAAGTGGGTATACCATGACTTTCCGAAATCAATCACACGGGCTCGGAGCATGTCTTCGAGTATTTGGGTGGTTCGTTCGCTTTGGCCATCGGTTTGAGGGTGGTAAGCAGTGCTCATGTCTAGTTGTGTTCCCATTGCCTTCTGAAGCGGCTGCCAAAATTGTGAAGTAAATCTACTATCTCGATCCGAGATAATAGAAAATGCCACCCCATGAAGTCTTACGATCTCTTTTATGTAGATCCATGTCAATCTTTCCATCTTGTAAGATTCTTTTATTGGCAGGAATTAACCTATCGACGATTACCCAGATAACATCCAATCCATCTTCCGTCCTAGATAATTTGGTCACGAAGTCCATTAAGTAATCATTTCCCATTTCCACTCGGGTATTATTGGTTGTTGTAATAGTCCCGGGGACGTTTGGTATTCCACTTTTACCTTAGCACAAGTAAGACACTTGCCTACGTAAGTGGCGATCTCCGCCTTCATATTTGGCCACCAAAAATGTTGCTTAATGTCCAGATACATCTTGTCCGAGCCTGGATGTACGAAATACCACATTTTGTGGGCTTCGTTCATAATCTTTTCTATGAATCCCCGAAATTTAGGGACCCACAACATGTTCATGAAATAATAAGCTCCGTCCTCTTTGGCTTCAAAAATTTTATCCATCCCACATAGTGTTTCATTCGCGAAATTCTCTGGTTTCAATGCATCTGTTTGGGCTTCCTTGATTTGCAAGGTTAGGTGGGATTGGATGGTTATTGATAAGGTTTTCACCCGATGACCTGAGTATTCTTTTCGGCTCAGGGCATCGGCTACCACGTTAGCCTTGCCTAGGTGGTATTTGATCTCGCACTTGTAATCATTTAGCAGCTCAACCCATCTTTGCTGCCTCATTTTAAACTCCTTTTGTTTTAGAATGTGCTGGAGGCTTTTGTTATCAGTGAAGATGGTGCAATTTTTACCGTAGAGGTAGTTCCTTCAAATCTTTAGGGCGAAGACCACATCTCCTAGTTCGAGATCATGAGTGGTGTGATTTACTTCATGCGTCTTTAATTGCCTGGATGCGTAAGCTATCACCTTTCCATGCTGCATAATGACACAACCTAACCCTTGATTCGAAGCATCACAGTAGACTATGAAGTCTTTAGTTCCCTCCGGTAAGGATAGCACTGGTGCACTACAGAGGGCTTGCTTCAAGGTTTGGAAGGTAGCTTCTTGCTTTCTGTACAGCTGAAAGACACACCTTTTTGTGTCAATGTGGTAAGGGGTTAGGCTATCTTGGAAAAATTCTGGATAAACCTTTGGTAGTAGCCTGCGAGACACAAGAATTGATAGATTTTTGTTGGTGTTTTCGAGATCGCCCAATCTTTAATTGCTTTGATCTTGGAAGGATCTACATGAATCCCTTCCTTGCTGACTACATGACCCAAAAACTTTACACTGCGGACCCAGAACTTGCATTTGGAGAGCTCCGCATATAATCTTTCATCTCTTAGGGTTTCCAAGATTTGATGGAGGTGTTGACCACGCTTTTCTTTGCTTCGAGAGTAGATAAGAATATCGTCAATGAAGGAAATCACGAATTTATCAAGGAATGGGCGGCAGACTCGATTCATGAGGTCCATAAATGCAGTGGGGACATTTGTTAAACCGAAGGGCATCACGATAAATTCATAGTGACCATATCGAGTTCGAAAGGCAGTTTTTGGAATGTCCTCTTCCCGAACTCGGAGTTGATGATAACCAAACCTTAGGTCTATTTTAGAGAAGTAACTAGCTCCTTGAAGCTGGTCAAATAGATCGTCAATCCAAGGAAGTGGGTATCGGTTTTTGACAGTGATCTTGTTTAATTCCCTATAATCGATGCACATTTTAAAGGATCCGTCCTTTTTCTTGACAAACAAGACCAGAGCTCCCCAAGGTGAGAAGCTTGGTCGGATGAATACCTTGCTCATTAGCTCGATTAGTTGGTTGGATAACTCCTGCATTTCAGCGTGAGCTAACCTGTAGGGTGATTTGGCAATTGATGTGGCTACTGGTATTAGGTCGATTCAGAATTCAACCTGTCTTTCTGGGGGTATTCATGGAAGGTCTTCTGGAAATACATATGGGAAGTCGCATGCCACTGGGATGTCTTTGACGTTCACTTCTTCTCTGGTTTTATCCACAGCATGAGCGAGGAAAGCATAGTTCTTCTTGTATAGGCACATTTGTCCCTTGACGCACGAAATGAGACGAATATTGGCTCCAGGTTTATCACCATAGATTATTAGGGTTTCGTGATTGGGGACATGAAGGCGAACGACCTTCTCGCGACACATAATATCAGCATGATGGGGGCTTAACCAATACATGTCGATTATCACATCAAAACTCCTAATATTTACCGACATCAAGTCTATTTGAAAAGTGTTAATGTACACCTTACATAGACATCTTTCGTTGTTTCAGTTTTCCCATTATCCATTTCCACCGTGAAGGCTTCGTTGAGCATTTGAGGTTGTTGATTTAGTAAGTGTTTGAACTTCTTAATAATGATACGTCGTTGTGCCGCACTATCGAATAAGATGCATGTGTATGTGTCGTTAAATAGGAACATACCAGTAACAACTGTTGGGTCATGAACTACTTCACCTTGACCCAATGTCAATACTGTTGGATTAATGTCTAAGTCCATAACTATAATTGTTAAGACTTGACCCGACCCGGCATGGTCCATTTGGGTTGCATACCATCATGCACTTGGATAGACTAAATGAGAGAAATAAGACACTTACGGTTATTAATATATTATAAGTTCTAGTATATTAATAATAAGAATAATGAGATTATTTAATTAGTATTGATCAAGAATTAATCTAGGATTAATTAACTGATCAAAAGAAGACTAATTAAATATATGGGTTGATTGTGTAAATCATCCATACTTGTATAGTGGGCTAATGCTCCATGGATTATCTAGTTGGGCCAAAACCCATATGATGCTCCATGGATGCTCCATGGTGTATTTGAACCCATGGATCCAAGGAAATGGAAAGTCATGACAATTAGGGTTTACCCTAATTGTATAACTATATAAGCATCTTATTCTTGAGGAAAATCGGCCACTAGTATTATTCTAGAGAGGGCTAGCCGATTTCATGAAGTGTAGAATTCTCTCAAGTTATTCCAAGTGTATTTGGTGTTCTGTGATCCATTTGAGGTGTCACACTTGGGGCACTAGGCACTCAAGCTTCATGAAGACATTCTACATCAAAGAGGTAAGTATTCTATCTTGTTATATTGTTAGTTTTGTATGCTAGATTAGGATAATACCTTGGATGTTCATATTTGCATGTATAATAGAGAAAACATAGATCCAAGGTATTTAGGGTTGCATGTACACTTAGGAGTGTTAGAATGCTCATAACCCAACAGTGGTATCAGAGCCTAGGCTTGTTTTCTTGTTATACTTGCAAATGGAGCTGAAAAATCGAGTTTTGATGCTGTCAGCCCAGTAGACTCGCCGAGTCCATGAAGGGACTCGACGAGTCCAAGGCAAAATGCATCCAACTCGCCGAGTTGTGTTCGTGCACTCGACGAGTTGGACCCCAGACAACATACTTTCAAGGTTTTTGGCTAGAAATGGACTAGGAACATTACCCTAAGTTGTTTTTGAACTTATAAACTTGTTTTTTGATGTGGTAATGTTCATGCTAATCTATTTTCAAAGATAGTTGTCAATAGATTCATTTTTTGTATTAGTTTAAAGGTTAGACTAATTACATGAAAAAGTTTGATTTGAATTATCTTGTTCTTATGAGTTGCTTAGATTAATAGAAAAGTTGAATGAAATAGTTGTTTTCAATCCAAATTAATCTAAGAGTTGATTCTAAAATGTGTTTTTGTAACTTGTCCTCAAGTTATATGAAAAGTCACATTTAAGTTTCATAAAACTCATAAAAGTTGGCAAAGGTTACAAAAAAAATGAAGAGTCTAGTTCTAATTAATTGGAGTTATGACTCCATAATTTGTCCTCAAGTTATGGAGGACCAAGAGTCTCTTCATTAAATAAATATAAAAAAAATAATGTAACCTTAATTAATTCCATAAGTTATAAAATAAAGAAAAAGTTAATTCTTTATTAGTTTAAAGTCTTCCATAATTTGTCCTCAAGTTATGGAACTTGAAGAGTTTTTGGATTAAAACTACTTTAAATACATAAGTTATGGAATTAATTAGTTTTGAATAGTTTCAAAAACTTGCCCTCAAGTTTTGGAATTTGAAAGTTTTCACTTATGAATACTTTAATTCCAAGTTAGCCCTTAGAATTTTAAGAGTTAAAATTCAACCCTTATACTTTATAATATTATAAGTTAATAATAATATATATATATGTGTAAGAGTAAAGTCAGTCTTACCGCTAGTACGCCTCATTCACGATGCCGGTCTATAAGGTGGGTATAAGGTTGTTGCCTATAAAATGGAAACTTAATGGGTGTCCACTCTCACCCACCGCTTGCTTGACTGGTGGAGGGTCGTTAGCCGAACGGGTTTGACAGGACTATAATTCTCCCGTCATTAAAAGTATTAATGATAAATACTAAGTAACTAAACTCTTAATAATTTCTAATCTTAGTTACTTAGGAAAATGTGAATAAGGTGCTAATCCATGAAATTACACTTTACACTTTGTCTAAGTCGTTAGTGGAGCGTGTGTGGTTAACAGGCACACTAACTTGGACTTAACAAGGTAGGTAAAGGGTGACTTAATATTTATCATAGTATCGATGGAGCGTGTGTGGTTAACCGGCACATCGATTAAGGGGTAAACACTTAAGGGTACCAAGTAATTTGCATGGTTACTTCACACCTTGTTTTGTGATCCTCGGCATCCCACTCATAAAACCTGAAGGGCACACTCGAGATTGAAACATGCCATTGAACAGTTCAATGAATCTCAAAAGATCTAGGAATTTCAAATCCAATTAAAACCTAATAATACATTTCATTTATCTTGGTGGAAATTGGTGAATCGTCATTCACCTACCTTCAAATTGTTTTATAGCTTGGATTACGGCATACCTCTTCTAAGTTATAAAATAGTTTGTTGGGTCCTAGCCTTAATATTTCATATTGGGTGTCATATTAAGGACTTTAAGATCAACTATCTTGAATATCTCCCAAAACATGTATGTTTTAGACATTTATGATCTTCCCAAATCTCTTGAAACAAGCATTCCTAATGAAGATGATGTCCCATGGATATCATACTTCTTTCTCGTCCTCCAATTATTCTCCCTAACCCACAAGTTCTTGAAAAGTTTAAGATCACTCAAGCCCCATTGGCAAGGTAAGGTCTAGGTGTGATCACATCTTGGAGATGTAGTCACATATTGACAAGCCGTGAGAGAAGGGTGTCAAAGTCTTGAGAAAGTTGTAGGTTTAACTACTTTCTAAGTCACATAGTGAGTTCTTTTGGAACACCTATGAAACAGACTATGACAAGACCCTTAATGATCTTATCTATTTGCTAAGATCAACTTCCTGAAACTTGATGAACATTGATAATAGTGACACAGGAAATACAGAAAAAACATTCTCTTCCCAAGGAAAGGGGTTGACCAAATGGTAAAGAGAAATGCTAAGTCTGTGATAGTCCCGTGTACCATTATCAAAGGGTCCATATGTTTATATTGCCAAAGAAAGGGTCATTAGTTGTGAAGCTACAAAACTTACGTAAGGATGTTAAAGTCAATAAGTTTGACTCTACTTCAGGTAAAGTCGACTATCTAACTCTGCTAAGTTTCTATTCTGAAATTCTTATTACATGATGTGACTAGGTCACATGTTAATGTTTTAAGAATCAAAGAAAAGTGAAGGAACTTAAATAAAGAATATGCTGAATCTGATCGCATAGATGGATTTCTATTGCGCAGTTTGAAAATTGGATTCTTGAGCTAATTCTTAGGAGTTATGAGATGTTGCTTAGGAATAGATAACAACAAGGTTTTCATGTGGATTGTAAGGATAAGTTTTTCCGCATAGTTTTAAAATAAAAGAAAATTTTTGATTTTAGTTATTTTAAAATATCCTTACAATGGCATTTGAGGAAAAATTATTGATTATATAATTCCATTAATAACAAGAGTGGAAATATGAAATTGATTCTTTCATTTGTGGTAATGTCTAAATTTACCAAATAAGGAAAGATTCTCGTCACCCAAGTCTCAAGTGGACCGGGACTTGGAATCATGCAAGTTCTATAGCATGATGAATGAGAACTTTCAAGTATTGGAAAATTAAGACTAATTACTTATTCACATGGATGTGTGAGTCAAGTAATGGACTAACGGATCGAGTACATAGTCATGTGCACTGATTACGTCCACCACAAAAGATTGATAAGACTATTCGTCATAGTTTACTAAAGCTCAATAAATATGATTATACTTACAAGCTTAAGTGTAACTCTGAGACATTGGAAAAGGTTCCAATGTAAGGCAGAGCGAATAAGAAGAATCAAATTAGGCAGAAGGATAAAAGTTTCTCAAATCTGAAAAGATGGGAGAGTACTTTAGTATCAGTTTTGTGATCATCTTAATGATTAAGAAACCATATCAAAATTAGTTCTCTAAGGAAGTCTTAGTTCATTCTTATGACTAAGAAGAAGGGATCTTGAATTGTTGAAATGGTTAAATCAAGAAGATGAGTCATACTTTGTTCCAATACAAGTCTTAGCGTCATACTCCAAGATTGTAATTTGAGTGATGTCTTAAAGAAGGTTTAAAACACTTGTCAAATGTATGAGTAAAAGTTTCCTACTCTTGTACATTTGAAATTGGTAAGTTGTGATGTTTTTGATAAAACAAAGACCAACTTAGGCCAATTGTGTGAAGTGTTTGTCTTGATTAGAATCCACACTATCTCTTGGATATTTGACAAGGTAGTCTTATAGGTCAAGAGGACAGTGGGAGTCTTAAAGGTCTTGAAAGTCTCAAGAACTAATCAAGAATGAAACCTGAAGTTCCTCACTAGCACACAACTTGAGGTTTATAACCTATCGTGTGGACATATTCTGTGCCCATTCCGATCAAAGTTGGCTTCGCATATGAGTTCTTAGAGTTCTTAATTGGTTGCACAACAACGTGGAAGCAATGGTAGGCCCTTGAGCTGCCAGGCGGCAAGAAGTTAAGATTGAGTTCAATCCATATGAGTTTGGATTTGTCATAATTCTTGTCTTGTGACTATGGTTATGACAATTCACATGGATAAGAACTCATACACCATTAACTCTAAGTGTCATAAGGTTTCTCTCCGATTCATGAAAATGATGGTGAGGAAACACTTCCACTAAGTAGATTTTAGCTAGATAGCAATTTTGATATTTGCATTCTCAAAGTTGTTAGTGGAGCGTGTGTGGTTTACCGGCACACTAACCTGGACTTGTGAGAAGTGGCAAAAAGGTCTAACCATTATGACTACGGCATCCCTCTTCATAATTGTTTAGACACACAAGTGTGCTATCTAAGGGAAGGTGTATGATTTTGATAAAGTTCTATCAAAACAATCTAGTATCAGAAATCTAAACTTTGGTAAGAAAGTCAATAAAGTATTGATTTCTAGAAGTCCAACTGATTTCTGAGTACATGTCAAAGCTAGTAGGAGCATAAGTGTTATGCTAATAATCATCATGTTAGTGGGAGCATGATAATTATGATAAGTATTGCAAGTTAGCAATGTTAATTATAGAAAAACAAAAGGTTTCAATTGGGAAAAAGGTTGTTTTGCTATAATTAAGGGAGAGAAAATTATACTTCATCTCAAATCTATAAGCTTAGATCGTGAGGTTTTAATCATTTAGTCAAGGATATATATGAATTTCATGTTGGAATGGCTCAACATAAGGAAATTCTGTATATGGGTCCATTATTTGCGTTCTTAAATTCGATTATGATTACGGCATCCCTTTTTATAATCTGAATTATGAGAACTTGGCAAACAGAAATGGAAATGTTATAGCAAAACACTGGTTTAGTCTTTATGTGAGACATCATGAATCGTGTCCCATATGCTTCGAATATAGGATCGATTACATGTGCTATATTCATCCTTTCTAAAATTTTCCAAATGCCTGGGGCATTAAGAAGGGAAAATGTTTAGAACTGGATATGACTAAAAGGATTAAACAATTATCGAGGACAATCTAAGGGTTACCAAAGATTGGTTTCTCAAGGTCAATTGGAAGTATAGTGATAATTTTGGAAGGACCATATTGACATAATCTGTAAGGAGGCAACTCTTGTACAGAAGTGATAGTCGAAATGGAATCTGGAAATGTTTCAAAGTTAGAATTTTCAATCTGTGTAAGATTAAGGAAACTTAATGCAAGAAGGATGGTTCCAAGGAGTTGATCTCCTTTGGAATGCTCTGTAATGAATGTTGTCAAGTCTTTCTGACTTTGTACATAACCGTTACAAGAGGATCAATGCATATAAGTTTAGAATCTAACAGATTTTAGTAAATGGCATGAATTTGGAATTCTTGCATTTGCAGTAAGGATTTGGGAGTGTGAAAAGAGAATCATTGAAGTTACGTTCAATTGATCTAGTTCACAAAGTAAAGATCATAGACAAACATAGTATGCATACTTGGTGTGTGGCATGACTAGTGTTTAGAAAACATAGTGTACATGCTTGGAGCATGGGACAACTATTGTTTTAAATTCAAGAATAAAGTTGATAGCTGAAATAGTATACAATAAATAATGTGTAATCATATGGTGATAAATAAAAGGTGTTTTATTTATGTTCATAGGTTTTGATACCATATTGGATTCAATTATTATTGTGTTTCACTTTGCATGTTTTGACTTCCCGAATAAGCTAGGTCATTTTTCTAGAATGACGAATTTATTCAAACCATCCACAGTCGGTCATATGTTGGAAGTATATATGAATTAAGACTGTCATGGGTTGGCTCGTAGAGGTCTAAGGTATTGGACAAATGGCTACAACACTCATGAGTGCTCATAAGTTCTGAGTATTGGATTCAACCCGCGCTCATTGGAATCACTTCATGGATTTTATCACGAGTGATCATGAGACGATAATATCTTATATTCTTCAAACCTAGAGATATGAGTTGTTACTATGAGTTGGTTGTACATTGATTGCACGAAACCGCATTTGGTAACTCGGTGCTATAAAACGAGTCTTTGTGTATGATTCAACAAGTAGTAGAACAAGCCATATGAGTCGAAGTTTATCCATTCCTTTTACCTTCGGGATAAAAGCGATATCTGTGGGCCCCTCGATGATTTGATGATGACAAATGGAAGTGCTCGGTCGGGCCAGGACTGATTTGATTTGTTCAATTAGTCAGTCGTCATAAATCGGAAATCGGGAAACAACAAATGGACAGAGAGAATGATTATAATCCATGTCTCAGTCCATATGATATCTAGAATGGAGGAATATATGATCCCTTGTCTAATGGACAAGTCATTGATAAGATCAGAGTTCATCCACAAGGTCAGAGTTCGATAGAAGCTTTTGAGAGCTACGATTGCCAGTTGGTTCCTGAAGTCATACGTAATAATAGTTTTAGACTTATCCAAGTGGGAGACTGTTGGATTAATGTCTAAGTCCATAACTATAATTGGTAAGATTTGACCTGACCCGGCATGGTCCATTTGGGTTGCATACCATCATGCACTTGGATAGACTAAATGAGAGAAATAAGACACTTACGGTTATTAATATATTATAAGTTCTAGTATATTAATAATAAGAATAATGAGATTATTTAATTAGTATTGATCAAGAATTAATCTAGGATTAATTAACTGATCAAAAGAAGACTAATTAAATATATGGGTTGATTGTGTAAATCATCCATACTTGTATAGTGGGCTAATGCTCCATGGATTATCTAGTTGGGCCAAAACCCATATGATGCTCCATGGTGTATTTGAACCCATAGATCCAAGGAAATGGAAAGTCATGACAATTAGGGTTTACCCTAATTGTATAACTATATAAGCATCTTATTCTTGAGGAAAATCGGCCACTAGTATTATTCTAGAGAGGGCTAGCCGATTTCATGAAGTGTAGAATTCTCTCAAGTTATTCCAAGTGTATTTGGTGTTGTGTGAACCATTTGAGGTGTCACACTTGGGGCACTAGGCACTCAAGCTTCATGAAGACATTCTACATCAAAGAGGTAAGTATTCTATCTTGTTATATTGTTAGTTTTGTATGCTAGATTAGGATAATACCTTGGATGTTCATATTTGCATGTATAATAGAGAAAACATAGATCCAAGGTATTTAGGGTTGCATGTACACTTAGGAGTGTTAGAATGCTCATAACCCAACAAATACCCTCCCTGATGTTCCTGCCCCTTGGTTGTTGGCTTTGGGGTAGTCACACCTGAAATGACTGGTTCATCCACACCGATAGCAGGTGTGACTGGCCCCAACATTATTGTTGTTGTTATTGTTGTTGCAGTTGTTGCAGTAGTAGTATTAGTTGTTGTTGTCGTTTTTGTTTGGCTACTGATTTTGTTGAGGTTGAGTTCTACAGTACCTTACGGTATGACCCCTTTGATTGTAATTTGTGCAATACATCTCCCCGCATTCTCCATGATGGTGGAAATTGCATTTGTTGCACTTGGGTAAGGTCCCTGAGTACTATTTAGGAGCATTTGGTGTGGATGAGGCTAGAGCATGTGGTGTTGAGGGGACCTGAGCAGTAGCGGCGTGGACTGCTACTATTTGTTGCTTCTTTGATGACTCTTGGGTTTGTCGCCCCTTTTGTTGTTGTTCTTGCCTCTCTTGTTAACACCATCCTTTTTTACTTCAGTTTCCCATGCTTTGGCACCCTTTTTGTTGCCATGGTCGTATAGTTTCTTGGCTAGTCTTTTTGCACTGTCATACGTTGTCGGGTTTGCTGCTATCACATTCCCTTGGATTGGCGTGGTCAATCCCCAAATAAATCTTTCAATATTCTTCCCTTCAGATGTGATCATTCTTGGACACAAGAGAGACAGATCACTAAACATTGCTATGTAAGCATCAACGTCAGAATTTTGGACTGTGAGGTTCCACAGTTATTGCTCCATTTTCTAGATTTCTCTGATTGGATAGTACTCGGCCATTAGCATTTCCTTAAGCTCCTCCCATGGCATAGCGTTCACATTGGGGATGTCATGGCCTCTACATGACCATTCCACCAAGAGAGAGCTTGATCGACGAATGTGTAGGCTGCAAACTTCACCTTGCACTCCTCAGGACATCCGCAGATCTCGAACATTGATTCCACATTTTCTATCCATTTTTTCAGGGTTATTCGCCTCCTGTCTCGTTGAAGGTTCGAGGCTTGGCGTTTGTGAAGTCTTTGTAGGTACAGGTTTTTATGGGTCCTTGATATGTTCCATGATTTCTGCTTCCGGCTCCTTGCCCATTACCTCCACCATTGTTTCTATTGGGAATTTGTGCATGTGTTGCAGTGACCGCAGCTGACAATGCCACTTGGAATGCGGTTGAGTTTATCTCTGGTGGCGTCGGTGTCGTGTTGTTTCCATGGTTTGGTCTTTGATGCATCTTTCTGTCATGGAACGAAAAGATTTTGAGTATCCAATGTATTTTGTTTCACGATTTCTTGGTTATAGCACAGTGTCAATGATTCGGTTGTGTATAAGTGAGTGAATGTATACAATAAACATGTAGTAAAAGTAATAGAACACATAGAAGATAACAACATCATGATAGAATATATAATCGTTTTCATTAATGATAATCTTTTGAGTACATGAAAATTTGCCTACATAAGGCATACAATACATGTAGTGAAATAAAATTCAAAAGAGTAATGACTCCATGAGTAATGTAATTACTTAATCATGTAGCCGATAGTACATAAGGTAGTTCATAAACGAAGTCATAACGATAATAAGTGAACGGGTCCTAGTTGCGACGGGATGGGTCTGGTGGTGATGCTGACGAGGTAGATGTGCCCTGAAGTCTAGCCAGGTGTTGCTTGGCCGCCCGAAGTCGGGCTTCCAATGATGTATGGCACGCCTGGTAGTCCTAGACTATCTCATGTGTCATCCTCTCCACGCGATCAACTGCGGGTCTCATGGCAACCATCTGTCCAGTGGTTGCGTGCGCCTGCTCATCGATATGGCGTATCGTCCTTACTATCACAGGCAAGGCTCGGTTGGCAGGTCCACTGTGACTCAAGTCTTAGTAGTTCCGGTTCATACGAAATGGGGGTCACACCACTTACTAGCAGCTCCATCTCCAAGTGTTGTGTGCCCATGGGGGCGTAGGACCATTGAGGCCCATCCTGTATGGGGGCACCCTGGCCATGTACAGCGGATTGATGACTTTGGACCCCGTGTCTGTGTCATTTGCATCGCTGCTATTAGCCTCCTCCTCGTCTGAGTCAGCTACCCGTTCTACTGGGCCTCCTATAGGCTCTTCCTCGGGCTGTTACTCTGGTTCTTCCTCTGGCACTTTCTTTGGTTCTTCCTCTGGCTCCAACCATCCACCATTCCTCTGGTTGGGGAAATAAGGATCTCCAGGATGGTGAAATCTAGCCATAGTGTCTGCACAAGGGGTGGGAGACGTGTAAGAAGAGTATGTATATAGCATTTTAAAATACTCCTATAGTATTTTAATTATTTAAGTTTGAGTTCCTTAGAGTTCTTGGATACGAGGTTAGCTTCTAGATCCATTTCCCGCCATGATTACTCCCAAACGCATGTTGGTCATACTTTGAATAAATATAGTTGATCAGGCTATATTTATCCCCAATATGATTACATAGTTTTCCGGGTTTAACCACAATGTTCAATTTCCTACAGAGACTTTTAGTGTTTATAGTTTCATTGTACACTTAGGTATCATTTTATTCAGAGTGTTTTAGTCCCATTGTATTTATAGTTGCATATCCATTATGATTAGATATGCGAGTTCAATATAAATAATGCTCTGTACCAATCTGTCACACCCTCGAACTAGAAGGTGGAAACGTCCGGGGGCTTGGGTGACTTCATCTTGTAATATAATCACAATGTATATATCTGAAACAAGAAAACACCATCGTCATACATATCAAAATACAACCATTATTGTTTACATCAAGTATAGTATCATAAATTACATGCCAAAATATTCAATATATGATGGTAACAAAATACGAAAAATTCCCCATGTTCTTGTTAACCTTTCCACTTAACGATTCCCTGAGAATACAAGTTATTTTGAAGATGTCAACATATATAATGTTGGTAAGTTCATAAGCATGTTTGAATGAAAAGTTTTGTATTGTAAAACACCAAAAAATACGATATTTTATGTAAAATGGTTTGAAAGTGATGTATCAAAATCAAGTATTAATGCATGTGCGTTTTCTGTTGTTGGAATGTATATAAAAATGTAATCCGGAAAAATCCTGTATTCGCTGTTGTAAGTACAAGGTATTGTTTAACTTTATGTTTCCCCAGAAAATCCGATATTTTCTGTTTATAAAAATGTCGTGGTCTCTAAACCCTAAGACCGAATATCAATGTATGTATGTTTTCGTATCGACAAGATTTCATATGTATTCTGTAAATTTACGATGGATTTAATCTCTATGTGAGTCGTTATAACCATACTTGATAATGACAAATTCGCCTCTCATGGCGTTTTCAGGCGTCAGCTTGTTTAAGGTAAGGTTTGTCACCCTAGACTCGTCTACTATAACTGTAGCGAACAGCTCAGATGTGGGGTATCATCCCGTATAGATCTATACACAAACTCTCGCTCTCCCTCCAAGAGACTCTGGTTATAACTACGTGCTATAATTGTACACTCGAGAGGTGTCAACCGACATGTCTCACTAGATTCTTAACTGAGTTTACGCAAATATTGTATTATGTTGTGTATAATGTTTCCGTGTACGTTCTATGTTTGCAAAGCCCAACGAGTATGTATGTGAATATACAGGGCCCAACATACATGTAGAAGGACAACAAAGGCCCACTAAACATGTAAGTTATTTCCAGGCCCAATAAGAATGTAAATGGACAACTAAGGTCCAATAATAATGTAATGTATAATCCAGGCCCAGTAAGCATGTAAATGGACCACTAAGGCCCAATAAACATTTAATGTATAATCCAGACCTAATAAGCATGTAAATGAAGTAACGGACCACTATGGCCCAATAAACATGTAATGTATGTATTAGGCCCGATAAACATGTAATCGATGTATTTAGTTCGTTTGTTATTACACTTTTTGTAAGATTGACACTTTAGGTCCCTTAAGACCAAAAGTTTGCATTTATGGGCTTATTTCAAATGAAATGACATTTTTAGCCCACTTTCGTTAAAAATAACATTGTCGGCCCAATATCATGAAATTGACATCTTCGGCCCAATTATATAAAGATTTACATTTTCGGCTAATTTAATAAAATTGGCATTTTCGGCCCAATTATATAAAAATTTACATTTCCGGTCAAATTTAATAAAATTGGCATTTTCAGCCCTTGTTAACCGAAAAACAACATCTTTGGCTCAAATTTGTTTAAAATGACAATTTAATCCACAAAAGTCATAATTTTACAAATTTGGCCCATAAAACCGTGAAGGTCCAATTTAAGCCTATTTTGTGAAACTTTACTCTTTTGGCCCTTTTAAAACCATGAATAACATAAAGACCCATTTTTTTATATAAAAATGACCCTTTGGTCCTTGAAAAACTGTAAGTATCATAAAAGCCACATATTTTTGTTTATTTGTCAAAAATGGTCCCTTTACAAGATTTTGTTTAGTTTTTCAACATTCTTAACATGTTTAACACTTTCATCTTTATGGTAAGTTGCATAAATTGTTTTACTTTACAAACATTGTCAATTTTTGATTGAGGTTTAGAGATTTATGAGGTTTCATCACATAATCACAACATATAACCTAGAAAACACACTTAACCATTCACAAATACATATATCTATCACATAAGCAACTTGCATTATCCCCCAAAACATAGTGATAACAAAAAACAAGGGGGTATGAACTCACAATGAGGTTTTGATCGGTTTTTGGAAGGAGATTGGAGATGATTTCGGCCTAAAGTGTTTCCTTGGAAGAAGTTTTCGAACCAAGATGATTCTAGGAAGTTAGAACATGAAATGAAGCTATTGTAAGAAAGAGTTCTTAGCATTAAAATGGAAGTTAACAACTTCTATAAGATGATAACTTAGCAAGTGGTTGAAACCTTGATGAAAACTCCTGACACACACACACACACAAACCACGATTTTTGATGAGGAAGAAGGAAATTATTGGGGGTTTCTAGAGAGACATGAAATGATAGTCTTTGAAGTGAAAATAAATGTGGTTGTGGGTGCTCTTGGCCGAGAGTAATAAGAGAAGAGAGACAGAGGAAGATTGGTTGATGCATGGAAGATTAAGGTGTAGAGGTTTAGATACATGTGATGCAATTTGATTGGAAGTCCATTAGTTAAAGGTGAGGTGTCACTTAATTAGATCATTTACAATTTTTTTTTTACTTAAAAACTGAGAATGAGAGGGGGGGGGGGGGTAGGATAAAAAGATTAAACATTGGGCTTGAACTTGATAGCCATTAAAAACATGTAGCCCAATAAAATGTTCAGCCCATTGGGCCCACATATGCGTTTATGTCCCAATAAGATAAAAAGGAATGGAGTTTATGGCCCATTAGGGCTAATGAAATAATTTATGGCCCATCATGGCCCATTAGGGATAAAATGAATCATTATCGGCCCACATACCCAAAATACTTTGGTTTCATGAATGTTGGTCTAATTAGGGCCCAAATAGAGTTCCTTGGCCCAAAATGGTCAAATTGAGAGTTCACTAGCCCATTAGGCCCAGAGAAACGATTCTGGTCCAATCTGTGTTTGAACCAGAACATTAGGGTTACAACCCACAGTTGAGTGTATGAAATGCTTTAAATTAGGTTTTTGCAACGGATATCATGCATTATCAGATTGAAATTGCAGAACACATCAAAAGTTGATTACATATTGACAGAATTTCCTAGCAGAGAGTGCTAGGTGTGACTGATAAGGCGTCTACTTCAATAGAATATAAATGAACCTATTGTGCATGTTGTGTGGCCCAAACTAAATAAAGAACTATCGGAGGAGGGAAATTACGCCAGTACTGTGAGTCAAGTAGAGCCCCGAGTGGTAAGGAGGAACGACCCAGACAGAGGGATTAAAATGGATGGGCGTATTTGTAAGAACTTCTTGGGTGCCAAGCAAGCATGTATTTCTGGAAGCCCGAATCTTGTAGACAATATAGGTTAGATCCCCAAGATGGAGATGGTATTTGAAAGCTGCAACTACAACAACAAGCAGAAAATCGTCTTTGTAATCAAACAACTAAAGACCAGAGGTTTAAGTTGCTGGACGTTTTTGGCAGATATAATGCTACGGGAATAAGCCCTGAGGATGTCTTGGGAAGAATTCATGGACCAGTTAATAATGCAATACTGCTTGGAGGTAGATCTGATAGACCTAAGCAATGAGTTTCAAAACCTGAAGAAAGGGAAGATAAGAGTTGATGAGTATGCTACCACATTCATCGAGAGGATGAAGTTATTCCCCTACTTGGTGCCTACTGAACTCTCCAATATAGAGAAGTTTGCTAATGGATTGCCAACGGACATTGGTGCAACGGTTAAATGGTAACTACTTTGAAGACAACCATTAGAGCAGCCAAGAATGTGGAGACCCAACTTTGGGAAAAGGAAACTTGAGAAATCTTCAAGTTCCAACAAGAAAAAGTAGGTTCTCAAAGTCTAGTTCCATGAAGTTTGGAGGAGGAGGAGGTGAAGCAAAATGGTGTGAGAAGTGTAAAAAGAAGCACTCTAGAAAATGTGGCGAGGTAGTGACTTGTTTCAAGTGCGGAAAAACTAGGCATTATGCTAATGAATGTACATCCAACAAGAGGGTGTGTTACAGATATAATGAAGAAGGGCATATTGCTAGGGAATGCCCAAAGAAGAAAGAGATGGCAAGGCCTGATGTGTCACCAAGGCCAAAGGCAAGAGCAATCCATATGACCCTGGAAGCAACAAGGGATGAAGTAGATGTTGCTTTAAGTACCTTTCTTGTAAACGGATTGTCTACCAGTATATTATTTGATTTGGGAGCTAATTACTCCTTTATATCAGATAAACTTGGAGGAAGACTTGCACTCCCTGTAAATAAACTTGATAATGCTCTAGTTTTAGAAGTTGTTATTGGCAAATTCATACCTGTTAGTGATTGAATTGAAAACATCATCATTGAATTGAATGTCAATAAATTCCATGAGGAATTGTTACCCATTGAGTTGAATGCTTTCGACATAGTACTAGGAATGGATTGGCTTATTGCGAACAAATCTCGAGGTACTATGTAGGAAGAAGATGGTAAGAGTAAACCCACCTTGAAAAGAGTCGTTTATGGTGTACTGGGACAAATGTAGAGTACATTCTGGAATCATTTCCCTGATGAAAGCCATAAAGTGTTTATCCAAAGGATGTACATCATACTAGGAATTTGTGATCGATGCAAAGAAGGATAATAAATATATGAAAAGAATACTAGTGGTGTGTGACTATCTGGATGTCTTTCCCGAAGAACTTCCTAGATTTCCCCCTGATAGACAAGTAGAGTTTCAAATTGACTTTTTGTAAGGATCGATGCCAATAGCAAAAGCACCATACCGATTAGCAACGAAAAAGATGAAAGAGATTATGATGTAATTTTAGGAGTTGTTGGACAACGGTTTCATTAGACCTAGTTCTTCACCCTGTAGAGCTCTGATACTATTCATGAAGAAGTAGGGGAGCATGAGGATGTGCATAGACTATAGAGAACTGAACAATGAAACGGTAAAAAACAATATCCATAGCCAAGGATTGACGACCTGTTCGATCAGCTACAAGGTTCGAGCTATATCTCAAAGATCAATCTTAGGTCAGTATATCATCAGTTGAAGGTGAGAAAGCAATATATCGACAAGACTGAATTCAGAATGAGATATGGTTTGTAGATCAATGCTCCAACAACATTTATGGATTTCATGAATATGGTTTGTATATCATTCCTCAATAAATTTGTATTCATAGATGATATTCTGATTTACTCAAAGAGCCAATAGGAGCATGGTAAGCACTTGCGAGAAGTATTAGAACTTTTGAAGAAGGAGAAGTTGTAAACAAAGTTATCCAAATGTGATTTTTTGATTCAAGATGTCCAATTCTTGGGTCATGTGGTTAACCAGGAAGGAATAATGGTTAATCCAGCAAAGATTGAAGCGGTGATGAAATGGGAACGACCAAAAAGTCCCACTGAGATTCGAAGCTTTCAGGGATTAGCTAGATATTACTGAAGGTTTATCCAAGGCTTTTCTTTAATATCTACTCCATTAACATCTTTGACCCATAAAGGAACTACATATACATGGACCGAGAAACATGAACAAGCATATGAGAAATTAAAGAAGAAGTTGTGTGAAGCACCGATTCTTTCTTTACCTGATGGAGTTGAAGACTTTGTTGTCTATAGCCATGTATCTGGTGTTCAGTTAGGTTGTGTTCTGACCCAGAGAGATAAAGTGATAGCATATGCATCTTGACAACTAAAAGATCATGAAAATAACTACTCCATTCATGATCTGGAGTTGGCAGTGGTAGTATTCACATTAAAGATATGGATGCATTATCTGTATGGCACAAGGTGAAAACTCTTCACTAATCATAAAAGTCTCCAGTATTTATTTGATCAAATGGAATTGAATATGAGACAATGACGCATGCTATAATTACTCAAGAATTATGACTGTGAGATACTTTACCACCCTGGTAAACCAAATGTCGTAGTTGATGCTCTAAGTAGAAAACTAAACCTGTAAAGAAAAAGGCCAAGAGCGTTAAGAATAGAAGTTGTCTAAAAAATTATGGAAAGCATTAAAAAAGATCAAGAAGAAGCTTTGGAGAAAAATGACCAAAAGGAAGAAAGTTAGGAAAACATTGGTATTTGGTACAAATAGTCAAGGACTGAAAGTATTCCAAAACATGATTTGGGTGCCTAAGATGGGAGGAATAAGGGATCTTCTGATGAAAGAAGCTCATAATACCATGTACTCGATTAATCCTGATAGCACTAATATGTATAGGGATCTAAAACCTTACTAGTGGTAGCCAAAGATGAAGCTCGATGTTGCAAAGTATGCGGCGGAGTGTGTAACATGTGCAAGACTTAAATCACAACATCAAAAACAATATGGGAGTTTATAACCTTTGCTTGTACCCATGGGTAAATAGGAAGACCTCACTGTGGATTTTGTAACTGAACTACCTAGGATGAAGAACGGTCACGACATGATTTGTGTAGTCGTGAATCGGTTCACAAAGAGTACACACTTCATAGCAGCCAATGAGAGATAGGCTATAGATAAGCTTGTAAATGCCTA
Organism: Lactuca saligna; assembly: GCF_052625555.1. Classification (NCBI taxonomy): domain Eukaryota; kingdom Viridiplantae; phylum Streptophyta; class Magnoliopsida; order Asterales; family Asteraceae; genus Lactuca; species Lactuca saligna. The sequence goes on from NC_136420.1 coordinate 143,841,906, forward strand.
CATGAAGGAGATAGTAAGACTTCATGGTGTTCCCTTAACAATTGTATTGGATAGTGACAGTCATTTCACATCAAGATTTTGGAAGAGTCTACAAGAGGAAATGGGTACGAAGTTGTGTTTAAGTACAACCTACCATCCGCAGACTGCTGGTCAGAGCGAAAGGACAATTCAAACAATGGAATATTTGTTAAGAGCAGATTTCAAGGTAACTAGGATGAGCATTTACCCTTGGTAGAGTTCCACAACAATATTTACCATTCGATCATTAATATTGCACCTTATAAAGCCTTATACGGACAGAAGTGTCGTAGGCCGTCTTGTTGGCTTGAGAACGAAGGGAAACAGTTTATGGGTCCCGAAATAGTTAATCAGATTGCTGAAAAGCTAAAAGCAATTGGAGAAAGGATGTTAGTAACTCAAGATCGCCAAAAGCGCTATGATGACAAGAAGCAACGACTAATGACATTCGAAGTTGGAGATTTGGTGTTGGTCAAAGTCTCACCATGGAAGGGACTTATAAGATTTAGAAAGATAGGAAAGATGAGTCCAAGATTGATTGGGCCATTGAAGGTTCTTCAGAGGATTGGGAACCAAGCTTACAAGTTGGAATTACCAGAAGAGCTAGATGGTATTCATAACACCTTCCATGTGTGTTATTTAAGGAAGTTCATAGGAGAAGTCCACAACATAATTCCACCTTCAGAGTTAAGGATTGGTGAAGATAAGAGGTTAGTCGAAGAACCTGGAGCAATTGTTGAATGTAACACGAAGAAATTGTGATGCAAGATGGTTTAATTAGTGGTAGTACGATGGAAACATCCGAATGGTCTAAACCTCACCTGGGAGATAGAGAGTGACATGATGAGTCGCTATCCACATTTGTTTGTTGATGCATGATTCAGGGACAGAATCATCCTAGGGGAGATTGTAACACCTGCATTTCTGGCTAAGCATTATTATGATGATGTAATAGTTATGGTCAAAAACCATAATCTATTTGATGTAATGAAGAATAACTAATTGAGTATTATGTGATTTACGTGTAAATTATGTGCGATATATGTGCTTATAATGATATAATAAAATATGAATAAAATACGCTTCAAAAATAAAATAATAATTATAACCAATATCTTGGAATAAATTTTAAGTAGTCGTAACAAGGATTCCAGAGATATAAAGAACGCTGGAATCTGACTTATAACGAAGAAGTTATGATACGTCGAAGTTTCGCGATTAAACCGACACGGCTCCGTGTATTGTAAAAAAGTAAATTTTTGACAAAATACTTTTTAGTCATAGTGATCTAAAAAAATCATAGTAGACTTTAAATCGAGAGAGTGCGTATAGAGAACGTCCAAATCTGACTTCATTTGAGGAAGTTATGTTTTTCTAAGATTCAGTGTAGTAGTATAGAGCTCGAAAATTGAATTTTAGATCTTTCGACTTTTAGCCAAGACGATATAAACAGGAAATTAAGATCTCATGAATATGATCTCAACGATATAAAGATAGTCAAAAATAGACGTCGGATGACAAAGTTATGATTTTTTACGGACACTAACTATCTAAGCATGTTAAAATATAATTTTAAAAATAAATCAAAATTAGCCGACGGAGTCTAAATAAAAGTTGTAGATCACATCGCGATTTGGACCACACCTTCTTCCTCAAGGCTTGCGATATAGTGTTAACACATGGCCCCTAGTATGCCCTATGTAAATTGAGTACGCCCTGTGTACTGGAAAACTTCCAACCAAAAAATAGAAGTCGAAATTCACTCCATTCATCACACCATTCCATCCTACTCTCCCCCCCCCCCCCCCCCTTCTCATTTCCCTCTCCCCAAGGCCTCAATGACTTTCTCTAGCACTTCCTAGGTGTTAGTAGCAAAGATCTAGAGCATCATAAAGTCGCGAGAAGTAGAGCTTTCGGTTTAAAAGCTTTGCTCACGCAAAGTCTGGTTTTTCGCTAAACCACTGGTAAGTTAAGTTATGATTACCGTACATTAAGTATAACTTATGTTTAAGTTCATTATTGTTATTACGAACCTATAAAAAAGATTTATCAGTGATTACAAGTCGTTATACTAATTGATCTACTTATGGGGATGATGTTTACGCTGAATTTAAGGAGGTGTTTAAAGTGGGATTTCCAAACAGTATACTTTGTATACCAAACTGTAACAGCCCAAAAACTTGGGTAAAACTTTTCATTTAATAAATAGAAATGACATTCATATTTTTTATCCAAAATTCCATTACAAAAAATATTGTTCGAAAGATCAGTGTATCCAAAACAACTAGTGAGAAAATACTGGAGAGTGCACGCTATGCCATCAAGTCGGGCCCTTGCTCTTAGAGCCAGAAGTAACTGAAACACCCATAAAAAATGTAACCACACGCTTAGTGAGTTTTTCCCAAAACACATAACCACATAATAATATGCACATACATATAAGTTTGCCATGGACTCCCTCCATGGTCTTCATTTGGAATGCCATGGGCTACCCCATGATCTTATATCCAAGGGCCATGCCCCCCCCCCCCATGGTCTTCACATAAGTCAACACATATACCAATTAGCAAAACCATTTCATACTCAATTGCTAAAAACCTTATATCAATTATTGGGTCGGCATTAGTGCCTTTGACCCATGCGTGTAGTGGGAACACTCACCTCAATCTGTTGAACAGTAGTTGCTCGACTACTAGCCCAAAGTCTCACATTGAACAATTATACAAATAACCTTAATTATAATTATAAAACAGCCTAGCCAAAAAGTCCCACAATCCTAAGTCCAAATCCCTCCTTAATAGCCCAAAATTCTTACCTTCATTAATGGGCCTAGGATTAATGTCTAAATCTATAATGGGATGCATGGCCCAATAAGGCCCAAACATGACACCAATAGCCCAAAACAATTCTCAAGGCCCAACATCTCCTAACGATCCAGTCCCAAAGGTATGTGAACTCCAATTGGCCCAAGAAGTCCACCGGATCCCAAAGCCCACAACTAAGCATACGCCCGGCGTATAACAGAAGTACGCTAAGCGTATTGGGTTCCTTGGTTGTACGCGTAGCGTACAAGTTGGTACGCCCAACGTACAAACATATAAAGCACATCCTTCATTATGTGCTTAACATAGGAAGGCTTTACGTTCAAATTTCAGATCTAGGTCGATTAAAGAGTCCTAAGGCATAAAGTTGGCAACGTTATGCCTTTGCATGCCATAAATGCTCCCAACAACTTATTCTAACCCATTAAGACCTTTCCAAGGGTCTTAACTCATGCATGGAGCCATAGTAACCATCAATTTTGAATTTTTATGACATAATCAAGCTAAAGGACCTCAGATATATCCTTCCTAACCTTTGGAGTTGCCCAAACTCCCAAGATATGATTTATGAACTTAAAAGAGGACACTTAGAAAACCCTATATTAATAATTAACAAGGATTAGTAAGGAGAAAGCTTTTTACCTCCACAAGCTTCCTAAACTGCTCCAAATGCAATATCCAAAATCTTTTCCCCCATTCAAGCTTGCTACCACTTCCTTCTATTTTCTAACACACCAAAAATGAGGTATTTCAGGCACTCAAAAGCTCAAGAGGCACTTACAAAGTATTTAGGGTTTTAGGGACGTTTGAGAGTGATGGAGCCTGGTTAGGGTAAGGTCCAAATGACTTAAGGACATTTAAATAGGTCATAAGTCCAAAAACTTGGGTTTTAGTCCTAATCCACGTACGCCCCACGTACTCCTTGGTATGTCTCGTGTATGTGGTACACACCTACGAACAACTTCCCCCATTATGCTAAGCGTACACCTATGTACACCCAGCGTATGTAGGGACCCTTTTTGCAAAGAAAACTCATTCTAGGGGAAAAAGAGTAATTACCTGACCCTTGATCGTTACAAATCTCCCCCACTTGGACTAGACTTCGTCCTCGAAGTTTGTTAAAGCGAATAAGTCTGGGTAATTCTCCCTAATCTCGTCCTCCAGCTCCCAAGTCCATTCGAAGCCCCTCCAATGCTACCGTTGCACCTTAACCAGCTTCACCACTTTGTTCCGAAGAGCTTTAGTTTTTCTATCCAAGACTGTAATGGGTTGTTCCACATAGTCCAAGATCCTATCCACCTGAATATCATCAAAAAGAATAACTACAGCCTCATCTGCTACACACTTTCGAAGCTAAGACACGTTAAAGGTTTTATGGATCTGACTGAGCCCATTAGGAAGATCCAGCCGGTAAGCAACCCCGCCAACCCGGGCATAAATATTGAATGGACCTATGAACCGGGGCCCCAGTTTTCCCCTCTTCTAAAACCAGATGACACCCTTCCAAGGTGACACCTTCAGTAGAACAAAGTCTCCCATCTGAAACTCGAGATCCGAACGACGTTGGTTAACATAACTTTTCTGGCGGGTCTGCGTGACTCACAACTTTTTGCGCACCAACTGAATCAACTTGGTTGTCTTAAGCACCACTTCGGTGCTTCCCATGACTCGATGCCCAGCCTCCCCTAACAAACTGGAGTCCTACACCTCCTACCTTACAGCATCTCAAATGGGGGTTAGTCAATATTAGCATGATAATTATTGTTGTATGAGAACGCTGCTAGTGGAAAGTAAGTATCCCAACTCCCTCTGAAGTCCAAAACACATGCCCGAAGCATATCCTCAAGCTTATGGATCGTCCGCTCGCTCTACCCATTAGTTTAGGGGTGAGAAGTTGTGTTGAAAAGCAGCTGAGTACCCAACTCCTCATGAAACTTCCTCCAGAACCTGAAGGTGAATCGAACATTACAATCTGAGACCACATATATTGGCCCTCCATGCATAACCACCACCTCCCTCACATAAATATATGTTAATTTCTTGGTGGAGGTACTCTAGGAAATCAGAATAAAATGAGCACTCTTGGTCAACCTGTCCATAATAACCTAAATGGAATCAACACCCCGTGCTGTCTTGTGCAATTTCTTGAGAACTCTGATAGTGGAAGGTAAGTATCCCAAATCCATCTGAAGTCTAAAACACATACCCGGAGCATATCCTCAAGTGTTTAGATCGTGCGCTCGCTCTGCCCATCAGTTTGGGGTGGTAAGTTGTGTTGAAAAGCAACTAAGTACCCAACTCCTCATGAAACTTCTCCAGAATCTGGAGGTGAATCGAATATCACGTTCTGAGACCATAAATACTTGCACTCCGTGCCTGACCACCACCTCCCTCACATAAATATCTGCTAATTTCTCGATGGAGATAATCTCGGAAATCAGAATAAAATGAGCACTCTTAGTCAACTTTTCCATAATGACCCAAATGGAATAACCACCCCGTGCCGTACTGGACAATTTCGTGATAAAGTCCATGGTGATCTCCTCCCATTTTCACATGGGGATGGTAGCGGATGAACCTTCACGTGAGGTCTCTAATGCTCGACTTTAACCTTCCTGTAGGTCAAACACCGCGCAACAAACTACATAACTTCCTGCTTCATGCAGGGCCACCAATAGCTCAATCTTCGGTCTCGGTACATTTTTGTGGACCCCAAGTGGATGGAAAACTTGGACCTATGCGCCTCCTCCAAAATCTTTTGCCTCACTCTTCCAAATGTTGCCTGCCACACAGAGTCAATAATCCCTGACTTTCTCGAACAAACAAAGGAATCTGACCCCTCATCCGCTCGGTCTTCCTATTTTCCTTCTTCAATCCCTCCACCTGCACCCCCTTGATCATATCCATCAAAGCTGAGATAACCATCATCCTCAAGCAAGCATCCCGGATCGGAACACTTGTTGCCTTGCGACTCAAAGCATCAGCCACAACATTGGCCTTCCTAGGATGATACGAAATCTCGTAGTTATAATATTTTACCACGTCTAACCATCTCCTCTGCCTCATATTTAGATTCTGTTGATCCATCAAATATTTTCAAACTTTTGTGATTGCTGAAAATGGTGCATCGTACCCCATATAAATAATGCCTCCAAATCTTGAGGACAAACACTACCGCCCCCAATTCCAAGTCATAAGTGGGGTAACTAGCCTCATGAGGCTTCAGCTACCTCGAGGCGTAATCAATCACATGCCCCCTCTGCATCAGATCAGCACCTAAACCCAAAATAGAAGCATCACAATACACCACAAAATCATCCAATCCCTCGGGTAACACCAGAATCGGGGCCTCGCATAATTTTTGCCTCAAAGTGTCGAATTCTATTTGTTGATCTAGACCCCACCGAAAGGTCACACTATTCTTGGTCAAGCAGGTCAAAGGTACAACAATCTTGGAGAAATCCTAGATAAATCTCTGATAGTACCCTGCTAAGCCCAAAAAACTCCAGATATTGGATGCGTTCTACGGAAACTCCTAATGCATCACCACCTCAATCTTGTCCGGATCCACCATGATACCCTCTTGGTTGATGATGTGCCCCACGGACTATAGCTCATGCAAGAAAAACTCGTATTTGGAGAATTTGGCATACAGTCTCTCCCTCCTTAAGGTCTCCAACACCTCCCTCAAATGTTGCTCTTGCAGCTCCTTGGTCTTAGAATATACCAAGAAATTATCAATGAAAATGATCATATACCGGTCCATCATTGGCCTACAAACCCGGTTCATGAGTTCCATGAACACCGCTGGAGCATTGGTGAACCCGGTTCAGTATAGCCTCATCCTTGATCCTCATCTGATGATACCCCGATCGAAGATTAATCTTGGAAAACCAAGATGCACCCTGAAGCTGATCAAATAAGTCATCAATCATCAGAATTGGATAACGGCTCTTCACTGTCATCTTGTTCAACTCTCAATAATCAATGCACATCCTTTGTGACCCATCCTTCTTATTCACAAACACGATCGGTGCTCCCCACGGGGAACTTCTTGGACGAATAAATCCCCTGTCTAGCAGCTCCTAGAGCAGTGTAGAAAAATCCTACATCTCAGGTAGAGCTAGACGCTACGACGCCTTGGCCATCAGATCCACACCTGGTACCAAATCAATACGGAACTCCACTTGCCTATTAGGAGGCAACCCAGGTAACTCCCCTGGAAATACATTAGGAAAATCTTGCACAATAGGTACCCTTCTCATCTCTGGCATGGCCTCTACCCTCATATCCGAGACATAAGCCAAAAACCAAGAACAACCTTGGTTAAGGAGTCATCTAGACCTCACAGTCGAACAGAGTGTTGGCCCATGCGAGGCTCTCTCTCTCTATGGATAACCAGTTCTCCCCTAATTGGGTTCGAACTATCACCAGCTGGCGCTCGCAATTTATCATGGCCCTATTGGGCCCCAACCAGTCCATCTCGATGAATACTTTCAATCCTCTCAAAGGAATCGAAACCAAATCAATAGGAAACTTCTTGCCGAACATATTCAAAACATTCCTTCGAAATACCCTCGCAGTGCTCATGGTACGATCATCCACAATCTTACCATCGAGTGGGGAATCCAAAGACCCTGGAGCATCTCGAAACTTCTTGATGAGCGCAAGAGATACAAATGATCGGGTAGCCCCTGAATCAAAATGCACATGAGCCGACAATCCATTGACCAAAAAGGTCCCTATACAAGATCATGACCATATAAGCATAACCAATAAGATAAATAATATGGGAATAAATAACATACCAGTCATGACGTCTGGCGCAACTCGGGCCTCCTCTATGGTCAGCTGAAATGCGGGGCTCTTCAACGCAGGAGCCTCCGCCCAACCGGGCGGTCATCAGTAATCCTCATTGTGGTGGGTGCATGTGACTCCCTTACTCCTCCTGACAACCTTAAGAAATCGTCCTTTTATGGTCGGTGTGGTTGCAGTGAAAACAAATCAAGCCCTTCTTGGGGCAATCCCTGCTCATGTGGCCCGGTTGGCCACAGACATAACATCCCAAGCTTCTCACCAAAATCCTTCTTCAAAGCTTAACACACCAAGAAAGCACACACGAATTTAGGGTTTGGAATAACAAGAGGTTGTAGAGGGGAGGTTGGGGAGGCCAATGATCCCTTAAATAGGGTGCAAAAACCTTAAAATTAGGGTTTCATCCTCCATTTCCTACTCGTCGAGTCCCTCCTTGGACTCGGCGAGTAGATCACTTAAACACGTGGACCAACCCGCTGCTACTTGACGAGTCGGGCAACCAACTCGTCGAGTAGACCTTGAAATAAAAAAAGATCTTATGCAAAAGAAATCATTACCTAAGAATTGGGGCGTTACATAAAAGACGAAAATGATGGTAAGATATCAAGAGTGATCAGGAATATGATATCTATGAACTAAAACACTTAGTTCAATATGAATTTTGTAAAGAATTGGTAATAGAAGTATATAACAAGTACAACTTGCAATAAGATAATATGAATTTGAGTAGTTATTTTTCAAAGAGTATGAGAATTCATGTCGATTGTAGAGGTATATTAAGTACATATAGTCTGGAAAACTTGACCTTAAAGCAGGTGTACAATATACCACAATATTGGGAAAACATCGACATCAAACCAACCTACCAAAAATAAAATTTTCGCAGTCGTACTGAAAAACATGAAAAATAACACTAGAACATATCCGTAGACTTAGACTATAACCAAAATTTATGAAATAAGATGTTTGTGAAAATTGTAATAACTCTTATTGAAGTAAAATGTTTATCATTTTATTGATATACGGTTTTGTACATATAGTAAAAAGTAGTATATACATTTGATATCTTAATTTACATTATAATAGAAAATAGATGTAGTGTAAACACTACTTTCAGTGAGTACGGCTCCTAGTATTGGGCCCTGTCACATGGGATTATGATACCCATAAAGGCCTCTCAAGTGTAGTTTGATGCTCTTGAAGTGCCCTCATTTCAATTTGAGAAACAATCATTTCTACATGGAGCGTGTTTGTGTGGTGTCTGGTTTCATCGTGATCTCTGTCTAGATGATGAAGATTCATAGTGTTTTCTTAGGAGGCAGCTGTGACTTCTAGGATTTGGTTGATTGATATCTGAGATTGATCAACCTGATGAGAAATACGGTGCACTATAACAGGGAGGGCCCTATCAGCCGATCCTCCATTACTGATGTTAAAAAAATCTCTGTTCATTCCAAACGGAGGGCGTTGTACTTGTTGTTGGCTCGACCTGTGTAATTATTTACCCCATGTTGGGGTTGGACCTTGAAAATGTTGTTTAGCTACTGGGCGTTGTACTCCTTGCGGTGGATAATATACCTCTGGTTTCGAGTATGTGTCATCTGAATTTTCTTCTTCATTATCCTCCTTAGGATCATCTTCTATCCAACCATTACTCCCTGGTTAGGAAAATAGGGATCTTCGGTTGGAGGGTATCCTGTCATTTAGTTTATACGAAGAATTAAAGATAAGATTCATAGTAATGATGTAGTTTTACAAAATACTCCTATAGTATTTTAAATTTGTGTTCTGCTCTAGAGTTCTTCTCTCTGTGTGTGTGTGTGTGTGTATATATATATATATAGTTGGTAAGTTTTAGACTTTCTGCAACACTACCTTCACTCCCAAACACATGTTGGTCGTATCTCAAATCAATATAGTTGATCAAGCTATATTAATCACTGATATGATTACATAACTGCCCAGGTTTGACTGCAATATCCAACATCCAAATACGTTTGAGCTGTTATGACTGTGATACTATTCTTGTATGTATGAGTGTTAGTATACTTCTTGTAAAAATATTCAATTTTTTTAAAAAGCATACTTGTAGTGAGAGATCTTAGTCCCAATGTATTTATAGTTTGTATATCTTTTATGGATTGATATACTAAGTTCACTATAAACAATGCTCTGATACCAATCTATCACATCCCCAAACCGTACGGCGGAAACTTCCGGGGGTGCAAGACTTCATTTGTATTATCACAACACATGCATCATAGTAATCAAAGTAAAAAAAAAGCATTGTATTTAAAAAGTAAAAACATTCACATGTGTTCAATGTCTGTATATTGACACCAAAATAGTTACAGCAAACTACAAAAGATATGACTCAAAACGGCTCTATCTTCTCAAAAGCTCGGGGAGTACCTGTTTATTGTTTCCCTGAGAATACAAGTAATTTGAAAAGAGAGTATGAACATAAATTTGAGTGAGTGTATAAGTATTTATGTTTAAAAGTATGTGTTCTATTCCTTGAATATGTAAACTGCTCCAGAAAATCTTGTATTTTCTATTGTATATGAAAAGTAGTTTTAATATCATAAAACCGTTCTGTATGTAAAACCATTGTTCTGTGTTTGTATCCTTTTTGTAAAACTAATGAATGTGTCTGGCTCCCTCAGCTGTTATTGAAAACTATAATACTGTAAATTGTATCTCTGTAAACTAGTACTTTGAAAATGTACTCATGTTTAGTTAATTATACACTAACAAATATATTGTTAATATCTTTTTAATGAGTTATTTTAACCATACTATGACTAGATGGCTTGAAACAAATGCTTTGAAGGCATTTAAATTGTTGATAACAATTGTCACTCATACGCGTGTATGCCCGACTGTAGCTAGCAGCCCGAGTGCGGGGTTGTCAATCCCAATATAGATCTATACATAGTTGTTTCGATCCCTGGCTGGAGATTTTGGTTATAATATCAGGACTTTAACTATGTTGTTTAAATGAATAAACAACATGAACATATTGTCCCATAAAAAGCATATAAACATTACTTATATAATAAAAACCCAATCATTCTCAAATAAATTATTCATAGTATTTTCCTTGTTTAGTATACTCTAAATGTTCTTGAAAGTCGTATACCCTTGTTTAGTTTTGAATCAAACTCTTGTTCTTGTACAATAGTATAAACCCATATTCCTGTAAAATCTTGTACTCTAGTATACTTGACTCGTGAGTTAGTGTTCTTGAATCATAAATTGTACCTATTATAATTCATATGTACTTTCTGTATTGATACTAACTGTTCATAAATATAACCCCTTGCTCGACAAGTTACAAAGGGTAGTTGAAACTGAATGAATAACCTATATATATATATATATATATATATATATATATATATATATATATATATATATATAATTGAAACGACATTCGGACAAATGACCGATACCCTAAATCCACATCCAAACAAGGAAAAGGAAATAAAGTGAGTTATCGGTCCTAAGTCTTTAAATCTTATATATATATATATATATATATATATATATATATATATATATATATATATATATATCTGATTTTTGGGGAAAAATATAAATTTATAAAAGAGTATATCATTTTGAAGTACTTTTGATGACTTGATGTCATTTTATCACAATTTGAACTCATTTGTTTGTAACACAAAATCCTTGTGTTGGACTTGTATTCTCCCCCCCCCCCCCCCCTTAAAATAGTAAAATCTATAAAAATGCGGGGGTATGAACTCACATGATAGGTGGTCATTTGGGTAGTGTTTCGTTTCTTAGAAAGGAATCTTCTTGATGTAACTGAGAGTTTTTGATGAAAAACCGAGCTTTGGGTTTTCATCGGGCGTTAGATATGATATCGGTGCTTCGAGGGGTTCTAAGGAAGTTTAAAGGAGTGAAAAATGTGAAAAGGGTGAGAAAGTGGAGTTCAAATGGTGAAGGAACCAGGAAATTTTGCACCCTTTAAATAGGTGCGAGGGTTCGGACCGAGGGAGGAGAAGGCGACACGTATAGGACAGGTGGCGAGTTGGGGGCATGTGTCAGCTTTGGATGCGAGGGGGAGGGCCAGGCGTCGGACGAAGGTCTGAACACGTGTCGCATCTCAGACGTCTCCACGGACGCAACACGCATCGGATTCTCACTGGGTCGCACCTTCGGTCGAATTAGCAAGAGGACACGGGGTGGACACGAGGCGGACTCGCATGCGAGGTGACGTGGCCGGTTCCTAGCCATGCGAAATTCCCCAGTTTTCATGATTTTTTGGTTTTTGTGGCCAAAACTTATGAAATTCATAAGTTTCACATACGAGCTCCGTTTTTGACGTTCTTTATATGCACGTATAGGTGAGATTTTACTCTACAACTTTCGTTCAGACTCCATCGGCTAGTTATGATTTTATTTTTAATATTATTATTTTTAACTGAACGGGACAGAAAAATCCGTTAAAAAATCATAACTTCTTCATCCAATGTCTGTTTTCGTCTGTCTTTTTACCGTTGTACTACAATTGACGAGGCCTTAAATTCTCATTTAAGTTGTGTCGGCTAAAAATCACTCGATCTTTATTTCAAGTTTTTAGTTGTATACTGCTATACTGAATTTTAGAAAAATCATAACTTCCTCATACGAAGTCATATTTTGACGTTCTTTTTATGAAAGTTCTCGATTTAACATATTCTACAACTTTCATTTAGATTGTTAAGGCTGAAAAGCATTTTATTGAAAACTCACTTTTTACATTGAATAGTGTTTTGTCGGTTTTGTCGCAGATCTTCGATTGGTCATAACTTCTTAGTTATAACTTGAATTTTAGTGTTCTTTGTATTTTTGGAAACCTTGTTACAATTTTCACCACTTTATTCATCCCAATCAAGATTATTTAATACGTCATTTTTAGGGTCGATTATGTAAATGCACATAGTATACAAAAAATTTCTCTTTATTATTTTAAAAAGAACTACAAATTGATCTATTACATGGATTCAAAATGACGGGTTGTCACATTGGGATAGCGTCAAGGATGCCACAAATAACCTCAGCCGCGATGAAGTCGCGCAGCCTCTCATCATTGGGCTCTGCACCGGAGCCTGAACCTGATCCTGATCCTGATCCTGAACACGAACCTCGCGTGATCATCACCATCCTCAGCCGAAAATATCACATAATATAAATTGATAAGGAATTTGGAAGAGGTTCCTCCTCATCGAAATCCTTATATTTTCTAGGTCGGACATTGTTTCTTGTACATATGTTGTGCTTTTAGTACTATGGCCCCAATACTATATTCTACACCTACCTGTACCTTCCCCAAGGCCATACTTGATACCTCTAATTCACCCAAGAACAATAACATAACCCACAAAATATATCATAAACTCAAATCCTAGACTATTCTAGGATTTCTCAATCCTCACTGAACCAGAAACTAAAGTCAATCATGGCAGTTTACCCTATGCATGTAATTTATACATAAATAGAATCACATAGACTATTAATTAAAGCTTCTACCCTAAACCACAACCAAACAAGGAATATGAATAAGGCAGAATCCATCATTCTTGGGTAATGAAATCCTAGACATATACATATTTGAAAGCATACACTTAGCAAATAATCAATTCAAAATCAATTTCCAAATATAACTTTAGCATGGCTAATACATTGGGAACACTTACTTGAGCTCGTCCGATTACACGCATTGCACTAACCCCTTTTACTTAAGAACATTGTTTTCAAGAAAAACTTCAAGTTTTGGTTTCTTGTGAAAAATGTTTATCATTTCCTCGGTTTGAATCCTGACACACCTGAGAGTGTATGCGAATCCCTCAAATCAAGGCTCTGATACCAACTTGTAACAGCCTAAAAACTTAGGTAAAAATTTTCAATGAATAATTAGAAATCACATTCATATTTGTTATCCAAAATTCCATTACATAACATATTATTTGAAAGATCAGAGTATAGTGTGGAAATACTGGAGAGTGCATGTTACACCATCAACTTAGGCCCTTTCCCTTAGAGCCAGAAGTATCTAAAACACCCAACAAAACTGTAAGCACATGCTTAGTGAGTTTTTTCCAAAACACATAAAACACATAACCATATAATACCATGCACATACATACAAGTTTGCCATGGACTCCCTCCATGGTCTTCATTTGTAATGTCATGGGCTACCCCTATGGTCTTGTATCCAAGGGCCATGGGCTCCCCTCCCATAGTCTTGCCAAGTGCCATGGGCTCCCCCATGGTCTTCACATAAGTCAACACACATACCAATTAGAAAAACCATTTCATACTCAATTACTAAAAACCTTATGTAACACCCATAAAAATTCAAGCCAATTTAAAACCTTTTAAAACATTTAAAACCATTAAGTTATTACAATTTGTTTTCAAAATAGTTTAAACATCAGAGTATCCCCATAATCAAATCAGGAAAAATATAAGGAGGTGCACAATCACGCCTTCGCCTTCCTGCGATCATCATAAGTACCTGAAACATAATCAACAACTGTAAGCCTAAAGCTTATTGAGTTTCCCCAAAATACCAACGCCATACAGATATAACCATATCATATAAACAAATATAGCATGCTTAATGAGCCATCAGTCTGACTGGACCGCCTCACGGGCAATCAGTCTATCTGGACCACTCGCCGCACCTTTGGCACATCTGGACCGCCTCTCAAGACCTTCAGCCTATCTAGACCGCTCACCGGGCCTTCGGCCTCACGATATGCCCTCCCAGGTCCGCAGTCTATCCGGTCCGCCCTGGGTATCTTGGCCTACAACACAAAGCAGGACATGCCTCAACCTAATCCCCCAAACCAACAAACATGTGCACATACATATAAACAAATAGTCATACAAATCTAACAGACCACTAATCATGGCAACCATCCTATAACCATGATACCGATCTAAGCGATCACTAACATTGCAACCATCCTATAACCAGGATACCGAACTAACTGATCTCTAGCATAGCAACCTTCCTATAAACAGGATACTGATCTAACCGATCTCTAGCATAGCAACCATCCTATAACCAAGATACTGATCTAACGGATCAGTAACATAGCAACCATCCTGTAACTAGGATACAAATCATAAAGCATATCATGCAATAAACCCAGATACAAATCCAAAAAAGGGTCGGCATTAGTGCCTTCGACCCTGTTAGTATAGTGAGAACAACTCACCTCACACTGCTGAAGACCTACAAGCAAAATCCTAGCTGCTGGATGATAGGTTCCCGAACTGTCAACATCAAACAATACCCAATTAATAATTGGGTTCCAAGCCCAAGGTTCAACTCACACTCCAAATGCCCAATAGTCAACCAATGGACCAAAGCCCAACATATGGCCCAATTTTCCAAATTAGGGCCAACCCTTCACATGGGCCTTACCTTAAGACCCAACCATCTATTCTAGTCCAAACACGCATTCCAATGGTCCATTATCTCATAATCATAAAGGCCCAATTAGGGCCCATCAATGGACCAATTTTTTGAGCCCAAGTCCTTCACATGGGCCTTACCCTAAAGCCCATCCAAATATTTTAGCCCATTTACTTGTTCTTGGATAGCCCATCAGTAGCCTAATCACCAAAGCCTAATAGAAAGGCACAACTCAAGGCCCAATTGAAATTAGGGTTTTCACATGAAATGACGATTAGGGTTAAGTGTTCATACTTAACCCATTAAGGACTTAATCCATTAAGTCCAATATTGCCTTAGGTTGATTGCAAATGATTATTAATTTATATTTTCAGTCTAATAAATAATTCCAGTGTAGGTCCCGATCAAATCCCCAAAGTTAGGGTTTCATGACATTAGGGTTTTCTAAACCCTAATTAGGGTTTCCAACCCAAATACTAGCCCATTAGTCACATGGTTGGGCTTTTAGGTCAATTAGAGCTTCATTGGCCCATTAGGGTTAAACAAGTCAGGCACCACCCACTACCACCTCGGGTAGTGGTGGTCAACGGTGGCTCACGGCGGCAGCCACCACCTCATAGTGGTGGTTATGATTTTTGACTAGAAAATTTCCAAGCATCCCAAAATAACAATCACACACACAAAGCACACAGCCACCTAAGGTGGCGACTGGTGGTGGTAGAATGGTAGTGCGAGGTGGAAACCACCACCTCACGGTTGTGATGGGTTGTTTTCTTTGATTATTCTAGACACACAATAAATTTTACATAGAAATACCCAAATAAACACACACACACACATAAAATAACACACACACTGCCGCCCTGAAGGAGCAGTCGGTGGTAGAGAGTGGCAGCCACCACCTCACGGTGGTGGTGGTGGTAGATCCTCTTCCGGAATTCCGGCCAAACAAACACATACGCACACGACCTTGACTGAAACACACCCAAAGATACACATACATGCGTGCCCAGAACAGTAACACCACCACCCACCTAGTGGCATACATCGGTTGCAGTGGGTTGAGCTTGGAAACGGCAGCAGCGCTAGCGGACGGCGACACTAGAATTGTGATGGCGGAGAAGAGACGTGATCCAACGGGAGAAACAGCAGCCTCCCCAACTATATCAATGATGACGGCGATATTCGTCATCAATAGAAGGGACTACAGTGATGGTTGCTAGGCGGTCATTGCATGATACCAACGGCGACCGGATGAAGAGGAATAAACGGCATCCTCCACCTTCGTTAACAGCAGCATCGGCGATGGCACGGAGTTGCATTGACGCGTTAACAGATTGCGAAAGGCGGTGGTGGAACGGTTGTCAGAGTCGCGAACATTCGTCGGTGGTTCGCTAAGGTCTCACTGAGGCGGCTACTGTATGGGGAATAAGGGTGGCAGCGCCGAACGTGGTTGATGAGAAAGAGTGACAGCTGAAAGATCATACCTGATGGCTGCTCCTTCGGGTTAGGGTTTGGACGAGGAGGGTGATGGGTTATATACCCGACTCTCATAAACTTCTCCCCATAATGACACCTTTAGTCCCTCATTCCTCTTTTCTTTCATTTCAAATCCTTAATTTACCATTTAAACCCCTCATTCTGAAAATCCTTACAAATCAAGTCCGAAATATTTACCAAGCAGCCCCTGCTTGACAAATTCTTTTCAACTTAGGTACATAATTTACCTTTATAGCCCCATCCATCCAAAATCCATTCATATTAAGTCTAAATGATACCAAATACCCCCTGACTACTTAAAATCTTTACAAAATAAGTCCTGAAATTACATTTTAACCCAAAAAACTCTAAATCATGTCATTTAGCATCCCGAAACGAATGTCCCGCTAAATATTATGGATTTTTGGTTACAATAATATAAGAGAATAATAATAATTACATCTTGGGGTTCCAGATTTATTATTTAATTATTCTATTTTAAATGGGATGTTACACCTTATATCAGTTATTGGGCCGACCTTGGTGCCTTCAACCCATGAGAGTAGTGAGAAGACTCACCTCAATCTTCAGAACAATAAATGCTCGACTACTAGCACAAAGTCTCACATTGAATAATTATACAAATTACCTTAATTAGAATTATAACACAACCTAGACAAAAAGGCCCACAATACTAAGTCCAAATCCCTCCATGAGGGCCCAAAAGTCTTTCCTTCATTAGTAGGCCTAGGATTAAAGTCTAAATCTATAATGGGGCGCATCACCCAATAAGGCCCAAACATGACATAAATAGCCCAAAACAATTCTCAAGGCCGAACATCTCCTAACGGTCCAGGCTTAAAGCTAAGTGAAGTCCAATTGGCCCAAAAATTCCACCAAAGCCCAACTCCCATAGCTAAGCATACGCCCAGCGTACAACAGAACTACACTAAGTGTACTGGGTGCCTTGACCGTACGCATAGCGTATAGGTTGGTACACCCAACATACAAATGGATAAAGCATATCCTTTATTAAGTGCTTAATATATGAAGACTTTACGTTCCAAAATCAGATCTAGGTCGATTAAAGAGTCCTAAGGCACAAAGTTGGCAAGTTTATGCCTTTGCATGCCATAAATGCTCCCAACAACTCATTCTAACCCATTATAACCTTTCTAAGGGTCCTAACACATGCCTGGAGCCATAGTAACCATCAAATTTGAGTTTTTATTACATAATCAACCTAAAGGACCTCATATCCATCCTTCATAACCTATGGAGTTGCCCAAACTCCCAAGAGATGATTTATGAACATAAAAGAGGACTCTTAGAAACCCTAGCTCAATAAACAACAAGGATTAGCAAGGAGAAAGCTTTTTACCTCCACAATCTTCCCAAGATGCTCCAAATGCAAGATCCAAAAGCTTTTCCCGCATTCAAGCTTTCTTGCGCTTCCTTCTCTTTGCTAACACACCAAAACTGAGGTATTTGAGACACTCACAAGCTCAAGATTCACATAGAAAGGATTTTAAGTTTTAGGGACGTTTGAGAGTGATGGAGGCTAGTTAAGGTAAGGTCCAAATTACTTAAGGATGTTTAAATAGTTTACATGTCCAAAAATTAGGGTTTTAGTCATGAGCCACGTACGCCCCGCGTACGTGGTGCACATCGGCAACCAACTTCCCCCAGTACGCTAAGTGTATACCTATGTACACCCAACATATGTAGGGACCCTTTTTTCAAATAAAAGTCATTCCAGGGGAAAAAGATTAATTACCTAAACCTTGATCGTTATACAATCAGACCCTACCTCTGTTATGATACTACCTAGTTGTCCCTTATTATCTATAGATCAGTAGACTTTGAATTAATGATGAATCTAGACGAATAATTAGTCGCGATAAATAGACTTAGTGATAATGATACTAGGTTACATCAAAGGAAAAGACAGTTGCTAGAAGCGAAACGTTGTCTTTATTTCGAATCGTCACTTTAACAAGGGAGTGCATAGTTACTTTCATCTTACACATAGATATGAAGTATTTAATATAAATTACATGCTATATGTGCCTATTATCTATGTTCCTGATATATATATATATATATATATATATATATATATATATATATATATTCATGATATCTATGTTCCTGGTATCTACGTTGGATGAACGATTTTTACATGTTTTACTTAATTTAAACTGTATCTATATATTTTATACCTATAAAAATGTTGGGTAAAGATGGGTAGATGAAATATGATATAGATGATGAAAGATTAAAGATGAGAGAAACGATGAAAGGCCTTGACTTTAAAGATGCTCTAGTTGTCTAACGGAGTATAGATGACAACCACATACTATTATAGAAAGTCCAGTGCCACACTATCAGGTGTTTTTGAACTAAGTGTTCACCAGGTGTACTCTATCCCCCTCATGTACCCATACTACCTGCCACATCAACCCATACTTTCCACACGGACCATCCCGGAGATTCTAAGTAGCTGCTCGACCTGCTCTTTCACCAATCCCATCGTGTGTGCTCGCTCCCCAGCGAAATTCTCTATTCTACAAGCGCACTCATCTGGCTAGGGTTACTCCCTAGGCCCTTCCGTTGTCCTCCCACTTCTTTTCTATCAGCTGCTAAAGAGCTCCTAATGATGCCAGCCATCTACCTCCTAAATATCGTCATATTCACTTGGTAGCTGACTCCCATCATTGAGAGTTCCACAAAGCACAAAGCAAGCAGCATTCGAGCATCGAAGAATACATAGGACTCCCTCTCTGTGATAACTCCATCTTCTCGGCTCATCCTCGAAAGTACCACCGAACTCCGTAACTCTACCCCTGATGGGTTCTAACTGGATACTCTCATTCATCACGTACTCAAAAGCATACACATATAACAACGAGTCCTAGGCTAAGGCATCACAAATCAGGCCACTCTAGTCCTAACATATGAAATACCTAGCCTGTCTCTAGCATGCAATAATATCTCCTAAAGTGCATCATAAATATCTCATAACAGAAAAGTAAAGGTATTTTGGGAAATCACCGTTCAGGCTCTGGCTGATTGTACACACTGCTCTTTCTTGCTTTCTCTTTGAACTCTTATTCACTTTTAGAAAATTATTTCCTTAAAAACTTTTCTTACTTCCTCAGTTTGAGTCCAGATTTACCCGAAGGCGCATCCGAATCCCTCTAACCAAGGCTGTAATACCAACTTGTAACACCGTAAATTTCAAGACAAAATTTTCATTTAAAATAATCATTTTATTCTTAGAAACGCTTGTTTAAAATCTCATTCATAGTTGAATTACAAAACATAAATCCATTTTTCACTTGCATAGGAAACCAGGATCCTCCAAAATATGACTTTTCCTCTGGTGTGAACAATCAAGCCGGTGCCGTCTCGTGATACTGAAAGAAACCTGAAAAACATCACACAAAACACTGTAAGCACGAAGCTTAGTGAGTTCCCCAAAATACCACACGTAACACATATTAGCCACTCGAGGCTATAACTCTATGGGTCCATGCACCCAAACTCTGTGAACCCTCAGGTTCTAACTCTGGGAACATTCTGGTTCCAACTCTATAACATGCATACCATAAATCACATAGAAATAATGCAGTACAACACATCACGTACATATAGCATACAAATACTCTGATTACATAACTCTGATTACCTACTCAAGGTAAAGTATAGTGAGAAGACTCACCTGGCAAGCAGAAAGCAGATATCCCCACACTTAAATCTCGAACTCGCCACCGCCTAACATGTATGGCAAATACTCTCATGAATATAACTCTCGAGACTAGAATCAATCCTCTCATGACACCCTCTTAAGGGTAAAAGACTATTTTACCCCTCTCTTGGCCCAAAGGCCACATCGCTGACCAAACCCTAAAACTCAACGGTCAACCCATGGTCAAAATCAAAGTCCTCAGTCTAAGTCAACCCCTGACTGACCCTACTCGCCGAGTCAACCCTGTGACTCGTCGAGTTCCCATAATCATAACTTCACTCAATCCGCGACCTAACTCGCCGAGTCACCCCAAGACTCACCGAGTCCAACAACTCTGAGTCCACTTGCACACAACTCACCGAGTCATCCCTTGACTCACCGATTCTTGACTCAACCAGAGAATATCGGGACCCTTCGACAAGACTCGCCGAGTCCAAGAACAGACTCGCCGAGTCTACGGCTATCATCAACGCACTCGCCGAGTTGTTCTTCCAACTCGCCGAGTCCCAGCTCATCTTCAAGCAACTCGTCGAGTACACCCATGTGACTCGCCGAGTACCACCGGTCTGAATCCATTCAGAAGCATTCCAGGCCATGCAACTGCTCCAAAACATAGATCTAGTCTCCTACCACTCATCCATCACGTAAAGTGGCAAACTTTACGTGAATCCAAAGAGATCTAAGCCATTTGCACATTGGGCTAGGGTTTGGGACATGTAAGCTTCACTAAACACTCCAACACAGGGACTTTCATGCTCTCTGATTCTTCTCCCTTCCAGATTTGAGGTAGCAACCTCAGATCTAACCTCTAGACTTCCCATTTTATCCATAAACAAATTCTCACAAACCCCAAAATGAAGAAACAACATAACAACAGCTCAATAACGAGATATTACCTCTAAGTGATGCCCCAACTGCAATGCAATTCGAATCCAAGCAAAGCCCCTTGCTCCAAGCCTTCAATCTCCCAAAATTCCTTCAACAATTACTTCTCCAAGCTCCAATCCACTCAACAATGGTGCTTCTCCGTGATTTAGGATTTTCTGGGGCTCAAGGGGTGATAAAGAGGTTGGGAGGAAAACATAATGATCTTTATATAAGGCTCAACCCCGAGAATTAGGCTTTTCTCCACTCAGCGCCTACTCGCCGAGTCCATCTCACTGACTCACCGAGTCGGCAACTTAACACGCGACCAAGTCGCGACTCTACTCGCCGAGTCCATCCATGGACTCGCCGAGTCACTCTTTCACTACTTACTCTTTTATCCCCTTCAACTCTACTCTTGATATTTCGGGATGTTAGAATTCTCCCCCACTTAAATTAGGCTTCGTCCTCGAAGCCTACAGCAACTCAGCTCCAGATATACTCCCACAACGTACCACCTGGCCTTAATCGGACCAGCTCTCACAAGGCATACCCATCGAAACTCGAACACACTTTCCCTTTCCTTACGGTGTCCTGACCACTGTCTCGAACCGGGCACCGGATGTACCCACTGATAACCACACTCAATGATCCGAGAATTACACATGAAGCATCACTGCCCCAAATCTCAACAACCACTCGACCCATAAGGGTTAGAAGCCATGAACCATCGGATCCCCGATCTGAATCCCACTCTATCCAATCCGTGACGACGAAAAGACCCACTCTTCAATCCCAGAGCAACTCCCATGAGTCCTCTTCCTGCAATCATACACCCATGTCGCACCAACCTTCGCACTCTCGGGTTAGGAAAACCCGTCACACTGATGACATCTCTAACATCCCCAGGAGAAAACACCACTACGCACATAGCCCTTGATCAGAATCAAGCTGGAAGTCCTAGACTGCATCCCTGCATCCATCCTGAGACTCTTGGCTCTACACCCGCGGAATCCCTTCCGCGTCCTCAGCAGACATCCCACCGTGATGTCATTCCATACCACTGTCACAGACAAAGTGTTCGACCACCATACTCCAAATCATCCATTCTTACTACAATTTCCATTGCCGCAAATCAATACTTTCCCCAGCAAATGAGGGTCCGACACTTCCTCCCATACAACAGCACAAAGGGTGGCATACCAATGCACTAATGATGGCTGTTGAAATAGGATAACTCAACCAAGGATAAATACGTGCTGTAACTCCCTCCGAAATCTAATACACATGCCCGAAGCATGTCTTTGAGCGTTTGAATCGTTCGCTCCCTCTGAGGTGTCCTCAGACATCATCATGATAAGCTCTAGCTCATCTCAAATCCCTCTTCGAGACTAAGCACCAGGTCAGCTTTTGACTCCACAGCTGAGCCTCCAAAGGTCACCCATATCATGATCCAAATATCCCACTAACTTCCTCCCCGTTACCACTATCCCGGCCCCGTGACACGCAAGTCACGAAATTCTCTTTTCCTTATGCGAGAAAATACAATCCAACTGAGGATCGTCTCGACTCTGATCTCTGGTTTCTACTGCGTATATCCCTTGCGCATCTCACCACATTTCCTGACAGAGACGGGGACCCCAGTCTCGCCCCCGGTCCGACATCCAGGCTCCAAAAACTCAATACTAGGGCTACTCAAGCCCAAAACTCTTCCACATCATACACCGATCGGAGAACATTCCATCATCACACTCTCTTGCCATCTAGTGAGTAATACGGCTCCCCACGGTATCACAACACCCTCTGACTAGTGAGTACTACGGCTCCCCGCAGTATCACAACACCCTCTGACTAGTGGGTACTACAGCTCCCCACAGTATCACAACACCCTCTGACTAGTGAGTACTACGGCTTTCCGCAGTATCACAACACCCTCTGACTAGTGAGTACTATGGCTCCCCGCAGTATCACAACACCCTCTGACCCCACTAGCTCGTGCTCCGCAGACTATCATAGGCGGCTACCCATACTCGTCTCGAATATTCATCACAGACTCTGGAGGCAATCGTTATAACATATGCCCACCCTTGCGAAGATCCACTCTCCCAAATAATCTCCTTGGATGCCCATACTCGAAGGGCTCTCACTAGATCCATAGATACCTGATATACCACAAGTCGTCTCAACTCAAGATTCGCGAGTAACTCCGAAATAAAGATATCAATACCCGGATACCTCGGAACACCCCCACCGAACATCAGGAGATCCTACCACAACCACTGATCTCCTGCCCCAAGCACCATATAGATGCAATAATACATTCCCTCTGAACCCCATAACTAGATCTTCATTTTTCCCAAGTTGCAACTTTGGTGTATTCAATTTCTCAATTGCAATCCGAAGAAACGCTAACGCTACGAAATACGCTGATAATTCACCAAAACCCTTTTTCCCGACGCTCAAAATCCAACAAGGATACGCATACCGACCCGGGAGTTGGCTGCCCAATCATTCTCTATCTACTTGCCCCAACACTGACCAATACTAGATTCCTGACCAATAAACACCAGTCGTGGAGACATTCATCCTTCTCAAACAAGTACTTTCCGCATTAACTCACTCTGACCCCTTTCCTCGATCCCCGACATCTCTGGTCTCATGATTTCTTACCGCATATCTCTATACTCCACTTATAACTGCTCTTGACAAATCTCTACTTTCTTACATATGGCACCCGGTTCTCCCCCACTTAGGGTTCGAACCACCACCAAATAGCACGCAACTAACCCATAACTATATTCTCCAGCAAAATCGCACCTGCCCCCGGAAAATGCTACACAACGCCCAATAATCCCCCTTAAGGAAATGAATCAACCTCATATACTCTGAACCTCTGGTGAACTCCTCAAGAACTTCTCATCACGTCTGCCTCTAGTCAATCCAAATCTCGTACCAATTTAGTATCAAACAACTCAACTGCTCAATAACAACCCTGGCTCATAGACTGAACCATAAAATCATCGTACCCCTCACCTCAACTCATCAATCAATGCTCCAACACCGGGATCATCCCAAGAACAGGGACCCACTCCCAAATTCAACACCCCATGGATAGAAAACTCTCTGCACCGCTGAACTCGACTGAACTCCCCATTGATACCACTATAATACCTCCTACTATACTCAAATAGGTGTAGTGTGGTCCTCAACTATCTCAGTCCCAACTGACTATCTGCTCATGATAAATCACTGCCTCGCGACACACATGCTACCTGATACTCTGGTGGGAAATTATCATCAATGACGACCTGCAGGGTTTGCCCCTAAACCCAAAACTAAAACCTCATGCTTCTCATATTTTTCACACGAGCATAATCATTACCTCCCAGATCATAGGAGGTGATATCTCCTTCATCGATTAATCACTCAACTCAGATCGAAACTCTCCCTTCTCACTGACTCCTTACTAAAATACTCTGAGGGGCTCTCGATCTCCCTCTCAAGGGATGCCTCTTCGAACTTACTCATGATCGGATAACCGGGGAACCACAAACATCATTCACTACGAACCATGGTACTCATTCCATGACATCTCTTCTTAATATGCCCCGGTGTATGGTACCCTAACCGTAACATCACTCCCCAATTCCGCTCTGATGTATGGTACCCGGACCATAACATCACTCCTCAATCCGCTCCGATGTATGGTACTCGAACCATAATATCACTCCTCAATCTGCTCTGATGTATGGTACCCGAACCATAACATCACTCCTCAATCTGCTCTGATGTATGGTACCAGAACCATAACATCACTCCCCAATCCGCTCCGATGTATGGTACCCGGACCATAACATCACTCCTCAATCTGCTCTGATGTATGGTACCCGAACCATAACATCACTCCTCAATCTGCTCTGATGTATGGTACCCGAACCATAACATCACTCCTCAATCCGCTCCGATGTATGGTACTCGAACCATAACATCACTCCTCAATCTGCTCTGATGTATGGTACCCAAACCATAACATCACTCCTTAATCTGCTCCGATGTATGGTACTCGAACCATAACATCACTCCTCAATCTGCTCCAATGTATGGTACTCGAACCATAATATCACTCCTCAATTTGCTCTGATGTATGGTACCCGAACCATAACATCACTCCTCAATCCACTCCTTAGAACCTTCAGAATACTCCCTGTATCAAGTATGGGTCCTCTGCTTTCAGTAGTACGGGCCCATACTACCTGCCACATCTACCCATACTTTCCACACGGACCATCCCAGAGCTTCTAAGTAGCTACTCGACCTGCTCTTTCACCAATCCCATCGCGCGTGCTCGCTCCCCAGCGAAATTCTCTATTCTACAAGCGCACTCATTTGGCTAGGGTTACTCCCTAGGCCCTTCTGTTGTCCTCCCACTTCTTTGCTATCAGCTGCTGAAGAGCTCCTAATGATGCCAGCCATCTACCTCCTGGATATCGTCATATTCACTTGGTAGCTGACTCCCATCATCGAGAGTTCCACAAAGCACAAAGCAAGCAGCATTCGAGCATTGAAGAATACATAGGACTCCCTCTCTGTGATAACTCCACCTTCTCGGCTCATCCTCGAAAGTACCACCGAACTCTGTAACTCTACCCCTCATGGGTTCTAACTGGATACTCTCACTCATCACGTACTCAAAAGTGTTGGGTTATTGGTGTTGCGTCTTGGGCTCGCTTCCTAGCCCATCCTTTATGCGGTATGGGCCTGTCCATCCGTATCTTGTTTTCTAGGGTTTGTGTATTTATAGATGCTTGCATGCATCTTTTACGTAACTGATAGATCAGGGTTTTACAGTGTGATTATACAAGTTATCTTTTTGTAACCCTAGGATCCTCTACAGTGGAAGTTCTTCATCGAGCTCTGCTGAGGATTGAAAGTTTTAATCATTCGACATATTCAAATCCATTCTTGAGTATTGCTTTACATTCTTTATATACCTGTTTCAAAGATCTATTCGATCTTAAAAAAATTTATCTCATCAATTGGTATCAGAGCGGGAGGCTGTGTAATTCATACACATCTCTTCTGTGAAAGAAGCTATTATGGTTTGTTCCGCATTAACTAATATTTATTGAGCCGTCACCCCATAATTGACGTATCTCATTACTTGTTCGTTTTGCCTAAATATTATATATTACAAGTCCGATCTTTCAAATAGGTTATTCGATCAAGCATGGACGATTCGCCATCTAATCCCATTAATATTTCGAACAGCATTGGATCAACAACGAAGATTCCCATCCTTTACACCCAAGATTATGAAGTCTGGGCAAATCACTTTGAAGACTATGTTATAGGATTTGAGGAGAATGGATACCTCATCTGGGAAGCAATTGTTTCGGGACCCTTTACTCATTCTACAACTTCAAGGATTATTAAAACTCAAAATGAGTATAATGATCTTTTGAAAGATGTTAAACATGTTGCCCAAGACGAAAAAGATAAATTTCAGTGCAATATTAAAGCATTGAGATTAATCAGATTCGCTCTTCAATCTGACACTTTCAGGCTGGTGAGTTCGTGCACTACCGCCAAAGAAATATGGGATAGGCTTTGCGAATTGTATTCTACGGACGAAGATCTTGAACACTCCATTCAAACCTTACTCTTATCCGAGTTTGGTGAATTCAAGCAGAGAGTCGAAGAAACTGTGACTCAAACGTTCGATCGCTTCAATCATCTTCTTAGCAAGATGATTAAACATGATATTGAAAGGAAGTTGATTGAGCAGAAAGTCACGTTTCTGAACGGCCTCAGATCTGAGTGGAGAGCTGTTGTGTCCACAGTTAAAGCGCATGATCAATTCAAATCTTATTCTCTAGCGAAACTGGTGGGCATACTGAAATCTCAAGAGAAGATCGTACTACAGGAGAAAAATGTAGTTTCAAGCCAGCTGGGTTCCATGGCACTACTATCCAAAAGTAAAGCGGCGATGGAAGATGAAGACCTCAACTTAGAAGATTATGATCTTACTTCTGAAGACTATGCTATGATGGTATCAAATCCCAAGAGGTTCATCAAGAAAAGATTTCCCACCAATAAGAACCGTAATTGGCAGGGAAGTTATAGCTCTGAAAAGGTCAAAGAAGAACCGAAAGCAGAAGAATCAAAGAAGGAACCGAAAGCTGAAGGAGATTCGGGAGTGAGCTACTTTTACTGTGGAGGAAAGAATCACTATGCTAAAGATTGTGTCCTCAAGAAAATGGCTGATAAGGATGAGGAAAAATATGAAGAAGCATTGTTACTGAAAAAGCTGGATGATATCAGGAAGAAGAAATCTACTGCTAACTCATCTATGAATGCTTTAATTGTGCAGGGTTCGATAGCAAATGATGAATTCGGAGGAGTGGAGATCTGGTCAACCGACTCCGAGGATGATGAAGTAAGGAAGCCTTCTCATGGAAAAGCTTATGTGGCGAAAGAGAAGGACAGCAGTGGAAGATGCTTAATGGTGTCTGATGTATCTCAAATGAGGGGATATAACACAGATGGTGGGAACAAAGACTCGAAGGAGCAACAGGACATGTGCTTTACAGCAAAACCGCTCAGCGTGCAATTCAACAAGCTTGATGAACTAATCAAGAAGGTACAATCTGTGTTTGTTTCATTTAAAGTCCCACAATGCTCATATGAAAAAGAATTAAAAAAATGTTAATTCAAGAATTTCTCATCTAGACAGCAACTTAACTCAAACTCGAGTCACCAATTCTAACCTAACTGACCAAATAAGCAGGGTGTCATCAAAGAGTGAGGAACGGAGGATGTGGATCGAACTGAAAGAGTCGGAGTTAGTCAAAACCAAGGATGAAAACATCTATTTGCAAAGAGACAATTTAAAACTTTTGAAACAGCGAAATGTTTTTTGTTTGATTGCTAAGCGTCTTTACAATAATATCACTCAACTTCATTTGAACTGTGAAATAGGGCAGAAAATTCATCGTATGATCTTGCCTTTTCTTGAGTTTAAGGAAGATGAAATCGATGCTGAAGCATACAATTGTGAAAGTGTGGTTTCGTCTGAGGATGTTAATCCAATGTATATGTATGGTCTAGACAAAATTGAATCTTTTATTAAGTCCAAAGACCATAAGAACATGCTGAAAAACCTTTTGGATGAAAATGACAAACTGAATCTAAGGACCGAAACCATACAAAAATTTGACTCATTGAATGCCAATTTGAGCTCAGAAAATAAAATTGATGTTGAAAATGCATCTGAGCTCAATGAGGATAATGACATGAGTGAAATTTCTGTAGAGGACGAAGTTGACTGCTCTGAATTTGTCAAAAGTGAACCTGAAATCCACAAAAATCTCATCTCAGAAAATTTTGTGGAGTTCGCTCGCTTGTCCCAACAAAAGTCCCTGAAACTTGAAGAAAAAGCTGTTGTTTACCAAAAGGTAAGGACAACACCAAATCAGGTGTATAACGTCACAGGTGTAACCGAACATCAGACAGCCGAACTCACAACCATTGTAAACGACGACAATACTGATGGTTGTGATGAGTTCTTCTGGTCCGCTCCTATTGACAATGCTGATGAAACTGTTGGTCTATCAGAGCAAACATCCTGGAAAGCAAAAGGAAGATACATTCCTGAGCCACTTAACAAACCTGATAACTTTGACGTGTCGAGTTCTAGTGGTACAAAAGATGTTCCTAAAGATAAGGAAGATTCAAGTGAACCATCATCGGTTCAAAGTTGACCTGTTGACACCAGTCAAAATCAAAAGGCGAACATCCATCATCAGCCGAAACAGATGACAAATCAAAAACGACAAAGGAATCAGAGATACAAGAAGAATCTTTCTGAAAGAAAACAGTTTTGGCAATCTCAAAATGCCTATTTCTCATATCGTGACAAAAATTTAAAGTCAGAGAAAAATACTGTTGGATCTCAAGAGAGAAATAACAACCGAAAGCAGAAGTTCGGCTCAGAGGACAGTATCAACCGAAAGCCGAAGTTCGGTTCAGAAAACAGTATCAACCGAAAGCAAAAGTTCGGTTCAGAGAACAGTATCAACCGAAATCAGGAGTTCGGTTCTGAGAGCAAAAGAGACCAAAATTCTAGGTTCGGTTCCACTGATAATCAAAACCGAAAGAGTCACCTAGAAGATGAAGTTAAGAAATCATCTCAGTCTAAATTCTCTCATTCTAATTCTTCCAATCATTCTTCTTCTCAATCTCATTCTAAATCTCCAACTAACCTGAAAGGGAAATCAAAGGTTTCGTCAGTTAAATCAGAGACCAAACCAAAAACACTAAATCCCACAAAGATTAAGATTTACACCATCAAAAAGAAAGATGAAACAACTTTGATAAAAAGAACTTATTTTGTTGACATCTCTTTTTCTGCTCCTGTTCCTGTGAAAGGCTCACGTGGACCCAAGAAACTTTGGGTTCCTAAATCTGTTTAATTTGTGCAGGTTATCAGTGACGAGCAGTTCGATGAAGAATGTTATATTGACAGTGGCTGCTCACATCACATGACAGGGAGGAAGGAAGAGCTTAGGGAATTCAGATCTCTTTCAAACGGTGGAAATGTCAAGTTCGGGAACAACTCCTTCGGAACCATAAAAGGCTATGGGATTATTACAAACGGTGATTTCACAATCAGGAAGGTTGCATATGTAGAAGGACTACAACATAATCTCATCAGTGTATCTCAGCTTGTTGGAGGTACCGGTCTCAAGGTCTCGTTCGATGATGAGGGTTCGGAAATTATTGAAAAACAAACGAACAAAGTTATTCTCAAATCATAGCGCAAAGGTGAAATATTTCCCCTAAATCTCAAACCAATCAAAGGGAATCCAGCAATCTGCTTGTTATCAAAAGCACAATCTGATGAAAGCTGGTTGTGGCACCGAAGGCTTTCTCATCTAAACTTCAAGGACATGAACAAACTTGTTGCC
This sequence comes from Lactuca saligna, assembly GCF_052625555.1. Lineage (NCBI taxonomy): Eukaryota > Viridiplantae > Streptophyta > Magnoliopsida > Asterales > Asteraceae > Lactuca > Lactuca saligna. Next base: position 143,872,056 of record NC_136420.1, read on the forward strand.
GGAGGTCATGTTCGTGGTCTTCCTTCGCTCAAGTACGATAGAGAACATTTATGTGCGGCATGTGAAATGGGGAAGCAGAGTCGTCAAAGTCATCCATCAATTATAAACACAAAAGTTGTTGAACCGCTAGAGTTACTTCACATTGACTTGTGTAGTCCATCATCAATTGAAAGTATCGGCGGTAGCAAGTACATTCTTGTTATTGTTGATGACTTTTCACGTTTTACATGGGTGTTCTTTCTAAAGCTTAAATCTGATGCGACTCACAAGCTAAAGATGTTCATCAAGCAGGTGGAAGTACAACTGAAGAAAGTCGTTCGGAACATCAGGAGTGAATATGGCCTGGAGTTCAAAAATAAAGAATTCGAAGAATTCCTGGCAGAAAGAGGAACTACCCACAACTTCTCAGCTCCCTACACACCTCAACAAAACGGTATAGTAGAGAGGCGGAACCGATCCTTGTGTGAAGCAGCTCGAACCATGCTAAATTTTGCTTCTTTACCTTTATATTTCTGGGCTGATGCTATATCTGCAGCTTGCTTTACACAGAACAGGTCATATCTCAATAAATGATTCATGCTCACTCCTTATGAGATCATAAACAACAGGAAGCTGAATGTTAAATTCTTCCATGTGTTCGGTTCCCGGTGCTTCATCTTCAATTCTAAAGAGCATCGCAACAAATTTGATGTTAAAGCCGATGAAGGGATTTTTCTGGGCTATTCTCTCACTTCTAAAGCGTACAGGGTATTAAACAAACGTTCAAGGAAAATAGAAGAGACGTATTACGTGACCTTTGATGATAGCTATGTCAAAAAGTCAACAGCAAACATAAACTCAACTGGTGAAATCTTTCCTCAAACAGGTCAAGTCACAGCATCAATTGCAAATCTCTTTGAGAAGTTTGTTGAGTTATTTGATGAACCAGAGAAGGCTATTAATTCGGAATCCAGCGCAGCAGACAACAAGGTGGATCATCTGAAGCAACTAGTAGAAGATGCGACAAGGCGAATGAATGAAGAAGTGCCCAGTTCCGGAGCATCAGTCGAGGGGAAACACACCGATACTGCAGCACCAGAAGGTACTGTAGAACCCGAATGCTCCACAACACCAGAAAGCACAATAGCTCCCGAAGGTAATGTATCACCCGAAGGTACTGTAGCATCTGATCACTCCACAGCATCTGAAGGCAGAGAAGCACCCAAACTCTTCAATATACCCGAAAGTCGGACTATTTCAGAAAACTCTTCATTCGAGGGGGAGAATGCCAATATGCTCTTTGACGATGAAAGTCAATCCGAACCAGAAGAGATGGTAAACGCTGAATTGGATCCTTCCTATGATCCAAATTACCCTCCTCTCATCAAATGGATCAGAAATCATCCAGTCTCTCAAGTTGTAGGTGATGTTTCTGAAAAGGTTCTGACCCGATCACAACTTAAGGAAAAACAAACTTCCCTATTCTCCAAAGTAGAATTATGTATGTTTAATTCCTTCGTTTCAAAAGTTGAACCCAAGACAGTTAATACTGCTCTCGATCACTCCGATTGGGTTCAAGCTATGCAAGACGAACTGAACGAATTCGAAATGAACAAAGTTTGGCGCCTCGTTCCAACTCCTCAAAATGCATCAGTTGTAGGTCTCAAATGGGTATTCAGGAACAAAATGAACAAGGAAGGGAATGTGATTCGAAACAAAGCACGTCTGGTAGTGAAAGGATACTGTCAGGAGGAAGGGATTGACTATGAAGAGACTTTCGCTCCAGTTGCAAGGCTGGAATCTGTTCGCATTTTTCTGGCCTATGCAGCACACAAAAACTTCGAGGTCTACCAAATGGATGTCAAATGCGCTTTTCTGAATGGAGAACTCGAAGAAACAGTCTACGTGGAGCAACCTTCCGGCTTCGTCAATGAGAAGTTCCCAAATCACTGCTATATTCTGGACAAGGCGGTTTATGGTCTGAAACAAGCTCCCAGGGCCTGGTATGAAACGCTAACAAAGTTTTTAAAGATGTCTAAATTCAAACAAGGTTCGGTTGACCCAACCTTCTTTCGTAAAAAGGAAGGTAACCACCTTATGATTGTACAAATTTACGTCGATGATATCATCTTTGGCTCAACGAATCCCAGCTTAACAGCTGAATTCAGAAAGCTGATGGAGACTAAATTTGAAATGAGCTCCATGGGTCCGATTAATTTTTTTCTTGGATTAAATATTAGACAGGGACCCGAAGGCATCTTTATCAACCAGGAAGCATACACCAAAACTCTTCTTGCCAAATTTGGTATGATGGGAGATTCAAAGGTCAAGGTTCCAATGGCTTTCGGAACCAAACTCACCCCTTCACTGGAGAAACCAGGAGTTGACATTACGCTATACCGCCAGATGATTGGGTCTTTAATGTATCTTACTGCTAGAAGGTCTGACATCATGTTTTCCGTATGTTATTGTGCTAGGTTTCAGGCAAACCCACGAGAACCTCATATGCTTGCAGTGAAGAACATACTTAGGTATCTGAAGCGAACTACCTCTCTCGGTCTTTGGTATCCATCCAACTCAGGCTTCTTCGTTCAAGCCTTCTCTGATGTAGACCTTGGAGGATGTGGTTTAGATAGGAAAAGCACCACAGGAGGTTGCCAATTCCTTGATGGGAAATTGGTAAGTTGGCAGTCAAAGAAGCAAACATGTGTTTCCCTTTCTACAGCCGAAGCAGAGTACATTGCAGCCACCTCCTGCACATCTCAAGTAATATGGATCCAAAGCCAACTCCGGGATTATGGACTTAACATGAAAAAGATCCCACTATATTGCGACTCAGAAAGTGCAATTAGGATCTGTCACAACCCAGTGCAACACTCTTAGACCAAGCATATAGCACTGAGGTATCACTTCATTAAGGATCATGTGGAGGATGGTAATGTCGAAATTCACTTTGTTCGTACCACCGATCAACTGGCAGATATCTTCACCAAAGCCCTACATGAAGCCAGTTTCAATAAAATCCTTCATGGTCTAGGAATGATGGAATCTGAATCGGTACCAAAGACTTCATCCCAAAGTTAAAAAGTAAGGAGCGAAATGAACCGAAATGAACCGAACGTTCGGTCCATTTCGGGCTCAATTCATATGGGAACCAAAATGAACCGAGCCTTTGGTCTATTTCGGGTTCGGTCCCATAACACATATTTTCACTCAATCTCAAAAATGTGTTGTCTATGGTTGTACACTTTGTAAAGCGGTTTTCTAAAAATCAAAAAAAAATGGAACCGAAATGAACCGAGTGTTCGGTCCCTTTCGGGTTCGGTTCATATTTTTTTCATTTATTATTTATTATTGCTTTCTTATTCTGTATTGTTTTTCCCGTTTGTAAAGCTGTTTTCCAAAAATCCAAATTTTTTTTGGAATCGAAATGAACCGAGCGTTCGGTCCATTTCGGGTTCGGTTTATTTTTTTATTTTTTTTCTGTTTGGTTTTTCTCTTTCTTTATTTTACCTAGTTAAGCGTCCCTAGAAGCATGCTGCTGCATGTTGTCCAAAGCCTCAACTGATTTTGAATAAAAGCCTTAATGACTAGGTATATACAAACCTTGTCTTCCCAATAAGGCTGCTCCATTTATTCTAATCCTGAGCTACCTGACTCTCTTCTCATATGAGTTGAGAGTTTACTGCTTGGTCACTATTTTCAGCAGAGGTACTATCGTTTTTCTTCACCACCCTACTTTTCTCCATCATATTTCGGTCCCATATCGTAACCCTTGAGACTCTCAGAATTAACCGCTGAGGTTTATGGTTACAAAATATATGTGTTTATGATCTAAGCCACGTGTCACTACGTGCTTAGTGAAACCCAAAATTCACTACCTATCATAAATTGATGGTCAACATGAAATCTCTCTTTGTTTGTGCGATTCTTATGAATTTGTTATTTACCATAACATTTCTTCCCTTAGAATCCAGTTAAAATTTTTTTTTGAGATTTCACCATCATACATTTTCCAAGTCACTATATCTGTTATCCAGCCTACTTGTTCAACAAGACCACATCGGTCTCACAAGTACTTCATTTAGACTCGGTCTTATGTCAAGGTCCGGGTTTCTAAATTGAAGAGAAAGCCACCCTTTTATGTCTAACAAAAAGATGCCTTTCAACACTTCTTAGAAAGTGCTTGATCGTAATTCAATGGGAATCCATACAAACACTTTAAGGTCTCTCTTGACCTTGAAGAAAGTGATTCATGCCCGGGATCATCTGTTTTGTGTCTAGTTTGACATCACTCTTCCCCTATATATCTCGCTTTATTTCCTTATCTTTTACACTCTATGCACGAAAATCTTTGATTTTCCAAACTTCTCGTTCGGTTACTTTATAATCTTATGTTTGGATGACAGCTATTAAACAGATAAGATGCTGACTCAGCCGACAGAGTAACGGCCTCAATAGTGAGGTGATGGGCACGCGTGCAAAACGGAACAGTTCTTCTCTCTCCTGCGTAATCATCGGGGGTGCCAACCGTCGCGCTTCAGTCAAATCCGAAACCGTTTTTATTGTATCAAGAAGATTTGGGGATGATCTTTCTCTCTCCTCTACCCACGGTATAAAAGGAACTCATCTGCTTCATTCCCAATTTACCACATTCAAAACTCAAACGAGCAAAATCGGACGATTTCTTATCTACTGTTCATCATCTTCTACCTTCAACCATGGCGGATCCTTCATCATTACAGGAAACCTCCTCCCGCACAAATATTCTTCCAATCCGTGCCCAACAAAGTCTGGTGATTGATCTCAATCCTAAGGCTTACGAAAATTACATGTATCCCATGATGGAGTGCCTCAAATACTCTCCGTTGGTGCTCGCTCTTTCCAAAGTTGAGCTTGTACCAATGGAATGCCTTTCCCAGGTCTTCTCCACAGCCCATTATGATAGATCAGTGGATCACATCTACTTTGATCTTCTTTCTCACAAGACCTCCATCTCTAAGCAACGATTCTGTTGGCTCCTAGGCTTTGAAGCCGATGAATCTAGGGTTAATCCCGACACCATTACCGTCGGGCAATTATTTTCGATGTTCTACAATATGGGGTACACGGAGATTCTCACAACGGTCACAAAATTCAAGAAATCGTGTCTCCCTCCTCCATGGAATGGTTTCTTCACCATTCTCTTCAAAGGGCTCTCCGAGCGTAGTTCTGGTTCTGATGGGGCCAGCAAACTGTTTATGACCATTCTCTATGGTCTTTATCACGGCCTTAACCTCGACTATGGCTCGGTTCTATGGCAACAACTTATGCAGAGCCTTGCCTCCTCCTCTCGCCACACTGAGGTATCCTACGCCGGGTTCTGGACGCTCATCACCAAGTGGGCCATGGATAAACTTCATGTTCCTACTGTTGCAGGTTCCCTTCTCTCCAACATCAGTGTCTTCCACACCACCAAAATTATTGTCACCGATCCGACAAAATTTTCTTTCATCGGATCCATTCCGGACTCTATGTCCGCTGGGGTGTCAAAGGAGAGCATCATCATGAAAGCCTACAAGGACTTTCGTCCTTCGGGCCCAAGGGAACTTTCTGCTGAAATGGTTCAGTCCATTAATGATGCAGATAAACCTGCTTCTCGAGGAAAGAAACCCGAGCAAGGGAAGATAAAGAAAGCAGCAAAGGGGGCAAAGGGTCCTTCTCCTAAGAAGCGAAAACCCTCAAAACCATATCTTTCCCCACCAGCAAAGAAGAAGAGAGTCCAACCCAAGAGAAAACTTATTCTCTCCTCTTCCTCCAGCGACTCGGAAGAGAACCACTCTGACTTCAATGAGTCAGCTAGATGCGAAACCCCGCCTCACTCCCCTGATCATGAGGTACATATTTCATCAAAACCTCCTTCACCTTCTCCTATACCCACCTCTTCCATTCCCATCATAACCTCCTCCATTTCCATTCCCTCCATATCTGACCCTATTTCCATTCCCCCCATAACTACTCCTCTTCAAACCACATCAACCACCCTTCCCCCACCACTTTTTACAGAAGCCACCACCACTACCACCCGTGAGGTTCTAACCAACGTATCTGATACGGGGGTTTCTACTTCACAACCCGAACCTACATCTGCACCCGAACCCACTATCACTACCGAACCACCCACTGCACCCTTATCTCCCACTCCATCTGCTGAAACCGAAACCTTTTTGGGAGGGGAGGATACCATTTTTGACTCCATCTACTATAGCCCCTATCAACTTCAGAGTGATGATGATGATGATGATGATGATGATGCTCCGGTCACCAAAAAGCACATCAAGGAGCTCCACGAGAAGATTGATAATCTTGTGGCTTCTTCCCCCTCCTCAACATCTCACTTTTCAGAGGCTGCTATTCAAAGTATGGTGGAGTCACTTACAAAAGCACATGAAGCCTCTATCAGCACAGCTGTTGCTGCCATTGATAAATCCACGCAGGCTAGTGCTGTAGCGACCGAAAAAGTCGAAAAACTATTTCAAGATGCCCAGATCTTGCTGGAGTCTTTACAGGCGGCTTCAGAGTTAAACACTAAGAAGATCCGCACCGTTGTGGAGAAGCTGGTCCATTCCTTCGAGACGGAAAAAGATCAATTTGCCAGCTTCTGCCAAAAACTCAAAGAAGACAACCAATCATTTCAGTCTTCGGTAGCGGATAGTCTTCTCTCATTCCAAGCCACTCTTGCCGCCGAATCTACCACAAAGGAAGAGCTTGCCCGAAAGTCTTCCGAGCTTACCTTGGCAACTCATCAGCTCTCCCAGGCCGAGAAGGAGATCGATTCTCTTCGGTCCGAGAAAGCTGTGGTCAGGAGTTGTGTTTCAGATGTCCACGGAGCTTTGTCTAATATCATTGAAGCCCATGATCCGATTCTCAACTATTTGGTGAGGCGAAGTCTTGCAGAGAAGCTCGCTCCTGCTCTTGCCCTTCTTAGCCGTATTGAAGGCATTCCTGAGCAGGAGGACCATCCGAAACAAGGGGGAGAAAAGAAGAAGTCCACGGCTCAACAGAAACCCCCTCCAAGTTCCCTGCCTCAATCAATTCCACTTTCATCACTTGTCCCTCCAAAAGCACCCAAACCAACATCTGGTCCTTCATCAGGTTTGAGTGCTCAAGCCAAAGCCAAAAAAAATTGCCGACGATAGTGATGAAAGTGATGATCAAGAGCCGATTGTCAGCTTGGTCAGGAAGTAGACCAGAGAGAGAGAATTGGATGAAAATGCTCGAATAGTCAGGGAAGCCGAGGCCAAGGAGAGGAAGATGAAGGAGGCTCATGATCTCCTTGAAAGCAAGAAAACTCTGTTTCCTCCTTGGACCCTCGAGGTGCTCATCAAAGAAGCCATTGAGTCCCCTTGCACTCTATGGCTAGAACTGGTCATCTCACTAGATCGTGTCAACTCAGTCGATTCCCAGTTCGACATGCCCCTGACCCGAAAGGCCTTCATCTTCCATGCGTTCGCTCATATAGCTGAAGTTCCCCATCCTCACCCGAAGGTGGATAGGGAGCTTATAGACTATTACCTGAGGACTGCTCAACCTCAGTACCAAACTTGGAGCGCACAGAAGATAACCAACGTTCGGGTACTCAAGCCTGTTCGTGAAGGTAACTTTGTTAATGTCAGATTCAAGGTCTTGAGGGGATCTGAAAAATCTGAGCACTCTATCTCTCTGGCTGATCTTCCCAACCTCAACCCTCACGATTGGATCGTTCTGCACAACATTCTTCTTGTCAATGAAGCTGAATATGGTCCGGTCGTAGACCATTTCAAGAGAATGTTAGTTTGCTATATTTTGGAGGTGGCTAAGCTTGATCAAGAGATTGCTAATATCCTGAGGAAGAAGCCCATCATCACTCCAGTCGGTTCTGCTAGCGATATAAACCGAATGAAGATGGGAAAGATTGACCCGAAACAGAACTCAGTCATGTTCACTAGAGCAAAAGGCCAGAAATGCCTGTTTGCTTTGGCTGACAAACATCTCTACACCACTACTTGTCTAGAGCATGTTCTGGGTATAATAAATCGTTGCAAGCAGAACACGGATAGTGATAAAAAGTACTTCAATGATATGATAAACTGGTACATTCACTTCCGTCAAACACTTCTTGCTATCATCCCCTGCCTGTTCAAGACAGTCAAGAAAGCCAGTGCTGCGGGGGCAAGCAAGCTGGAGTGAAGTCTCGCCTCAATTGACGCAAAGGGGGAGATTGTTGGATTATTGGTGTTGCGTCTTGGGCTCGCTTCCTAGCCCATCCTTTATGCGGTATGGGCCTGTCCATCCGTATCTTGTTTTCTAGGGTTTGTGTATTTATAGATGCTTGCATGCATCTTTTACGTAACTAATAGATTAGGGTTTTACAGTGTGATTATACAAGTTATCTTTTTGTAACCCTAGGATCCTCTACAGTGGAAGTTCTTCATCGAGCTCTGCTGAGGATTGAAAGTTTTAATCATTCGACATATTCAAATCCATTCTTGAGTATTGCTTTACATTCTTTATATACCTGTTTCAAAGATCTATTCGATCTTAAAAAAATTTATCTCATCAAAAAGCATAACACATATAACAACGAGTCCTAGGCTAAGGCATCACAAATCAGGCCACTCTAGTCCTAACATATGAAATACCTAGCCTGTCTCTAGCATGCAATAATATCTCATAAAGTGCATCATAAATATCTCTTAACACAAAAGTAAAGGTATTTTGGGAAATCACCGTTCAGGCTCTGGCTGATTGTACACACTGCTCTTTCTTGCTTTCTCTTTGAACTCTTATTCACTTTTAGAAAATTATTTCCTTAAAAACTTTTCTTACTTCCTCAGTTTGAGTCCAGATTTACCCGAAGGCGCATCCGAATCCCTCAAACCAAGGCTCTGATACCAACTTGTAACACCGTAAATTTCAAGACAAATTTTTCATTTAAAATAATCATTTTATTCTTAGAAACGCTTGTTTACAATCTCATTCATAGTTGAATTAAAAAACATAACTCCTTTTTTCACTTGCATAGGAAACCAGGATCCTCCAAAATATGACTTTTCCTCTGGTGTGTACAATCAAGTCGGTGCCGTCTCGTGATACTGAAAGAAACCTGAAAAACATCACACAAAACACTGTAAGCACGAAGCTTAGTGAGTTCCCCAAAATACCACACGTAACACATATTAGCCACTCGAGGCTATAACTCTATGGTCCGTGCACCCAAACTCTGTGAACCCTCAGGTTCTAACTCTGGGAACCTTCCGGTTCCAACTCTATAACATGCACAGCATAAATCACATAGAAATAATGCAGTACAACACATCACGTACATATGGCATACAAATACTCTTATCACATAACTCTGATTACCTACTCAAGGTAAAGTATATTGAGAAGACTCACCTGGCAAGCAGAAAGCAGATATCCCCACACTTAAATCTCGAACTCGCCACCGCCTAACACATAAGGCAAATACTCTCATGAATATAACTCTCGAGACTAGAATCAATCCTCTCATGACACCCTCTTAAGGGTAAAAGACTATTTTACCCCTCTCTTGGCCCAAAGGCCACATCGCTGACCAAACCCTAAAAGTCAACGGTCAACCCTTGTTCAAAATCAAAGTCCTCAATCTAAGTCAACCCCTGACTGACCCTACTCGCTGAGTCAACCCTGTGACTCGTCGAGTTCCCATAATCAGAACTTCACTCAATCCGCGACCTAACTCACCGAGTCACCCCGAGACTCGCCGAGTCCAACAACTTTGAGTCCACTCGCACACAACTCACCGAGTCATCCCTCAACTCACCGATTCTCGACTCAACCAGAGAATATCGGGACCCTTCGACAAGACTCGCCGAGTCCAAGAACAGACTCGCCGAGTCTAAGGCTATCATCAACCCACTCGCCGAGTTGTTCTTCCAACTCGCCGAGTCCCAGCTCATCTTCAAGCAACTCGTCGAGTACACCCATGTGACTCGCCGAGTACCACCGGTCTGAATCCATTCAGAAGCATTCCAGGTCATGCAACTGCTCCAAAACATAGATCTAGTTTCCTACCACTCATAAATCACGTAAAGTGGCAAACTTTACGTGAATCCAAAGAGATCTAAGCCGTTTGCACATTAGGCTAGGGTTTGGGACATGTAAGCTTCACTAAACACTCCAACACAGGGACTTTCATGCTCTCTGATTCTTCTCCCTTCCAGATCTGAGGTAGTAACCTCAGATCTAACCTCTAGACTTCCCATTTTATCCATAGACAAATTCTCACAAACCCCAAAATGAAGAAACAACATAACAACAGCTCAATAACAAGATATTACCTCTAAGTGATGCCCCAACTGCAATGTAATTCGAATCCAAGCAAAGCCCCTTGCTCCAAGCCTTCAATCTCCCAAAATTCGTTCAACAATTACTTCTCCAAGATCCAATCCACTCAACAATGGTGCTTCTCCGTGATTTAGGATTTTCTGGGGCTCAAGGGGTGATAAAGAGGTTGGGAGGAAAACATAATGATCTTTATATAAGGCTCAACCCTGAGAATTAGGGTTTTCTCCACTCAGCGCCTACTCGCCGAGTCCATCTCACTGACTCGCCGAGTCGGCAACTTAACACGCGACCAAGTCGCGACTCTACTCGCCGAGTCCATCCATGAACTCGCCGAGTCACTCTTTCACTACTTACTCTTTTAGCCCCTTCAACTCTACTCTTAATATTTCGGGATGTTACAAATTACTTAATATAAGATGTGATTAATCCTAACTCTAATTATCTAATGATCATAAACAATTAGGAGATAGATTCATACCATTAATATCATCGGTTAACACACAAAATCTGATTTATAAGCAATATAAACTAGAACGAAAACATGTTAGGGTTTACTAATATCAAACACAAGTAAAATCAAATATAATAATCCAATATCAAAATTAACACATACGGATCAAGTTCATCTTCACCAAACAAAAGTAAAAGGTGTTTAGCCTCTCATTGTAGCATAAAAATACAATAGATCTAAGTAAAATAAGCTAGACATGAGTATAATAAGCAAACCAACTAGATCAATGTTGAATTATTCTAAATCTTCTTCAATCCTTGAGCTTCAATTATGATTTAGCAAAATATCAAAGTTTTTATTTGTGTTTCGTTTGTCGAAAAAGATCAAGTTTTTCATTCTTATGCAACACTTGATTTTTCTTCAAGCTTCTGGTCTAAATAAAACACAAAATGAATTTGTAAAATTTTCCTTTCCGACACTCACTCCCTTATATGGACAAAAAGTTAATTTTGACTAGATTATGCAAATTCGAACATTTTTTTAAATCAGAGTTTGATTAGAAGTCACACTTGAACTTTTTCGACAACTTTCTTTTTCATGTAATCAATTCCAAATCCTTTTTAAAAAATATTACTAATTGTCATATTAACAGTTAAAATTTTCTTTAACAAAATCTTTCCATTTCAAGGAACACATTTTCTCATATAGTTTTTTAAAGTTTATTTTTAGTGTATCTATTTCAACAAAAAAATCCATTAAAACATAGGGGGGAAATGTTAAATCAATATGTTTTCTTTAGCACACTTTTAATACTTCTTATTTCGGTAACCATCACATAGGGGGAAACTGTTGGAAAAAATTTATATATGATTGTCACTTGAAATAAGTTGAGTATTGATTTATATTTTCTAATAAACATTATCAGAATGTTTCAGGTTAGAAAGATCCTGAAGATTCAATAAGTGTTTGAAGAATCAGATGTTGGAGCACTGGTTGTACGCATGGAGCACTTGCAGTTAACTTTGAGAACTTGTTCAACATGGAGCACTTGCAATTGACATAGAGCACTTGCTGAACATGGAGCACTTGAAGAACGAAATTTGGACCATCATGATCTTAGATGGAACATCTAGATCATATTTGGAGCATCAAGATATTGGTGGGTAATTTGGAATATTGATGGCTCATGAGAAACATTGTTGGCTCATCCACAGGTCTATGGCTCAACAAGACTTTAATGGATTAACATGAATACTTGGTGGCTCGTCTCAAGTTAATGGATCAACATGATCACATTGATGGATCAACACGATTGAACATGATACATCATGTACAATGATGACACGTCCAAATATTCAATGACACATGTAGTTCGTCAATGGTCCATCATGAACACGTGGTTGTACATCTTCAAGTTCAAGATACATTCCAACATCAAGAAACAACTCAACTTGATCAATGACACTTCTAGAAGTTGATGACATCTTAGAAGACAATGGAGCAACATGATGTTCATGTTGCTCATCACACTTTCAATGTTGATCATGAAGGCTCAAGAAATATGAAGACTCAAAAGTTGGATGGAACCTTAACAAAAAAAAAACTAACATAATTGGAATAATCCATCCATTCTATGTTAAGTAGGGCAAATGTGTCAACTGAAGACTAAGTCTTGATGACGTGTCAAAACCTGATTAGTCAAGACATGTCATGGGCTTTTCGAAAGCCTATAAATAGGCTGGGATCCATTATAAAGTTGCTCAAGTCTGCTCATTCCCTACTCTTCCTGCTCATTCTGCTCATTTATAGTTTAGACTAGATTTCAGAGAGTCATTTGAGTGTTTTAGTGTGTTTACCATTCAAACAATATGAGACACTTTTTAATCATTGATCTTGAACATACAAAAACGTTTTTATCATTAACATGGTTGATTCACAACTCTTTATTTCTCACATTACTTGCCACTTGACGATTCTAAAACTCTGTTTCAGTATTTTCAACACTTAGACTCTTTAAGTCTAAGGTTCACTGGATTTTTTCACTTTCCTTGACTTTTAAAAATATTTAATGTTTACACCTTAATTTTCAGCATCATTATTTAAAACAAATCAATAGTTTTTTTATTAACACATATTGAATTACTTACTCATTCATTATATCGTTTGTATTTATGTAAAAATATTTTCTTGTAAAAATGTTTAATGTTTACACCTTGATGTTAATTTTTTATTTTTAATAAATACTCATAATACACGGGTCTTACATCTAGTTGCTAAATAAAAATAGAAATATAGATAAGGTTTATTATTGAAATGAACAGTTATTACAAAAGGAAGAACAACTATAAATATAATTAAGAAGGTTAAATAGAGGCCAAATATACGATAAGCTCAAATGTATTATTATGCTATCACACTAAACTAGAAAAAATGTTTAAAAGCTTTATAATTTGATTTAAAATATAAAATATAAATGGTTAATTCGATATATAATGATTTTTGGACAAGTCCATATTTTCTACTATTAATTTCATGAGATATTATGAAATTGAATATTTTCTAAGAATTAGGGGTTTCCATTTCACGATTTGGAAAGTTGGAGAACTTTTTATTTAAATTTGATGATTTCTTTACATTATTCTGGGAAATTATTGGTTTGGTTGAGGTTTCTCTTATTACCGGTATGGGTATATGGATGCTAATTAATTTGATAGATACATTGATGGCTTGAGTGTATTATATGAGTATTTTAATCTAAGTTTATTTTGCTTGAATTTGATAGACACGATGGTGGTTTGATTACATCTGATAGACAGATTGGTGGTTTGATAATCGTGATAGACATAGTTTGTGGCTTGATTGGTGTCCATGTTATGCTTGTGGTCTCATTTGTGTGGTTTTTTTTTTTTTTTTTTTTTTACAATTTTAGTAGACATGTCTATAGATTTTGAAGGATTTATGTTTAATTTGAATTTTATAAGATTATTTATATTTAATTATTTAGCAAACTCGATTTACATACTGTGTCTAGAATGAACATTTTATCCAACACAAAATAATCACAAGGTTAAAATGATTATTTTTATCGGATACAATATGCTTCCATTTAAAGGTATATTCTTTCAAAATCTCTAAATCATTCAAAGGGTTAACAAACAGCCTCTAATAAGTGTACAACGTCTCTAGTGATCCCAAACTTCATTAGACATATCATACTTAGCAAATTGGATGTCAATAGACCGAATAACATAATTGTTGATCTAAGTGATAAATTTTGGAGATATCTCTTTCTATCAAATAAAATTGCATATTTTGCAACTTTCTCATTAAAAAATGAAATAAAAAAATCATCACATAACTCAAATAAACATAATTTTTACCATAAAAAATAAATCTAATAGACTAAATAAAATCATCATCTTAAACAATATTGACAATAACCAAAACAAATAAATATCAATAGCAAATATTAACAAACACCCATAATAGCTTCAAATTTTGGTAATAGCTTTAATGTATGAAGGGTGCAGCTGGCTTCAAAAAATATTCTCTTATAAGTATAGAAAAGTTGATAGTTGTAGACCAAACTCCATTTTTCTTTATGTTCTTTGTTTATTAGTTGTGTTTGTTTGAAAATTCTATTGTTTCTATTGTTGTACTCTATACAGCTTTGCGTTGTTTTATTAATACAATCCTGCATTTTCAAAAAAAAAAAAAAACAAACACCCATAATAATAGAAACGATCAAATAACAACAAAACAAATCAAAATCGAACGAATGAAGAAAACAGTGAAAAATTACCAAAACATCAATGAGCATAAACCAAAAATCTTTATGTGTGAGTATGTCAATTTTCTAAAGTCTATTTATTTTTTTTCAGTTCTATTTTTAAGATGATATGTGATAGTCTTACAAATTTTCCTTTAATTAATTTGTTTTTTACTCTATTAATTTCCTGTTAAACTTTTTAAATTAAGTTTTAATAGATCAAGATTACAGTTGCACTTCATGATTTTAGCCATGATCTTAGCTCCCATTTAACATATGTTAATATTTTTGATTATTTTTTCTCATTTTTAACTAAGTTTACATATTGATTTAAACCTTTTTGTTAAAGGGCAAATCATCTTCCGATAAAACAATTTTCAAATTTAATCAGTTTACGTTTAGATATTACAAGTTCCAAAATCACCAACAGCGTTGGATAATGATAATAATTAAAGTAAAAAATAAGTAAACAATTCATCCTAAAAAACTCAACTATAAAATCCCCTAACTTAATCTAACTTTTCAAAATATCATTTGGTGCTAAAAGATTTTGGTTCCATATTATTTTTTTTCTATTCGAGTCAATGTTATTGTTACAGAAATCTTTAATATTTATATTTTTATTTAGTGGGAGAATTTTATATATGTTCCTTTTAAACTTTAAAATATCATATTTATCCTGCTTAATTTCTCAATATCATATTTACCCTTCATAAACCTTCAAAATATCATATTTGCCCAAATCCTTTTTTATAATGTTTTTAATATTTTATAATCATTTTTTATACCTTAGAATTATTATAATAATTAAGAAATTTAACCATATTATCCTTATATCTATTAATGGAATGTGAATTTTTAAATTGTTGGAATGTCGGCCTCTTGACAGACAAAACGATTAATCTTCAACCCTTTCTATGGAATGTATATTTTGATTGTTTCGTTTTTGTTGTTGTTGATTATTATTATGTTCTAGATGGAAGATATTTTAAATATTATCATTGATATTTTGATGTTTAAAAAGTGCATATACGATATTTTGATATTTAAGAAGGCATATATGATATTTTGATGTTTAAAAATGATAAATATGATATTTAAAATTTTTATGAAAGTTAATATGATATTTAGAAATTTTATGAAAGGTAAATATGATATTTAGAAATTAAGTTGGATAAATATGATATTTTGATATTTAAAAATAACATATATGGAATTCTCCATTTTATTTAATTCTTTTAATCATTTCCTGTTTGAATAACATTTTGTGTGTAAATTTAATAAAATACACTACTAATAAACATTTCCAATCCATAATAATATACTTTCACAATATTTAGTCATATTTTCCTATTTTAACGATATATAGTTTGATTTTCTATATAATCAATCCGTTTAATACATCAGTATTAGTTTCTAGATAACAAAGACAAATAGAGCTTATTATCAAATGAAAATTTAATTAAATAAAAAGGACAACTATAATCATAACTAGAAGTTTAAATAGAAGCCGAGAGTAAAATAAGCGCATATATTTTATTATGCTATATATTAAACAAGAAAAAATCTTTAAAAACTTTTGTAATTTGATTAAAATATAAAATATAAATGGTTAATTTAATATATATTGAACTTTTTTTGTAATGCATCCAAAATAATTACTACATTTCGGTGATTAAATTTCCCTTCCCCCCACCCCCAGGGAACAAGGACAAAACGTAATATCAAATCAAATTACGCAATCCCTTTCTCTCATCCCTACTGCTTTTTATGGAAAGCGACGAAACCTTTATCTCATTTCCGAATTAAATTGATTGCGAGAATTCACTTTAAAACTAAATTAGGATCATGATTAGCATTTCAAACTCTTTGTTAAATTATATAGGGTTTATCTTGCCGCAAACTTATTAGGGATTCCATTCCACGATGAGATCTTGATATTTCTAATTTGTAAATGATAAATGGTTATATTAAATATTTGAAGTAAAAAGGTCAAATTACGAAAAGGAGGATGAACAAATATTAATTGTTTACTGCTAGGACTCATCTCAACTTTAATATTTGCTCTATTACAGGGGGCATGCACATTATAATACTGCATGGCACACGTTATAATACTGCATGACACACGTTTATCATCTTACTACTATGCACTTCCTTGGATAAACCACCAACAACCACAATCCAAAGGGGACAAGGACACGTTTATCACATTGCCTACCTAAATTAATTGTTGATGTTAGTATATGTGAGGGTTCTCTTTGGTAATTATCAATAGTTAGAGGTAGTTTATATATTTAGTCCTACATAGTTAGGTTATTTTCCAATTGTATTGTATTTTTGTTGTACTCAATTTTCTTATTAACAAATGAGTCAATAGCCTCCAAATCTTCATCTTGATCGATTGATCCTTATACATGTTAACTAATATGGTATCAGAGATTAATGATTCGTCATTAGCTCCATATTTTTAATCAATCATCCACAGAAGACATCCCCAATTGAATCTCCTTCATATAGATTTCTGACATTCACACATGCATCTCTTCTTCCCCAAAGATAAAATCGAAACATTTGGCAAACTACATTTGTTCTTGCTCATCCCTCAATCTGTAACATCCCGAAATATCAAGAGTAGAGTTGAAGGGCTAAAAGAGTAAATTGGGAAAGAGTGACTCGGCGAGTCCATGTGCGGACTCGGCGAGTAGAGTCGCGACTTGGTCGCGAGTCAGTGTAATAGACTCGGCGAGTAGGCGCTGAGTGGAGAAAACCCTAATTCTCGGGGTTGAGCCTTATATAAAGATCATTATGTTTTCCTCCCAGCCTCTTTATCACCCCTTGAGCCCCAGAAAACCCTAAATCGCGGAGAAGTACCATTGTTGAGTGGATTGGAGCTTGGAGAAGTAATTGTTGAAGGAATTTTGGGAGATTGAAGGCTTGGAGCAAGGGGTTTTGCTTGGATTCGAATTACATTGCAGTTGGGGCATCTCTTAGAGGTAATATCTTGTTATTGGACTATTGTTATGTTGTTTCTTCATTTTGGGGTTTGTGGGAATTTGTCTATGGATGTAATGGGAAGTCTAGAGGTTAGATCTGAGGTTGCTACCTCAGATCTGGAAGGGAGAAGAATCAGAGAGCATGAAAGTCCCTATGTTGGAGTGTTTAGTGAAGCTTACATGTCCTAAACCCTAGCCCAATGTGCAAACGGCTTAGATCTCTTTGGATTCACGTAAAGTTTGCCACTTTACGTGATGGATGAGTGGTAGGAGACTAGATCTATGTTTTGGAGCAGTTGCATGGACTGGAATGCTTCTGAATGGATTCAGACCGGTGGTACTCGGCGAGTCACATGGGTGTACTCGACGGGTTGCTTGAAGATGAGCTGGGACTCAGCGAGTTGGAAGAACAACTCGGAGAGTAGGTTGATGATAGCCTTAGACTTGACGAGTCTGTTCTTGGACTTGGCGAGTCTTGTCGAAGGGTCCCGATATTCTCTGGTTGAGTCGAGAATCGGTGAGTCGAGGGATGACTTGGTGAGTTGTGTGCGAGTGGACTCAGAGTTGTTGGACTCGGCAAGTCTTGGGGTGACTCGGCGAGTTAGGTCGCGGATTGAGTGAAGTTCTGATTATGGGAACTCGACGAGTCACAGGGTTGACTCGGCGAGTAGGGTCAGTCAGTGGTTGACTTTGACTGAGGACTTTGATTTTGACCAAGGGTTGGCCGTTGACTTTTAGGGTTTGGTCAGCGATGTGGCCTTTGGGCCAAGAGAGGGTAAAATAGTCTTTTACCCTTAAGAGGGTGCCTTGAGAGGATTGATTCTAGTCTCGAGAGTTATATTCATGAGAGTATTTGCCATACATGTTAGGCGGTGGCGAGTTCGAGATTTAAGTGTGGGGATATCTTCTTTCTGCTTGCCAGGTGAGTCTTCTCACTATACTTTACCTCGAGTAGGTAACCAGAGTTATGTGATCAGAGTCTTTATATGCCATATGTACGTGATGTGTTGTACTGCATTACTTCTATGTGATTTATGTTGTGCATGTTTATAGAGTTGGAACCGGAAGGTTCCCAGAGTTAGAACCTGAGGGTTCACAGAGTTTGGGTGCACGGACCCATAGAGTTATAGCCTCGAGTGGCTAATTTGTGCTATGTGTGTTATTTTGGGGAACTCACTATGCTTCGTGCTTACAGTGTTTTGTGTGATGTTTTTCAGGTTTCTTTCCGTATCACGGGACGGCACCAGCTTGATTGTATACACCAGAGAAAGAGTCATATTTTGGAGGATCCTGGTTTCCTATGCAAGTGAAAATGGAGTTATGCTTTGTAATTCGACTATGAATGAGATTTTGAACAAGTGTTTCTAAGAATAAAATGATTATTTTAAATGAAAAATTTGTCTTGAAATTTACGGTGTTACAAGTTGGTATCAAAGCCTTGGTTTGAGGGATTCGGATGCGCCTTCGGGTAAATCTAGACTCAAACTGAGGAAGTAAGAAAAGTTTTTAAGGAAATAATTTTCTAAAAGTGAATAAGAGTTCAAAGAGAAAGCAAGAAAGAGCAGTGTGTACAATCAGCCAGAGCCCGAACGGTGATTTCCCAAAATACCCTTATTTTTATGTTATGAGATATTTATGATGCACTTTATGAGATATTATTGCATGCTAGAGACAGGCTAGGTATTTCATATGTTAGGACTAGAGTGGCCTGATTTATGATACCTTAGCCTAGGACTCGTTGTTATATGTGTTATGCTTTTGAGTATGTGATGAGTGAGAGTATCTAGTTAGAACCCATGAGGGGTAGAGTTACAGAGTTCGGTGGTACTTTCGAGGATGAGCCGAGAAAGTGGAGTTATCACAGAGAGGGAGTCCTATGTATTCTTCGATGCTCGAATGCTGCTTGCTTTGTGCTTTGTGGAACTCTCAATGATGGGAGTCAGCTACCAAGTGAATATGACAATATTCAGGAGGTAGATGGCTGGCATCATTAGGAGCTCTTCAGCAGCTGATAGCAAAGAAGTGGGAGGACAACGGAAGAGCCTAGGGAGTAACCCTAGCCAGATGAGTGCGCTTGTAGAGTAGAGAATTTCGCTAGGGAGCGAGCACGCGCGATGGGATTGGTGAAAGAGCAGGTCGAGCAGCTACTTAGAAGCTCTGGGATGGTCCGTGTGGAAAGTATGGGTAGATGTGGCAGGTAGTATGGGCCCGTACTACTGAAAGCAGAGGACCCATACTTGATACAGGGAGTATTCTGAAGGTTCTAAGGAGCGGAGTAAGGAGTGATGTTATGGTTCGTGTACCATACATCAGAGCAGATTGAGGAGTGATGTTATGGTTCGGGTACCATACATCAGAGCAGATTGAGGAGTGATGTTATGGTTCGAGTACCATACATCGGAGCGGAGTAAGGAGTGATGTTATGGTTCGAGTACCATACATCAGAGCAGATTGAGGAGTGATGTTATGGTCCGGGTACCATACATCGAAGCGGATTGGGGAATGATGTTATGGTTAAGGTACCATACACCGGGGCATATTGAGAAGAGGTGTCATGCAATGAGCACCATGGTTCGTAGTGAATGATGTTTGTGGTTCTCCGGTTATCTGGTCATGAGTAAGTTCGAAGAGGCGTCCCTTGAGAGGGAGATCGAGAGCCCCTCAGATTATTTTAGTAAGGAGTCAGTGAGAAGGGAGAATTTCGATCTGAGTTGAGCGATCAGTCGATAAAGGAGATGTCACCTCCTATGATCTGGGAGGTACTGATTATGTTTGTGTGAAAAATATGAGAAGCATGATGTTTTGGTTTTGGGTTTAGGGGTAAACCCTGCAGGTCGTCATTGATGATGATTTCCCACCAGAGTATCAGGTAGCATGTGTGCCGCGAGGCAATGATTTATCATGAGCAGATAGTCAGTTGGGACTGAGATAGTCGAGGGCCACGCTACACCCATTTGAGTATAGTAGGGTGTACGGTAGTGGTATCAGTGGGGAGTTCAGTCGAGTTTAGCGATGTAGAGAGTTTTCTATCCATGGGGTGTTGACTATGGGAGTGGGTCCCTATTCTTGGGATGATCCCGGTGTTGGAGCGTTGGTTGATGAGTTGAGGTGAGGGGTACGATGATTTTATGGTTCAGTCTATGAGCCAGGGATGTTATTGAGCAGTTGAGTTGTTTGATACTAGATTGGTACGAGATTTGGAACGACTAGAGGAAGACGTGATGAGAAGTTCTTGAGGAGTTCACCAGAGGTTCAGAGTATATGAGGTCGATTCATTTCCTTAAGGGGGATTATCGGGCGTTGTGTAGCACTTTCCGGGGGCAGGTGCGATTTTGCTGGAGAAAATAGTTATGGGTTGGTTGTGTGCTATTTGGTGATGGTTCGAACCCTAAGTGGGGGAGAATCGGGTGCCGTATGTAAGAAAGCAGAGAATTGTCAAGAGCAGTTATAAGTGGAGTATAGAGATATGCGGTAAGAAATCATGAGACCAGAGATGTCGGTGATCGAGGAAAGGGGTCAAAGTGAGTTAATGCGGGAAGTACTTGTTTGAGAAGGATGAATGTCTCCACGACAGGTGTTTATTGGTCAGGAATCTGGCATTTGTCGGTGTTGGGGTAAGTAGATAAAGAATGATTGGGCAGCCAACTCCTGGGTCGGTATGTGTATCCTTGTTTGGATTTTGAGCGGTGGGAAAAAGGGTTTCGGAGAATTATCAGCGTATTTCGTAACGTTAGTGTTTCTTTGTATTGCAATTGAGAAATTAGATACACCGAAGTTGCAACTTGGGAAAAATGAAGATCTAATTATGGGGTTCAGAGGGAATGTATTATTGCATCTATATGGTGCTTGGGGCAGGAGATCAGTGGTCGTGGCAGGATCTTGTGATGTTCGGTGGGGGTGTTCTAAGGTATCCGGGTATTGATATCTTTATTTCGAAGTATTCGTGAATCTTGAGTTGAGACGACTTGTGGTATATCAGGTATCTATGGATCTAGTGGGAGCCCTTCGAGTATGGGCATCTAGGGAGATTATTTAAGAGAGTAGATCTTCGCAAGGGTGGGCATATTGATATGTCGATTGCCTCCAGAGTCTGTGATGCATATTCGAGTCAAGTATGGGCAGCTGCTTATGATAGTCTGCGGAGCACGAGCTAGTGGGGTCAGAGGGTGTTGTGATACTGCGGGGAGCCGTAGTACTCACTAGTCAGAGGGTGTTGTGATACTGCGGGGAGCCGTGGTACTCACTAGTTGGAGGGTGTTGTGATACTGCGAGGAGCCGTAGTACTCACTAGTTGGAGGGTGTTGTGATACTGCGGGGAGCCGTAGTACTCACTAGTCAGAGGGTGTTGTGATACCGCGGGGAGCCGTAGTACTCACTAGTTAGAGGGTGTTGTGATACCGCGGGGAGTCGTAGTACTCATTAGATGGCAAGGGAGTGTGATGGTGGAATGTTCTCCGATCAGTGTATGATGTGGAAGAGTTTTGGGCTTCAGTAGCCCTAGTATTGAGTTTTTGGAGCCTGGATGTTGGACCGGGGGCGAGACTGGGGTCCCCGTCTCTGTCAGGAAATGTGGTGAGATGCGTAAGGGATATGCGCAGCAGAAACCAGAGATCAGAGTTGAGACGATCCTTGGTTGGATTGTATTTTCTCGCATAAGGAAAAGAGAATTTCGTGACTTGCGTGTCACGGGGCCGGGATAGTGGTAACGGGGAGGAAGTTAGTGGGATATTTGGATCATGATATGGGTGGCCTTTGGAGGCTCAGCTGTGGAGTCAATAGCTGACCTAGTGCTCAGTCTCGAAGAGGGATATGAGAAATGAGCTAGAGCTTATCATGATGATGTCTGAGGACACCTCAGAGGGAGCGAACGATTCAGACGCTCAAAGACATGCTTCGGGCATGTGTATTAGATTACAAAGGGAGTTGCGGCACGTATTTATCCTTGGTTGAGTTATCCTATATCAACAGCCATCATTAGTGCATCGGTATGCCACCCTTTGAGTTGTTGTATGGGAGGAGGTGTCGGACCCTCATTTGCTGGGGAAAGTGTTGATTCGCGGAAGTAGAAGTAGTAGTGAGAATGGATGATTTGGAGTATGGTGGTCGAACACTGTGTCTGTGACAGTGGTATGGAATGACATCATGATGGGATGTCTGCTGAGGACGCGGAAGGGATTCCGCGGGTGTAGAGCCAAGAGTCTCAGGATGGATGCAGGGATGGAGTCTGGGACTCCTAGCTTGATTCTGATCAAGGGTTGTGTGCGTAGTGGTGGTTTCTCCTGGGGATGTTAGAGATGTCGTCAGTGTGATGGGATTTCCAAACCCGAGAGTGCGAAGGTTGGTGCGGCATGAGTGTGTGATTGCAAGAAGAGGACTCATGGGAGTTCCTCTAGGACTGAAGAGTGGGTATTTCCGTCGTCACGGATTGGATAGAATGGGATTCGGA
The DNA here is from genome assembly GCF_052625555.1 of Lactuca saligna. NCBI lineage: Eukaryota > Viridiplantae > Streptophyta > Magnoliopsida > Asterales > Asteraceae > Lactuca > Lactuca saligna. The sequence goes on from NC_136420.1 coordinate 143,895,044, forward strand.
TCGGGGATCCGATGGTTCATGGCTTCTAACCCTTATGGGTCGAGTGATTGTTGAGATTTGGGACAGTGATGCTCCATGGGTAATTCTCGGATCGTTGAGTGTGGTTATCAGAGGGTACATCTGGTGCCCGGTTCGAGACAGTGGTCAGGACACCGTAAGGAAAGGGAAAGTGTGTTCGGGTTTCAATGGGTATGCCTTGTGAGACCTGGTCCGATTAAGGCCAGGTGGCACGTTGTGGGAATATTTCCAGAGTTGAGTTGCTGTAGGCTTCGAGGACGAAGCCTAATTTAAGTCGGGGAGAATTGTAACATCCCGAAATATCAAGAGTAGAGTTGAAGGGCTAAAAGAGTAAATTGGGAAAGAGTGATTCGGCGAGTCCATGTGCGGACTCGACGAGTAGAGTCGCGAGTTGGTCGCGTGTTAAGTGGCCGACTCGGCGAGTCAGTGTAATGGACTCGGCGAGTAGGCGCTGAGTGGAGAAAACCCTAATTCTCAGGGTTGAGCCTTATATAAAGATCATTATGTTTTCCTCCCAGCCTCTTTATCACCCCTTGAGCCTTATATTGCAGTTGGGGCATCTCTTAGAGGTAATATCTCGTTATTGGACTGTTGTTATGTTGTTTCTTCATTTTGGGGTTTGTGGGAATTTGTCTATGGATGTAATGGGAAGTCTAGAGGTTAGATCTGTGGTTGCTACCTCAGATCTGGAAGGGAGAAGAATCAGAGAGCATGAAAGTCCCTGTGTTGGAGTGTTTAGTGAAGCTTACATGTCCCAAACCCTAGCCCAATGTGCAAACGGCTTAGATCTCTTTGGATTCACGTAAAGTTTGCCACTTTACGTGATGGATGAGTGGTAGGAGACTAGATCTATGTTTTGGAGCAGTTGCATGGCCTGGAATGCTTCTGAATGGATTCAGACCGGTGGTACTCGGCGTGTCACATGGGTGTACTCGACGAGTTGCTTGAAGATGAGTTGGGACTCGGCGAGTTGGAAGAACAACTCGGCGAGTAGGTTGATGATATCCTTAGACTCGGCGAGTCTGTTCTTGGACTCGGCGAGTCTTGTCGAAGGGTCCCGATATTCTCTGTTTGAGTCGAGAATCGTTGAGTCGAGGGATGACTCGGTGAGTTGTGTGCGAGTGGACTCAGAGTTGTTGGACTCGGCGAGTCTCGGGGTGACTCGGCGAGTTAGGTCGCGGATTGAGTGAAGTTCTGATTATGGGAACTCGACGAGTCACAGGGTTGACTCGGCGAGTAGGGTCAGTCAGGGGTTGACTTTGACTAAGGACTTTGATTTTGACCAAGGGTTGGCCGTTGACTTTTAGGGTTTGGTCAGCGATGTGGCCTTTGGGCTAAGAGAGGGGTAAAATAGTCTTTTACCCTTAAGAGGGTGCCATGAGAGGATTGATTCTAGTCTCGAGAGTTATATTCATGAGAGTATTTGCCTTACGTGTTAGGCGGTGGCGAGTTCGAGATTTAAGTGTGGGGATATCTGCTTTCTGCTTGCCAGGTGAGTCTTCTCACTATACTTTACCTCGAGTAGGTAACCAGAGTTATGTGATCAGAGTCTTTGTATGCCATATGTACGTGATGTGTTGTACTGCATTACTTCTATGTGATTTATGTTGTGCATGTTTATAGAGTTGGAACCGGAAGGTTCCCAGATTTAGAACCTGAGGGTTCACAGAGTTTGGGTGCACGGACCCATAGAGTTATAGCCTCGAGTGGCTAATTTGTGCTATGTGTGTTATTTTGGGGAACTCACTATGCTTCGTGCTTACAGTGTTTTGTGTGATGTTTTTCAGGTTTCTTTCCGTATCACGGGACGGCACCAGCTTGATTGTACACACCAGAGAAAGAGTCATATTTTGGAGGATCCTGGTTTCCTATGCAAGTGAAAATGGAGTTATGTTTTGTAATTTGACTATGAATGAGATTTTGAACAAGTGTTTCTAAGAATAAAATGACTATTTTAAATGAAAATTTTGTCTTGAAATTTACGGTGTTATACAATCAACATAACCGCTATATCAAAATTGGCTTCTCAAAATTAATATTTCAACACAGATTATCTATTACTTTCAGGCGTCTCAAATTTCAAATAAATATTACAACAAGATTGTCTACTTTTCTTTTCAACAATCGATGCGTTCTTTGGCAAAATGCATCATGCATCTCATGGTAAATTTTCTTCTCCAAAAGACTACCTTTTTGAGGTTAAGAATCAGGGTACCTAAACCTGTGATTATTCTCATCTTGAAGCCCTCTTGAATCATCACAAAAGCTTTGTTAGTAATTATCAAATCGATTTGGTTGTTCTTGAATCAGAATCTCAATCTTATAAGCATCTCAATTTCACAATTTAGATTGAACTGATAATAGAGATTTTACAATCTCTAAAGCCATCTTCTTTGGAATTGGTCAATATTCTTTGTTAGGGACTAAGCAATTATGTCATAGTATACAACAAATATCTACACTTCTATGGAGCAATTACACAAGAATCATGATATGGTGCAACAACACATGTTCCCGTACACTGCCAACTCTGATGTAACAGATGCATATTATCTTATGGAGCTATTGTGTAAAAATCAAGAGTTTATACAACAACTGATGTCGGGTTCTATTAGTAAACTTGAATTTTCGTCCTCCTCAAGTAATACATGGTTGTTTGATTATGGTTGTTGTAATCATATGACAACATGCGAAGACTTATTTATCAATAAATGCTCACAATAGTCATTCCCTTCGGTTTCAACAGCAGATGGAATACGATTACCTGCAGCAGTTGGTAGACATATCTTGGCTTCTCATTTGTCATTACCCAATGTTGTTCATGTTCTCAATCTATCTCTTAGCCTTGAATCTGTTAGCCAATTATGTGACTCTGGTGTTCATGTTCTTTTCACTCCTTCTAGGTGTCTTGTGCAAGATCCAAAGGCTAAGTAGACATTTGGAATAGGTCTGAGAGTAGGCAAGATGTATAAAGTGGTTTATCTTCGTCTTTCGGCATCATCTCTAAATTTTGTAGTTGTTACATCATGTCCTTCTCCCTTTGATATGTAGCATTCTCGCCTTGGTCATATCTTTATTTCTAGACTTAAACTTCTTGCTCACTTTGTTGTACTTGGTGACATTAAAACTGAAGCAGACTCTTGTTTGTCGTGTCAACATGGAAAACATCATTCTCTGTCGTTTACGAAAATTACTCTACTTTTTCAACAACTTTTGATTTAATTTATTCAGATGTATGGGGTTCTGATATTTTCATATTTAGCTATATTTTTATGTTGGATTTTTATCATTTATTGGCTAATTAAATGCATATTATGGACAAAAGATACTTAATATTGTTGAAATTATATTTTCAGTCCAAAAAAGAAGCTCTTAAGCAAAAGGAAGCAGGAGATATGAACGAAAGCTCGGGAACAAAAGAAAGAAGAAAAAAGGCTTAATTCTGAAGCTACTCGGCGAGTAGGGTCATCTGCTCAACGAGTAGACGCGAAGGTTCGCGAAGCAATACGTGGAGTCCTTGCCGTACACGGATTCCTCAAGGGGGACTCGACGAGTTAGTTGTCTACTCGACGAGTAGCCCCTGTTTTGAGAAAACTATAAATAGACTTCACAAACCCGAATTGAGGACTTTTCTGGATTTTTTGGTGGAACACATGGCGATCCAGGAAGCCCTTGGAGCTTTGGAAAACGTTGAAGAACCCTAATCCTTCATTCTTAAGAGATAAAGGCACTTTAGGTTTAATTTTACACTTTACCTTTGAATAGAATTATGTTAGGTTTATTTAAATTCGTTTTTAAGCTTTCATACACTGAAATCATGAACTAATTTCGTTAGTTTCTGTTTGGGGAGGACAATTTTGCTCCTATGGTTTAATTTACTCTTTTGATTAATTTTTAGTTGGTGATATTGTTAAATTAAGCTTGTTAAAGACCCTTATGCATTAGCCATAACTATTTTCTGTTAATTACTAAGTGATTAAGCTGCATGAACACCTCTTAATTGCTTATCTCATATAATTTATGTGAACACAATACTATATGCCTAGGAATAATGAGAATGAAACTAAGATTAATTAGAGAATGGGTAAATTAATGTGTGAGCTTGTGTGATACACCATCAACAAGAGGTTAATTGAATCACCAAATTTAATTAGCTAACTACAAGTCTTATTTAACCTGAATAATTAACCTAGGAAATCTATTAGTTTAATCAACTGGCCATTCCTTGAATTGGTATGTTTTCTAAGGATTAGTAATAGTGAATGCGAATCTAATCACCAGAGTCGGTAACCAATAATAATTAATCTATTATATTGCCATAAAAATTAACCATATGAGTAAATAAGTTGAACCTAAACAGAAACCCTTTTTGATCATTGAATTTAGTTTGTTTTTATGTGTTTTCAACTTTTAGTTGAGTAGTTAAGTTTTAGTTAAGTTTCTAGTCTTGCAAAACTAGAGAAACCCCTATTTTCTATTACTTGTTTTTAGTTAATTCTAGTTTTTAGTTTTAATTTTCCGTTCCCTGAGTTCGATACCCTACGTATTTAGCTACACCAATTTTGATAGGTTCAGTGCCTTTGTGTGTAAATTTTAGAATTGAAAGTATGAGTAAAACTAGTTGAGTTCACACACATCAAGTTTTTGGCGCCGTTGTCGGAGAACGGTTCAAAAATTAGCATTAATTTCTAGTTTTATCGATCATTTGTGTGAGATTTATCTTGCACAAAGTTATTTTTAGGTAATTTAGTTATTAGGATTAGTTTTAATAGTTTTCTGTTTTAGAAATTTGTTGAAGATTAATGTGTTGCGTCTTGGGCCCTCATGTTTTACAGCCGGATTGGGCTTGTCAATCCGTGCTTATCTAGAATAGCCTTCTTTTTCTTAGAAAATATGTTAGGGTTGTATTATAAATATATGCATGCATGTATGCGTATTGTAACGGTTGTCACTCTCATTGATTATTTGTAAACCCTAAAATCCTCTACAGTTGATGTTCTTTATCGAGCTCCTCTGAGGATTGTTTATTAAATCATTCGACACCTTTTGATCCATTAGCTTGTTCTTAATTGTTTATCTTATTGTTTCTCTACCTGTTTCATAGATCTAATCGATCTCCAAGTTTGTTTTAAACTCATCAATTGGTATCAGAGCAGGAGGCTGTGTAATCGATACACTTCTTTTCTGTGAAAAAGCTTCGATTAGGGTTATTCCGCATTCATTGATATTTATTGAGCCTTTATCTCATAATTGACGTATCTCAATATTTATTGTTTTTGCCCTAATTTGATATATTACAAGTCTGATCTTTGAACAGGTTATTCGATCAATTATGGACGAGTCGCAATCCAATCCCATCAATATTTCAAACAGCATTGGATCAACAATGAAGATTCCCATCCTGTACACCCATGATTATGAAGTCTGGGCGAATCACTTTGAAGATTATGTCATAGGATCTGAGGATAATGGATACCTCATCTGGGAAGCAATCATCTCTGGACCGTTTTCTCATTCAGCAACTTCAAGGATTATTAAAACTCAAAAGGAGTATAATGATCTTCTGAAAGACGTTAAAGATGTAGCGCAAGACGAAAAAGTTAAATTTCAGTGCAATATCAAAGCGCTAAGATTGATTAGATTTGCTCTTCAATCCGATACTTTTAGGCTGGTAAGTTCATGCACGACTGCAAAAGAAATATGGGACAGGCTACGTGAATTGTACTCTACAGATGAAGATCTTGAACACTCCATTCAAACCTTACTCTTGTCTGAGTTTGGTGAATTTAAGCAAGGAGCAGAAGAAACAGTGACTCAAACGTTCGATCGCTTCAATCATCTTCTTAGCAAGATGATCAAACATGACATAGAAAGGAAGCTTATTGAACAGAAGGTTACGTTTTTGAATGGACTCAGGTCTGAGTGGAGAGCAATCGTGTCCACAGTTAATAATGGGTTTTAGCCATAAGAACTTTCCTATGTGCGCATGCAAAACCCTAATGCTCGGATCTAGGCTTTCTAATTAAACATGCTTTGAATCCAAGACTTCTAATGGCTAATTAGGTTAAATAACAACATTGAAATAGATCTAGAATCATACCTTTGGATTCCTTGTTGATCTTGTTGTCTTGGAGCTTCTAGAGTCACAAATGTCACTCCTCTAATGGCTTACAAACACCAATAGCAAGCAAGATGATTTAGGAGAGAGGAGAGGGGAGGAATTCAACCAGAGTATCTCTACTTTAGATGGTGTGTCGAATTCCCTCACCCCTAGGGTCTATTTATACTTGTAGACTCCTTAAGGGTTACAACCTAAACCCTAATTGGATAATCTTCTCTTAAGGCTATCCAAATCCATTCCATAGATAAGTCTTTGGATGATTTTAGCTATCCTATATCTCATAGAATTCGTCCAAAGCACATCCCAATGGATTTACAGTCTAAAGTTTAACTATCAAACAATTGACAGTTTATACCCTCTTATTTAATTAATCTCTTTAAGTCACCAAATTAATTCCAATTAATTTATGACTTATATTAATCAAATAACCATATATTATTCCTTATAATATTTACTCTCTTTTTAACAAATCATCCATCAAGTTGCTATGGTGAAGGCAACCCAAAAGGACCATGCACAACCAGATCAAATACTTGCCTATTATAGTTGCAGCCTTAGACACTATTCCAACAGTCTCCCACTTGGATAAGTCTAGTAACTATACAAGTACAATTCGGTTTGCAATCGTAGCTCTCAAAGACGCTATCAAACTCTGATCTAATCAATCTTGTCCTTTAGATAAGGGAACGTACAGTCCTCTGTTAGATATCATGCTGACAATCCTATGGAATGGTTAGTCAAGCATTTAGATTTCTCGATCTCTGATTTATTTGACATAGAACTTAATCAAACACATCAATTCAGTTCTGACCGGGCCCGGCACATAAGTCAAATCAAATCATCGAATGGCCAAGATATCTCTTCTACCCTCTTAGGATAAAATTTACAGATAAACTTCGACTTATATGCATTTACTTATTCATTAACCAACTATACACAACAATGCGTTTTATAACACCAAGTTACTGATGCGTTTTCACATTATCAATGTACAATCGATTAACAAATAATAAACCATATATCTAGGTTTTAAGACTATATGATATTATCGTCTTGCGATCACCTTTTATATCATATTCCATAAAGTGATTCCAGCAAGCGCGGGTTTGTTCCAATGCTCAAAACCAGTTCATAAGCACTCATGAACGTTGCAGCAACCCTTGCTATGTCTAACACCATTTAGACAATCTACACACCAATTCATGACAATCTTCATTCATATCTACTTCCAACATATGAACGATTGTGGACAATTTGAATAATTCGATTATTCCTAATAAACTCAATTATTCTGGAAGTCAAAACATGCAAAATGAAACAATAGTTAAACTATTAACATATGACAGTAACTTTACTTATAAATAAAACTCCTTTATTTAATCATCAAATGTTAATTACATTTATCTATTATACGTTTCTAATACTATCTAATCTATACTAATATCATCCTTCAGCCTAATACTCCTAGCATGCTGCAAGTGCTTAACCCTACTCAGTCCCTTCGTAAGCGGATCTGCTGGGTTATCTTCTGATGATATCCTCTTCACTATGAGTTGTCCTTCTTCTACACGATGTCTAATGAAGTGATATTTTCTGTCGATATGTCGAGATCTACCATGATCCCTTGGTTCCTTGCTCAAGCCAACCGCACCTTCGTTATCACAGAAAATCTCCATGGGCTCCTTTATGGCCGGCACAACTCCAAGATCACCAATGAAGTTCTTTAGCCATATTGCCTCCTTCGACGCTTCGCTCGCTGCAATGTACTCTGATTCGCACGTTGAATCAGCTACGGTTTCCTGCTTGGAACTCTTCCATGTCACTGCTCCTCCATTTAGGGTAAAGACCCAGCCCGACTGCGAACGGTAGTTGTCCCTGTCGGTCTGAAAGCTGGCGTCACTATACCCTCGCACCTTCAAGTCATCACTCCCTCCGAGGACTAAGAACCATTCCTTCATCCTCCGAAGGTACTTAAGGATGTTTTTCACCGCAATCCAATGTGCTTTGCCAGGGTTCCCTTGATATCTGCTAACCATGCTCAAAGCGAAGGCTACATCAGGGCGAGTACAAGTCATAGCGTACATGATTGAGCCAACTACGGAAGCGTATGGTACTCGGCTCATTTCTGCTATCTCAGCTTCGGTACTCGGACTTTGAGTCTTACTCAACTTGGCATTTCCTTGTATCGGTAGTTCTCCCTTCTTTGAGTTTTCCATACTAAAACGTTTTGGTACCTTCTCTAAGTAAGTATTCTGACTAAGTCCAATTAGTCTCTTACTTCTTTCTCTTACTATCCTTATTCCCAAAATGTAAGAAGCCTCTCCGAGGTCCTTCATAGCGAAACACTTCCCGAGCCAGGACTTGACTTCCTGCAAAGTCGGGATGTTGTTTCCTATGAGTAATATGTCATCGATATATAGAACGAGAAAGCTTACTATACTCCCACTGGCTTTGACATATACACAAGATTCGTCTTCGCTTCGTACAAATCCAAATTCTTTGACTTTCTCATCGAAGCAAAGATTCCATCTGCAAGACGCTTGCTTAAGTCCATAAATGGACTTCTCAAGCTTACACACTCTATTCGGATGCTTCGGATCAACAAACCCCTCTGGCTGAGCCATGTAAACATCCTCAGCCAACTTTCCGTTAAGGAAAGCGGTCTTGACATCCATTTTCCAAATCTCATAATCATGAAATGCGGCAATTGCTAGCATCACTATAATAGATTTAATCTTCGCAACTGGTGAGAAGGTCTCATCATAGTCAACTCCGAGAGTTTGAGTAAAGCCCTTCGCGACCAATCGCGCTTTATATGTGTGTACGTTCCCATCCACGTCGGTCTTCTTTTTGAAGATCCATTTGCACCCAACGGTCTTACGTTCGGGCACATAATCAACCAAATTCCAAACTTGGTTATCGTACATGGATTGGATCTCGCTATCCATTGCCTCTTTCCATTTTGCAGACTCCGGGCCTGCCATGGCTTCCTTATAGCTATTAGGTTCATCAAGATTTATTAGTGTACCATCACTAATATACGTGTCCCCTTCGGTAGTAATATGAAAACCATAAAACTGGGGATGAACTCTAACTCTATCAGAACGTCTGAGAGGTAAGGATTCGTCAATCGGTTCAACCGGAGTTTCCTCCTCGGGTTGAATGCCAGCGGTAGAGGTTCCTTCATCTATCGACTCTTGAATCTCTTCAAGTTCGATTTGCCTCCCACTGTCTCCTTGGCTTATGAGTTCTCGCTCTCGGAAAACTCCTCTCCTCGCAACAAAGACAACATTGTCTTTCGGTCTATAGAAGAGATATCCAAAGGAAGTTTGCGGGTAGCCGATGAAAATACATCGCTCACTTCGAGGTTCAAGCTTGTCGTGAGTATCTCGTCTTACGAAAACCTCGCAACCCCAAACCTTGATATGTGCCAACGAGGGAGCTTTCCCCGTCCACATCTCGTGAGGTGTTTTGGCAACCTTCTTAGTAGGGACTCGGTTAAGGATATGGGCGGCAGTCTCTAAGGCATACCCCCAAAAGAAGATAGGTAGTGAAGCACGACTCATCATAGAGCGAACCATATCCAATAAGGTTCGATTACACCTTTCTGCCACACCATTCAACTGCGGTGTCCTAGGAGGCGTCAATTGCGAAACTATTCCACACTCCTTGAGATAATCGTGGAATTCAAGACTTAGGTACTCTCCTCCTCGATTGGATCGAAGCATCTTGATTTTCCTGCCCAATTGATTCTCCACTTCATTCTTGAACTCTTTGAACTTTTCAAAGGTGTCTGACTTTTGCTTGATTAAGTAGATATACCCATATCTACTATAGTCATTGGTAAAAGTCACATAGAAGCGGTTCCCATCCTTCGTGGTTGATCTAAAGGGTCCACATACATCGGTATGTATTAGGTCCAATAGTCCCTCACCCCTTTCACAAGTACTCGTGAAGGGTGACTTAGTCATCTTTCCAAGTAAACAAGACTCGCATGTGTCATCTTCCCTAAGGTCGAATGACTCCAACACTCCATCCTTTTGGAGTTGCGCTATGCGTTTCTTGTTGACATGTCCAAGACGACAATGCCACAAGGATGCTTTATCCATACTAGTGGAAGAATCAATATTCAAAACATCATTTCCTAAGTTATCAACAATCATAACAGTTTCATATATTCCATTACATGGTGTAGCTTCAAAGTAAAAGACACCATTTAGATAAGCCAAAATAGAACCATTCTCATTATTAAAAGAAAATCTAAATCCTTGTCTATATAAACCATGAAATGAAATGATGTTTCTAGCCATTTCTGGCGAATAGCAACAATTGTTCAAATCTAAAACCAAACTATTCCTAAGCACTAAAGAATACACTCCAATCTTGGTCACAGGTAACGATCTTCTGTTCCCCATGATTAGATTGATCCTTCCTTGCTCTACATCCCTACTTCTTCTTAGTCGCTGCACATTAGAACAAATGTGATAACCACAACCGGTATCAAGAACCCAAGAAATAGAATGATTAGAATCGTTAGATTTGATTGTGTATATACCTGCGAAAGATGGCTTGATCTTTCCTTCTTTGATCGCTTGCAGGTAATCCGGGCAGCTTCTCTTCCAATGTCCTATCTTGTGGTAGTGGTGGCACTCTGCCTCCTTTGGGTTGGAGCAGGGCTTAGCGGGATCAACTTTGGTCCCACTAGAAGAGGCAACATCTCGAGCTTTCACCTTGCGATAGTTATTCGATGAAGCTTTCCTCTTCTTTCCCTTCCCTTGACCAATAGCCAAGACGGGATCAGCGGACGGATTGGGAGTAGATGCAACAGACTTGTCCTTGAAGTTGCTCTCAGCGACCCTCAAGAGACCTTGGAGTTTGCTTAGGGTGACCTCTTCTTTGTTCATGTGGTAGGTCATCCTAAATTGGTTGTACATTGGAGGCAAAGAGTGAAGCACCATGTCGATCGCCAAGTCTTCACCGAAGTCAACCTTTAACTTGCGAAGGCGGTCGACATACCTTTGCATCTTTTGCAGGTGCACGGTAAGAGATTCTCCATGACCCATCTTAGCGGAGATCATGTTAGTGAAAATCTCGTAACGCTCTTGTCTCACGTTTTGGTGGTACCTCTCCAATAAGTCTTGATGCATTTCGTATGGATACATGTCCTCGTAGGACTTTTGGAATTCGGAGTTCATGGTGGCAATCATGATGCAATGTACCTTCGTTGCATCTCGCTCATGAGTTTCAAAGGCGATGATTTCATCGGGAGTAGCAACTTCGGGGTTGATTTTCTCGAGCTTCTCATCGAGGACATACTCCTTATCCTCATAGCGAGCAATGGTGCGAATGTATCTTATCCATTCGCTAAAGTTCGTTCCATCGAAGGTGACCTTTTGGCAAAGGCTCATCAACGTGAAAGAACTAGCAGCAGCGTTGTTTGCGTTCGACATCTATAGAAAGGACAAAGATAGATTAGAATAAGAATCCCTAATTATCACCCAAAAAAAATTAGGGCTAGGATCCAACAATAACATTTACATACTAGAAAAGGGATGTCGTAATCTAACATGCAAATAAATTGAAGGTAAGTGAATGACGATTCACTAATTCTCCATTACAAAACTTAAACTATTAGTCCTAAGTGTTTTTGAGAATTCCTAGGTTCGGATGAGATTCATTGAAACTATTCAATGGCATGTTTAAATCTCGATATGCCCCTCTCGTTTGTGACTAGGATGCCGAGGATCACAAAGCGGGTGTGAATTACCATGCAAATTCACATGGTGCCTTCATTGTAACGATCACCTATTCGATGTGCCGGTAAACCACACACGCTCCATCGAACTATGATAAACAATGAATCACCCTTTGCCACCTTTGCTTAGAACCAATTAGTGTGCCGGTAAACCACACACGCTCTACTAACTTCTTAGCAAGGGTGGAAAGTGTAATTTCATGGGATTGCATCAATTCACTTTTCCTAAAGTAACTAAGATTGGGAAATGTTTAAAACGTGTAGTTACTTTGTATTTCTTATTATACTTTTAATGAGAGAATGAGGTTGCCCTATCCTACCCGTTCGGCTAACGACCCTCCACCAATCAAGCAAGCGGTGGGTGTGAGTGTACACCCATTAAGCGCCATTTTATAGGCCGCAACCTTATACCCACCTTATAGATCGGCTTCGTGAATGAGGCCTACTAACAGTAAGACTAGCATTTAGTTATACATATATATATATATATATATATATATATATATATATATATATATATATATATATTATTCTAGTAATATCATATTAGTATAGGGTTGTATTTTAAAATCTAGGGTTTGAAATTTAAGTTGTCTAAATTAAAACTTTTAATCACAAATATAAATTTCAAAACTTTAGGGTAGGTTTTAAACATTTAAAACATGGAGGATCAAACAACAAATAATTCCAATTAACAATTAATATCCTAATTATCTATATTTGATTTATCCAAGATTTCTTTTAAGATAATTATCAAAATAATTAATCAATTATCATATAAGGAAATTAAATATTTTATTAGATGATAAATATCTTTAATTAGATCAAGATAATAGTCATATATATCAAAAAATCAGATTTAGATTGATCTATTATGATTAAGGTAAGTTTCCATAAGATAATTATGAAAAAATCCCGAATCTGGCCATTCCTGACGCCTGGACTCGCCGAGTGACCAAAGGGACTCGCCGAGTCAGGCCTACTCACCGAGTCCACCTTGGGACTCGCTGAGTCAGTGACCCAAAAAACCTAAAAATCGAATTTTGTAGGTTTTTTTCAGTTAATCAAGCAACAATTTAAAGAAAACCAAGCTAGGCTCTGATACCACTGATGGGTTTTAGCCATAAGAACTTTCGTATGTGCGCATGCAAAACCCTAATGCTCGGATCTAGGCTTTCTAATTAAACATGCTTTGAATCCAAGACTTCTAATGGCTAATTAGGTTAAATAACAACATTGAAATAGATCTAGAATCATACCTTTGGATTCCTTGTTGATCTTGTTGTCTTGGAGCTTCTAGAGTCACAAATGTCACTCCTCTAATGGCTTACAAACACCAATAGCAAGCAAGATGATTTAGGAGAGAGGAGAGGGGAGGAATTCAACCAGAGTATCTCTACTTTAGATGGTGTGTCGAATTCCCTCACCCCTAGGGTCTATTTATACTTGTAGACTCCTTAAGGGTTACAACCTAAACCCTAATTGGATAATCTTCTCTTAAGGCTATCCAAATCCATTCCATAGATAAGTCTTTGGACGATTTTAGCTATCCTATATCTCATAGAATTCGTCCAAAGCACATCCCAATGGATTTACAGTCTAAAGTTTAACTATCAAACAATTGACAGTTTATACCCTCTTATTTAATTAATCTCTTTAAGTCACCAAATTAATTTATGACTTATATTAATCAAATAACCATATATTATTCCTTATAATATTTACTCTCTTTTTAACAAATCATCCATCAAGTTGCTATGGTGAAGGCAACCCAAAAGGACCATGCACAACCAGATCAAATACTTGCCTATTATAGTTGCAGCCTTAGACACTATTCCAACAGTTAAAGCACACGAGCAATTCAAATCCTATTCTTTGGCGAAACTGGTGGGCATCCTAAAATCTCAAGAAAAGATCGTACTGCAGGAGAAAACCATGGTTTCAAGTCTAGGTTCGTTGGCCCTCCTGTCGAAAAGCAAAGTTGTGATAGAGGACGAAGATCTCAACTTGGATGATTATGATCTCACGTCTGAAGACTACGCTATGATGGTGTCAAACCCAAAGAGATTCATCAAGAAGAGATTCCCCACCAACAGGAACCGAAACTGGCAAGGAAGCTATAGCGCTGAAAAGGTCAAGGATGAACTGAAAGCTGAAGAATCAAAGAAGGAACCGAAGGCAGAAGGAGATTCTGGAGTAAGCTGCTATTATTGTGGAGGAAAGAACCATTATGCAAAAGATTGCGTCCTCAAAAAGATGGCAGAAAAGGATGAAGAAAATGATGAAGAAGCTATGTTGATGAAAAAGCTCGATGAGTTAAGGAAGAAGAAATCTGCTGCTAATCCTTCCATGAATGCTTTAATTGTGCAGGGCTCGGTAGCTGATTATGAGTTCGGTGGAGTGGAGGTCTGGTCAACCGACTCCGAAGATGATGAAGTAAGAAAGCCTTCACATGGAAAGGCTTATGTAGCAAAAGAAGAAAGCAATGGAGGAAGATGCTTGATGGTGTCCGACGTTTCTCAGATGATGGGATACAACACTGATGGTGGAAATGATGACAAGGAACAGCAGAATCTGTGCTTTACTGCCAAACCACTCAGCATGCAGTTCAGCGAACTTGATGATCTGATCAAGAAGGTACAATCAGTTTTTGTCTCATTTAAAGTCCCACTATGCTCTTATGAAAAGGAATTAAAAAGTGTTAATTCGAGAATCTCTCATCTAGATAGTAGTTTAACTCAAACTCGGGTCACCAATTCTAACCTAACTGATCAATTAAGCAGGGTGTCTTCAAAGAGTGAGGAACAGCGGATGTGGATCGAACTGAAGGAGTCGGAGTTAATCAAAATAAAAGATGAAAACATTTATTTGCAAAGAGACAATTTAAAGCTTTTGAAACAGCAAAATGTTTTTTGTCTAATTGCCAAATGTCTTTATTCTAATATTACTCAGCTTCATTTGAATTGTGAAATAGGGCAAAAGATTCATCGCATGATTTTACCCTTTCTTGAGTTTAAGGAAGATGAAATTGATGTTGATGCCTATAATTGTGAGAGTATTATTTCGTCTGAGGATGTTAATCCAACATATTTGTATGGACTGGACAAAATAGAATCTTTCATAAAATCCAAGGACCACAAGGACATGCTCAAAAATCTTTTGGATGAAAATGATAAACTGAAGCTAAGAACCGAAACCATACAAAAATTCGACTCACTGAATGTCAATTTAAGCTCAGAAAATAAGATTGATGTTGAAAATGCATCTGAGCTTAATGAAGACAATAATATGAGTGAAATTTATGTAGAGGACACAGTTGATTGTTCAGAATTTGTCAAGAATGAACCCGAGAACCAAAAAAATCTTATTTCAGAAAATTCTGTGGAGTTTGCTCGGTTGTCCCAACAACAGTCCCCGATTCTTGTAGAGAAAGCAGTTGTATACCAAAAAGTTAGAACCACTCTGAATCAGGTATACAAAGTCACAGGTGTAACCGAACATCAGACTGCTGAACTAACAGCTATTGTGAACGAAGACAATGCTGATGGCTGTGACGAGTTCTTCTGGTCAGCTCCCATTGACAATGCTGGTGAAACGGTAGGTCTGTCTGAAAGGACTTCATGGAAAATCAAAGGCAAATATATACCAGAACCTTTAAATAAACCTGATGGCTTCAACGTGGCAAGTACCAGTGGAACTAAAGATGTCCCTCAAGAGAAATAAATTCCTGCAAAAGAAGTCACATCTCCAAGTGAAACAACATCGGTTCAGAGTGGATCAGCCAATGAAAATCAACAACATAAAGCTAACATCCATCATCAACCAAAGCAGATGACAAGTCAAAAATGGGAAAGGAATCAGAGATACAGGAAGAATCTCTCAGAAAGAAAACAATTTTGGCAATCGCAAAATGCCTATTTCTCACATCAAGACAGGAATTTGAAACCAGCGAAAAATCCTGTTGGATCGACGAAGGGAAATAACAACCGAAAGCAGAGTCTCGGTTCTGAGCGAAATAACAACCGAAAGCAGAGTCTCGGTTCTGAGCGTAATAACAACCGAAAGCAGAGTCTCGGTTCTGAGCGAAACAACAACCGAACGCATAGATTCGGTTCAGAAAATGATTTCAACCGAAAGCACAGGTTCGGTTCGGAGAGCAAAAGAGACCAAAAGTCTAGGTTTGGTTCCACTAATAATAAAAACCGAAAGAGTCACCTAGAATATCAAATCAAGAAATCATCTAAGTCTAAATTCTCTCATTCTAATTCTCATTCTTCTTCTCAATCTCATTCTAATTCTTCCAATCATTCCTCATCTCAATCTCATTCTAATTCTTCCAATCATTCCTCATCTCAATCTCATTCTAATTCTTCAACTGACCTGAAAGGAAAATCTGAGGTTTCGTCAGTTAAATTAGAGATTAAACCAAAAACTCTAGATCCCACAAAGATTAAGGTTTACACCATCAAAAAGAAAAATGAAACAACTTCGATAAAAAGAACATTTTTTGTTGATATCTCTTTTTCTGCTCCTGTTTCTGTGAAAGGCTCACGTGGACCCAAGAAAATTTGGGTTCCTAAATCTGTTTAATTTGTGCAGGTTATCAGTGACGAGCAGTTTGACGAAGAATGGTACATTGATAGTGGCTGCTCGCGTCACATGACAGGAAGGAAGGAAGAGCTAAGGGAATTCAGATCTCTTTCAAATGGTGGAAACGTCAAATTTGGGAACAACTCCTTCGGCACCATCAAAGGCTACAGGATGATTACAAACGGTGATTTCACAATCAGGAAAGTTGCATATGTAGAAGGACTACAACACAACCTCATCAGTGTATCTCAACTTGTTGGAGGTACTGGTCTCAAGGTCTCATTCGATGATGAAGGTTCGGAAATTATTGAGAAGAAGACGAACAAAGTTATTCTCAAATCAGAGCGCAAAGGTGAAATGTTTCCCCTAAATCTCAAACCAATCAAAGGAAACCCAGCCATCTGCCTGTTATCCAAAGCACAATCTGACGAAAGCTGGCTATGGCACCGAAGACTATCTCATCTCAACTTCAAAGATATCAACAAACTTGTAACTGGAGGTCACGTTAGAGGTCTTCCATTGCTCAAGTATGATAGAGATCATCTATGTGCCGCATGTGAAATGGGGAAGCAGAGTCGTCAAAGTCATCAATCTATAATTAACACTAAAGTTGTTGAACCACTAGAATTACTTCATATTGATTTATGTGGTCCATCTTCTATAGAAAGCATTGGTGGTAGCAAGTATATTCTTGTTATTGTTGATGACTTTTCACGTTTTACATGGGTGTTCTTTATGAAGCTTAAATCTGAAGCGACTCACAAGCTAAAAGTGTTCATCAAGCAGATTGAAGTACAGCTGAAGAAGGTCGTTCGTAATATCAGAAGCGACAATGGGTTGGAGTTCAAAAATAAAGAATTTGAAGAATTCCTGGAAGAAAAGGGAATCAGTCATAACTTCTCCGCTCCGTACACACCTCAACAGAACGGGATTATCGAAAGACGAAACCGATCCTTATGTGAAGCTGCCCGAACGATGCTAAGTTTTGCTTCCTTACCTTTATATTTTTGGGCTGATGCTATTTCTGCTGCTTGTTTTACACAGAACAGGTCTTATCTCAACAAGCGCTTCACTCTCACTCCTTATGATATCATCAACAACAGGAAGCCGAACGTGAAGTTTTTCCATGTGTTTGGTTCCAGGTGTTTCATTTTCAATTCCAAAGAACACCGCAACAAGTTTGATGTCAAAGCCGACGAAGGGATATTTCTGGGTTATTCTCTTACTTCCAAAGCATACAGGGTGTTAAACAAGCATTCAATGAAAATAGAAGAAACTTACTACGTGACTTTTGATGATAGCTATGTTAAAAAGCTAAAGGCTAACACAGACACAGCTGGAGAAATATTTCCTCAAACTGGCCAAGTCACAGCCTCGATCGCTAATCTATTCGAGAAATTCATGGAGCTCTTTGATGAACCAGAGAAGGCCACTCTTTCTGAGGCCAGTGCAGCAGATAACAGGGTAGATCACTTGAAGCAACTTATTGACGATGCTGCAAGAAGAATGAACGAAGAAGAATCAGGTTAACAAGACCCACCCCAACGCAATGCATCAGTCGAGGGGGAGTGTTCACCATCAGTCGAGGGGGAGCGTTCACCATCAGTCGAGGGGGAGTGTCCACAATCAGTCGAGGGGGAGCCAAGGTCTCAAACCGAAGTCACTTTACACTGAGAGATTTAAAGAGATTTAAAGAGATGTAGATCACTAGTGTAAATACATGTAAGTTCTGTTTATGCTTATGTTTCTGTATTAACGATGACATCCCAAACGTTTTAAATGAATAAAAATACGTTTCTTCGAAAATGTTTTAATAACGTATTTATCGTGTTTTTCTGGGAACAAATTCCGCAACCTTTTTATAAAATGAAGTACTCTGATTTTTATAAAGCATAAACAAAATCGGTCTTTTCTAGCCGTGAAAATGGGGATGTCACAGTTGGTATCAGAGCATTAGTTTAAGCGAACTAGGAATATGAATCTATTTCTAGACTTAAACTTAGAATGCTAAGCGATGATTGTGAGGTGTGAGCACTAGCTTATTTTAGGAATTATGCCTAAAATGCTTTTATGTGCTAAATACTTGTGCCTGATATGCTGTTAGTTGTTCGGATCTATGGTCTGTTGCCGACCGGATCTGGAAACCTTATGTGTTTAGGATTCTAAATGTACGACTACGATATTAGAACTAGCATATAAACGTTTCGGAGTGATAAGGATGATTTAAGACGTCAATCCTAAATTAAGATCTAGATTCACCTTATTCGGTGTATAGATCAAGATGGCAAGAACCCGTAGCGGAAACGTAAACGCAAATGGGAACAGGATCCAACCCCCAGTGGTTCAGCAAATACCTATTGTAGAAGAAGTTGCGCTTGATCCAGTCACCATGGCTGGAGTTCAAGCCATGATTCGGGCTATGTTGGCTGAACAAAGGGAAGAAATGAGACAAATGTTAAATAGGGACGAACCTACCGTACATGTTGAACCGACAGAGCCAGTTCCCGAGCAATCAAAGGAAGGGAACTACAGCCGCCAAGTGAGTCAAGTAGGGACTCAAGGTGAGCAAAGGGATGACCCTGAAGGGAGAAACAACAAGGATGGGCGGATATACAAGAATTTCTTGGGTGCGAAACCCCCAAATCTCTCAGGAAGCCCGAAGCCGGTTGAGATTATGGATTGGATCTCTGAGATGGAGATGGTGTTTGAGAGCTGCAGCTGTAACGAGAAACAGAAGACTGTCTTCGCAGTAAGACAGCTGAAAACTGGAGTCTTGAGCTGGTGGAAGCTATTGGCAGATACGATGCCACGAGGAGAAGCCTTAAGGATGTCGTGGGAAGAGTTTTTGGAACAGTTGAAAATGCAATACTGCTCGGAGATAGATCTGATAGACCTAAACAACGAGTTTCAGAACCTGAAGAAAGGAAAGATGAGTATTGACGAGTATGCCACCGCATTCACCGAAAGGATGAAGCTATTCCCCTACTTGGTGCCTACTGAACTCTCCAAGATTGATAGGTTTGCTAACGGACTACCCATTGACTTTGGCCCAATGGTCAAAATGGTAACTACTTTGAAAGCAGCTGTTAGGGCAGCTAAGAACGTAGAGGCCCAGATAAGAGAAAAAGGTCTAGAAAAAGATAAGGTAGGAGAGAAGCGGAAGTTTGAAGGATCTTCGAGGCCGAACAAGGAAAGCAAATTCTCAAAGTTTGGAGGAGCAAATGGAGGTGAAGCAAGATGGTGTGATAGATGCAAGAAGAAGCATGGTGGAAAGTGCAACGAAGAAGTGACTTGTTACAAGTGTGGGAGGACTGGTCACTATTCCAAAGACTGCACGCATAATGACAAAGTATGCTATAGATGTGGAGGCAAGGGGCACATGTCCAGAGACTGCCCAAAGAAAAATAAAGCAGCAAGACCAGAAACGCCACCAAGGCCAAGGGCATTTCACATGATCCTCGACGAAGCAGAGAACCATGCGAGGAATCAAGAATGAGGACTTCTTACCCGAGGATCGGATTATGCAGTAGTCATAGTTTCGTATGATGTAGCCTAGTAGAGGCATAGTCTAGGGTGAACTTGAACACCTATGTAATCGTTTCAAGAAATGATATAAAACCTTCGTTTTGTTATCTGATGTGTTGAATGATTGTATGAATTGTTGCATGGTGACTTGGGAAACTGCGGGACAATACTTGGGACGAGTATGAGTAGGTGTGAATGGTAGTAGAGGCCTATACTACCGGAAGCACAGGACTCACACTTGGATCAGGGAAAGTCACAAGGTTACCAAGAAGCCAGTAATTGATTTCGTTTTATTCAAGTATGCCGTTACCATTGTTTCGGTAATGACTAAGAAGATTGTTGTTATCCCAACCCTAGTGGTCATGTCACATTGAGTCCGACTACGATGAGTAGGTTACGTGGTTCAGAGAACCAAGTTTGATATAGCGTCCGACTTAAACCAAACGATTAAAAATCAAAGAGACCAATAGAAGTATCGGCTCGACGCTAAAGAAGTTGGTAGCTAGAAATGCTACATGTTAAAGTGTGATTATATCACATTAGAACGTGAAGGAAGGAATAGTTTATTTCAGAATTTAACTCTAAAAGACCTAAGTCTAAACGAGCATCACATGATGATACGTCGTAATCTGGAGTCTAACCTGAAGAAGATAGCAGGTGCACAATTAAGTACTACTTACAGACAATAAGTCTAAAAGATAGACTCGAATGAATAAAGAAGTTATAATTATTACCTAGGATGAAGAGATGACGTATGGAGTCAATATACGAGCCCTGTTTCGTTGATGATTCCGGGACGTAATCATCCTAAGGGGGAGATAATTGTAACGCCCGCAGATCCGGGCTAGTCAATTTAGAGGCAATATGGGTTGAAAATGACTTTTCGACAAAAGATTATTTAGAATAAATAATCTTAACCAAATTGTAGAATATGTCACAAGGTTTCCGTACATATAAAGAACGCCGAAATCCGAGTTATAACGAAGAAGTTATGGCCCGTCGAAGTTTTACGGCAAAACCGGCACGGCACCGGGAAGCGTAAATAGTGAATTTACGATAGAGCGAGATTTATCCTTAGCAATCTAAACCAAAGTCGTAGAATATGTTAAACTAAGAGCGTCGATAAAAAGAACACCCAAATCTGACTTCGTATGAGGAAGTTATGATTTTTCTAAGATTCGGCTTAGCAGTGCACGACCCGAAACTCGAATTTTAGTTCGAGCGGTTTTTGGCTTACGTGACCTAAATGAGAGTTCAAGATCTCATTAATAGGAACTCAACGGTAAAAATACAGACGAAAACGGAGTCGGTATGAAGGAGTTACGAATTCTTCGCGGTCATTTAACAGTCTAAACGCCTCGTACTGTTAAATTTAAGATCGGTCGAGAATTAGCCGACGGAGTCAAAATGAAAGTTGTAGATATTATTTTTACCTACGCGTGGATATAAAGAACGTCAAAAACAGAGGTCGTATGTGAAAGTTACGGATTTTAGAAGTCGGAAGTGTGCTATGCGAAAATGGGTGATGTGGCACAATCTTGGCCATTGCTTTCTCCCCAAGTCTTGCCACTAGATGGTGACATGTGGCACCAAGTTCAGCCATTTTCACCCTATAAATACCACCTCTCCCACCCTCATTTTCTTCACACCTTTCCATTCTTTCTTCTCTTTACTCTCTCTCTAGAACCTCTCTCTAGCCCCGAAATCCCCCGAAAAGCCTAGGGAACCTCCCTAGCACGAGGCGGAAGCCCCGGAGTGCTCGACGGCTCCGAGAAGAAGAGCTTTTCGGCTCGGAAACGCTGCTCCAAGCAAAGCCTGGTTTTCTATAAAACCCGTTGTAAGTGAGCTACGCCTACGCTATTTTTAATATAGTTTTTATTTAATTATATTAACGTTATTAAGAACATATAATAAATACTTGGGCTATTATTATGGGTTATATAAGTATTTTTTTAACGCTTATATAATAGTAATAATAGCTAGACTATTAATTAGTCTCGGCGAATAATAGACTAAAATCTATTTGTGATAATACTAGGTTTCGTCGAAAGAAATTATTTTAAAGTAAACGAAGCGCTGTCCGAGTACCGAGTCACCATCTTACACATAGATATGAAGTATTTATTATATAATTTACGTGTTGTGAGTGCATGGTCCCTTTCATCTTACACATAGATATGAAGTATTTATTATATAATTTACGTGTTGTGAGTGCATAGTCTCTTTCATCTTACACATAGATATGAAGTATTTTATATAAACTACGTGCTATGTGTGCATATTATCTGAATACTTGCTGTCTATGCTGGATGAACGTTTTATACATGTTTTAAAGGATTTAAACTGTATACGTATTTTATATATACGAATATGTTGGGTATGATGATGGGTAGATAAATGATGATAGATAGAAGATGATGTGAGTATACATTCGCAGCTATAGACTTAGTGCCTATGGGACAAACACCGGTAGCTATGGACTTAGTACCTGTTAGACGTTGGTAGCTATGGATTTAGTACCTGTTGAACATTGGTAGCTATGGACTTAGTACCTATTAGATAAAGACTGGTAGCTATGGATTTAGTACCCGATGAATAGACTATAGCAGCTATGGAATTAGTGCTTTATGAACGAACATTGGCAGCTATGGATTTAGTGCCAGTCCTAGAACCCTGGAAGTAAGGGACTTCGGAATAAACGAATGAAGAATAGATGACTCTTAGGATAAATCCTTAAAGAGTAAAAAAAAAAAGATAATGGGGATGGGTAATTGGGTTGATTCTTTGATTGAACATAATAATTATATTATTGTGGGTTGAAAACCCTATGTACTCACCAGGTTTCCCAACCTGACCCACTCAGTTTATTTATATCACAGGTGTTGATACGAAGTCACTTTACACTGAGAGATTTAAAGAGATGTAGATCACTAGTGTAAATACATGTAAGTTCTGTTTATGCTTATGTTTCTGTATTAACGATGACATCCCAAACGTTTTAAATGAATAAAAATACGTTTCTTCGAAAATGTTTTAATAACGTATTTATCGTGTTTTTCTGGGAACAAATTCCGCAACCTTTTTATAAAATGAAGTACTCTGATTTTTATAAAGCATAAACAAAATCGGTCTTTTCTGGCCGTGAAAATGGGGATGTCACATACAACTTCGACAGTCTGTCCGAACCAGAAGAAATGATAAATGCTGAATTAGATCCATCTGTTGATCCAAACTTCCCTCCTCTCACCAAATGGACCAGAGATCATCCTGTCACTCCAGTTGTTGGTAATATCTCAGAAACAGTTCTGACTCGATCACAACTCAAGGCAAAACAAGCATCCTTGTTCTCAAAAGTCGAATTCTGCATGTTTAACTCATTCGTATCAAAAGTTGAACCAAAGACAGTTAATACTGCTCTTGATCACTCCGATTGGGTTCAAGCTATGCAAGACGAACTGAATGAATTTGAAAGGAACAAAGTCTGGCGTCTTATTCTAACTCCTCCAGGTGCCTCAGTTGTTGGTCTAAAATGGGTCTTTAAGAACAAACTCGACAAGGAAGGAAACGTTATAATAAACAAAGCACGTCTGGTTGTAAAAGGATATTGTCAAGAGGAAGGCATTGACTATGAAGAGACTTTCGCTCCTGTAGCTAGGCTGGAGTCATTGAGAATATTTCTTGCCTATGCTGCTCACAAAAACATTGAGGTCTTTCAAATGGACGTCAAGTGCGCATTTCTCAATGGCGATCTCGAAGAAACTGTGTATGTGGAGCAACCTCCTGGATTCGTGAATGAAAAGTATCCCAATCATTGTTACATTTTGGATAAAGCCGTGTATGGTCTGAAACAAGCACCGAGAGCCTGGTATGAAACGCTGACTAAATTTTTAAAGATGTCCAGATTCAAACAAGGTTCGGTTGACCCAACCTTCTTTCGCAAAAAGGAAGGTAACCACCTTATGATCGTTCAAATTTATGTCGATGATATCATCTTTGGCTCCACGAATCCTAGCCTAACAGTTGAATTCAGGAAGCTGATGGAGACTAAATTTGAAATGAGCTCGATGGGTCCCATTAACTTTTTCCTTGGTTTAAATATTAGACAGGGACCTGAAGGCATCTTTATCAACCAGGAAGCTTACACAAAGACTCTCTTAGCTAAATTTGGCATGATGAGAGATTCAAAAGTCAAAGTCCCAATGGTGTTCGGCACTAAGCTCACCCCATCCCTGGATAAACCGGCTGTTGATATTACACTATATCGTCAAATGATAGGCTCTTTAATGTATCTTATTGCTAGCAGGTCTGACATAATGTTTTCTGTTTGTTACTGTGCTCGGTTTCAGGCAAATCCTCGGGAGCCTCACATGCTTGCAGTGAAGAACATATTACGTTATCTCAAAAGAACTACCTCTTTAGGTTTGTGGTATCCTTCTAACTCAGGCTTCTTCGTTCAAGCCTACTCAGATGCAGACCTTGGTGGTTGTGGTCTCGACAGGAAAAGCACCACTGGCGGCTGCCAATTCCTCGATGGGAAGTTAGTTAGCTGGCAGTCAAAGAAACAAACGTGCGTGTCTCTGTCTACTGCTGAAGCAGAATACATCACCGCTGCTTCCTGTACCTCTCAAGTGATTTGGATCCAGAGTCAACTCCGAGACTATGGACTTAATATGAAAAAGATCCCACTCTATTGTGACTCTGAAAGTGCAATCAGGATTTGTCATAACCCAGTGCAACACTCCAAGACCAAGCACATCGCACTGAGGTATCACTTCATCAAAGATCACGTGGAAGATGGAAACGTTGAAGTACACTTTGTTCGAACCACTGATCAGTTGGCTGATGTCTTTACCAAAGCTCTTCCTGAAGCGACATTCAACAAAATTCTTCAAGGCTTAGGTATGATGGTAGGAGAGTCAGTCCCCAATCCTCAAATCTCTAACTAGGAATCAGGAACCGAAATAGCCAGACCGCTCGGTCTCTCTCTGCTCTGAAGATTTAATGGAACCGAAGTAGACAGACCGCTCGGTCTCTCTCTGCTCTGGTGATCTACTGGAACCGAAATAGACAGACCGCTCGGTTCCTCTCTGTTCTAAAATTTTCATGTCACCAAAATACACAGATCGCTCGGTCTATCTCTGCTTCATCACTTTTTTTTATGTTGTATATTTTATCTTTCTGTTTTTATTTCTTTTTCAGAAAAATTTCAAAATCCCAAAAATATTTTATCTTTCTGTTTTTATTTCTTTTTCAGAAACATTCCAAAATCACAAAAATATTTTATCTTTCCTTTTTATTCCGTTTTCTTACTCATTTTCAACTACTCGCAAGTTCTGGTTGGTATTAGCGTTGTGCAGGTAACTTCAAGTATCACCTTCGATAGTGTTCACCCAGGTATGTTCTATTTTTCTCTCAGACTAGTTAGTCGTCCCTAGAAGCATGCTGTTGTATGTTGTCACAAGCCTCTATGACCTTGAGTAAGCCTTAATGATTCGATCCATACCTATCGTTTCTTCCCGATCAGGCTATTTTTTTTAACACTCAGTCTAGAGCTACCTTACTCTTCTCATTTGAAACATGAGTTGCTCTGCTTTGTCCCTCTTTTGTAGCAGAAGGTACATTCGGTCTCTTAACCACCTCTTCAAATTCTACATTTACCTTTGATTCCCTAAAGTAACCCTTGATGCTTTCGGTCTTTACCACTGAAGCTTATGGTTACACAACATCTGTGTTTATGATCTTGGATTCGTTTACCACGTTCCTAGTGAAACCCAACATTCAATACCTAAAATGAATTGACGGTGTGTGTTATACTCAAAATGTTACTTGGAAATCTCATTTTCTGTTTGTGTGATCTTTTATGAAATCGTCTCTACCTAAGACATTTCTTCCCAAAGAGGTCCACTTTATTTTTTTTGAGATTTCTGTTTATCCCATACCTATCACTCGATAATTCCCACCTACCTGTTCAACAGATCACATCGGTCTCACACGTACCTCTGCCAACACTCAGTTTTATGTTGAGACTTGATGTTCGGTTAGAGGACAGCCACCCCACAGCCTATACTCAAAAGATGCCTTTCATTGTTTCTTAACAGACAATTGATCGTATTTCTAGGGAAACCGCACAAGCACTTCAAGTCTCTCTTGGCTTTGAAGGAAGTGATTCTTGCCCGGAATCTTCCGCCTTCTGTCTTCTTCATAGACAACACTCACATCTCAAACACCTTTGATTTATTTCTTTATCTTTCACACTCTTATGCACGAAAATTAATTTTTCCAACATTCTGATTGTTGTTTGGTATGTGGTTTTAAGTTACAGTTGTAACCAAACAAGGGCACAAGGGATTTCAAATGGTACAAAATTATGATTTGAGCGCGTGCAGTTGATTCGTTTCACACCCACGTGTGCTGACGTATTCCTGGGATAAACCATAACATCCAATCGCGCTTTTTCAGGCGACGTTTTGGTTCCCTCATCATCACGATTTTCTCTCTCCGGTGAACGGTATAAATAAGGGGTGATCGTGTTCTTTGGCATTTACCACTCACATAATCTCTCTCTCTGAAACGTTTCCACTGTTCATCTTCTTCTTCAATTCAACAATGGCGACTTCTTCTTCTGCACAAGATCAAACTGCCTCTTCATCATTGCTTTCTATCAAGCCTAATCAGAATATGATTATCGAGATGACCCCTTTCTTATATGATGCGTACATGCTTCATATGGTGGAATGTCTCAAATATTCCCCATTGCTGTTGGCACTCACGCAGGTGGAAGCCGTTCCGATGTCCCTGCTTTCTCAAGTCTACACAACAGCAAGTTATGACAAACATAAAGATCGCATCTACTTCACCATCCATGACAAGAAAACCTCTGTTTCAAAAACCAAGTTTTGCTCTCTTCTAGGGCTTGCAGTTGATTCTTCCGTCATCTCACCGGATTTTGTCACTACTTCCCAACTGTTCTCGATGATGTACGAGATGGGCTATACAGATGTTCTTACAACAATCGCGAAGGTCAAGAAATCATGTCTTCCTTCTCAATGGAATGGCTTGCTTACCCTTTTAATCAAGGGTTTAGCGGAACGTTGTGGTGGTTCTGATACCACGAGTAAAGGATTTCTCACCATTCTCTATGGTCTTTACAACGACATCAACCTTAATTATGGCTCCATAATCTGGTCTCAAGTCGTTCAGAGTCTAAACACCACCACCCGGTACTCCGAGATCTCTTGCGGACGTTTCTGGACGCTCATCACGAAGAAGGCCATGGATTCTCTAGAAATCCCTGTGATGAAGGATGCTCTTCTGGCTTCAATTGCCTCTTACCACACGAAGAAGATTATCGTTTCTGATCCAAGTAAGTTTCAACATTATGGATTAATCCCTGAATCCATGTACAGATGTGTCACGCCTCACAGCCAGATCATGGCGGACTATAGCACCAGAACTCCCTTGCCTCCAAGGGTTCTGTCCGACGAACAAATAGTCGCATTGGAAGCCCTTGATCAACCTGCCAACCGAGGCAAGAGGGCTAGTAAAAAGGAGAAAAAGGAGAAGAAAGAATCTGAATCGCAAAAGGAGCGAAAGCCACGATCCTCCAAGCGTAAACATGATGCAGATGAACCTTCTCGGTCCAAATCCAAGAAAGTTAAGAAGATGGCTAAAAGGGCCAAAGGATCCCCTTCTCTTGGCTATGCTCCACATGACCAATCTGACACAGAGGCTGCTGCCCCTCATGCTTCTCCAACAGAGCCTATTCCTGCTCAGTCTCCTCAACAACCATCCTCTCCTGCAGTCACTCATCTTCCCTCTCCACCAGCATCTCCCCAAATTACAAAAGCACCCACTCCACCACCTTCTCCTAAAATTCCTACCCCACTCCCATCACCGAAATAGACGGTCCCACTTTCTGTTCCTATACTCATCCCTCCCACTACAACAGAACCAACCATTCCTTTCTCTGTTACTATCCCTACCTCTTCTATCCCCACTCCCATCATCACCGAATCGGTTACTACCACCTCTTCTCAGCCACCAGTTACAGTCAATGTATATGATACAAGGGCTACTACTGTGGTTGAAACCCTAGTCATCAACATCCCTCAATCACCTTCTCCATCCTCACACTCTGATGCTACTTTGGGCGGTGATGATGAAGAGTACGATTCTCTTTATTATAGCCCTTACCGGATTCCCACAGATACTGATGCTGATACCCCTATTACCAGTCAGCAGCTTCAAGAAATCCATGACAAACTCGACAGTTTGCTGGCTGACAATAAAGCCTATGGGGGTGTGGTGCTCAAAGCCTTCATCGAGTCTGCGATCAAGACGTATACTGATGCTCTAGACCGTTCTACTGATGCCATTGATAACTCAGCAGCTTCATGCTCCAAAGCTACTAAGGAAGTCTCTGAGGTTGTTCACACAACTCAGATCTTTCTTGACTCTCTCAAAGCACATGTTGATGCTAATGCGGCCAAGTTTCAGACGTCTGTAGACTCCTTTTCCGCTACCCTTCAGGGTGAAACCTCCAAGTTTGAGGCTCTGCATGCTGACCTCAAAACTGAATCCACCTCTTTTCTCAAATCTTTGGATTCACGTTTTGCTTCTCTAGCAGCAGAGAGCACCTTAAAAGAAGATCTTGTAAAGCATCAGGCAACTATTGACCTTCAGAAGATCCAACTGGCCCAGGCTCAACAAGAAATCTCTTTGCTGAAAACTCAGCGGGCTGTTCTTCAAGGTTGCGCTGGTGATGTTAAGAATATGTTGACGAATGTCCTTGACACTCATGACCCCTTTCTTACCCTTACCATCAGACAGCATCTCCAGGCTAAACTCCTTCCTGCAATTAATATCTTGAGCGAAATGAAGGGTGTCTCGGAGAAGCTTGTTCTTCCAAGACAAGGGGGAGAAGAGGGTATCCCAAAGACAGAACCGAAGGTTAATTTAGCTTCGGGTTCTGGAAAACAATTTCTTGTTGAGAGCGAGTCAGATACCGATGAAACTATTGCTGAAGCTCTTCAACGAAAGAAAAGGGACAAAGAGCTGGATGAAACGATGAAAATAGCTCGAGAGGCAGAGGCCAAAGAAAGAAGACTCAAGGAGGATGAGGATGCCTTACAAGCCAAGAAGACTCTGTTCCCAGAATGGGACAGAGGCACACTCATCAATCAAGCGATTGAGTTTCCCTCCATATATTGGTTGGAACCGATTGCATCCTTTGAGTGTGAGAATACCAAAGACTCGCAGTTTGACATGCCGATCACACGAAAAGCTTTTACATTTCATTGCTTCGATGTCACTGCTGATGTCCCTCATCCAAACTTGAAGGTTGACAGAGAGTTAATAGATTTCTATTTGAAGTATGGTCAACCACAGTACTTGACATGGAGTGCACAGAAGATAATTAAAGTCAAGGTACTGAAACCAACATAGGCTGGGAAATTTGTGAATGTTAACTTCAAAATCAACAGAGGAACGGCCAACACAGAACATTTCATTTCTCTGGCAGATCTTCCCAGTCTGAATCCTCATGATTGGATTCTGCTATACAACATTCTTCTCTCCAATCAAAGAGAGTATGAACCAATTCTAAAACATCTCAAAAGACTGTTGGCTTCCTATATCCATGAGCTCGCCACTATGGATCAGGAAATAGCAAAAATAATGAACAAGAAACCGACTGTCAAGCCTACTTCCAAGACAGGAGACGTTCACAAAATGAAGTTAGGCCAAATTGACTCTTCAAATCTGACGGTCATCTTCACAAGAGGTGACAAGCACAAGTTCCTGTTTGCTTTGGTAGACAAGCATCTGTTTTCAACAGACTGTCTGGAGCATATCATAAACATCATTCACCAATGCAAGCAGAACTCCACAGCAAACAAGAAGACCTTCACTGATATGCTTCGATGGTATATTACCTTCATGCATCACATTCTGGCTATTATACCGAGGATTTTTGAGATGGTGAAGAAGCCATCTGCTGTTAAAAGGGAATGAAGGCTCTGTGTCAAAGACGCAAAGGGGGAGATTGTTGAAGATTAATGTGTTGCGTCTTGGGCCCTCATGTTTTACAGCCGGATTGGGCTTGTCAATCCGTGCTTATCTAGAATAGCCTTCTTTTTCTTAGAAAATCTGTTAGGGTTGTATTATAAATATATGCATGCATGTATGTGTATTGTAACGGTTGTCACTCTCATTGATTATTTGTAAACCCTAAAATCCTCTACAGTTGATGTTCTTTATCGAGCTTTTCTGAGGATTGTTTATTAAATCATTCGACACCTTTTGATCCATTAGCTTGTTCTTAATTGTTTATCTTATTGTTTCTCTACCTGTTTCATAGATCTAATCGATCTCCAAGTTTGTTTTAAACTCATCAAAATTTAATTAGAATTTTTTCTGTTTCTGCCTTGAACTCGCCGAGTGCAGTCGAATCGACTCGGCGAGTCCATCGTTGTTTCACAATTTTTAGTCTTATTTTATTTTTGTTCTTTTTACGCGTTTTTCTTGTTTCGTTTGCGGGACTTACATGACCAGAGGATCCAACTCACCCTTGGTTCCTCCTTTTGAAGACCTAGAATCCGCTTTGAGGAAAAACAAAGGCAATGATGTTGAAAGCTCAAATACACCTAAGAAGTCACCTTTGACTAGCTTGAAGACGGTTTTTGGGAAGAAAAATAACAAGAAGCCAGGAGAGACCAGCAGTCGAAAGAGCGAAGAAAGCAAGTTAGAGAATATTAAAGACAATCCAAAAGAAGCCGAATTCGAATACGACTACGAAACCGAATACGAAGAGGAAAGCGATCAAGAAGGTGACTTTGACAACACCATGGCGAACATCGATGAAGTTCCCATGGTCGAATGGAAGAAGATGATATGAGATGATACCGGCCCGGGACTTGTGCAACCCGCAATTCCTGCGACTACCACTTTTGAGCTTAAGGGTCACATACTTGCTCAACTTAAGGAGATCCCCTTCGACGGAGAAGACCACGAAGATGCCTATAAACACTTGGATGAAGTCAATGATGTAGCTAGTTATTTTAATGTTCCAAATGTGCCTCGTGAAACCAAGTTGCTTCATATGCTTCCAATTACATTCAAAGGTGCTACAAAGGATTGGCTTAAGTCACTTCCCCCCGGATCCATCACTACATAGGCTAAGATGAAGGAAGAATTTAATGACCAGTTTTGCCCATCTTCAAAGATAGCCAAGTTGAAGAAAGCTATTGCCAATTTTGAACAACAAGCTAGAGAGTCCCTTTATGAGGCATGGGAAAGATACAAGAGTCTATTAAGGAATTTCCCACATCATGATCTTAATAGCCAAAAAGAAGTCTCCTTTTTTTATGATGGGGTCAATGTGACTACAAGGCAGCTTCTTGACTCGCAAGGACCGCTCACCAAGAAGCCACACCCGGTGATCACAGAATTAATTGAGGAGTTCTGTAAACACTCTAGAGAATATCATAACCCAAGAAATGAAGTAAGCAGGGGGTGGTGAACACTGTTAACAATAGCATTGCGGCAATAATGGCTAAACTAGATAGTTTAGATAGGAGGATGACTAAGATGGATCAAACAATCCACGCTATCCGGGTAGGATGTGAGAATTGTAGAGGAACGCACCTCACTAAAGATTGTGATTTGGATGAGAATGGAAACAAGAAGGCTTAAGTATTCTATTCAAGTGGCGATAGATTTGATGATAATTGGCGAAAACCGAAGAAGGAATGGCTCCCGTATGACGAGTACAAAAAAGCAAAGGAGGAGAAATACAAGCAAAAAGAACGAGGTTTCTATCAAAAGGAGGAACCGGTTATGGAAAAGAGAGCTGATTTGGAAGAGATGCTTACAAGATTCATAGCCACATCCGAGAAATGACACAATGATACTAATACTACACTTAAAGATCAACAAAATATGTTGAGAGAACACCAACTTATGATGAAAGATCAACAAGCTTTGCTAAGGAATCAGCAAGCATCTATTCTCAACATAGAAAAACAGTTTGGACAAATTGCACAACAAGTGAATGAGAGAAGACCGGGTGGACTTCCGAGCAATCCCAAAAGTAACCCGAAAGGCACACATATAAACATTGTCACAACTAGGAGTGGGGATATTATAACCCTCTGGCCCCTACTCAGAACGAAGATCCGAAGCTGGTACAAAAGAAGGAGGAAGAAGGGCAGAACCAAAATCAGACCCAGGTGAACCCAGACTCTACTCGTCGAGTCCAGGATATAGACTCAACGAGTCTAACACCTAATCAGAAAATTAAGCCTCCTGTTAAGCCATATCAGCCTCCACTACCATATCCAGGCCGAGCTAGACAAGAAAAGAACGAATAAGACTACCAGAAGTTTCTAGAACACATAAAGGCTCTACAAATTAATATACCATTCATAGAAGCAGTTGCTCAAATGCCAAAATACGCTAAATTTCTCAAGGAGCTTCTAACTAATAGAAGGAAGATGGAAGAAGTGAAGAAAGTGGTTTTGAATGAGAATTGTTCAGCTGCCATGTTGAACAAACTACCGAAGAAGAAGGGTGACCCGGGAAGCTTCACCTTACCTTGTCAATTCGGAAATTTAGCTACCATCTATGCATTGGCTGATTCAGGGGCAAGTGTAAATCTCATGCCTTACTCGTTTTTCAAAAAGTGTGATCTTCCGGAGCCAAGGCCCATTCGTATGGCAATACACCTAGTAAACAAGACGGTTACATTTCCTAGGGGAATTTGTGAAGATCTTTTGGTGAAAGTGGACAAGTTTGTGTTCCCCGCGGACTTTATAGTTTTAGACATGGAAGCAGATCCCCAAGTCCCGATCATATTAGGAAGACATTTTCTTAATACAGCAAGTGCTATCATAGACATGCGAGATTCTAAACTTACCCTTCGAGTAGGAGACGAATCAATCACTTTCGGAGTTGATCAAGCCATGAAGCATGCAAGGAGTAGTGATGACACCACATTTTCGATTGACATGTTGGAAGAATTGTTGGAAGATTGGAATGAAGATAAACCAAGCAAGTACATCGTCTCACTTGAAGAAGAGTTTGATGCTGAAAGGGACCTGTTGGAATTAGAAAGACTGCTCGAGGAAGCTGATTATAACGATCTGATCAAAAGTACAGAAAGCTCAACTCGCTGAGTAGCCTCGACCAACTCGGCGAGTCCATTCAAAGAACCCCGAACAGTCGCGAATATTACATCGGACTCGACGAGTCCCTTTACTGGACTCGACATGTTCAACATTCAGAACACAAAAACTGAGCTCAAGGCACTACCAGATCACTTGGAGTACACATTTCTTGAAGATGGCCAACAAAAACATGTAATTATAGTTGCTGATTTGGCCAAACATGAAAAGGAGAGCCTTGTGGGTATACTAAAGAAGAGGCAAGGTGCTATAGCATGGAAGATAACCGACATAAAAGGAATTAGTCCGGCCTATTGTTCCCACAAAATCAACGTAGAAGATGGATCAAAAGCTGTATTACAACGGCACAGAAGACTCAACCCGAACATGCAAGAAGTTGTGAAAAAGGAGGTGGTGAAATTACTAGATGTCGGAATCATTATTCGATCTCCGATAGCCCATGGGTGAGTCCGGTCCAAGTGGTTCCGAAGAAAAGAGGTATGACGGTAGTGGCTAATGAAAACAATGAATTAATTCCAACAAAATCAACTTAAAAGATGGATCAAAAGCTGTATTGCAACACCAAAGAAGACTCAACCCGAACATGCAAGAAGTTGTGAAAAAGGAGGTGGTGAAATTACTAGATGTCGGAATCATTATTCGATCTCCGATAGCCCATGGGTGAGTCCGGTCCAAGTGGTTCCGAAGAAAGGAGGTATGACAGTAATGGCTAATGAAAACAACAAATTACTTCCAACAAGGATGGTAACCGGCTGGCGAGTTTGCATAGACTATAGGAAGCTAAATGAGGCAACATGCAAGGATCACTTTCCATTGCCTTTTATCGATCAAATGCTTGAGAGGCTTTCCGGTCATCTTTATTATTCTTTTCTCGATGAGTTTTCGGGTTACTTTCAAATTCCAATCGATCCACGAGACCAAGAGAAGACCACTTTTACATGCCTGAGTGGAACATTTGCATATAGACGCATGCCTTTTGGGTTATGTAATGCACCAGTTACTTTCCAAATGTGCATGATGGCTATCTTTCATGATATGATCGAAAATTTTATGGAGGTTTTTATGGATGACTTCTCGGTTTTTGGTTCCTCTTTTGAAGATTGCTTGTCGAACTTGGATCTAATGTTAGCAAGATGTGAGAAGACCAACCTTGTCCTTAATTGGAAGAAGTGTCATTTTATTGTGAAGGAAGGAATTGTGCTAGGACACAAGGCCTCGAGGATGCGAATGGATGTGGATAGAGAAAAGGTGGACACTATAGCCAAATTTCCACCTCCAACAAATGCCAAGGGGGTAAGAAGCTTTTTAGGCCATGCGGGGTTTTATATGCACTTTATTAAAGAAATTTCGAAGATCACAAGACCCTTGACTCAACTTGTTTTGAAGGACGCCCCATTCAACTTTTCTAAAGAATGTCTTGAAGCATTTAATTTCTTGAAGGAAAAGTTGACTACTTCACCTATTATGGTAGCTCCAAGTTGGAGTCCTCCTTTTGAGCTAATGTGTGATGCTAGTGAATTTGCGGTGGGAGCTATTTTGAGACAAATGATTGACAAGCATTTTCAGCCAATCTATTATGCAAGTAAGACCCTGAACCCAACACAAGAGAACTACACTAATACAGAAAAGGAGCTACTAGCAGTGGTTTTTGCATTTGATAAATTTCGCTCATATTTGGTTTTGTCAAAAACCATAGTTTCTACCGACCATTCTGCCCTTAAGTATCTTCTTGCTAAACAAGATGCTAAGCCAAGGTTGATTCATTGGATATTGCTACTATAAGAATTTGACATTGAAATACGAGATAAGAAGGGGATGGAAAACGTGGTTGCTGATCATCTATCGAGATTGGAAAACCTGCACTTGGAAGAGTTAGAAGAAAACAAGATTAGAGATGAATTTCTTGAAGAGCATTTATTGGTCATAGCAGGAGAGATTCCATGGGTTGCAGATATAGCTAACTATTTAGATAGTGAATACATCCCAAAAGACTTGACCCGCCAACAAAACAAGAAGTTCTTTTCAGAAATCAACTATTACTTTTGGGATGAGCCATACCTCTTCTGTAGTTGCGCTGATGGTATGATAAGAAGATATGTATCCGGGAAAGAAAGTCGGGAAATCTTGGAGCATTGTCATAGCGGACCCATCGGAGGACATCATGGAGCGCAATATACAGCCAAGAAAGTTTTTGATTCGGGTTTTTATTGGCCTAATATCTTTAAAGATGCTACAAAATTTGTCAAAGAATGTGATTCATGCCAAAGGTCGGGAAACATTTCATCACACAACGAGATGCCCAAACATAGCATTCAAGTTTGTGAAATATTTGATGTTTGGGGAATTGACTTCATGGGACCTTTCCCAATGTCAAAGGGAAATAAATACATTTTGGTAGCAGTCGACTATGTATCCAAATGGGCGGAGGCACAAGCATTACCCACGAATGATGCTCGCATAGTGGTACATTTTCTCAAGAAATTATTTTCAAGATTTGGAGTTCCAAGGGCTCTAATTAGTGATCAAGGCACCCACTTCGCCAATGATCAATTAGCTAAGGTGTTGCAAAAATATGGTGTCCACCATAGATTTTCAACATCGTATCATCCTCAAACAAGTGGGCAAACTGAAGTTACAAATACGATATTGAAGAGAATATTAGAAAGATCGGTTGGAAGTAATAGAAAAGAGTGGTCGGATAAGCTTGATGATGCATTATGGGCGTTTAGAACAGCTTTCAAAACACCTATTGGTACTACACCATATCGGTTGGTTTATGGGAAGAGTTGTCACTTGCCAGTTGAGATTGAGCATAAGGCATTTTGGGTTTTAAAAATGTGCAATTTTGATTTGGCTGAACTTAGAAACAACCGATTGATGCAAATAAATGCCCTTGAAGAACTAAGGAATGAGACCTACACTAGTTCCTTGATTTACAAAGAAAAGACCAAGAATTGGCATGACAAAAGACTCAAGGGTAAGAAGGACTTTTACCAAGGACAAAAGGTGTTACTTTTTAATTGAAGGCTCAAACTATTTTCGGGTAAGCTTAAGACACGATGAGATGGTCCATTTATAGTAAAGAAATTTTTTCCACATGGAGCTATTGAGCTAATATTAAGAGATGGAACTCCTTTCAAG
Source organism: Lactuca saligna (assembly GCF_052625555.1). Taxonomy (NCBI): domain Eukaryota; kingdom Viridiplantae; phylum Streptophyta; class Magnoliopsida; order Asterales; family Asteraceae; genus Lactuca; species Lactuca saligna. The sequence continues at coordinate 143,931,375 of NC_136420.1, forward strand.
GTCAATGGTCATAGGGTGAAAAGATATGAAGAGGAATTTCGAGAAATGAAGAACTTGAAGAAGGGCTGTTGCTGGAAGGGACTATAGCAACGTAAGCGGAAAGGAGTCCAGCTAATGACTCCTTAAAAAGAAGCGCTTCCGGGAGGCAACCCGCGTTTAGAGTTTGCTTTCTTTTTCTTCTTTTTTTTCGTTTTTTATTTTCATTTTGCTTAGAATTTGTTTTTATCAATCTTCTTCTGTGTTAAAACGATTGCTTGAGGGCAAGCAATGCTCAAGTGTGGGGTGGCATACATTTTATTTTGCAAATTTTCACAGAATGAAAAACTCGACAAGTCTCTAAGTATACTCGGTGAGTCCATTTCAGAAATCCCGAAAAATCGTTGAATCAGGCATTTACTCACCGAGTAGGTCCGCCTACTCGACGAGTCCATATTTTACCCGAAAAAAAAAATTACATCCTGTAAAAGAGGGGTTTTTACCCTAAATTGCAAACACGTTCAGCCATTTATACGAGCCGCCACCCGCATACTCGACGTGCACTCTCTCAAGCCTTCATCTTGATTCTTCTCTTCTTTTACGAATTCAACCAACAAGGTAACAACTTTAGCTCTTAATCCTTTACAATTTTCGATCTTTGGTGAAATATCACCCTTAATTTCTGGAAAATCCCGATTTTGGGAAGACTTGGATTTTAAAGTTTTAATCTTCGACAAAGTAAGACGTTTTAGATGTAAATTTTTACAATCATATGCTCCTGGAGCATACCGAAATAAACCCCCTAACTAATCCTAATAACTAAATTACCTAAAAATAACTTTATGCAAAATAAATCTCACACAAAGACAAACACATGAAAGGTAGTGTACCTATCGATTAGTAGTTTAGCTCAGGTAAGTAACGTATCGAACATAGGGAACGGTAAACAATTAAAATAAATGCTAATATTATCTAAATAAAACAAGTAATAGAAAGTGGGTTTTCTCTAGTTTTGCAAGATTAGAAACTTAAACAATTAACAAAAACTTAAACTAAGAAACTAAGAGCTAGGCAAATAAAAATCAACTAAATTCAATAATTAACGAGACTTCTGTTTAGGTTCGAATCATTTATTCCTATGGTTGATTTTATGACAAGTACAATGGATTAATTGGCATTGGCTACCGATTAGTGTGATTAGGTTCACATTCGCTATTACTAATCCTTAGAAAACAAATTAATTCAAGCAGTGATCAAGTGATTAAACTAATAAATTCCCTAGTTTAATTATCCGGGTTAAATAAGACTTGTAATTAGCTAATTAAATTGGTGATTCAATTAAACTCTTGTTGACGGTGTATCACACAAGCTCACAGATTAATTTACCCATTCTCTAGTTAATCCTAGTTTCATATTCACTATTCCTAAGCATATAGCAATGTGTTATTATATGAGATAAGCAATTAAGAGATGTTCATGCAGCTTAATTACTTAGCAATTAACAGAGAATAGTTATGGTTAATGCATAAGGGACTTTAACAAGCTTAATAAAACAAAGTTCGCCAAATTAAATTAATCCAACCACAAAATCAAACCATAATCACAAACTCATCTATCTTAAACAGGAGGTATGAGTTTTAGCTTATGATTACAGCAGAAACAAGCTCAAAAACGAATTCAATTGGTAAAAACATAGTTCAAACAAGAGATTAGGTAAAGAGTAAACTTGATTTTGCCTTGATTCTCCTTAAAATTGAATGTAGGGTTGATTCCTTAGCTTCCCAGGCTCCAGCAGCACCTTTAGTCGACAATTGGCCTCCAAGGGTTCATCTATATGCTAGGGTATCGGGCAGGAATGCCCTTTATATAGATTTTAACAAAACAGAGGTGACTCGTCGAGTCCAGTGACCTACTCGGCAAGTCCGTCACTTAAAACCCGTGTACAGCAAGTCAGCGACTCCAAAATCGTGAAAGTTCGAAGTGACTCGTCGAGTTGAGTCCTAACTCGTCGAGTCCGTTTGGAATCAGAATTTTCTCAAAACACGAAATTCATCCGAAATTGTGTCTAATTTTCATAATATTTTGAATCTCGTCAATCGAAGTTACGGTTCATGAGATATGGCCAAAATACTGACAAGGGGTCAAGCTGTCCAGCAACATCCTTCTTTCTTCAAAATCCAAGATCCAAGTTTTCAATTGCTAAATCTGCTTCCTATTCCATCCGAGCATGTCATTGTTGCTGAAAAATTAATTCCAAACTAATTTATCACCTTTTTTCATTAAATGAGACAAAAACAACATAAAGTATTAAGATAATGCATAAATTTTATAACCAAATATGCCCATATCAAAATATCTCACACTTGACTTTTGTTTGCCCCCAAGCAAAAATGAATTTTAGCACACCAATATCACATACGACAATCCCAATCAAACCTATACATTATGTCAAGACTGCAACGCATGCATTTGTGTCTAAATTTTTTCGTAAGGAACCCCCCCCCCCCCCCCCCATACTCTAAATACTCACAATCCTCATATACACTCACCCACTTTTTTTGAACAACGCTCATTTTATGCATCCTCCGAATCCATCCGCATAAAACTTCCTAACCTCAAGGTAATTTTTGGTCAAGCAACCTAAGTATACATAATCTAGAAAAAATTACAACTTTTTTCAATACCACTATGGAGCTCTTTGGAATTCTTCACTTCTTTGATAAGTTGTCTTTGATGTCATTGAATTCACCACCTTTTTTTATTTTTGGTATCTTCACTTTTTTTCTGTAGAATTTTGATCTTTTGATCTTCATACTATGATTGCTCCAAAACTCTTCAAACTTTTCTTGAAATTCTCTCTCTTTTTTTTCATATGTAACTCACTTATTTTCCACTAAAAATCCTACATGCTTAAGCAAAGGCGCTCAACTTCAACCTTTATTGGTTAAAGTATTAGTCTTCCTGTATACATTTCAAGTACACGATGCTAAACATATTGCATCCCTCAAACTAAGCAAGGTTGTGTTTTTGTTCCATGATTTCACTAGAATAAGGGAGGCCACAAATGCATTATAATGTATATTGGTTCAACTAAACATTTGGATCTCCATGCAATCATCAAACATAACACTAGCATGATTCCTAATTGCTTTACCAAAATTTTCTAAATTAATCCTAGCAATTTTTATGCAAAATTTCAAATTTTTCAAAATTTAACTAAACTTTTAACTAATGTAACAAACCCCCTACTCCACACTTAATTTATCCAATGTTCCCATTGCATATTATGCATGGTAAATAAAATAAGAAAATAAAGAGAGAATTGGAACAAACTCCCATGGGGTAGTAGTGGCGAGGTCGGTATTTCTTCTCTTTTAACACCTCTTCAAATGACTTTAGACAAGGGAACAACTCATCCATGCCTTGGGTGTCATATCTTGTGTGGGAAAGATATGAGCGAGACCCATAGTGAATATGAGCAGAATATAAGCCTTGAGAATGAAAAAGTGATAAACTCGTCGAGTCTATACGGGAACTCGACGAGTAGCAATGTATCAAGCAAAAAATCGTGGAATTGAACTCGGAATCGTCGAGTAGGTAATGTGCACTCGGCGAGTCCATCGCTGAGTGAGAAATATAAATAATCTACTTTTGGGTTTCGTTTCTGATGTGGTTGGGTATGATAACTCTGTGTGTTTTCTTCATTTTTCTTCAATAAATAACACTCTAAGACCCTCCTTGAGAACAGACTCGACCCTAAACTCATGCACATTCTCATCTAGACCAGATCCTCACTCTAAACTTGACAATTGAGACTCTTTCATGCATCCAATCCTTCAGTATGAAAAGAAAACAATCACAAGTGATAAAAGAAAACAAATTCCTACTTAAACATCCTACAAGTTCAACACCTAAAACAAAGAAAAGTAAATAGTCTTAAACATCAAAAACACAATAAAATAAAGCATCAATTTTCATCCTCGTCTTCATCTCCCTCGGCTCCACTTCCGACCGCTTGGTTTCTTCTCGCTTGCACCCTTTCATCCCAACTTGACACATACGGGAATCCGGGCTCGGGCCTTGGTGCAAAATGCATGTGTTCAAATAAATAAACAAATGACTCATTGGCATAGTTCACGCCCCGCCCGAGGTCATCTTGGTATCTTCACAGCTCAACATTATACCAATACGTAGGTAGCTCCTCATCCACCGGAATAACCGGTACGTCTTGTAGCACCCGCTCTCTCCTTTGTCTCACTCTCCTTCTCGGTTCCTCCGGCACTAACGGTTCATCCTCATTTAGAATACTAGCATGCCCCCTCCATAATCCTCAATGATCCTAGCCCTCCTGAATAATGTTGTGCTGAAGGGAGGACTAGGAATCATAGTCAATGCACGTGCCTCTTGTCGGTCCAAAATACCATAAGTTCTCGCAAGCCTTGTAACAAACATGTCACCATTGATTTTTGAAGTCACCCGCTCTTTCACTGCCCCCTCTGCCAAGTATTTTGCCATGCAATATAACAAATTGCAAAATACATTAGGAGTGATAATACTCCATATGTAAAAGATGTTGAGAGTGGGGACTTTATCGTCATCCTTTCGCATGTTTATAGTGTTCGCGATCAGACGATGTATAAGCGATGAATCGGGGAACGGATGCTCCCCTCTTGTGCGGATGAAGGAATGTAAACCTGGTTGGCAATGGTGATCCACCAAGTAGAGGCAACCACATCCTCGGGAAAGTTTTTATGGCACTACTCCAAGAATGACTCAAAAGTCTCGGACATGATCTCATTTTGATCATAAATACCAAGCCTCCATGCCAGCTCTGCAATGCTGCACTAGTGAAACTCTCCTCCAAGGCAGAATGAAATAATATTCGGGCTATAGTAGTCATCACCACTAGGGATGTAAACGAGCCGAGCCGAGCCCGAGCCTGACAAAGCTCGAGCTCGGCTCGTTTAATTTGAGGAAGCTCGAGCTCGATTCGAGCCTTAAAATGAAGCTCGAGCTCGGCTCATGAATAATTTAGTGGGCTCGCGAGCCTAATCGAGCCTAAACGAGCCTCTATGTGTGTGTGTGTGTGTGTGTGTGTATATATATATATATATGTGTGTGTGTGTGTATGTATGTATGTATGTGTGTGTGTGTGTGTATATATATATATATATATAAAGAGGCTCGTTTAAGCTCGTTTAGGCTCGCGAGCCCATTAATTGAAGTTCGGCTCGAGCTCATTTAATAAACGAGCCTCATATTTAGGCTCGAGCTCGGCTCGGGCTCGTTTAATTCGATCTCGAGTCGAGCTTTTAACGAGTCGATCCCGAGTAGCTCACGAGTAGCTCGGCTCACTTACACCCCTAATCACCACCCCGAAAAGAGATGGTGGCAAAGAACTCCCAGCAAAGCTCTTGAAACACAGGTTCTTGAAGTTTGAACAACCGAATCAACCCGTCACACATTATTTGTACCCCCATTAACTTCACAAGACTTGACCAAATAATGGTTCAGTGCTTCTTTCAACCAATCTTGCCCTATCCATGACCAATCTAACTCATTAGGAACATATCTTTCCTTTCGCTTCAAAGCCTCCAGCTTGCTTTTTGCACGTGTGGGTGAAAACTTGTTGGTGATGCTTGGAAAAGTCAACCATGGGATGTCCCCATAACCGCCTCCTCGTGAACTTTGACCTCTCCTAGACATGGTTCCTGCACATCAAAGAAACAAGAAAACCACAAGCAAAATACCGAAAGTATTAAAAATGGCAGAATATTGGGCATCAGCATCACGGACTCGCCGTGTCCACGAACCGAATCGGCGAGTAGGACGAACTGCAGGAGTCCAGATCTGTTCTGATAAAGTTAATGGATTTGGCTGGTTAATTTCAAGGATGCTTGTGGACTCGGCGAGTCCAGCACTGCAGGAGTCCAGATATGTTCATGGACTCGGCGAGTAGGATGAACTGCTTGTGGTTTCCTTGTTTCTTTGTTGTGCAGGAACCATGTCTAGGAGAGGTCAAAGTTCACAAGGAGGCGGTTATGCGGACATCCCATGGTTGACTTTTCCAAGCATCACCAACAAGTCTTCACTCACACGTGCAAAAAGCAAGCTGGAGGCTTTGAAGAGAAAGGAAATATATGTTCCTAATGAGTTGGACTGGTCATGGATAGGGCAAGCTGGGTTGGAAGAAGCACTGAACCATTATTTCGTCAAGTCTTGTGAAGTTAATGGGGTAAAAATAATCTGTGACGGGTTGAGTTGGTTGTTCAAGCTTCAAGAACCCGTGTATCAAGAGGTTTGCTGGGAGTTCTTTGCCACCATCTCTTTTCGGGGTGGTGATGACTACTATACCCCGAATATTATTTCATTCTGCCTTGGAGGAGAGTTTCGCCAGTGCAGCATTGCAGAGCTGGCATGGAGGCTTGGTATTTATGATCAGAATGAGATCATGTCCGAGACTTTTGAGTCATTCTTCGAGAAGTGCCATAAAAACTTGTCTGAGGATGTGGTTGCCTCTACTTGGTGGACCACCATTGCCAACTGGGTTTAAATTCCTTCATCCGCACAAGAGGGGAGCATTCGTTCCCCAATTAATCGCTTAATACATCATCTGATCGTGAAAACTATAAACATGCGAAAGGATGAAGATAAAGTCCCCACTCTCGACATCTTTTATATATGGAGTATTATCACTCCTAATGTATTTTGTGATTTGTTATATTGCATGGCAAAATACTTGGCAGAGGGGGCAGTCAAAGAGCGGGTGACTTCAAAAATCAATGGTGACATGTTTGTTACAAGGCTTGCGAGAACTTATGGTATTTTGGACCGACAAGAGGCACGTGCATTGACTATGATTCCTAGTCCTCCCTTCAGCACAACATTATTCAGGAGGGCTAGGATCATTGAGGATTATGGAGGGGGCATGTTAGTATTCTAAATGAGGATGAACCGTTAGTGTCGGAGGAACCGAGAAGGAGAGTGAGACAAAGGAGAGAGCGAGTGCTACAAGATGTACCGGTTATTCCGGTGGATGAGGAGCTACCTACGGATTGGTATAATGTTGAGTTGCGAAGATACCAAGACGACCTCGGGCGGGGCGTGAACTATGCCAATGATTCATTTGTTTATTTATTTGAACACATGCATTTTGCACCAAGGCCCGAGCCCGGATTCCCGTATGTGTCAAGTTGGGATGAAAGGGTGCAAGCGAGAAGAAACCAAGCGGTCGGAAGTGGAGCCGGAGGAGATGAAGACGAGGATGAAGATTGATGCTTTATTTTATTGTGTTTTTGATGTTTAAGACTATTTACTTTTCTTTGTTTTAGGTGTTGAACTTGTAGGATGTTTAAGTAGGAATTTGTTTTCTTTTATCACTTGTGATTGTTTTCTTTTCATATTGAAGGATTAGATGCATGAAAGAGTCTCAATTGTCAACTTTAGAGTGAGGATCGGGTCTAGATGAGAATGTGCATGAGTTTAGGGTCGATTTCGTTCTCAAGGAGGGTCTTAGAGTGTTATTTGTTGAAGAAAAATGAAGAAAACACACTGAGTTATCATACCCAGCCACATCAGAAACGGAACCCAAAAGCAGAGTATTTATATTTCTCACTCAGCGATGGACTTGCCAAGTGCACATTACCTACTCGACGAATTCAAGTTCAATTCCACGATTTTTCTACTTGATATGTTGTTACTCGTCGAGTTGTCGTATAGACTCGACGAGTTTATCACTTTTTTCATTCTCAAGGCTTGTATTCTGCTCATATTCACTACGGGTCTCGCTTATATTCCTTAGAGTTTGATTTCTGAAGATTTCTGAGTATCTTTCTTGCATTTTTTGGAGCTTTCCCACACAAGATATGACACCCAAGGCATGGATGAGTTCTTCCCATGTCTAAAGTCATTTGAAGAGGAGTTACAAGAGAAGAAATACCGACCTCGCCACTACTACCCCAGGGGAGTTTGTTCCACTTCTCTTTATTTTCTTATTATATTTATCATGCATAATATGCAATGGGGACATTGCATAAATTAAGTGTGGGGTAGGGGGTTTGTTACATTAGTTAAAAGTTTAGTTAAATTTTGAAAATTTTGAAATTTTGCATAAAAATTGCTAGGATTAATTTAGAAAATTTTGGTAAAGCAATTAGGAATCATGCTAGTGTTATGTTTGATGATTGCATGAAGATCCAAATGTTTAGTTGAGCCAATATACGTTATAATGCATTTGTGGCCTCCCTTATTCTAGTGAAATCATGGAACAAAAACACAACCTCGCTTAGTTTGAGGGATGCAATATGTTTAGCATCATGTACCAGAAATGTATCCAGGAAAATTACTATCTTAATCAATAAAGGTTGAAGTTGAGCGCCTTTCCTTAAGCATGTAGGTATTGAGTGAAAAAAAAAGTGAGTTACATGTAAAAAAAGAGAGAATTACAAGCAAAGTTGTAAGAATTTTAGAGTAGTTAAAGTGGACATCAAAAGATCAAAATTCCAAAAGTTCAAAATTTGAAGATACCCAAAAATCAAAGGAGATCAAAAATGTGGCGAATTTGAAGAATTCAAAGAAATCAAGGTTCAAATTATCAAGAAAATGAAGAATTCCAAAAAGCTCCATAGTGGTATCGAAGAATTGTAATTTTTAGAATATGTATGCTTGGGTTGCTCAACCAAAAACACCTTGAGACTAGGAGATTTTCTACGGATGGATTCGGAGGGATGCATAAAATGAGCATTGTTCGGAAAAAGTGGGCGAGTGTTTATGAGGATTCTGAGTATTTAGAATGAAGGGGGATACTTAGGAAAATTATTTAGACACAAATGTATGCGTTGCAGTCTTGACGTAATGGCTGGGTTGGATTGGGATTGTCTATGTAATATTAGTGTGTTTAATTTCTGTTTTGCTTGGGTGCAAGCAAAAGTCAAGTGTGGGGTATTTTGATATTTGCATATTTAGCTATATTTTTATGTTGGATTTTTATCATTTATTGGCTAATTAATTGCATATTATGGACAAAAGATACTTAATATAATTCAAATTATATTTTCAGTCCAAAAAAGAAGCTCTTAAGCAAAAGGAAGCAGGAGATATGAACGAAAGCTCAGGAACGAAAGAAAGAAGAAAAAAGGCTTAATTCTGAAGCTACTTGGCGAGTAGGTTCGTCTACTCATCGAGTAGACGCGAAGGTTCACGAAACAATATGTGGAGTCCTTGCCGTACACGGATTCCTCAAGGGGGACTCGACGAGTTAGTTGTCTACTCGACGAGTAGCCCCTGTTTTGAGAAAACTATAAAAAGACTTCACAAACCCGAATTGAGGACTTTTCTGGATTTTTTGGTGGAACACTTGGCGATCAAGGAAGCCCTTGAAGCTTTGGAAAACGTTGAAGAACCCTAATCCTTCATTCTTAAGAGATTAAGGCACTTTAGGTTTAATTTTCCACCTTACCTTTGAATAGAATTATGTTAGGTTTATTTGAATTCGTTTTTAAGCTTTCATACACTGAAATCATGAACTAATTTCGTTAGTTTCTGTTTGGGGAGGACAATTTTGATCTTATGGTTTAATTTACTCTTTTGATTAATTGTTAGTTGGTGATATTGTTAAATTAAGCTTGTTAAAGACCCTTATGCATTAGCCATAACTATTTTCTGTTAATTGCTAAGTGATTAAGCTGCATGAACATCTCTTAATTGCTTATCTCATATAATTTATGTGAACACAATACTATATGCCTAGGAATAATGAACATGAAACTAAGATTAATTAGAGAATGGGTAAATTAATGTGTGAACTTGTATGATACACCATCAACAAGAGGTTAATTGAATCCCCAAATTTAATTAGCTAACTACAAGTCTTATTTAACCCGAATAATTAACCTAGGAAATCTATTAGTTTCATCAACTAGCCATTGCTTGAACTGGTATGTTTTCTAAGGATTAGTAATAGTGAATACGAATCTAATCACCAGAGTCGGTAACCAATAATAATTAATCTATTATATTACCATAAAAATTAACCATAGGAGTAAATGAGTTGAACCTAAACGGAAACCCTTTTAATCATTGAATTTAGTTTGTTTTTACGTGTTTTCAGCTTTTAGTTGAGTAGTTAAGTTTTAGTTAAATTTTTCTAGTATTGCAAAACTAGAGAAACCCCTATTTTCTATTACTTGTTTTTCGTTAATTCTAGTTTTTAGTTTTAATTTTTCGTTCCCTGAGTTCGATACGCTACATATTTAGCTACACCACAATTGATAGGTCCACTGCCTTTGTGTGTAAATTTTATAATTGAAAGTAGGATTAAAACTAGTTGAGTTCACACACATCAAGTTCGGCACCCCATCCTACTATGGGGGTGTGTAACACCCCATTTTCACGGCAAAAAAAGATCAGTTTATGCTTATTTTAAAATCAAAGTTTTAATTTACAAATGTGGGATTTGTCCCATAATATATTCCTGAAGGAATATTTTTCATTACTTTATTAAAAACCTGGGATGTCATATCTGATACAAGAAACATAAATATAAATGAAGACTTACAACATCTTATTAAGTATGTTAAACATACCAATAAATCAAGTAGTAATCATATTTGTACAACTACATTAAACACAAGGATAACGTACATAGCAGTTAAGCATTTACAATACTTATATATATATATATATATATATATATATATATATATATATATATATATATATATATATATATATGCGTAAGTTTGAAAGTAACTATACACTCACTTGTTAAAGTGATGACTCGAAATTCAGGCAGAGCTTCACTTCTAGCAACTAACCTTTCCTTTGATGTGACCTAGTATCATTATCACTAAATCTTAGTCTAATATTCTACACAATTAGAGAGAATCTAGAATTATCAATCGTTCTAATGAATATTGATAGTTCTATCAAATAAGGATCAGTCGGGCAGCACAGTCGGGAGGCAGGACCATTTCGACATATAGTCTTTCTGAAATCCGACAACCAAGCCGAACATGACCATTCTAGACACCTCTCTTGTAAGTAGATCAATCAATATATTACTTGAAATCACTAATAAAACTTAATTCTGGGTTCATAACAACGAATATAACTATAATTATAAATTACATGAGGGCAGAGTAAGTGTAGCTCACTTACAGATTATGGATCAGAACCAGGGTACAAGTGAGCAGAACTCTGATTCAAGGTCTCCTACTCAAAGGCTACTACTCGAACACGTACTCTGGGGTTTCGTAGGGCTTCGTCGCAGGCTAATAACGAAAGAAAATTGGGGTTTATAGGAGGGATAGTCGACAGACATTATTGGAGGAGATGGAAAGAAATGAGCACCCGAACTTCTATTTAAGTACAAGTGTGCGTCGCACCCAACCAAGTGCGCGTTATGCATAGGCTTGGTCGGCACTCATACCCTCCGAGCGTGATATGTGTCCATCATTGTTTGGGGCTACGTGGTCCTTCTAGAAGGTGTGCGTGCCGCGCCTCTTGCGTTCACGTGTGAATTTCCAAATCTTTAAAAATTTGTATCATCTTCATACGAACTACGTTTTTCACGTTCTTTATATCCTTGGAAAGCTGTCGGTGAGATCTACAACTTTCATTTAGACTCCGTCGGCTAATTCTGACTTTTTTATGTTATATTTTTAATAGGTTTAGACGGTTAAAATTCGTTAAAAATTCATAACTATCTAATCTGATGACTGTTCTCGGTTGTCTTTATATCAGTGGAATCCTAACAATGAGATCTTAAACTCTCGTTTAGATTGTTTAGGCCAAAAATCAACTAATCTAAAACTCAATTTCTATGCGCACACTATTACGCTGAAATCTTAGAAAAATCATAATTTCCTCTATAGAAGTCAGATTTAGACGTTACATATATGCACAAATTCGCTTTTTCCTAATATTACGACTTCCGTTTAGATCACTAAGGCGAAGAAGTAACCTACCTCTAACCCACTATTTACGATATATACTATAACCCAGTTAAGGTTATTTATCCTAAACAATCTCTTATTTAAAAGTCATTATTATGGCTTATAATAACTTTATTGTCTAGCCCGAATTTACGGGTGTTACAATTAGGTGGGTTGCACCTGATTCTATATCAACTTGGAAGGAGAAGGAAACATTTCCTTATAAGAGGTGTGGATACCTTCCTTGTCACAACGCATTTTAAAGTCGTGAGGGCAGCAGATCCCATAAGAACTCTGCAGTTAAGCGTTTCGAGGAGAGAGCAGTTTAAGGATAGGTGACCCCATGGAAGTTTTTGTGTTGGGAGCCCAAAACGGACAATATTGTGATACGTGTCTGAGGGGGGGTGTTATAAATGGTATCAGAGTTGGGGCACGAGTCTATATGATCGATAGGGACGTCAAACCCTATAATGGGGGTGAAGGTGTGTTGCACCTGATCCTACATCGGCTTGGAAGGAGATAGCAACATTTCCTTATAAAGGGTGTGGATATCTTTCTTGTCACAATGCGTTTTAAAGTCGTGAAGGTAGTAGATCTCATAAGAACTCTGCAGTTAAATATGCCCAAACGAGAGCAATTCAAGGATGGGTGATCCCCTGGGAAGTTTCCGTGTCGGGAGCCCAAAGCGGTCAATATTGTGATATGTGGCAGAGGGTACTTTGTTATCTTTATTGATGATTTTAGTTGCTTTACATGGATTTATCTTATGCAATATCATTCTGAAATGCCTGAGTTTTACATTACCTTTGCATCAATGATTCAAACTCAGTTTTCAAGATCCATTAAAGTATTTTAGGCTAACAATGCTATGGAATATAAGGAGTCTTCTCTCCTCTCCTTTTTACACGAACAAGGAACAATTTCCCAATAATCATGCCCTGGAACATCACAACAAAATATTTAATGTAAACACAGACATATACTAGGCATTATTTGTACAATTCTTAGCTCATCTCAAGTTCCAAAGCGATTTTGGGGTGAGGTGGCCTTCACATTGTTGTCTACACTATAAACCATCATCCCACGCCTACACGTGTAGCATTGGTTTGGGCTTGGAAAGTTTTGTCCAAGCAAGTTGAGAAGAGGTTGAACGAGCAACAATCACCAGGGGGCCTTCGAAGAGGGTGGATTTCAGCCACAAAAGCAAATAACGATCACGTTTTTCCATAATTGGTACTTTGGGTTAGCTTCAATGGTGGGTGTTGAATCTGCATGTTCGATCGTAAGAGTTTTAGCCGGTGGTTTGGGATCAAGAACAAAGGATTCAAGATCAAAAGTTTCTAGGGCTGATACAATAGTGGTACGCCATAGACAATAGTTGGAGATTTCAAGCTTTATGCTGATTGTGGGGATTTGAAAAGACGAATTGGTAGCAAGCCCTAAAATGTTCTGATTTGTCACCATGGAAAAGGAACACCAAGAAGGAGAGAAAAATAATTTATCTGAGCTCTAATACCATATATAGTTGAAGTATTTTAGAAGTAAATTGAATCTGAATTCCTTATCTCAACATTGATTACAACAGAGGAATATATACAGCAGAATACAACTAATGTCCTAATTATTTGGTAAACTTGTGACTATGAACAGTTCTTGTACACGTTGCATAAGAGAGCTGGAACAGGTTTTAAGCACGTGCTGATTGATAGGAGAAGTTACCGTTGTTAATAAGGCTGAACGGAGTCGTCGAGGTTAATCATATGTGATTAACATCTATTATACTATAATAGAGGGTGCCTTAGTGGCACATCCTCAACGTCATTGGAATGCCAATAGATTATCCCCAGGTTTTTGTAGTCGAAAAAGCAACTCAAAGGAACGCCAAAGGCAATGGTCATATTATAACCACTTAATGTCATTTATTTTCAAATTGCTTATTTTTAACGTAAAATTACATAGCTTAAAACATGTTTTAAGCAATTTCATCTCTTTCTTTCTACACAATTACGCAAACTACAACAATTGATCAAAACCAAAACACCCCTCCTCAATCCTAAACCTAATCAACTCCTACCCTGCATGATTTTCGCTAACTACAAGTCTTATTTTATTTTACTTACCCAACGTTCGACACAATTGGCCTTCCATCAAAACTATTTCAAAAAATTTCCAACAAAACATTTTTGGTTCATCATCGTTCAAATTAAAAATCCAAACACAAACATCGGTAGAGAATATTGGTAGGGAATGATACCGAAACCAAATGGAAAAAGCCTTAGGCAGTAGAAAAAAGAAAACCAAAGATACCCAAAAGGGTCGATATAGTCGGACAATACATGAGAAAATTGCATTAGCAGAATCATGGTGCACTACGTCAAAAATCAACATTGGTGAAAAATGATATGAAAAACATACTTTTAAGAAAAATGGTCATAAAATTTCATACTGAAAAAAAGTTTATATGAAGAAAAACAACATTGATTTCGACTTGTCCCGCTTAAATTTCATCAACAATTTCTACCAACGATAGCAAGTGGTTGTCATTGAATAAATGTGACTTGTGTTTGAAATACAAAATGATAAAACCAGAAAATGTTTTGTTAAAATTTTATCATAGTCCCATAAACAATTCATTAGAAACATCGTGATGGAATTACAATGAATGTGAGGTAAGAAATTGCATCGTTGAGTAAAATTAAATTAAGACTAATATCAAGCAAATACCATATGAAATATAACATGTTTTAGGTTTGAGTTCAGATTTGGTGAAAGGGTATTTGGATTTTGATCCATTGATGTAATTTATGCAACCATAAAACGAAAAACATATCACTAAAAAACATGACGAAGTACGTCATAACAACCTTGTATCAAATCATCAAAATAATGAATCATAACCATAAAAAACCTTAGTAAAACTGGTTGTAGTAAGAAAACCTTATTTGAATGATTTAACGTCAAATGTTTAATTTGATCTTGGACAGAAAAAACAAATATATAGAACCTAAAATAATTGGACGCTATTTATTTGAAAGTGCATAAACACAACAAATTTGTTGAAAATCCGTATTCTAGCCTTAAAACCTAAATCAAAATCCCACAACTTAACAATTCAAGAAAAAAAATTAGTGGATTAGTATGATAATATTAGAAGAGAAAATGTGGGAAAAATGATTGTTGAAGATTCCAATTGAGAAAAATGGAACACAACTGCCCACCTTTCCCATGTCACATTAATGTCGCAGAGAACTCTTTCAGTCAAAGTGCATCAAATAGCACAACGCCGATACACACTATCTCTGCTTCTTAACTAATCCAGATTTAATAAGTAAACTACTCGTTAAATATCAGATGCTTTAGAGATTATCTTAATGGCGAATAATATGAACAAAAAGAAAATATAGATCGAAGTATACATAAATAAAAAGAAAAAGGAAGAATTAGAACCTAAAACCATGCTTCGCCGTTGAAGAAAGATGTGGCCGGTGGATGGAATAAATAGAAGAGCGCTAGGGTTTAATGTGATTGTGGTTTACGTGGGCTTGATAGATATGTTCTGGCCCATTTTATTTTATAATTTTGATGTTTTATATATATGAAATTATGAATTTCACTTTAAAATAACAAAATTCCAATTCAATTTATGTTTTAGGTAGTTTATACTTTATAAATAAATAAATTAGTTCTACTCAATATGTTTATTTTCGGTTGTCCACACATTACTTGTTGGATTTCAATAATCTATATTTTAATACTAGGTTACAACCCGTGGAAACCACGGGTCAAAAATTGGAAAACATATTTATATTATTAATAAGAATTAAGTTTGTTTAGCATTATTTGTAATGATTATTTAAAATTAAAATTAATATAATTTTGTAAAAAAGTATATAAATTTGAATATATGTTAAATAGAAACGCAATCAATCCATCGAAAGTTAAATATGAAGATAACTAAAATACATCTTTGAATATGTGAATGATTTATGAAGTGTGATGACAAATCAATATTTTTGTAATGAGGGAGGAATCAAAAAACACCATGTGGCGTCTATTAAAGTCTGAAAATGAAATATCAAAACAAAGTGAATATTATGGATTACAATGCTATATAAAGAAAAAATTATTTAAAAAAATGTTACAAAAAAACAGAAAAAAACATAATTGTTAGAATTTAATGGGTTAGAAGCATTTATAAATTCCTAAAAACTTCCTTATACACAACATTTGAAGTTTTGTTTGTAAGTCTACCATTCTTATCTAAAATTAACAATTTCAGTCTTTCTCTACTCTGAACTCTAGATAAGGCAACATACAGTTGTCCATGTGAAAAAACAGGATCCTTGAGATACAGACCAACCTTTGATAACGACTGCCCCTGACTTTTATTAATTGTCATTGCAAAACATATAGCCAATGGAAATTGTCTTCTTTGAAATTTGAAAGGATTTTTTTTTTCAGATGGACTTAAAGACATTCTTGGAATAAATGTTTGCTTTCCGATATTAGTTCCAAATATTATAATTGCCTCAATAACACGTTTGCCAAGAGATTTCACTTGTAGTCTAGTGCCGTTACATAATCCATTTTTCTGATCAATGTTTCTTAGTAACATAACTGGAACACCGACTTTTAGAATTAAATTGTGATTTGGCAAACCTGATACGTTAAGACCATTTAAAATATCCGGGGAGTATAAATTGGGATCAAACTGATCATGAACAAACTCTGATTGGCAAAGAGTATCTGAACTTAAATATTCGACTTCGTCTCCGAGAAACAATGCTAACAAACGATCATTGATTTGTTGGACAACTTCATTTTTTGGAGCTAGTATAGCTCTTTCTTGAAAATAACTCGTACCGTTGAAGTTTTCCAAGATTGAATGATATACAAACTCAATTAATGAACCTATAGGATCATGTGGATCACTAATTAGAATATCATCCTGAACATCAATAATCGCTTCACCATCGTTCAAACCACCAACTTTTCCTTCTCCTATGTCCAAAAGCCATTTTGCAAAATTTTGTATTTTTCGAATATCATATGGATCCTTTCCAACGGTTAGTCTCATGTTTTTTGTTAATCTATGGACTTTTCATTGTTGCCATATATATGAAGAGCTTAAAGAAGCATTAACAATATTTTGTCTGCTACCTCCTTGAACAACAGGTAGAATCTGTCTAAAGTCTCCTCCAAAAACAATCGCTTTCCCTCCAAATGGAATATGTGAGTTGGTAGACTTATCAAACTTACATACATCTCTCAGAGCTCGATCTAAAGCTTCAAATGCATGTTTGTGGACCATAGGTGTTTCATCCCAAATAATCAATGAACTTTTTCTTACTAATCTGCCGAGTTCACTATCAGGCGGTATCTTACAAACAGAATACTCGGTAAGATTCAACGGAATTATAAACCGAGAGTGTGCTGTCCTACCTCCAGGCAATAATAAAGATGCAATACCACTTGAAGCAACATTTAAAACTATATCACCATTACATCTAATTGTTGCAGATAACGTCTTCCAAAGAAAGGTTTTGCCTGTTCCACCATATCCATAAACAAAAAACACACCTCCTTTATTATCATTGACAGTAGTCATGATATCAAGAAAAATATTGCGTTGCTCGTTTGTTAATGCATGAAACATACTATCAAACTCTTTCTTTAAAAGCGTTATGTCATACTCCAGCTCCTCCATGATAATCGATTTGTTGAAGAAGAAACTGTGTCGGAATCAGGGTAAGGCATTTGTTTATAATTTTTAAGACTCGTGTTGTTACGAAGTAAAATCTGTTCGATCTCGAACAAAGTCAGGTTTTTGAGTTGATCCTCGTTGAGTGATAAACCTGTAAAAAATGAACAATATATCAAAAAGAATATAATATTAACCAATTTATATTATTTTTTTAAAAACCCCGTGTATTACACGGGTGTCACACCTACTTTAAAATATATAAAATCCGTTTTTACATATAATGATACGAAATTATAATACCTGGAGACTTTAATCTACGTTGTTGGTTGTAAAGAATACCATCTGACAAGTGTTGCCATGTATTTTCCCAAACAAACTCTGGTCTACCCAAACTGTTAGACATTAACATCGTAGCAAACAAGAAACGAAGATAAAAACCAGTTCCTGAATGACTCGCTTCCTTAATTGCATCAACATATTCTTTGTCATCATCTAAGAGGCCCAAAGCATAGCATGCATCTCGAAAAGTAGGAAATTCTTCACCGTTTACCGTGCGAATTTCTTCAAATGATTTTGGACCTTTCACTTTATTTAAAAGAATCCGTAAGAAGTACACTTCGCCAAGTTTAGGTGAAACAGAGTGAATCCTTCCTATTGAACGTCCAATTTTCCTTGGCTTCCACAACTTATCATCAGGTTTCCAAACAAACTTTGTAGGAAATTCAACATATGTAAGTTTTCGTGCATCTTTATTAATTTTATTACATTCCATCCAAGATGTGAACATAGAAGCAGCAACTGAAGGTTGTTCAAGAACATCGTCAATATCATCGTCTGCGGCATATATGACTTGTTGTTGATCAGGAAGATGAAAAGGTAGTCGCATCACAGAAGGATATCGGTAATGAACATCGTATTTAAATATTCGCCATGATGCTTCACATGCAGATATATATCTACAATCATAATAATCTTTTATTTCATCGACAACCTTTTCGTGATTAGAATCAGCGTTGATGTCAACAACAATTGTAGCTCTATCTGGACCTTTGTTTATATATTTAAACAGATACTTTATGGAAGATCCTTGATTGCACCATTCAACATTAATGTGTGCCTGATATCTTTTCAACAGATATTTGTTATATGGAACAACATTTCTGTTGTCTAACTTGACACCTGATTTTTCGACAAAATATCCATTGTTTCTTCTCATATATAAGGGATAACCGTTGACATCAACCGAAGAATGATCACAGAATTGCTTTGGAAAATTTTTCGAACATTGCTTGTCAACCATGCATGGACAATTCATATTTTCAGCTCCACAAGGACCATGTATCATGAATTCACTTACAAGTGAATACAATTCTGGATCTTCATTGGTATTTGGAATCTCAGCAGAAATAATCGGATCTATATATTCAACAGTAGGCCGCTTGGAGTCAGCATGCATAAACAGACAAATATGACAATGTGGCAAACCTCTTTTTTGAAATTCAATCGTATAGACCACTGCAAATTAATTTTATAAATAAGATAATCTTTGTACTGGATGAAATATATTTGCAAATAACCAAAAATATTAACAAACTAAATAATCATTATAACAAAACTATTAGAAAGAAATACAAGTTTTATTACCTCCTTGAACAATGCCGAAAGTTTTATTCTCCCGTATGTCTTTAATCAAAGAATCGAGCTTTATTTTGAATAGCCTACATAAGATATCAGGTCTATCTTCAGGATTTAGTGAAGTGTTTTGAAGAAACCTTTTAACTTCAGGCCATTTTGGATTATATGTAAAGGTTATGAAGAAATCAGGATATCCAAACCATTTACATAAGGACATGGCATCAAGGTAGTTTTGCATCATATAACGTGCACCACCAGTGAATGAAGAAGGTAAGATTACACGTTGTCCAACATTGGATATATCTTTATTCCCTAGGTTCTGTTGAGTACGTAACTTTTCATAAGACTCACATCTAAGAATTTGTTGTTTGCTCCTTATGAAATGTAATCTCTCACTTTCAATCATAGTATAAGCATCAACCAAAAATTGTTGGAACAACCTTTTTGAATTAAGAATTAGTGAAAAATATTGATCCCTGTCTTGTATTCTATAAGAAAAAAACTCTCATTGTACAATTGGGCCTCTTGCTGTTGCTTATTGGTGTAACACCTCGATGTGGTATGTCAACCCTGTAACCATCATCACCATATGGAAACAATAGTGGATACTGAAGAGGAAGGTATGATGGATGTAATTCACTAATACGCCGTAGAGAACCTGATGACGTTTGAACAACAATATCTCTATTATCAATTGAATCACCAATATCTCCAACAATTAAAGCAGCAACCTCAGAAGCAGATGGTAGGTTGTATATCCTTCCATCATGGTCCCTTCTTCCAATAAGTCTCAACTTGATATCAACATGAGGGTTTTGATGAAAACAATCCATAACCATTCTATAAGACTGAACCAAGACATTATTTGAATCCAACATCAACTTCAAATCTTGTATAATATCATTATCAAGGATAGAAGAATTTGACGTAGATCGTTGATTCTCTCCACTGCAAGTAACATGAACATATAAACAAAAGATAAATAAATAATATAATGTTGATGAATAAGATATCTATTAATGTGATAATTGTGAAAAGTGTACCCAAAACATGTCCGTCTATTCGCGATCTCATTATCAGTATCGTATATGTACAACTGAGAGAATTTTGGTTTTAACCCCTGTTCCGGTAAAAGGCTTCCGATACTATGATAATTTTGACCGCTAAGTCTAAAAATGTATGAAGCCTTTCCTCTATTGATTGAGGAATCAATCTTTCCACCCATTGACGTAAAAGAAAACATAGAATTGTAAGAACGGATGTTCTTCATGAAGTGTTTGCTTTTAGAATCTCCCGATGTAAAAAGATGGGCATAGGTTGAAGGTTCATTCTTTAAAGCTGGTAGTTCAACTTTGCCATAACCACAACATAAAGAATAATTTTGATTCTCATTTTTTTTATATTTGATAGATTCATCTTTCCATAATTTTGCAAAACATGTTTGGCATACAACAATCTGATCACCATGATCCAAATAATCTGTCAATTAAGGTTGACATAAAGATGTTAAGTTTGTAAGTTTATATAAGTGAAAAACATTGAATGAACAAATGTAAATATTATATTTGTATCTAAATTACCTTTTGATATACCGTTGTATATGTTTTGATCATTTTGACCATCGATTTTGTCTTGATCGGATCTCAAACCAAATATTGGAATAGGAGTTAAATTTGCCCTTTTTTTCTTTGCTTTATTATTTGGATTAGTTAACAGGACTGAAGACGATTTTGATGTTATTGTAGATGATTTGTTGGATGTGTCGCCATTTGAAAATACAGAGAATTGTCTAATATTTGTTAACGGCGATTGACAACTATTATTGGAAATATCCATGGCTGCGGAAAAAAATTGAAAGTATACATTGTTAAATATGATACAATAATAATATATATTACAAAATGAAATGGTAAAATAAATGAGTTACCGTTGGAAATGTTAGATAACGGAGTTCTAACATTTAAATGTGATGGAGGAGGTTGTAACATTGCTTGTTTTGATGTATTTGCACTTGTTTTTGATCGATATGTGCTTTTATTTCGATGTACAACTCCTTTAAATTCATATACAAAAAAATGATTATCAGAAATGTAAAATTGTTTAATAATTATTTTAATATTATATAAATATGAATATTGATAAAGAGATGATATAAAAAGACTATGATGTAATAAATTTTATTACATATATTTAAAAAAAAAAGTTAAAAGGTATAAAAGCAATCAAGTACGTTACCGTTTGAATCCAATTTCATGTTTGGTAACGGTGTCTGAAAACTGTTATTGGGAATATCGATGACTGAGAAAAGAAGATTGAAATTTAGATTATCAAATATGATACAATAACAACATATATTATAAAAAAATATGGAAAAATAAATGAGTTACCTTTGGAAATGTTAGATAACGGACTTCTAACATTTAAATGTGAAGGAGGAGTACGTAACATTGTTTGTTTTGACATATTTGCGCTTGATGTAGATGTGGATACAAATTTATTTCGATCGACAACTCCTTTTAATTTGATTGGAAATAAAATCTTATTAGAAATGGATAAATATTAAATAATCTTGTAAATTTTTAAATAGTATATGAATACTAATAATGATAAATAGATAATATAAAAAAATATGGATGACAGAATTTATATTTTACAAATTTAAAAAAGAGAAAAAAAAAAGTGTATAAGCAATCAAGTATGTTACCGTTTGAATCCAATATGATGTTTGGTAAACGTGATTGAAAACTGTTATCGGAAATATTCATGACTAAATGTGATACAATAAATGTGATACAATAATAATATATATTATAAAATAAAAGGATAATATAAATGAGTTACCATTTGAAATGTTAGATAACGGAGTTGTAACATTTAGATGTGAAGGAGACGTTTGGAAATTTGATTTTTTTTGAAACATTGGCACTTGATGTAGATGCCGATCGGTTTTTATTTCGATGCACAACTTCTCTGAATTTGGCTGCAAAAAAAAATTGTGACAAGAAATGGATAAATTTTAAATAATAATGTAACTCAAGAAAATATTCTATGAATATTAATATACAAAAAAGACATGATACAAAAAATGAGCATGTTAGAATTTTCAATTTAGATATTTAAATTTAAATTTAAATAAACAATAAAGAAGAAAAGTGTATAACAAATTAAGTAAATTATCATTTTCATTTATTTTAAAAAGATGTGATGTTGATGTAGTTGTATGGATTCATTTGGTCGAACCTTTTTTTTTATTGTCCAAGTATAATTTTCTTATTCTTTTTTTTTCTGTAGCCTGAACATGATAGATGTTCCTATTTGAATCTGCATAATGAAATATACACACATGAAATAGTTATAATTTAGATTAAAAACATTGATAAAGAAAGTTGTAAAATATATAATGAACGTACCGTTATCACCAGGGTTAGTAACATTTGTAGAAGTTGGAATTTGACCGACTGATGTAGTGTACGAATGTAATTTTTTTGTATTATCCAGATAGAAATTATTTAATTTTATCTTCTTATTAGTCTTAAAGGAGTCCATGTTAGTAGTTGTTATCTGAAATGAAACAAAATATATAACTTTATACAAAAACATTATATATTAAAATTTATTGTGAAATTAAAAAAAAATGTTGTCGATTCAACTTACGTATGACATGAAAAACAAAAGTACAATGCCTTTATATGTAATGTTTTCGAATTTTGTTGCACATATAAATTTTTTTGTACTGTATTGTTGGATTACATTTTTCTTTCATTCTGTTATTTTACTTTGTAACTATTGGAAGTAATGTTTATTATGTTATATAAAGATAAGCATTGTTGGAAAAGATACTATTAGGGAGGATGATTTTGATGAATGACTTCGAATTCCATAGTTACAGATTATGATATATCAAGCATATCAAGTCCAAACATATTAAAAGAAACTATATACCCCTGATGTGAAAATTACCAATATGTCCTGGAGTAGTAGGCATATAAAAAGATAAAAAACAAAGAATGATAGCATCAGTGATTCAAGCATATCAGGATCATAAAAAACAAAAAACCGATAATTGGACTCCATTGTAGGTTTTTTTTCTGAGTTTTTTATTAGCAAATGTTTTCTTTTGTATTGTTCCTTCTATACCTCTTTCAAATTCGATGACAACGATACTTAAAACATATAAATTTGTTAGAAAAATGTATTTGGAAGGGAATTTTGGTAATTTCATCAATAAAAAGAAAAATTAAACTGAATTTTATCCTTTTGGCAACCATGGAATGAAATCTCTAATTCCAATTCAAAGTTATATGACATATACCTTCCTTGCAGCAGACTTTCATAAGCTAAGTCTTTCAAGTTGTATATGGATGGACAGGGGCAATTTTGTCACATAGTAGGATGCAATGATATTTGTATATAGATAACAACATAGTTTCATTTTTTACTACTGTAAAAGAAGCAAAATATTCCCTGAAGACTCTAAGGGTATTTTGGGCAAGACGTAGTAGATTGTGTTTATAAATGCATGTATGTTATTCTCAAGTATTAAATTCAATATTGTTTCTTTGACTTTCAAGATTAAATATTATAAAATCCCAAAATACAGATAAATGTATTGTATTCCAAGTTTTAGCTGTCTAAATATAGTCATAATTTCATAATCGATCAAATTGTTTTTTATAATGTTATTGAGGAGAAAATAGACAACATAAAAAAACAAACAAAACTGCTCCATTAATTTATTTAAGACAATTACATGGGCATTGAATACTTTAAAAAGTAAAAACTCAAAGTCTTTGAAACGGCTCAAATAATTAACAGTAACACAAAATTATGCTTGATAAGAGGGGTAATTTCCACAAAACATGTACTGGAAAACCAAAAAACTAAATCATTAAGATAATGAATATTAACAATCTTAGAAATTTCAAAAATGATTATACAATTATCTGTCATTCCAACATAAGTTTTTAAACAAGATTGGTTGTTAGATTGATATATAACACTTTTATTTGAAGGGATTGTGGATCCGCTTCAACTTAAAAGAGATGCCTTCTGAATTGGTGTGTCAAAATCCAGAGTAACAGGCATACATCAATAAGGTTATAGTCTGTAACCGTAGTGTGGAACATGTGTAGTGTTAAAAGTATGAGTTCAAATCATTTTAGCAAGCATGCATCCTCTATTCCCTAAACCATGTACCCTACAAACGAAATGACTAATGTGAGTTCATCAACTAACCTTCTCTATCCCCTCGTTAATTAGTCACTACATAATATGTATGTATATAACATATTCAAGTAAATATATTATATTAAGTTTAACTACATACAAAAAGTTTTAGAAAAACACAAAAAACAGAGTGTAAACTCTTTACCAATCGATAACATACATTCAATACTGGGAAAGAGGACCGATAGATGAACAGAACATAAGTTTTTTTATTGTTGTTATGATCGTATTTTTGCAATTAACAAAGCAATCGAGAATCATAGGCATAAATATACACAATCAGAACCGCAATTGATAATAAGAAAGTTACTTGGCGAGGGCATTTTTGTCCATTGAACTTAATTATAAATTCTTACTTAATTATAAAGTTAATTGGCGAGGGCATTTTTGTTCACAATTGAAGATAACATCTTCAATGATTGAGTTACAGAATTTCTGTCGTCAATGTCGTTAATAGAGCATATAACGAAAATTGATTAAAGCATATCAAGTTCAGGAAAAACAAAAAACAGGGAATCGGATAAAAATAACAAACTTACAGAATGATTGTTATGGCCGATTGAAGAATGATTCTTGATTGCTGGAAGACAATGTGTCGATGATGCTTGATTGTTGAAGTGTCGATGATTGTTGATTGCTGGAACACGATGCAGTAAATTATGAATCTTATTCGTATGTTTCAATTATATATTGAACATAATAAAATCCAATCGACCCAACAATGAAACTTAAATGTAATTGATACGATTGATATTGATACCATAAAAAGATGTAGTTAATCGGGCATATAACTAAAATTGACATAGGGTAAGAATATTATATAATGTTAAAAAGGGAATCTTTAATAAATATAAATTGTTCACAATTGAAGATAAAATCTTCAATGATTGAGTTTGAATAATATTATTAGAATGATCAAATTAAAAAAATGGTTTTGAATAATGGTATTAGAATAGTAGATTTTACCATTTCATCCATGAGTATCATCTCAATTGATCTGACAATAGTGGGGTTACCATCTGAAAGCGATTTCCACAGCTGGATGATAGACACTTTTAGTGTGTAATCATCCTTCATATTGTCTAAGTCTTTAATCAAAGTGATCTT
Organism: Lactuca saligna; assembly: GCF_052625555.1. NCBI lineage: Eukaryota > Viridiplantae > Streptophyta > Magnoliopsida > Asterales > Asteraceae > Lactuca > Lactuca saligna. Next base: position 143,956,956 of record NC_136420.1, read on the forward strand.
TCTTTCTGCCATTGTCACTATAACAAAAAAGTACACAAAATAATTAGAATTATGTGTATGGAGTACTAATAATATATGAACAAATTGAATAATACAATATGGTTATATTGAAACATTCATACAAAGAAAACAAAATCTAAAAGAAACATGCTAACAGAATCCGAATGAAACATGGTAACATAAACTATATACCCCTATACAACATTCATACTTAAAAATAATAATGATAAGTGAAACAAAGTAGGGGTAAAACCGGTAATTAAAAGTGAAACAAAGAATTGAAACAAAGAAGGGGTAAACCCAGTTTCTTTCAGAAACATGGTAAAACAAACTATATACCCCTATATAATTGGCAGGGGCATTTTCGTCCATTGGACTTAATTATAACATGAAAAATAAAACTACAATGCCTTTATATGTATTTTTTTCAAATTTTATTGCATATATATATTGTTAATAAAAGTGTTGATATAAATATACAGTCGCATAACAAATCTTTAAATTTGAGAAACTGATTTAGATAACAGGAACATAAATTCTTAATCTGAATGTTAATATCTTAATCTTATCTTAATCTTAATAAATTAATAACATAAAGTTAATTGGCGAGGGCATTTTTGTCCATTGAACTTAATTATAAATTCTTACTTATTGTAGGAGGTAAGCAGTCACAAAAAACATTCATATTCATACAAAAAAAATAAATAAATGCTATCATATTCAGATTCAAGCATATTCATACAAAAAACAGTGATTCAAGCATATCAAACCGACCATAAAGTCCCTGTTGAATGTCCATATTCAGTGTAAAAATGAACATTATTGTTTGAAATTCCAAACTAATATAAACAATTAACACCAAACATATAATGCAAATCTTATTTCACAAAGTCGGATTTTTGTACACTATTCACAAAAAACATTCATATTCATACAAAAAAATAAATAAATGTTGTCATATTCAGATTGAAGCATATTCATACAAAAAACAGTGATTCAAGCATATCAAAACGACCATAAAGTCCCTATTGAATGTCCATATTCAGTTTACTGTGCTTAATGAATGCTGTCATATTCAGATTACTGTGTTTAATGTACTTAACCGAGCATATAACGAAAATTGATTCAAGCATATGAAGTTCAGAAAAAACAAAAAACAGAGCGTAAAATGTTTACCAATCAATAACGTACATTCAATACTGAGATACAGGACCGATAGACGAACAGAACATAAGTTTTTTTATAGTTGTTATGATCGTATTATTGCAATTAACACAGCAATCGAGAATCATGGGCCTACATATACACAATCAGAACCATAATTGATAATAAGAAACTTACAGAATTACTGGCTTTAATGTCCTTAATCGACCATATAACGAAGATTGATTCAAGAATATCAACTTCAGAATAAACAAAAAACAGAGAATTGGATAAAAATAAGAAACTTACAGAATGATTGTTATGGCCGATTGAAGAATGATTATTGATTCGTGGAAGACAATGCAGTAAAGAATAATTGTTATTCCTATGTTTGAATTATATATTGAACATAATAACATGAAATCGAAATAATAATGAAAATTGATACGATTGATCTTTATACCATAAAAAGATGCATTTAATCGGCCATATAACAAAAATTGATTGAATAGTGCATTCGATTTCCATCTATATTCGGATTTGCACATTGAAATTGCCATATTGCCATATTCAGATTGTGAAATTCCAATTTAAATTAAGATTCTGAATCCGATTCTCATGATACGTGATACGTGATACCAAGGATGGGTATAATTGGGAATTTACATTGGGAGGAAATCGATTTTTGTATGACACGTGGATAACCGGTTTTGTTTATTAGTAAGGGAGATGAAATTGAATCGTATGATATATTTCCTTCGTTCCAAATAGATAATTCATTTTTTATTTTTGAAGTATTTTTTCTTTAATTTTGATCTTAAATATTTTTGTTTTTGACAAATAATCATTGATCCAAAATACATGAATGTGTTATATTTTAAATGGTTTTTCATTGTTATAAGTTTTATCAAGTAATATATAATACTCATAAAAATATTTAATATCAAAGTTAGATAAAAGATTTCAAAAGTCAAAAATGGACTAGTAATTTGAAACGGATGAAGTATAAAATATCTAAAATTGAATTTACGTTATTGATATCCAAATGACATAATTTGAGATAACATTGAGATAACATCCACTATTAAATCAAGAGTAAATTACACCAATAGTCCCTATGGTTTGGGATAATTTGCACGTTTGATCGCTCACTTAGTTTTTTAACTCAGAAGGTTCTTACTATTTGTTTTTGTTACACACTTGATCAATGTTTTACCTAAAAAATACTATTTTGCCATTGATTTATTTATTTATTTAAATAAAAACACCCCTAACCCCACTTCCCTATTACCTTACCGTACCTTATCTACCCCACCTTATTTCAATAAATTAAAAAATCAGGAGCAAAATAGTTTTTTTAGGTAAGACAGGGAAAAAATCAAGGGAAAAATAGTCTTTTTAGGTAAAACAGGGACCAAGCGCGCAACAAAAGCAAAACTGTAAGAACCTTCCAAGTTAAAAAAACAAATTACAGCCAAACGTGCAAATTACCCCAAAACCATAGGGACTATTCGTGTAATTTACCCTTAAATCAAATATGACAGTAATTGAAATATATTCCAATAGTGTAAAGAAAACTAAAAAATAATATTGTCACACTAAAAATTTGTCTCCGACCGTCAACATTAGCAAAAACGATTGAAATATCGAGTATAATAACTTTTTTTAATATTATTGATTGTCATTTTATGATTTATGACATTAATCTTATTTTAATATGTTTTTTACTCTTTAACATAATATATTTATAGTAGAAACTATATAATGTAAATATTACACAATCTTCAAATATAATGAGCTTAATATTATATTAAATGGTTCAACAAGTACATTATATTGCATCACTTATTCCTTAATATAATGATGAAAGTTATTATATGATGTTTAATAATCTAAATGAGATGTCGAGTTGTAACAAAATATGATGGTACCTAAAATAATGTTTGAAAAGCACTATCTTAATCAATTATAGATTTATAGTGGTGTTGGATGTTTGACAAGTTAACCAATAGTTTCACTCTATCTTTTATACTCATTCTAATTTAGATAGATGGTGTGGAAGGTAAACATCAAGGTAGATGGGTAGCATCACTTTTCGTATGATTTTTGATTTTAATCGTTATTGATGATACATATTTATTGCTTTTATTCTAGTCTCTTTTATTCCTTTTTTTTTATTATTCACCCACCTTTGTTTGTCGTATTTTTTTTTTTTTTTTTGTATTTTACAGGTTTTTGTTTTTGTATATGTTAAAGTCATCTTTGTGATACGGACTAAGGTAGCACAACATAAAGAAGCATAGAACTATCATATATTTCATATATTGCAAAAACATTTATCATTTTTCTTCCCTTTTTTTTGTGTTCAAAACAATTTCACAATTCAAATTTTGACAAATTACAAAACCAAGTCATTTTGTGTAGAGCCAAAAAGGTATTTGTCCTATTAAATGACACCACCCATGTTCATTTTTGTGTAAAAGGACCTATAATCTAAGGTATCTAATAATGGTCATTTTCTGTTCAGTCTAATGTAATATTAAAAGCATATAGAGGGTTCAAAAGATGACACAATTAACATACAAAACTACTCTATCTAAAACAACATAAGGAGCCGAATCAACGATTCTTTTATCAAAGACCTAACAATAATTTCGATAGCTAGGGCTATACATGCAACTCTCAGCATAAGCTACCAAGTTTTCTGGTTGAGGAAGCCGACTTGCCAAACCTACACACCCAAAAAAAAAAAAAAAAAAAAAAAAAAAACACAATTTCAATTTAGCACTACTATATCATACTCTTAGATATCTAGAGTCCTGAATTTTTTTTTTCGAAAAATGCCTTTTAAGCAAGAAAATCCAGGACTCCACATATCTAATTAACATGAATACATGATACAAGATTATCTTTGAAACGCCACAACTAACATGTTTTTTAAGGTTTTTTTAGATTGTCGTGTTTGATAAATAAAAAAAATAATTTATAAGCTAACTTTTTAAAAAACTACTGAGACCAGTGTTTAATCGAGCTTATGGTGTTTTTTTTAAAGTTCTTCTAAATATACTTTTATTAATCATAAAATAAATCATTCTTTCTACATTCCCTTTTTATGACATTTCACATTTTTCAATAGGTTATGTGTTACTTTTGCCAAATGTCATTTTCATGAGCTAGCAGCTAGCTTTTCAGATGTAGACTATTTTGTTCAGATGTAGACTATTTTGTTCAACTATCAGCTAGTCTGTCAAACATAGCCATAGTCTAACGCATGTTAGGGTCCCACATAAGCTACACAGAGTCTCATCCACCTCTCTCTATATAAGGGCTATTTTAGAGAGAAAATCCATGGACTCCACATATCTAACATGTACAAACAAGAAAAAAGAAGCGATTAGAGGGTGATCTCACCAAGTTCATATGCTTTGGTTGCAACTTTAGCAGCAATATGAGCAGAAATCTTGCGTATATTAGTAAACGGAGGGTAAATTAATCCATTGTCTAAATGCTCCTGTGTAACTTGCTCAGCCAAAGCTTCAGCTGTTGAAAACAAACACACATATCACTTAACAAACAATAACAAACATCAAACAAGAAGCTTTTTGCATTATGCAAACTTACAAGCTGCCAAAAGCATATCATCATGAACATGAATTGCCCCAGAAATTATCAACCCCAGACCCAATCCAGGGAAAATATATGCATTATTCGACTGCAACAATAATCAATTCACAAAAAGTCAACATATATAATAACAAAAATGACATAAATAGGAGGTGTATGATAACAAAATCACCAACTTTTTCACATGTAACACAAAATAACCACCCTTTTCGCAATATTGATTTTGCAAATTGCGAAATTGCTTTATGATTGGTCCCCACTACAAAAAGAAAACCTTAAATTTGCGAAATGATGTCATTTAGCAAAAAAACAATAATTTAAGGTTCTTTCTTGGTGGGGACCATTCATAAAGTTATTTTGCAATTTGCAAAGTGGTTATTTTTCGTGTTAAATGTAAAAAAAGTGAGAATTTTGTTAATTATAATACACCTCCTATTTTGGTCATTTTTTTTTTGTGATTAACTCTAATTTTAGGGTTTAAGAAAAAGATCAAAAACCTGTCCGGATACATATATTTTTCCATTATACTCAACAGGAGCAAAAGGACTCCCACTTGCAAATATTGCACGACCCTATAAAATTGAAAAAAAAAAAAAAAAAAGTTATATTATTAAGGGTAAAAATTTTAGGTCAAATTTTTGTAGGAAAAAAGTCAAACCTGGCTCCAGTTATAAGCTTGTTCAGCAGTACATTCAGATTGTGAAGTTGGGTTGGAAAGAGCAAGAATAACAGGTTTCTGAAAAACCGATAATTTATGAGGCTTACTCGGAGGGTAGTTTGGGTATTTTAGTATTATAAATAAACGATTACCTTATTAAGAGACGACATAGCTTCAATAACTTCTTTAGTAAATGTCTGTCCTGCCCCTGAAGATCCAATCAACACAGTTGGCCTGATCGTCTTGACAGCGTCAAGAAGTTCTTTAACAGGTTCATGTTCATGGGCCCACGGTTTCTTGAAATGTTGAAGCGAGTCAAACCGGGATTTAATAATTAGCCCCTAAAACAATACGATTTTTATTAAAAATAAATAAATTAATTAATAATTTACTCAAAACGAGATGATATGAAAAGAGTTTTTCATGTTTTTTAATCTTTACCTTAGAGTCAACAAGCCAAACCTTCTTGCGAGTCTCTTCCAATGGAACTTTTGTCTACATGATTACGTAATAACTTAATACGTATATATCATTTGATCTCTTTTTTTTTTTTTTTTCTCTCTTTGTGTTTGTAAAATATTGTTTATTGGAATAATTATGATGTCGTATTTTAAAAATTGACCACCTTCTTGACCAATAGCACAAAAAAATAACCACCAATTTCTAGTTTGTCAATCTCAAAAAGTTGTGAAATTGCCTCTTACCAAAAAGGCGACAAAAAATATTAAAAAACATAAATCTATTTAAGAACGATTTTGCAAAATTGGTGATCAATTTGTTAAATATCACATCAAAAAGTGGTCAATTTTTTTTACCTGTTTTGATATCTCAAGTGCTATGAGTTCAGCAATGCCTGTGCCAGCCTGTAAATAAATAAAAGCTCAAATTTAAACATATCTAAAAAATAAAATTTGACAAAAAAAATGTAGAAAAAATATTATTATTTTATTTTTTACCTCTCCAGCTCCAAGGAATAGAAATCTATGGTCAGCCAAAGATCCACCAACTAATTTTAATGCAGAAATAAGCCCCGAAAGAACCACTGATGCTGTTCCCTAAAACAAAATCACAAAATCTTAATAAATATTTTCCAATAATAGAAATATGTAATAAATCATAATGCCTATATATATATATATATATATATATATATATATATATATATATATATATATATATATATATATATATATATATATATATATATATATATATATACCTGTATATCATCATTGAAAACAAGGTGTGTGGAACTGTATTTTGCAAGAAGATCAAATGCATTGTGATTAGCAAAATCCTCAAACTACAAAACAAAGATCAAAAAAATTGAGAATCATTTGTTGGAGTATGTAATCAATATGTAGAACGAAAATCTTGAATACTTATTTAATATATTGTTATTATTATTATTATAAATGTTACTAACCTGAACAAGAACCTTTTCACCATAGCTTTGCTTCACAGCAGACATAAACTCATTCATAAGTTCAGCGTATTCCTAGCAAATATAATTATATTACAATATAACCATAATTTACCTCAATAATCTATAGTTTTTTTTATTGAAACTTTTTTTTAGCAAAACGTAAAAAGTCAACCTGCCCTTTTGCTCTTTTTTGCCTCAAACCAATGTAGAATTCATCGTTCAACAACTTCTCATTGTTTGTGCCCACATCTATGGTTATAGGCAAGCACTAAACATACATGATTTTTAGCGATCGTTACATGAAATAAATAAATAAGTAAATAAAAACATAATGTTTTATAATCTTTGAGAACTTACAAATGAAGGACGAATTCCTCCGAGAGCAGTATAAAGAGATAGCTTCCCAACGGGTATTCCCATACCTTGGCAACCGAGGTCTCCTAATCCCAATATTCTCTCTCCATCCGTCACCACAATCACTTGAATATCTTTTTCAGGCCAATTCTTTAGTATTTCAACAATCCTTCCCCTATGAAAAGATAATTAGTTAAAAGTTCAAATTACAAAAATACCATTGCCATCATATTTCGGCTAGTTTTGTATCAATGTTTTTTTTTTTCACATGTCATCAACTAATTGTCACCACATTTTTTTAATTTTTTCAATTTCATTTAAATTCACTTGGCAAATTGTGGTTTTTTTGGATTTGTTATTAAATTATAAAATAATCTAATTTAAAAATATAATAAAGAAAATAAGAAAACTTAAATATCTCCAAAAATTCTCTCGTAAGTTGTCAATTAATGTATTAAATTCAATTTAAATTAAAATCAATTTTCTTAAATGAAAAACATAATTTTCGGCAAATTAATTTTGAATTTACGATAATTTGCAGAAACGTTGCAAAAATTGATTCATTCACGACTAATATTGATATTTTTTTCAAATTCAGTTTTGTAAATTATTAAACATACTTAACAAAATATATTAAATTTTTTTTTTAAATCTGGGTCTCACACCTAGTACTTTCTATTTTACACTCAAACCATAAAAGTTTCGAACATTTTTATCTCTTTCCCAAATTAACCATTTTGAATGGTTAATTTGGAAAATATCAGAAACTTTTATATGGTTTAGCCAATGTTTGTCATGCCATAGCTAGTTTGTTTTTCGAGTTTGTTTAGATTGTCAAGTTTGACAAATCAAAAAGTAGCTTATAATATATGTTTTTAAAAAACCATTCAGACTAGAATTTCAATGAGCTTATTGAGTTTTTTTTTAAACTTCCAAATATACTCTTTATTAATTATAAAAAATCTCAAATCTCCTATATTCCATTTTATGTCACTTTACATATTTCAGCTAGAATATTAGCTATTTACCAATCGTTAATTTTTTTTATCAGCTTGCAGTTAGTTTTTCAGCTACTCCAAAAAATAACCTTAACTTATAAATGGTTAAATTGAAAATTTACCAAAAGTATTAATTAAATAGATCTAATTGATATAAGAATATAAGAAATAGAAACCACATACACACAAACTCACTTGTCTTTTAAACTAATAAATAGACCCTGTGGCCTTTTGAAGATACTTCCGTACTTTTGGCATGCTTCACCAACTGTTGGAGTGTAGACAATTGGGAGAAATTCCTCAACATTTTCGATTAGTAGCTTATAGAACAACCTTTCATTTTTCTCCTAATTAAATAAAAAAAAAAGTAAAAAAAAAAAAATTGTATTCTTTATTAATATAATAATGAAATACTTAAATGGGTACCTGAAGATCCATCATGGCTTGGTATTTATGCAAAGGTACTACATATTGTCGGATGTTAGCCAACATCTTTTTAACCTGGGTATCGATATTCGATAGTATTAACTTTTTTTCTTTTTACATTTTCAACCATTTTGTAAAATTAAAAATCAAGAAAAAAATGAATAATACTTGAAGATCTTGATTAACAACAACTGGAGGAAGTAGCCCACGTATGTAATGAGCATCCCTTTCTTTCTCACTGAATGCTAAACCTTTGTTGTGACGTGGGTTTCTCAGCAACGAATACCCACTACAAAAAGCGATCAAATTTACCAATTTCACAACAAATCGAAAGAAAATTTTGCATCTTTTTTACTTTTCACTGATATTTGTGATCACCTGGCAACGGAAACAGACCAAGGGGTGTCAAATTGCTCATCTGTAGCTGTATCCTCGCCGTACGCGTCCTCAACGCCACCGCCAACGGCGGTGGGATGTTGGTTCGATGTAGGGTCGACGACTTCAACGGCCGTCGGAGCATTCAACTCGTTTACAACGCTCTCCACTGAAACGGTGACGTTTCTTTCCAGTCGGGTGTTCGAGTTCATCATCGCTACTACCTTCGGAAGATGAATTGATACTCTCAACGATTGTGACTGCGCCATTCTTGAAATCCCCGAAAGGGAATTGTTCTGGTGCAACTACAAAATGAGGTTGGATTTAAACAAATAGAAATTGCCAAAAAAAAGATAAAAACATTATCTTTATCTTAACAATCGGATTTCCAAGATTCAAAGCTGGAATGAAATCGTCTGCGAGATTGTTCGATTCGAGCCAAAATCCAAACACATTTTCATTTCCAGACATAAATCGCAGGAGAAAACTAAGAAAATACGATGCATGATTGTGAAATTACCTTGAATGAGTTTCCTATCAATGCCATCTTAACGAAAGAAACGGAAAACGAAATGGGGGTTTTAAAATTTCTCCGGTGAGTGTATGAGTATCCCTTTCGTCTCCAATCTCTGGTTTTTATGAGGGATCTTCTGGGTGGTGTCTACTGTTTACAGGAAGATGGCTTTAGATTACAACATTCTGCTTCTGCACATCTCTGAAACGAAATAAAAATAAAATATTCAGAAATATAAAATTATAAACTTTCGAATGATGATATGACAGAATAATGTATTCGATTCTATATAAAGAATGGACGGATGCGCGTACTCCTCGCATTCACAGTAGGTGAAAAAACAATGGGTTTATTTGGGAGTGAAAGACTGGGGAAGGTCGATTTGAGTGGAACGATTTCTTGAAATTTGCAACCAAGATTTCGTCTTGTTTGTGAACATCTGACGAGCTGCTCTAACAACTAACAGAAGTTGCCCCACCCACAGAACTCAACAATTTACATTTTACAGCTAGACGCTAGTTTTCTTATGAAGACAAACACAAAGTCGCAAAGTATTCATTTTATTGTCCTTTTTCAATATTTAACTTAGATGTGATTATGAGATAGTAACGTATCTTTAGATTTGTCTAGTATATGTCTAGTTATCGTCCTTAAAAGTATCACAACTAGTTTATTTAAGAGTTGAGGAGTGAACCTTTGTTTTGTGTATATATTAGGGATAATCACTTACGAGGGTAATTAGGTTTTCAATTTGTACGTATTAGATCATTAATATTTTTTTTTTTTGTCTTAGATCAATATAGTTGTTATTACCGTTTACAAATAGTAATTTTTACCGGTTTTTTCCCGTTTAACCGTTAAATTGACTATTTCTAAACGGTAATAACAATCATATTAGTCTAATACGCACAAAAAACATTAGTGGCCTAATACAGACAAACTGAAAACCTAATTACCCTCCTAAATCATTAATCCCAATTATTTGGAAAACATGCTTACTAATCAATGTGACTGACTTGACTAAAAATAGTTGTTTCCATTTAAACTTATTATACAACCTTCAAGAATTTTTAAGTCCAAAAACTCATATGATTGATGATCTTCATTACATAAATATGCAACATTTTATCAATAACTTCTTTTTTTGTCATTTAAATGTTTACATGAACACATCCATATGTACAAAAACAATCTCACTTTGATACCTCCCATCAATGTCTACATTTGATAACGAATGAAAATGTAAAACCAATAGGGACTAGCAAATGATGCATATTATCAATTAAAACAGCAAAACCACAACATGAAGTAAGAAACTGAAGTTTCAAAATGAATAAAAAAATCAGCACATAAACAAACACATACCAACTATATACAACACATAAATGGAAGTTTATAAAGCCTGAAACTTAATGACAGGAAAAGTAAAAAACTTAAAGGAGACTTTATAGAAAGAAAGATCACCCTTAGTTGTCACAAATGGTTGAAGACATCAACAAGAAGATCAATCTGACCATGGAATCCACATGTTGTCTTATCATGACTTCAGTAGTTCATCTACTGAAACCTAAGAATTGCAACTGAACTTTATTAGCATTTGAAAAGGGAATTAGGGTTTTAGAGAATACGACGAAAGGTTTAAAAAAAATTTGGACCATTTCTTGATTTGTGCATGTCATCCTTGCGTAGGGGTCATGCTAATCTTTTTTGTATCATTCCAATTTTATCGGATGTCCTCGAAGGAACGACTATAGATGAAGAGTTTCGCCATATAGAGGAGTAGCAGGTTCTTCTTCTAGTCGATATGGGACGACGCGAGTTGTAAACGAACTAGTTTACTGTTGATGGTCATATATTCTCAATGTCTTTAAAATTAGGGTTAATGACTTAGGAGAGTAATTAGGTTTCTAGTTTGTCTGTATTAGGTTACTAAGGTTTTTTGTGCATATTAGACCAATATGGTTGTTATTACCGTTTAGAAATAGTCATTTTTACTGGTTAAACAGGAAGAAACCGGTAAACAAGACTATTTCTAAACGGTAATAACACTCATATTGGTCTAATACGCACAAAAAAAACCTTAGTGACATAATACAGACATACTAGAAACCTAATTACCCTCCTAAGTCATTATCCCTATATATTAAGTCAATGAAGATTTTTTTATGTGATTTATCATTGAACTCTTTTATCGTATTTAAAAATTACCATTATACCAGATATTATAAGTTTAGTAAGGTTTAGGTTTCTGCCAAGATTAAAATTTTAGGGGAAAATCTTAGACTCATTTTTTTCCAGGTCTTTCAATCTCGATCGATGAAGATGGGTATGTTCTTGACTAATGATGATGTTCTTGTTGGTGACTAATGAATTTCCTTTACGCCTTGTTCCTGAGTTTTATTTAAGGATGCATATGGATAAAATGGAGAGAAAGTGAGGGATGTTGAAAGGAAACCGTGTTCCCGAGTTTCATTAATGGAAGGAAAGTGAGGGAAAATAAAATCTTTAAGCTTATTTTCTTTTCCCTCCTAACTCAGGAACACAAAAAGTTAAAATTTTCCTCTCATTTCCTCCGAACCCGGGAACAAGGAATAAAGAAAATTTTCCTTCCCCTCCCTTTCTTCCTGCCAATATTTTCATTCCCTTTCCTTTATTGAATTTACAAATAGAGCCATAAAAGGGGTCAATATAATATATGCTAACATCATGACAACCCTATGTTCAAGGGTTAAAGCACAACATCAGAAGCCATATAGAAATTTAGAACTTTTACCGGTACTCATGGGTAAGTGGGATGACATTATCATGAATTTTACAACCAAGTTGTCGAAGACAAGAAAAAGTCACGACATGAACTCGATTATAACAAACCGGTTGACGAAGAGTGCGAACATTTTAGCCGCACGATAGACATGATCTATGGAAAAGTTAGCAGAAACCTATGCAAAAGAGATTGTCAAAATTCATGGTGTACCCTTATTGATTGTATCAGACAAAAACGGTCGATTTCACTTCTAGATTCTAGAAGAGTATGCATGAAGAGATGGGTACGAAATTGTGTTTAAGCAATGTGTATCATCCACAAACCGACGGACAGAGTGAAAGAACTATCCAAACATTGGAAGATATGGTGTGGTGATGTGCTGAGAGTTCGTTGATAGTCAGGATGACCACTTACCATTAGTAGAATTTGCCTACAACAATAGTTATTACTCAAGCATCAGGATGTCTCCTTATGAAGCATTTTACAGAAGAAATTGTCGTATACGTTCTTACTGGTTAGAAGCCGAAGAAAAGGACTTTGTGGGGCCTGAAATTGTTCAACAAACCGTTGAAAAGTGAAAATCATCTGATAAAGAATGTTAGTTGCTCAAAGTCGTCAGAAAAGTTATGTAGATCCGAGGCGTCAACTTATAACATTTGAGGTTAGTGATCAGGTGTTGCTTAAATTCTCTCCATGGAAGGGACTTATCAGATTTGGTAAATGTAGGAAACTAAGTATGCGTTTTATTAGGCAATTCAAAATACTTCAAAAGATAGGGAATCAAGCATACAAGATTGAGCTGCCAGTTAAACTAGAATATATTCATAACACCTTTCATGGATGTTACTTGAGGAAGTGATTGGGAGGAGAACCCGATATGATCACACTTTCAAAATTAAGAGTCGATGAAAACAAAAGATTAATTGAAGAACCTGAAGAGATTATTGATCATAAAACAAAGAAGTTGTGACAATATGATTGATTTAGTACTGGTGCGATAGACGCATACTGTAAGGCTAAACCTTACTTGGGAAATAGAAAGTGATATGAGGAGTCGATATCCATAATTTTTTGTTGATGTATGATTCTGATACGAAATCATCCTAAGTGAGTGAGAATTGTACCGCCCACGTTTTTTAAGCATTACGTCGAAGTGTTCTTATTTACGTTAGTTAATAATGTAAGTTTTCTTATAAAAAAATAAATAAGAATTGTTCTTACATAATATGTGTTTATGTTATTTGTATATTTATTATGTACATGTTATATGGATAAATATTATGGTTATATAATATTTGTATAGAATCCTATTATAAAAATAACAAATTGTGTTAAATAACATTTATAATTTAAATATTTTTAGAATAAATAATCCATATGAGTATAAAGAATGCAAAAAATTGTGTTAAAGTTGTAGTGGTTGTAAATACGAACTTGTGAGTATAAATAATGCAAAAAATTTGATGTCATATAAAGAAGTTATGAATTTTGTAAGATCATTTCACTGTATATTCCTTATAAATATCAAAGTGAAAATAGATTACTTTTAGCTATAGTAGTCTTGATGAAAGTTGTAGTTCACGAAATTACGAAACCATAGATGTAAAGACCGCCACAACCTGACACCATATGAATAAGTTAAGATTTTTCAAAGATATAAAGCATCCAGTCTGCTTATAATATATAAAATAAAGATAGATTGAGATTTAATTGTTAAGATCTAAAGGAAAGTTGTAGTACATCAAATTACAAAATCGTGGATATAAAGAATGTAGAAAACGGAGCTCGTATGTGAAATATACTATTTATCGAAGAAAATGAGAAAATACATGGTAGCTGGCAGCTCTACAAGTTGCCACATGGCAACAGGAGAGCCAAAGACCCTAACAACCACCTGAGTGACGTGGCAAAATCAGATGAGGCCAAGTAGGAACCGACGTGCTTTTCGAGATTTTTGCTATAAATAGCTTCGATACCTCATCTTTCAATTCACACCTTGCTCTAAACTATTCTCTCACTCTCAGGTTTCGATACCTCATTTTGGATCATCTTAGTGAGATGTTCTAATGTTGGAAAGACCCAATAAAGGAAGGATTAAACATTGAAGTTACGTTCGGGAAATTTATGAGTTTTCTCTAGTCAGCCCTGTAAGGTAAGTTGCACTTACTACACTTGTTAAGTGTAACTTATATTGTGTTCATTATTTTTGTTATGAACCTATAAATAAGATTTATCAGTATTCCAGTTATAATACTGATTGGTCTACTTACAGGTGTGGTGTTTAGGCAAGATCTTAGTGAGGTGTGTAAAGTGGATTTTCCAAACAATATATTTATATACCAAACAGATCTTGCCTCTAGTATGATCTTACCTGGTCATTCCTTATTTGATGGAACCTGATATTCTTTGGGATTAATGAAGAATATTGGAAATAGTTAATATAACCTTATGAATACAAATGAATACTAAAACTTAGTAATATTTGTATTTAGGTCTTTGCCGAATAACTTCAGGATCTTGGGATTTTTGGCTATTCATATCCTTACTTTTTCCCAAGAGTTCCTTTTAATGTCCTTTGCTCGACAAGTAACTAATCTCCTTCCTGAGGGTGAAACAATCTTCGGTAAGATGTCCAAAGTCATCGTGATAAGCACACCACTTGGATTTTTTTTCCATCATGGGGTTTTGTCATTCTTTTTGGGCCATCTTGCATTATCCCCAAGATCTTGCATTGCACATAGCATACCTTAAATTTTAACAGAAAAATAATAGTAAGATATCTTAGGATAATCCTCATTTCCCTCTTTGTCTTCCGGAGCATTAACCCTATGATTCTCAAGTATTGAGTAAGGTTTAGCTCTATAGGATTTTTAGGAAGAAGATTCATTCTTTGTGTTCGGATGGTCATGGGATATGTTTGTGTTCTTGTAGAGCTTCTTTTCCTATTCAAGCATGATAAATCTTAGTGCTCTATTCCTGATTTCATCTAGTTTCTTGCATGGGGTCATGATAAGATCCTTGTAGAATGAGGAATCTTTCATTAGTCCCATCTTGAAAGCTTCTATGTTTGTTGTAACATCTGGGTGTGAAATATCTAATGCTTATTTCTCATACACACTAACATAATCCCTCAAGGATTCATCATTGCCTTAGGTTACTCTATAAACGTCACTTGCTAGTTTTCAAAAGTCCTACTACAAGAAAGTTTATTGTTAAATGAGTTAATTAGATGCGATAAAGAAGTTATCTGGTAAGGATGAATATTTAGGAGCCAATTTAGTGTGGATCATGTCATGGTTAAACCAAAACCCATGCACATACAAGCCTTCTTAAGATGTTGAAGGATTGGAACTATATTCATGTGTTCTCTGTATTGGGCTATATGTTCTTCATGATTCATGGTTCCATCATACATCTTCATGTTGGGCGTCTGAAACCTCTTTGGAACTTCAATATCACATATCGAGGGTGCAAATCTTGAACCCTTATAGCTAACAGGTGACACCTCTAGTATTGGTTAAATAACAATTGGTACACTTGAGATCATGTACTCAAGTTGCCTGAATTCCTTTGCCTTGATTGGACATATCCCATGATCTTGAATATTAAACGGATGTTAAATATCCCCCACCAGATCTTAGGAGATAGGGCAGGCATCAAGAATGGAGATGGGGTTTGTAACAATTGGTAAAAATAGGAACGATCGTGCGATGCTATGTTTTGATTATTAAGCAATATGAGTATTTTATCAAGAATGGTTGAAGGAATTTAACCTCTTTTATTTAAATAAGTTATTGTGAAATATAAAACAAGTAACTATTGATAAATTTCGTTATGATGTATGACTACGAACCATCACCGATTTGTGAAATTAGCATATAACATCATTTAAATGCAACAAACTTAATTTTTGTATCAACATGTCTCTAGTTGATAAGTAAGTTAGGTTCTATGTAAAACGTTTGCTTAATAGATGTGAAGGATCTAAATTTGACAAATATACGAACTAAAGTGACAAAACGTGTTTAACGATATGGTTAACCGGTTAAATGTCACGAAATTATACATTGGTCAATAAATTTTATATTTAAATAAATAAAAATATAAAATGAATTATTATAAGGTATAATTAGAATGTATTTAAGTGTTTTTGAATAAAAAGAATAAAACATAAACATTAAAGTTCAAATACACAAAAACTACATTGTTATTTTATACTAAGTATACATGTATGTATTTGTACATATGTATTATTATCTAGTGAATGACTAGTAATGGGTCATGATTTAAGTGATTTCATGTAAGGAATATGATTTCTAAATCAATTAAGCTAAGAGAATTGGTGGAGATATGTGCCAACTTAACTAATAAGTGTTTAATCACTTAAGATATTTTACTAAGAAGGCTTATTAATCCCTCTTCTAATTTTCGAGATTAAGACCTTCCCTCTCCTTAACTAGAACTCCTAACTAACTAAATAACTAGTAGTTAGTTAGTTAACTAACTCTATCTCTAAGCAACCACCCATGCAAGTGGCTAGACAAGATCACATCACTTAAACTTACATCCCATCACAAGCTAGTCTATGTTTTGTCCCCTTATCCTCTTCCACTCTTTCCTCCTTCATATCCACGAAATTTCCTCTTCGTTTTACCCTCATGTGACCAACCAATGCTCCAGGGAATTACTCTCAACCTTCATCTCATTTTCAAGCACAAGAATTTCCTTCCTAAGCCATCAAAACCATGAACTAAAGGGTTGCTCTCCCTTTTGTGTTTCAACCACCATTTCACCCATCTACACCTTCTTTTTGCTTGATATTTTTACCACCAAATACCCCTGGGAGTTAGTTGTTAGGCTACTCAAAATTATAGATTCAAAACAGTGAGTAAACTACCCTTTTTCTTACTCTTTTGTTGTGAAGTTTTCGTGACAGCAACATAGCCAAAACAGTGGCTGTTTTGGAGCATCAAACCAACACCCAAAAGTTCTTCATCTTTAACCTTCCATTCTTCAAGTATTCACATAAGGTGAGTTCATACCCCTACATTTTCATGTTTTCTTCAAGTTTTAGGGGGGGGGGGGGGATACAAGTTAGAACACTAAACATAACTTAAATTTAAATGACAGCTTTCTACAGAAAAGTTGAGTCCTGTTCACGGACTGTTTTGACCATCTTAAACTTAATATCTTTCAAAACTGTACAATATGAAAATATTTCAAGTTTATACCTTTCTAAGGACTACTCGCATGCATTCATACGATTTTTCTACAATTTATGGAGATTTTTATAAAATTGCCTGTCATTTCAGAAGTGATTTCGGACCAGTCTGTGAAGATGTTCATTTTCACACTAGTTTGAGACCACTTAAAATCATAATAAAAATTAGGAACAAAGTAGACTCATTTTATAAACTCTCAGAGGTGATGGATTCAGTTTTTGTGTAACACTCAAGATTTAAGCCAAATTTAAATTTTCAAAAACACATTGAATTCATCAAAACATTACAACTTTGTTTTCAAAATACATTTATATCAGAGTTTTTCCCAGAAAAATAACACAATAGGAGGAGCTGTACGATCATGCCTTCGCCTTGCCGCGATCCCCTGAGGTACCTGAAACAATAAGCTGAAACTGTAAGCCCGAGAGCTTAGTGAGTTACCCCCAAAATACCGATACACATACAGTTCACATAGCAATATCAACATTAGCATATCATATCAATCAAAACACAATAGCATGCACTGGGTCCACAACTTTACAAGCTGGACTACCCCTGGGCCCTCAGTATGAGTCTGGAATGCCTACCGGGCCCTCAACTTATATTTGGAATGCCATCGAGCCCTCAGTACGAGTCTGGAATGCCTACCGGGCCCTCAGCTCGTATCTGGAATGCTCTCGGGTTTGTTGGCTACCGCACGGAGCAGTACAACCTCAACCCACCCCACATAACATGTCGACATGTAACAGATAAATGCACATACAGGTAATCAATCGGTATCACAGGCAGTCCTACAAATCTACCCGACTAGCACATCAACTGGCATGCATTACTAACTCAAACTCAACATAACAATAACTACTAGGATATCAAATCCAATGGGCCAGCCTTGGTGCCTTAGACCCCTTAGTATAGTGAGGATAACTCACCTCACAACTGTCATCGGAAATAAGAAAGCTCAACTCCCGGGTCCAACACGAACTTCACCACCTAAAAGTACCACACGACCTTTTTCATAAATCTCCCAATCCCAGAAACCCACATAATTCAATTGGTCAACCCCTTGGTCCAAGTCAAAGTCCACAATCAGAGTCAACAGTCTATGTTGACTCGACTCGCCGAGTGCAGGTCGCCGACTCGCCGAGTTCTTCCTGAGTTCGAGAAGTCGTGGAATCCTCGACTTGCTCGCCGAGGTCTCCTTTTAACTCATCGAGTTTATATGTGGCCAAGATTTTGGGAGAAACCCTAGCCAACTCGCCGAGTTTCCTAACACTCGCCAAGTTCAAGGCAATCTTCAACGAACTCGCCGAGTTGTTCATCCAACTCGCCGAGTTCATGGCGATCTTCAACGGACTAGCCGAGTCCCTTAATCAACTCGACGAGTCCATGCAGATCTTAATCCATGCAGATGCTCTTTAAGCCATGGCAAGGCCCCAAATTACAGATCCAAGCTCCTAAGGCACGTTTATTACGTAAAGTTGCAATCTTTACGTACATGCAAGACTCTAAAGGACCGAAATGATCAATCTAAGCTCTTTAATGGAGTTTTACACCTTGGGAGGGTTTCAACCTTGCACAATCTGGGAACTTTATGGATCTAGAGGTTAAGGGAAGTCCAGATCTGACGTTATAACTTCAGATCTTAGCTTAAACATGGAGAGTCCTTCATAACACCCATCCAAGGGAGTTTCAAAGTGAAAAGGGCTTAAGGAATAGCCTATTACCTTCCAGAGAGTGATGTCTGATGCAATCCCTTAGTTTTCCCGAGCTCCTGGCCTTGCTTTTCCTTGCTTCTTCAAATGCTTCCTTCCAAGGTTACTCCTCCAAGCTTGGACACCAAAGAACACACACACACACATGTTTTAGGGTTTGAGAGGGATAAAAAGCATAAAGGGAGGCTGGTGGAGACCAATGATCCTTTAAATAGGGTGTAAAACCCCATAATTTAGGGTTTCATCTGCCACCTCCTACTCGCCGAGTCCTTTGGTGGACTCGCCGAGTAGGTCACTAAACACGCGATCCATTCCCACTGCTACTCGGCGAGTAGGGCAACCAACTCGCCGAGTAGGTCATAAGACCAATTATTCTTTAACTAAATTTATACCTGAAATCGGGATGTTACAATTCTCCCCCACTTGGACTAGACTTAAGATGATTTTTCTATGAGTTTTCTAAAAACAGGGACAGTAAAGGGTAAAACTATCAAAAGTGGTATATAGATTTATTAACACTTTCTAACATTTTTGAGCAATGTTTATACATTAAGGAAGTTAAAACAAAATCATTTAAATATGTTTAATTACCATTTTTACTAAAGTGATAAGTACAAAAAGGTCTTTAGTATCAAACTTAAGGATTATTTCATGCAAAGTTTCTAATAAAAACGTAAGAATATGAACAACAGTTACGAAACATACCAAATCATCTTTTAAAATTTATACACACACACATATATATATATATATATATATATATATATATATATATATATATATATATAACCATATACATATATATGCTTTGTTTACAAACTTGTCTTCTACATAAAAATATACCTATATAGTTTTACGAGAACATCATGAACTGTTACATACTAGAAACACTATTTCAAGAAGTTTACTTTCACCTACAAGAACAAACGAACATTTTCACAAGTAAATCTGTTTTTATACTAAGTTTTGTGAGAAATTAACTTCACGTACGTTCGAGTACACATTTCAAGTCCTGTATTATATACCAGAATCCCTTGGAGGGGGAGCATGGTGTTTGTGTATAGATCTATACGGGTTTGACAACCCCGCACCCTCACTGTTAGCTACAGTACACCATTTAGGGTGACAAACGTCAA
Source organism: Lactuca saligna (assembly GCF_052625555.1). Classification (NCBI taxonomy): domain Eukaryota; kingdom Viridiplantae; phylum Streptophyta; class Magnoliopsida; order Asterales; family Asteraceae; genus Lactuca; species Lactuca saligna. The sequence goes on from NC_136420.1 coordinate 143,977,308, forward strand.
AACATTCCAATGCCTGAAGAACGTTGTGTATAGGCAATTCTAGTCAATAACATGGTTATAAAACTCACATGGAGTATTAAAAACACATTGATTTACGGGGTTTTTCAGATGTATTGGAAATTTTATACGTGCATACATTTTCTAGAAACAAACATTGGTCTTGATAGAATGCTACATTCATGCTAGTAGAAAATATGGGATTTTCTAGGAACAAACAAACAAAAACAAAACATTTCATTTCATACAACCATTGTCATTTAATACTTATGAAACTCACCAGCTTAAATGTTGATCTACTCTTTCAAAACTACTTGTATGTCCCAAGGATTCAATAATTACAGGTAACAAACAGCTTTTGAAGAAGGGACGCTGCGGCGCCAGTTTAAATTCATATTTTGGCATCATATTGTAATTGGTTTTGAACATGTACCTTTTAACAATGCAAACTTTCAATTATATATATGATGGTTGTATTGCTTTCTTCACTATGTATTCATTTGTTACATTACCATATGAAGTCATCTGCCCCGAACGTTTCCGCCGTTCCGGTTTGGGGGTGTGACAGGGTTGTTTAGTTTCCATAGGCCTTCTCGATTCTAAGCTTAATCTCTCAATTCTTTCAACCAACACCTTGTTGGTTTCACTTTGTTCAGTGATATGTCGGTCCATTCTAGTCAGCATGGATATGATCTCATTATTTGAGACCATAACTGGTATTTCTTGGGCCACAATTCATGAATATTGGACCGGTGAAGATATTAGGATAGTCCTTCTAGGGGTCTCGACATTCCATCTTTGTGGCTTAATAGCAGGAGGTAGGGGTAAGCTCTGACCAATGGAGATGGATGTAATAGTGCTAGAAGTGGATTTAGGTAAAGAATACATTTTTAGTGCAAAATGTGTAAGTAATTGAAAATCCGAAAACGAGCTTTTTGAGTAATTTTAAGGAGAAAAATATAATAACACCACTTATCCCACCGATGACGCCAAATTGTTTTGGTCAAAATTGATAGACCAATTTCATAACCAAATTAATAAGTATGGTGTGATGTTTGAAATAAGTTGCATAAAATTTGAATACGTAAGATCTTGAAATGTGCTAAAGATCTTGGATAGGCCTAAGATACCGGGAAGAAAATAATGATATTTAGGAAATTATTGATTAAGAATGTATTATTTTTTTATGTAAATAAATATATCTTAAGTGTTTAGGACAAAATAGTATTAATGTAACACCCAGCCAAAATCAAGTAATTTCCTTCTTGTCTCAAATTATAAATTGTTGCAAAAATGGTTCCTACGTCGGGCGTACTATTGGATTATGTGTCTAAACCCATAACTATTATTGGTATGTACTTGACCCGAGAGTAGCATGGTCCATTTAGGTTGCATATCACCAGGACAATTTGATAGGATAGACTTTTGAGAAGAGGTTAGTTATGATTTATTAATATATTATAAGTTCTAATATATTCATATGAAATAATATGATTTAATTAGTATTGATCAAGAATTAATTTGGAATTAATTTCGTGATCAAATGAGACTAATTAAATCAATGGGGACTAATTGTGTAAATTAGGTATATATATATATATATATATATATATATATATATATATATATATATGGTTTGGGCTTATGATACATGATGGACTAAGTTTATGGAAGGATCCATAAAGAGTTAGCCCACTTGAATCATGGATCATGGATAATAAGCCCAAGAGTATGTATTAGGGTTTACATATGACTCTTGGATTCCAAACACACACACACACACACATATATATATATATATATATATATATAGATATATATTGGACCCCATAGATAAAATTGGGTGCCCTAATGTTATAAAAGTTCATGAGCCAATTTCTAGTGCAAGAAACTCTCTCAAAAGTCATCATTTGTCCAAGGTGTGTTGTGATTCCATTTGAGGTGCAACACTTGGGGCACTAAGTTCTTAAGACCAAACATAACAAGTTCTACAAGCCACAACCAAGAGGTAAACTCCTAATTAGTATTTTATGTTGTTTATGCCAATTGTATGCTAGTTGTAGGCTTAATGCTTTGGAAACAATTTTGCATGTATAATTAGAGAAAACATAGAACTAAAGCATTTAGGATTGTATGTGCACCATAGGATGCTGTAGTATACTAAAACCCAACAGTGGTATCAGACTAGGATTCTTTTCTATTATACTTGATGTTTTATTAGTTTTCAAAGTGAAAAAATCAAATTTTTTTCCTTCTGCCCAGTGAACTCGCCGAGTCCACTGGCTGACTCGCCGAGTCCCCTCATAAAATGGCCTACTAGACGAGTCCAGTTCATGTACTCACCGAGTTGGTGCTCCGGTGGGCGGATTTTCGACTTTTGGCCAGAAATTAGATTAGGATCATTACCCCCAAACTGTTTTTTGAACCATGAAACGTGTTTTTTCATAAGGTAATGATCATACTTGTCTAATTAAAAGATAATTTGTGACATCCCCATTTTCTCGGTCAGAAAAGACTGATTTTGTTTATGCTTTATAAAAATCAGAGTACCTCTTTGAATAAAATTGTTGCGGAATTTGTTCCCAGTAAAACATGATAAATACGCTATCAAAGCATTTTCGAAGAAAAGTATTTTTATTCATTTTAAAACATATGGGATGTCATCGTCAATACATAAACATAAGCATAAACAGAACTTACATTCATTATCACTAGTGATCTACATCTCTTTTAAATCTCTCAGTGTAATATAACTTCATATCGACACTTGTGATACAAAGAAACTGAGTGGGTTAGGTTGGGAAACCTGGTGAGTACATAGGGTTTTCAACCCACAATAATATAATTATTATGTTTAAACAATTAAGCAATCAACCCAATTACCCATCCACATTATCTTCTTTATTCTTAAGGATCTACCCTAAGAATCAGCTATTTCTCGTTCACTCATTCCTAAGGATCATCATAAGGAATCAGCACGAAGTCCATCGTTGCCACGGCTTACATAACGGGCACTAAGTCTGCATAGTCGCCAGGGCTTAGGCACTAAGTCTACATAGTCGACAGGGTTTAGGCACTAAGTCTGCATAGTCGCCAGGGTTTAGGCATCAAGTCTGCATGATCACCAAAGTTTAGGTATCAAGTCTGCATGATCACCAAGGTTTAGGCATCAAGTCTGCATGATCACCAAGGTTTAGGCACCAAGTCTGCATGGACGCCAGGGTTTACAGTACACCGGGTGAACACATCGTTCACAACACCTACAGTTGCGAGCATGCTAGTGTTCCATTGGACTGTCTAGAATAGTTTGTGGTTGTCATCCATACTCTGATGAATGACGGGGCCATCATTTGGAAAAGGCTTCTCACATCGTCCACCCCTCACCCTCACCTCGTGGTTTAAAACACCTCTAAACTCATCATCCAACTCATATTCCATCTATTACATCTACCCATGTTTTACCCCAACATTATCGTAGATATAAAATACATATACAGTTTAAATCATTTAAAACATGTATAAAATCGTTTATCTAGCATAGACAACAAGTACTCAGATAATATGCACACATAGCACGTAATTTATATAAAATGCTTCATATATATATATATATGTGTGTGTGTGTGTGTGTGTGTGTGTGTGTGTGTAAGATGAAAGTAACTATGTACTCACCTGAGAAGGTGGTGACTCGGTACTCGGACAGCGCTTCATTTACTTTAAAATAATTTCCTTCGACGAAACCTAGTATTATTACCACTAGATTTTAGTCCAATATTTACCGTGACTAATTATTATTATTATTATTATTATTATTATTATTATTATTATTATTATTATTATTATTATTATTATTATTATTATTATTATTATTATTATTATTATTATTATTATTATTATATAAGCGTTTAAACAATACTTTCCAACCATTATGTACAGACAGGGGTCATACATAAAACACCGGAGGGCAGGACCATTTTGGCGTATAGCACTTCTGAAATCCAACAATCCTACGCGGCCTTTTAAACCATATTCCCGTACCGCGAGTAGTTAAAAAGATATTATAATGACACTTATATAAATTATAATAATAACTCAAATATTTATTATGAGTTCATAATAACAATATTAATTTTAAATATAAGCTATATTAAAATAGGATAAACATAACTTACTTAAAAGGGGATTTTAGCTAGGAGTCGGGCTCTGCAGGGGCAGAACTTCGTCGCCGAATCTTTATAAGAAAGATTCGTGCAGCGCTTCAGCGCTCACCTTACTATACTAAAAACTACAGAAAGAGAAGTTGAATCACGAGGGACCGAAATGCTCGGGGGATAAGGATAGAAACACTCTTGAATCAAGAGAATGGTGCAAGAAATATAAGAGCCCAAATCTCTTACTTATACTAATTGAATTTGCAAAAACTACCCTCCATACTTACTTAATTAATGACCTTTTAGTTATATAAACAACTAAACACCCATTTATAATACTATTTTAAATGTATTTAATGATATTTGTACTAAACTAATGTCGAAAAAACTCAACATTAGTCTTATAATGACCTCATCGTCAATACCTTTCTAATGATATATACATATGTATATATATGTGTACGTATATATGATCTACTTTATTTTAATACGTAAATATGCTATTATAATCTGTAACTCGTTCATACGAACTCCGTTTTTGACGTTCTTTATATCCATGCGTAGGTGGAGACATACTCTACAACTTTCGTTTAGACTTCGTCAGCTAATTTTGACTTTATTTTTAAAGTTATATTTTTAACAGGCCGGGACATGATTGGTCCGTTAAAATCTGTTAACTTCTTCATCCGATGTCCATTTTCATCTGTCTTTTTATCGTTACGCTAATAATAATGAGATCTTTGATTCTCGTTTGGGTTGTGTCGACTAAAAACCGCTCGACCTAATACTCGAACTTCGAGCTGTACACCGCTAAGCCGAAATTTCGAAAAATCATAACTTCCTCATAAGAAGTCAGATTTGGGCATTCTTTTTATGGATGCTCTCAGGTTAACATATTATAGGACTTTCATTTAGATTACTAAGGCTAAAAGAAGCTCTATCATAAATTCATTTTTTTTACGTCTCCTAGTGTCGTGCCGGTTTTGCCGTAAAACTTCGACGGGTCATAACTTCTTCGTTATAACTCGGATTTAGGCGCTCTTTATATGTACGGAACTCTTGAGACATATTCTACAACTTGGTTAAGATTATTTATTCTAAATAATCTTTTGTCAAAAAGTCATTTTCGACCCCTATTATCTCTAAAGTGACTAGCCCGGATCTACGAGCGTTACATAATTGTCATAGTTTCAAGATCTGTATTAGTTTATATCATAGACTAATTTCTTGTAAATAGTTGATGTGGATTATCTTGACTTATGAGTTTAATTTAGATCATAGAAAAATTATTAGATTATTGTGTTAATTGAAATATTTGATGTAAATGCCTTTTATGAATTCCATAATATGTCCTCAAGTTATGGAAAATGAAAAGTTTATCATAAATGTTTTTTATGAACTCCATAACTTTTCCTCAAGTTATGGAATTTCAAGAATCTCATTTTAAAATTCATCTTAAATGGTTTTAAGGTCTTCCATAACTTGTCCTCAAGTTATGGAACTTGATTTTTTTTCATAAAACCTCATTAAACTCATAAGTTAGAGAAATGAAAAGTTTTGACAAGTTTGAAACCTTGCCTTCAAGTTTTGGAATTTATAAAGTTTCGCTTTTGAATACCTTAGTTCCAAACCCTAGAGTTTTAAATGTTAAAATTCTACTCGTATACTTTATATTATTATAAGTTTAATAATTATATATATATATATATATATATATATATATATATATATATATATATATATATATATATATATGTATGTATGTATAAGGAAATTTAGTCTTACCATTAGTAGGCCTCATTCACGAAGTCGATCTATAAGGGGGAATAAGGTTACTGCATATAAAATGGCAGTTTAATGGGTGTCCACTCTCACTCACCGCTTCCTTGATTGGTGGAGGGTTGTTAGCCGAATGGGTAGGATAGGACATTAATTCTCTTTATAAGTATAATGATAATTATAAAGTAACTAAACCTTATTAAAATTCTCAATCTTAGTTACTTTAGGAAAAATATGAATATAGTGCTATCCCATGAAATTGAACTTTGCACCTTGTTAAGTTGTTAGTGGAGCATGTGTGGTTAACTGACACACTAATCTGGGACTAACAATGCGTGACAAAGGGTAGCTTGATGTTAATTATAGATCAATGGAGCGTGTGTCGTTAACCGACACATTGATTAGGTAGTTGTAACATTGAGTGTACCAAGATAATTTGCATGGTTATTCACCCCTTGTTTGTGATCCTCGACATCCTAATCACAAACATGAAAAGCACAATCGAGATTTAAACATGCTATTGAAAAGTTCAATTTCATTTTTCATGGTGCAAATTGATATATCTTCATTTACATACCTTCAAATATTTTTCAATTGGATTACGGCATCCCTCTTCCAAATTGTAAACTATTATGTTGGCTCCTAGCCTTAATATTTCATTTGGGTGTTATATTAAGGACTGAAATCAACTAACTTGAATTTCTCCCGTGTAGATGTCTAGTTCAGACAACTATGGTCTTCCCAAATCTTTTGGAATAACCTTTCCTCTTGAAAATGATGTTCCACAATTGGATCGTGGAAGTGAAAATCATACTTCACTTCCTCCACCTTGGTGGTTGTCGTGGCCACCAAAATTAATAACCCTAAATATTACGCACTAAAATAAAGTATAGTGGTAAAGGGGTCGAATCCACGGAGATTGGTTCAATTTATAAATCTATGAAAAATCTCTTTGTAAAAATACTTGTAAAATAACAATAACAATAAAATGGGGAGGGGGGGGGGGTGTTTTGAAATACTTGAAACAAACTAGAATTAACTATGATTTAAATAGACAATTTCAACAAAAATAAGGGTTTGATGTAAAATCAATAAGGGAGAGATGGTTGACTTAAAGTTTTTTCACTTTGACTTTTGATGAACATATCATTAGAATCCAATGGTGCAATACTTTGATTTAAATCATTAATTTGGCTATAGTAATCCAAGGAGCTTGAGATTACCTAGACTTTTCTTAATTGTTGAAATGGCTAGAGAAGCTCATAACAATTTCCTTAGTCAAAGTCACTAATTCCAAATAGCATTTAATTAGTGAAAGTCAACTAGCATTAAGAACCAAAAAGTCACCAAATCCAAGAGGAGTTAATTGCTTTCACTACCATGTTGGAGAAAATGTTTTTATGATTGTGTGAAGCAAAAAGAACATAAAAATCATTTGTTGCTTGCTAATTTGAGGATCCTTTACTTAATCAAGAAATTAGCCAACTAATCACCACAAACACTTTTAAACTCATGAATAAAAACATACTAGTAGTGATAATATGATAAAACACAAAACATTTCCATAAAGATTTAACAACAAGTTCATGGATTCTTCAACATTCAACAAAAGTTCAAAGGATTCAACAAGAAATCAACCAAGATTTGTTTAGCCAAGCATGGCTAAACTCAAAGGAACAAAGTTAGATGAGATTGTACCAAACATTTTACAATAATCAAGAGGTGAAATCAAGATGTTCTTGAGGTTTTCTTGGCCTTCAAAAGTACTCCAAACTTCAGAGAGAACAAGTCAAACTCGGACCTACAAGATAAGGCTAAACAGGCACACCAACCTTCCCAATATAGAGCTCTTAGCGAAATCCTGAAATTGCCCTTGTCAGGAATCCACACGGGTCACGGGGAATCTTACGCGGGCCACGGGCTCTGACAGGTTTTTGGGCTTCTTCAAGTCTTGGGCCCCTACAGTTAATCCATTGGCCGAGTTCGAGTCCAATAAGCTTCTAGCCCATTTTTCTTCAATATTTCTTCAATTTGAGCCCAATTTTTCTTTCCAGATCACTCAAAACTTCCGCAAACTCCTAAATATCGATCTTGCACACCCAAGAATTCTCTCGTGCCCTTTCAAATTTAAAGCTCAACACTTCCACACCTTCAATCAATTGACAAGCCCACTCCATGAATCACCTCCACAGCCAGCAAGCACGAAATCGTCATTGCTCTTCAAGTCCAATTGCCTCCCAAAAGTCTCGCACCGCTAGTCTCCAAAAAAATATGCAATAATGCTCAAGAAACTAGAAAGTACCCGAAATGGTCATAAAAATAACAAAAAGGAAAATATGCATGGAAATTAACTAAAATGCGAATGAAATGTGCTAAAAAAACTATAAAAAGAAGTAAATAAAATGAAGCTATCGAATCACCCCAAGCTTAAACCTTACTTGTCCTCAAGTAAGACAAGACTAAAATGAACTCGGGATGAACTACCCTAAGGAAAACAAAAAGAATGGATAGAACCGTGGAACCTGATCACCGTTAGTCAACATGGTCAGAATTGATCTTGCTATTACCTCATGAATTTTTCATCTGATGACAATGGGACCACAAACCACATCCATGACAACTCCTTTAGGTAAGTAAGGAGGGATGAGCAGTCGCAACCCTACTGGAACATGCATACAATGAACAACATATGTAGTAGGGAGAAAGCAGCTGGATGGGCTCGTGTGGAGCTCTTCTTTAAGTGGACACTTTGATCTCACGTCTGCCGGTTTCTCTCATGTGTAATTGGGTTTAATCGCTCGGGCACTGTTGTAGGAATCGGTTCACTTAATTTTGGCCCAAACCTCCTGTAGTATCCGACTCGACAGTCTCCCTAACATCACCAATTTGCGAAAAGAAACAACTCGATCTATATACAATAAAACTAACCTATACAAATGAATATCAAACATGGGGTGACCAAAATGTAGGAAAATTTGTTTAATAATTGAACCGGTCACCTTCCTCAGATAGTTGCAACTAGAAATTTTCCTGCCATTTTTTTATACTTGAGGGTAATGTATTAACAATCAAGATTTTTAACAAGAAAACCCTTTGAGTTAAAATTAGGTTCCCAAAAGTGTGAAAGTGGAACCGAAAGGTTAGTGATATAATCCGAATTGCCTAAGTGTGAAAATGACCATGTGTGGAGCATAAAGATGTAATGTAAGGTCCTTTTCAAACCTGTGTTTTTTCAAAGATGATGAAAATGTCCAAATATGGACTAAAAAACTCTCTAAAATCCTAAGAAATCGCAAAAAGGATATGGTGATGTAAAGAGACCGGATATGGATTCTACTCGGGGACAAGCACCAATGCTTCATTCTAGCAGTTCAAACATGATCAAGTGTGATCCTCTCAGCGGTAGTGACCGCAAGGCTAAGAACATCCGTTTCTATAGTATATCCTACAGTTGTTAGTATTGTATGCATAATTCTTCATGAAACTACCTGGCCATGATCACTTACCCCTTTAAGCTACCAACATCTGATCCCAAGTATGAAATCCCAAACTGCAGCTAGTGGTCTCGGTTCGATGGGTGAGATAGCAACAAGATCCTGGACCAATAATGATACAATAACTGTGAACCTATTCCATGGCATCCAAGAGAGGTGAGAATAAACAGACAACGAAAATGCATGAATGCTAATGCATTAGGCTAAATGTTATGCAAAAATAAAAAGTGGAAAAGAAGAAAATAAAAGTTTTTTTTGAAATTTTATAAAAAAAAAAATTGAATACAAATTAACTTAAACTAATATGATATGCAACCTAACAAAAAAAAGCATGAAAAATTAAAAGAAAAGGAAATGCCCCACCCCAAGCTTAAGAACAAGCATTGTCCTCAATGCTTAAGGAAAGGGTAGAAATGACCATAATCGGAGGGTTGGGTAGAGCATAGAGGTTTGTAGAGGAGTAAAAATGGTGAATAATGGTGGAGGTCTCCCGGGATTCCGACCGGTAGATCTCCGGGAAATCAAGTTTTTATATGGAGCGCGGGTCGCATAGAGGTCGCGTGTAACATTCTTGGTTTCCTCTTGAGTTCACAGAAGGTTCAAAAGAATTTTGGGTCGAAACACGCGAGCCATGTAAAGGCCGCGTGAACTGAAGCTCAAAAAATACTAAGTGTTGAAACCAGCCCCGCGGGCCGCATGGAACCCGCACGCTGGCCGCGTGTGTTGAACAGGGCTAGAGGTGATTGTTTTACGCGGGCAAGGAATGGGCCGCACATAAGCCGCACATGACCTTACGTAGGCCACGTGGATTTTCACGCGGGCCGCATGACTTCCTGCACCTTAAAATTTGAATTTTTTCTAAAAACTTGATTTTTGGCCAAAACGATTCTTGTAAAGTCCCGGTTTCAAAAACACAATAAAAAGTTTGGACCAAAGGTGAGAATAAAGCTTGAAATTTTTCAAAAATGAACAATTTCAAAACAAAAAAAAAATCAAAATCAGTTTATTCGGTTTATAAAAGACGAAAGAACAATGCTTCCCAAAAATGCCCTTTTTTAACGTCTTTGGTGAGACGCCTCCAAACTTCACTTTAACACTTTGGGGCGTCCAAATGGAAGACATCTTGGCCATTTGAATCAAAACCTTCATAGAATGACTTCAAACAATGTCCATTAACCTTGAAAACTTGCCCCGTGTCAACATTTTTTAATTTCCAAACCTCCATTGAGACTCTTTTCTTGTATTTAACTTTCTTTTTACAGGAGAACCATACCGGACTTAGACCTTTGATAATAGCAATCATCCAACCATATTCTTCCTTGTACTTTTTCAGTAAGGTGACCAACTCTTCCCTCGTTGACATGGTGGTCGAGTTGGTGACCGGTTGGGTGTCTTCCTTCTCGGGATATGCATCAATTAAAAGGTCTGACAGATTTATTGTTTTCAGCTCTTTTGGTTCGTCTACCACTTGAGTTACTTTCTTAATGGTAGTGGGTGTCTCAACCTATCTTTTGTTAACACTGAACACTTCCTCTATAGTTTCATTGACATCTTTCTCAATTTCTTCTTCCTCCTTGATAGCCTCTTCCATTTCTACGCCTTCTTCCTCTTCTCCATATAACACTCTTGTGCCATCAAAACTTTTCTCATCTTTCAAAGGAATGGCACATGAGCTCTCTTTAGATGGTAGTTTGTCTTGATCTTCCATTATACTTATTGTTTGAGCAAGTTGTGTTATTTTTTTCTCTAAGCTTTTGAGGCTAGCTTGCATTGTTTCCTAGAAATTTTAGGTAGATGTGGCAATGCTCTTCACAATGTCCTCTAAGGACATGCTTTGCGTTTCAGGTTGTTGAGGAGGTGGAGGATATGGATGTTGGAACTGTGGAAGTTGTTGATATTGGTCACTTCTCCAACCTTGGTATGAGCTTTGGTATTGATTGTATCTCCAAGCTTGGTTGTTGTCCCACCATTGATCATTTTGATGTTGATCATAACTCCATTGGTTTGACCAGTAGTAGCTTCCCCTTTCTCGCAGTTCTTCCCATTCTCCTTGTAAATATGGAAACATATCGGAATGATGTCCATTTTGGGCACAATTATCGCAAAGAAGAGGTGAGGGTTGCACACTTTGGTCACTTTCAATCATCATAACTAACTGAGCCAACTCAGAAAGTTTATCTTCAATGCAAGGAGTGTTCATTTCCGAACCATAATATTTTTTTTCAATTTTTTTGGTTTTAAACTAGAGTACCTGCACAACGAGATCTAGGCATAGAGAAACAAACCGATTAAATAGAAACCAATCCGCGACAACGGTGCCAAAATTTGGTGGTTGTCGAGGCCACCAAAATTAATAACCGTAAATATTACGCACTAAAATAGTGTATAGTGGTAAAGGGGTCGAATCCACGGAGATTGGTTCAATTTATAACTCTATGAAAAATCTCTTTGTAAAAATACTTGTAAAATAACAATGACAGTAAAATATGGGTTTTGGTGTTTTGAAATACTTGAAACAAACTAGAATTAACTATGATTTAAATAGACAATTTCAACAAAAATAAGGGTTTGATGTAAAATCAATAAGGGAGAGATGGTTGACTTAAAGTTTTTTCACTTCGACTTTTGATGAACATATCATTAGAATCCAATGGTGCAATACTTTGATTTAAATCATTAATTTGGCTATAGTAATCCAAGGAGCTTGAGATTACCTAGACTTTTCTTAATTGTTGAAATGGCTAGAGAAGCTCATAACAATTTCCTTAGTTAAAGTCACTAATTCCAAATAGCATGTAATTAGTGAAAGTCAACTAGCATTAAGAACCAAAAAGTCACCAAATCCAAGAGGAGTCAATTGCTTTCACTACCATGTTGGAGAAAATGTTTTTATGATTGTGTGAAGCAAAAACAACACAAAAATCATTTGTTGCTTGCTAATTTGAGGATTCATTATTTAATCAAGAAATTAGCCAACTAATCACCATAAACACATTTAAACTCATGAATAAAAACATACTAGTAGTTATAATATGATAAAACACAAAACATTTCCATAAAGATTTAAGAACAAGTTCATGGATTCTTCAACATTCAACAAAAGTTCAAAGGATTCAACAAGATATCAACCAAGATTTGTTTAGCGAAGCATGGCTAAACTCAAAGGAATAAAGTTAGATGAGATTGTACCAAACATTTTACAATAATCAAGAGGTGAAATCAAGATGTTCTTGAGGTGTTCTTGTCCTTCAAAAGTACTCCAAACTCCAGAGAGAACAAGTCAAACTCATACCTCCAAGATAAGGCTAAAGAGGCACACCAACCTTCCTAATATAGAGCTCTTAGCAAAATCCCGAAATTGCCCTTGTCAGGAATCCACGCGGGTCGGGGGCTCTGACGGGTTTTTGGGCTTCTTCAAGTCTTGGGCCCCTACAACTAATCCATTGGCCCAGTTCGAGTCCAATCAGCTTCTAGCCCAGTTTTCTTTAATATTTCTTCAATTTGAGCCCAATTTGTCTTTCCACATCACTCAAAACTTCTGCAAACTCCTAAATATCGATCATGCACACCCAATAATTCTCTCGTGCCCTTTCAAATTTAAAGCTCAACACTTTCACACCTTCAAGAAATTGACAAGCCCACTCCATGAATCACCTCCACAGCCATCAAGCACGAAATCCCCATTGCTCTTCAAGTCCAATCGCCTCCCAAAAATCTCGCACCGCTAGTCTCCAAAAAAATATGCAATAGTGCTCAAGAAACTAGAAAGTACCCGAAATGGTCATAAAAATAACAAAAAGGAAAATATGCATGGAAATTAACTAAAATGCGAATGAAATGTACTAAAAAAACTATAAAAAGAAGTAAATAAAATGAAGCTATCACACCTCCTCCAATAATTCTCCCTAACCCACAAGCTCGAAGACTTGAAAATTTCAAGGTCACTCAAGCCCTACTTGCAATGAAACATCAAGATGGAAGGTTTGGTTGTACTCATGTCTTGGAGATGAAGTCACATATTCACATGCTGAGAGTATTGGGTTTCGTTGTCTCGAGGAAGTTGGCTGTTGACTGGGTTGTTTAATCAATTCCTGAGTCATATAGTAAGTTCATTAATGATTACTATATGACAGATCACGACATGACCCGTATTGATCTTACATATTTGCTTGTTGCTGATGAATAAGCAATGATTTGGCAGACTGGTAACGAAAATTTGATTGGAAGTTCAACATCCCAAACTTCCATGGACATTGTCAATGGTAACATTGGAAGTCCAGAAAAGCTTTCTCTTTTCAAAGGAAAGGGGTCGACAATGGTTAAGTCATTTGACAAAATGGTAAAGAGAACAAAGTCTGAGATAGTCTCGTGTACCATTCCTAAAGAGTCCATATGTTTCTATTGTCAAGAGAAGGGGCATTGGTTGCGAAGCTACCCAATTTACCTGAAAGATCATAAGGATGGTAAAAGTCAAAATATTTGACTCTACTTCAGGTAAGTCCACTATCTAACTCTATTAAGTTTCTAATTGTTGATTCTTAATACATGATGTGACAAGGTTGCGTTTTGATGTTTTGTAGGATCATGCAAAAGGAAGTAAACTTAAAGGAAGAGTATGTTGAATCTAGTCACGAAGATCAATCTCAATCGCATGGTTTGATGATCGGATTTTTGAGCTGTTGGTTACGAGTTATGATAGATTGCTTAGAAATTTGTAATAACATAGTTTTCATTTAAAATTGGATTGTAAGGAAATTTTTTTCCGCATTTTGTAAATAAATAGAATTTTTTTATTTTATTATATCTCATTGGAATGGTATTTGTGTAAATTGATGTTTGTATGTTTCTATGTTAGAAATATGAATTTGATTATTTCGTTTGTGGTAGTGTCAAAATTTACCAAATAAGGAAAGATTCTCATCACCCAAGTTTCAATTGGATAGAGACTTAAAATCATGCAACTTGTATTGTGTGATGAATGAGAACCTTCATCTTTGGGAAATTAAGACTAATTCCTTGGTCACATGTATATGTGAGTCAAGTGAAGGACTAGGAGATCGGGTACACTTGGTTGTGTGCTGTCAGGTCCATCACAAAGAACGATAAAACTATTCGTCATGATTTAATAAATTTTAGTAAATATGGTTATGCTTACAAGATTAAGTATAATTATGAATCATTGAAAAAGTTTCAATGTATGCCAGAACGAACGAGAAGAATCAAATTAGGTAGAAAGATAAAAGTTTCTCCAATCTGAAAAGATGGGAGAGTAGTTTAATATTGTGTTTCATGATCATCTTAATGATTATGGAAAACCATATCACAATTGATCCTCTAAGGATATCTTAGTGCATTTGTATGGCTAAGAAGAGGAATCGTGAATTCTTGAAATGGTTAAATCAAGAAGATGAGGCATACTTCGTTCCAAAACAAGTCTTAGAGTCATACTCCAAGATTGTGTCTTGAGTGACATAATCTTAAGAAAGGTTTATAAGACTTATCAAATGTAGAGTAAAATGTTTTCTACTATTGTACATTTGAAATTGGTAAGTTGTTATGTCTTGGTAAGGACAAAGACCGACTAAGACCAATTGTGTGAAGTGTTTATATTGATAAGAATCCGCACTGACTCTTGAATATTTGTTTGTCAAGGAATGGTTCATGACAAGAGAATCTTATATGTCAAGAGGTCAGTGGGAGTCTTAAAGATCTTGACAACTTTCAAGAACTAATCAAGAATAAACCTATTGGTAATCACTAGCACACGACTTGATGTTGTAACCTATCGTGCTGATATATTCTTATTTATGTGCTCATTCCAGTTAAAAGTTGACTATACAAGTGAGTTCTATAAGTTCTCAGTTGTTTGAATAATCAAAGCACCTGGATCAATGAAAGTTTCATTGATCAGTATGGGTAAGCTGCTTAACAAATTGGAAGACATGGTATGCCCTTGTGCTACCAAGTGGCAACAAATTAAGATTGAGCAAATTCAGTCCATATGAGTTTGGATTTGTCACCAACCATGTCTTATGATTATGGTTTGACAAATTCACATGGATAGGAACACGTACACCATAAAATCTAAGTGTCATAAGGTTTCTCTCAAATTCATGATTGTGATATTTGCATTATCAAATTCGATTATGATTATGGCATCCCTCTTCATAGCTCAAATTGTGAGAAATGGCAAAGGTCTAAACATTTGAGACTTATTGTAGTAAGTTCTAAAAATGTTTAGACACACATGTGAGCTATCTAAGGAAAGGTGTATGAGTTTGAGAAGCCTAGATAAAGTCTTATCGAAGCATCTCATATCAGAAATCTAAACTTTGGTAAGGAAGTCAATAAGTATTGATTTCTAGAAGTCGAGCTGATTTCTGGGTACATATCAAAGCTAGTGGGAGCATAAGTGTTATGCTAGTAAGATAATAATTATTATGCTAGTGGGAGCATAATTATTATGGAAAGTGTTGCAAGTTAGCAATGTTAATTATAGAAAAATGAAAAGGTTTCAAATCGCAAAGTGCAGGGTTTGAAAAGTTGTTTTTCTATAATTAAGGGAGAGGAAATTATACTTCATTTCAAAATCTAAAGCTTAGATTGAGTTTTTAATCAAATTAAGTCAAATATATATGAATGTTATGTTGGAATGGTTCAAAATAAGGAAATTATATATATATGGAAATATTAATTGCATTCTCAAAATTTTATTATGATTACGACATCCCTCTTCATAATTCGAATTATGAGAACATAGAAAATAGAAATATTGTAGCAAAAGACTGGTCAAGTATCATGTCTTTATGAATCGTGTCCAATATGCTTCGGGTATAGGATCGATTACATGTGCTATCCTATTCATCTATTCTAAATTTTCCAAATGCCTAGGGAATTAAGAGGGAAAAAGGACTAGAACCAGATATGACTAAAGTGGTTAACAACTGTTAAGGAAAATCCAAGGTTCCCCAAGGATTGGTCGCTTGTAGTTGGAAGTATAAAAATGGATGGACCATATTGACACACTTTGAGAAGAGGTAACTCTTGTTCAGAAGTCATAGTCAAAATGGGAACATGGAAATGTTTCAAGAAGTGGAAGCTATTCTTTAAATCTGTCAACATTACAAAACTTAATGCAAGAAGGATGTTCAAAGGAATGTACTTTGAATGTGAGTCTTCGTTTCCATGGCATTGCTCTCCATTGGAATGCTTTGTAATGTTTGTTGCCAAGTCTCTGTGACTTTTGTGCATAGTCATTACAAGACGATCATTGCATATAAGTTTAGAATTTAACATATTACAGTAAATGTCAAGAATTTGATATTCTTACATTTATGGTAAGGATTTGGATGTGAAATGAGTTTCATTGAAGATGTGTTCAATTGATCTATTTCACAAAGAAAGGACCATAGGCAAACATAGTGTGCATGCTTGGAACATGGGACAACTATTGTTTTAATTCAAGTATTAAGTTGATTATTTGAAACATTATACAATGAATAATGAGTAATCAATATGGCACTCAAAAGTTTTGGGGTCATATAGGATTAATATTATTCTTGTATTTCACTTAGCATGTTTTGACTTCCCGAATAACTAGGTCATTCAAACCATCCATAGTCGATCATACTTTGGAAGTATATATTAAGGCAAGACTGTCATGAATGGGTCTGTAGATTTGTTTAAAGGCTTTTAGGCATAACACAAGTTTGTTGCAGTGTTCATGAGCACTCCTAGAATAAGATTCGAGTATTGGATTCAACCCACGCTTATTTGAATCACTTCATGTATTTTATCATGAGTGATTGTGAGACGATAATACCTTATATACTTGAAACCAAGATATGTGAGTTGTAGTTTACAAGTCGGTTACACATTAACATATGTAAATGCACCGGTACCTTGGTGTTATAAAACATATTGTTGTGTGTGATTTGATGAGTAAGTACAAGCAAGCATTTGAGTCGAAGTTTATCCATTCCTTTAACCCAATGAGGGATAAAAGCAATATGTATGGGCCCCTCGATGACTTAGTGATGACAACCCTAAGTGTTTGGCCAAGCCTGGACTGATTTGATTTGTTTAATTAGTCAGTTGTTATAAATCGGAAATCGGGAAACAATAGATGGATAGAGAGAATGATTATAATCCATGTCTCGGTCCATATGATATCTAGAATGAGGAATATATTTTTCCTTATCTAATGGATGTGTCATTGACTGGGTCAGAGTCTGAAAGAGGCTTTTAAGAGCTACGATTTCTAGTTGGGTTGTGGAGTCATACTTACAATAATAGTTATTAAACTTATCCAAGTGGGAGACAATTGGATTAGGTGTCTAAGCCCATAACTATTATTGGTATGTACTTGACCCGAGAGTAGCATGGTCCATTTGGGTTATATATCACCAGGACAATTTGATAGGATGGACTTTTAAGAAGAGGTTATTTATGATTTATTAATATATTATAAGTTCTAATATATTAATATGAAATCATATGATTTAATTAGTATTGATCAAGAATTAATTCTATGATCAAAAGAGACTAATAAAATCAATGGGGACTAATCGTGTAAATTAGTTATATATATGGTCTGGGCTTATGATACATGATGTACTAAGTTTATGGAAGGATCCATAAAGAGGTAAACCACTTGAATCATGGATCATGGATAATAAGCCCAAGAGTATGGATTAGGTTATACCCATGACTCTTGGTTTCCAAACATATATATATATATATATATATATATATATATATATATATATATATATATATTGGACCCCATAGCTAAAATCAGGTGCTCTAATGTTCTAAGAGTTCATCATCCGATTTCTAGTGCAAGAAACTCTCTCAAAAGTTATCCTTTGTCCAAGGTGTGTTGTGACATAAAGAACATGGTTTGACATGCGGAATTAAAGATTGCACAATGAACACGGTGATTTCGGTGTTTAAGAAATGTATTGAATATGTATGGTGTTACAAAAAGGGACATAGATCTACATCTACATAAATAACACACACTCACACACTAAACTTTTACACCTCTCAAGCACACCTCTACAAGTGGACTAAACCCACCTTATATAGAGGTGTTTACATCACTCTCTCTCACTCTCTATCTCATGAGTCAAAAGGCTAATACACCACATGCAAGTGGGTTTTACAAGAGTCAACACATTACAAATTCAAACATGAATAACTTTGCACCCCAACAGAAGGTATAAAGTTATGAACTTGATGAATGCTTCATTAGTTCTTGAAAGTTCTTGAGTTTTTGTTCCTTTTGGTCCCATAATCTTGGTATATATGAGTATGACCTACTCTAGACCGAATGAGCTATCCTTTTAGATGTTTTTGAGTGTTTGTAGTCATAAAAATGTGATCTTGAACCTTTTCTTTCACCCATACATTAGTTATGGGGTTTAAGAGCTTGAAATATGTTAAGGTTTTGGTTTTAGGCACCTTCTAGCCATGCAAGGTCATAAAGTTGGAAACTTTATTATTTAGGAAGTTATTTGGGATTAGATATGAGTTATGGTCGTAAGGTCTTAAATAGTTAAGTGCTTAATAAAGAGGTTTGCTTCTGGCCTAAGTACACTGGGCGTACCTTAGGGCATGCAACACATAGCTGTGATAAGTTTTGTAATAAGTTGAGCCACCCTCTACACTGGGCGTAGAGTTGGAGTACGGACAACGTACTCGGTCTAGTCTTAACCTTTGACCTTTAACATTTATCTGTTGATCATTGAGTTTTACCAAGTATTACTTAAGGTCATTTTGGGTAATTTGAATAGTAGTTTGAGTTTGGGTCCCTTTTAATTGTATAGGTGATCTGTAGAGGTATTATTTGGAGCAGTGATCTGTCCAACTATTTTCAGACTGTAAGGTGAGTTTTCCTCACTATACTTATGGGTCGCATGCACCAATGTCAGCCCACTAGGTTATGTATCCTAATATATAGGATGCTGTTATGCTATTGTGATCTATTAGATCTGCATGATTATTTGTTTGTTGTTATGTTTTTTATCTGTTACATATGTCGACATAGTGCAGTTTGGGTTGAGGATTTACCACTATGTGTGTGAGCCAAAAAACCGGGGCATTCCAGTTTGATGATTGATTGGGTCGAGGAAATCTAGTCTAGTGACTATGGGACAAGGGTAATTCATTCTGATGACTGTGGACCCGAGGATAATCCAATCCGATAACTGTAGACCCAATGTGCAGGGCAATCCAATTAGATAACTATGGACCCATCATGCATGTTTGTATATGATGTGTTGTGTGGGGTATTTTGGGGGAACTCACTAAGCTTTAGCTTACAATTTGATTTTATGGTTGCATGTACTTTAAAGGACATGGGCAACTCGAAGGCTTGATCGTGCACATCATTTTAGACTTTTATGAGATTATGATTTTAGGATACTCTAATTCATGTTTATGAATTTTAGAAACTATGTTTTTTGAAACTTATGGGTTCTGAATTGATTTTGAAAAAAAATACTTGATTTTTGGGATGTTACAGTTAAAGTAAGCTGACAAATGAATTCGTATAATGAATCTCAAGATACCCAAAAAGATACCAAGATACCATAAAATATCTTAGGAGTTTAGACAATGAAAACAAATCAACAATCAAATGAATAAGAGAATAGGTTGTATTCGATCAGATAATAATAAATAAATGAAAGTAAATGCAAGAACACAGTGATGTATAAGTAAAGCCCTTAATCCTTTTGGATCTCCGACATGAAACCTCGGGAAGTGATTAAATCACCTTCCTTAGAACTTTTATTAATTAAAATAAAATTACAAGTGCAAACTGATCTTTTAGTTGGTGTAAAAGTGCTCAAGTGACGAGAGAATCAGAGTGAAAGTGGAAGTGAGAACGTGTGTGTATGAATGGTGATAAACAAGGCTTTTATACATAATGATGATAACAAATATATCGACATTCTAGGGATCTTCCATGCTTCACCCGGTTTTCTCGATAGTCTTCAACCTTCACAAGGTCTTGACCATGTACTTTTGACCCGATCTACTCTTTTCTAGTCAAGTGCATAGTCCCTGCATAAGATATTACAATAACACGATGGCAATCCAAGATATTGATTAAATCCAGGATCTTTGGCTTGATCGGGATGTTAGTACGAGTTCATGATAAAAAATTAATAAGGTGAAAATTTTACCCATGTCACACCCTCAGTCCATGGCAGAAACATCGGGCTGCACGGCGTTAGAATGTTGGATCACAGTCATTGAACATATATTGAACAGTACAAAACGATATATGACATAAATATCACTTCGATTTATGGGTAAAACATTACATCATAAAATGTTTTGAAATTATTGAGTTTCTAACACAAAGATGCCTTAATATGTAGGCATAATTATAAATGATGGTCGACTTCTAGCAACTTTATCTATCCACAACTGCTTCATGGAGTGAAATCTTTCATCTCTTGGTTTCCTAGGAATACACATGGTTTTCAAAACATCAACGTAATGTTGACAAGTTCATAGGTTTGATTATCATACTTTGAAAACATCTTTTTATACGTAACTTCATTAAGTTGTATAAGTATTTTGATTTTTTGAGTTGAAAATAGTATAGTACTATTTATGGGTAACTATGTCTTTCTAAATTCCTATTTATCCTAGCTATTATTCGTATATTCATATCTTAGGAGTCTATTTTATGGAAATGAGGGTATTCTTATCTACATGGTAGGATGACCGAGTGAGCACTTTCATACTCAATATAGGTTAGCCGGATACCGTCCAATCTTAATCTATATAACGGTGTACTTACAAAGTAATTAGAATATTAATGCTTTATAATTATAATTAATACGTAATTATATTTAAATGGATATTTTAATTAAAGCCAAACTAGCAGAGTGGTGATTAAACAATTACTGAGTTGGATGACGACATAACATTCTACATTTATTCGTTTGAAGCGAGTAGAGTAACAATAGGGTATGATGCTTATTCGAGAGGAATTGAGCATCAAACAACTAGGTACTATCTTACCTTAGAGGATTGGCCTAACATAACAATTAGATACAAAGATATTCATTTGGCCAACACTAGGTACTATGTTACTCTAGAGGATTGGCCCAACATAACGATTAGATACAATGATATTCCTTTGGCCAACATTAGGTACTACGTTACTCTAGAGGATTTTCCTAACATAATGATTAGATACAATGATATTTCTTTTGCTAGCACTAGGTTCTATGTTACCCTAGAGAAATGGCTTAGCATAATGATATGTGCATAATTAATTACATATTTCTAATACTTTTAGCTACAATTATCCTTTATATGGAACAAAATATACTTAATGCGATTTAATTATGTTTTCTAGCTGTAAAGACTTGCTCGGGACAAAAAGGAAGCATATAAGAAGCTGGAAGCATGAAACGTGAGCAAAAACAAAAGAAGAGAAGAAAAGGTCTAAAGACCACATCGTGGCGCCTTAACCGTGACGTGGTGATTGGAAGAATCGCAACCCTAATGCTGATGTGGAAATTACGGGATTTTCTCAAAGACCATGTTGTGGTGGCCATCAACCATGACGTGGTGGTTAGATTTCCAAAAATATAAAATCCCAGTCATTAGGTCGAAAAGGGAGGCATGAAATCGGTTCTATGAGTTTAATTACAACTAATAAACACTTAAACTCGGAGGAAGTTGAAATTCAAGAGAAGCTCAACGATTAAAGAAGATTTAGAAGATATTCAACGTTGATCTAGTTGGTTTGCTTATTGAACTTATGTCTAGCTTATTTTACTTAGATCCAATGTGTTTTTTTGTTATAATGAGAGGCTATTCACCTTTTACTTATGTTTGGTGAAAATGAGCTTGATACCTATGTGTTTATTTCGATATTGGATGATTATTAAGGGATTTACTTGTGTTTGATATAAATAAACCTTAACATTTTTTAGTTCTAGTTTATATTGCTTACAAATCAGATTTTGTTTGTTAATTGATCATATTAATTGCATGAATCTATCTCCTAATTGTTTATGATCATTAGATAATTAGAGCTAGGATTAATCACATCTTAGTTTAAGTAATTAAAGCTAGTAACTTTAACTATGTTAGAGAGCATAATTAGTATTAATTTGTGCTTGGTTGCTTGAATTGATCATAGGAGAGTAATGTATATCATTCATAGTCCAATTGTGCTATTATCAATTTAGTGTTTAACTTGTGCATGATCATTGCTTTGTTATTCATAAATTGATAGGCTTAGATATTTGATCATAATAGCTAGATAATTGGTAATTAATATAATCTATTTATAAGAAATCAACCACAAGAGAACGTGAAATTGGATCTAAGTAGAAGTATTCTTTTATTTCTTGAAGTTTAGTTGTTTTTGTTGCTCGTGTGTTTGCTAGTTGATAGTAAGTTATTCTAATCTTGAAAAATCAGTAACCCCCCTAATCCTAGTTTGTTTAATAGTTTAATTAGAAGTAGTTAATTTTATTAATTGAATTCCGTTCCATGTGATCGAAATCCGACTTACCCAAGCTATTCTATAATTTGACTATGTTCACTGTCTATAAGTGCATAATTAGTTAAGTAGTTAGGTTTATAAATTGAAAGCTAGATAGGTATAAAAGTGCACATCAAAGTTTTTTGGTGCTATAGCCGGGGAACGACTTATTTGATTTATATTTATATTGATTTTGGTTATTCGATATTTTTTATGGGGTAAAAACCACAAAAGTTACTTTGGTTGCGTTTGTTTATTTTAAATTTTCTTTGAGACACAACCACGTTGTGGTTATATTCACCACGTCGTGGTCTCGCTTCAGTTAAGTTTTAGTTTAGTGATTTTTATTCCTTTTACGCGTTTTTGTTTTGTTTCGGTCATTTATAACCCGTGGATCTAAACCTCATATTGTTCCTCCACTTCAAGACCCAGAATCCACTTTCAATAAGAAGAAAGACAAGAACATCAATGATTCAACAAGCACTTCTCAATCGAATAAAGGATTTGAAAGCTTTGAGAGGATGCCTAGTAAAAAGGGAATTCGATACGAGCCAGAATCATCTACTGAAGGAAGTTCAAACGAGGAAGAGATAAAGGTCGAGGTTAAAGAGATGGAAGACATAACAAGAATGACGATGGGAGACTACAAGAATAGGATACGTGAAGAATATGGACCAGGTCTAGTTCCACCCAAGATACTAGCTGAGAGAAGTTTTGAGCTCAAAGGACACATTGTACCCATGCTCAAAGACTTACCTTTCACCGGGAAAGAGCATGAAGATTCTTTCAAGCACATTGATGAGCTCAAGGACAATGCCAACTTTCATGTACCTACTGTGCCAATGGAATCCATTTTACTAAGGATGATTCCGATTCGAGCCGAAAGTACCTAAAATCATAAAGAATAAGTCGTAAGCACAAAGCTTAGTGAGTTCTCTAAAATACCGTATACCATACATGCAATAGAGAATGCTTTGTGCCAGCCATAGTCTTGCCATTATACCATGAGTCGTATCATGGTCTTTCCTAGCTAGGCTAGAGGCCAATATCCTGGGTCTTACAGACAAGTGCCAAGAGCCATCTCCTGGTCTTCCATGCAAGCATCACAAAGAAAACAAGCATACAATCTACAACTAACAAAGTACTTAACTGTCAGGGTCCAAACCCTAGTCTTGCATACAGATTTGACAGGAGCCACCTCTGGGTCTTTCATATAGTGCCAAGGGTCCCCCTTGGTCTTTCAATAATACATAAGCCAATGGGACGACATTGGTGCCTTTGAACCATAGTATAGTGAGGAGACTCACCTCAGACAGCTAAAACCTACATATAAATCTATGACTGCAGATCTGCTAAAATCTCCGACCTATCAATCACAAAATAACATCCAATCAATATTTGGATCCTAAATCGCACTAAGAGTCCAAATTAGGGTAAAAGACCTTTTTATCCTTTCCCAAACTTGGCCCAAGGCCAAGGCCCATTCTAATTGTCCAAAATGCCCAAAATCTAAAATAACCACCGAAAGCCCAAATATGGCCCAATTTTCCAAATAGGGCCCAATCCCTTTCATGAGCCTTCACCCAAGAAAGTCCAATAAAATCTCAACAACCCAATAATAGAATTTAGATGTCCTAAAAAGGCCCAAGACAACCAAAGACCAACATGGCCCAAAACCGAGAGCCTAAAATGACCGAAGCCCAACCTGCTGAGTACACGGGGCGTACTCAGCTTGTGCACTCAACGTACACACTCGAGGGCTTGTAAGCGTAGCGTACACGTTTGTAAGCCCAATATACTACACCATCTTGACCCACTTCCTATTTTCAGCTCTTAATCGATTAAGACTTCAACCCAAACCCATATCTGACTTCCTTAAGGTGGTTTATCACGTAAAGTTGCCAACTTTATATGAATGCATGAATTAATGGGACTTAAGAGCTCAAAATAGCTTAATAAATGACTTAACACATGCATAAGACCACAACCACCATAATTTTTTCACCTTATACTCAAGAAACCTTTAATGTGTCCAGATCTACAAGGATAAGCTCCAAAACGACCTTAACTCACAATCACTAACCAAAGGGACAAAAATGACCAAAAACAAGCCAAAGAGTAGATCTACGAAATGAGATGACAAGATATGAACTTTATACCTTAAAAGCCACCAAAAGAGGTGCTAAAGTTGGATCTTAAGGCCCTCCTCCAAAGAATTAGTCTTCAAGCTTCTTCTTTCCCCTCAAGATGCACAAAATCCCCCACAAGAGCTCAAAAGAACCACACAAAGGCTAAGGAATGGATTAGGGTTTTCAAGGGTATGGAGGCTAGTTAAACAAGGCAAAAAGAGGCTATCTTATGGTTTATATAGGGTACAAGCCCCTAAAATAGGGTTTCAAGAATACTCATGTACGCTAAGCGTACTCCACGCACGCCCAACATACATGGATGAGCTCCGCGGTCAACCTACATAAGTACGCCCACCTTACAAGAAGTACGCCAACATACTCTAACTTCCTGAAGTTGACAATTTTTCCGCTTAGGGACCAAATGCGCAAACCTTCCACCCCCAAGGGTCTAAACTGAGATGAACAACGAACCAAGTGTTACAATACTGTGAAACAATGCACCCGTACATAGTCCATGCTGTGGGGCGGATCCAGTGGTACCATACCTACCATCCATGAATTTTCTAAAATTTCAAGAATTCAAACAAATGGTCACTAGCAAACATGAAATAAAGGAACACAAACATGAGGGGTTGATTCTTTTTTTTTTTCATTTTTTCTATATTATATATTATATGGGACTATGGGTAATGATGTTTATAGACAGGATCGAACTCTCCATGAGATTCATAATTTCATTACTTATAGCTTCCTTGTTTATAGACATATAATTTGCCCTACTAATCGAATGTGAATGTAGATGTGGATTCTATATAAGTCCCTCTATCTCATTTGTGACTGTGAGTTCAATGAATAAAAGTATGAAGTCAATAAAAAAAAATTCAAAGAGCGTTTTGGGATGCAATATTTACAGATAAAAGTATTTGGTTCTTGGGGAAAAATCGGACCATTTTACCCTTACATTCTAACAAACAATTTCATATATAGGTGGAGGGTTGGTGGCTTAATACATTAAAGGTCTTTTTTATGCTTAACCCATTAAGTCTTAAATAAAAACGAAGCAACCATATATCTTTTTTCCAAATTAAGTACTTAACCCATTAAGCACATTAAGTTAAAAAAAACACTTGAGTTGAATGAAAGGGGTGCAGACTTACGAGTTGTGGGATATAAAACCTTGAAAATATTTTAAAAAGTAGGTAGAAACTAGCTGTGAATATGGTTGCAATTTGCTCATTTGGTGTAATGGAAGCTCCGCACATGGCTGCAATTTGCTCATTTGGTGTAATGGAAACAATCATCATTCCATAGTATGTGAAGCAGAGAAACGAAAAGAAGTTGATGAAAAAGAGCCAGAAGAATTGGGGTGTTGTCCATTCGAATGACACCACGACGTATTCTATGAGAGTGTAATATGTTGGTTGAAGGAATACATATGGTATTTCTACAAATATATGTTTTAAAAAATAAGGGGTAAGTTTGTAATGAAGTGTGTGTGTGTATATATATATATATATATATATATATATATATATATACACATAGGGAAAAGTGAATATACCCTTAAGGGTATATAAACTTAGGTACCCAAAGTCATCATACTACATCGTTTTGTATCATATATATACATTGTAATTGTCTAATATTCTTATAATTCAACTTCTAACTTAATTTATTTCCAATATTTTTATAAATTTCACATTTATCATCATCCGACATAATTTTCATTTTCAACTATAATATATATAGCCTAGTCGGTGTTCGGCAAAAGGATATGATGTGAGAAAAAGATAATAATGAAATTTCAAAAATCTTGAAAGTAAATCAAGTTAAGGGTTGAAGTTTAAGAACATTATAATGTAAAATATCATACAAAACAACATATTATGGTGAGTTTGGGTAACTAAGCTTATATACTCTTAAGGGTATATTCATTTTTCCTATATATATATATATATATATATATATATATATATATATATATATATATATATTCAAAAGTTACCTTACTTGCACCATGGCATATGGTAATGAGGAGTATATCCTAGCTGCTCTTTCACAATAAAAGATTGTTATTTTTGTGGCAACAACCAACTACACTCTTTGGGAATTGTTTATACGTATAAAAATTACAAGAACATACATGGCTCCAGTTGTTCTATTCAGATCAGTTTTGTTCGACCTGAAAATTATAAAATCAAGAATAGGTTTTATAAGTTTTAGAATATTTTATAAAAAAATTTACATTATATTAGATATATTAACATTTTTTTATTTGTAACTAATAAACCAAAAGAAAAAAAAGATAATTTTTTTTATTGAAAAGCTCATTTGGTTAGACTTGTAAAAGCACAAGCATACTTTGAAATAACTTATTTAAATTTCTTCAACCTATTTGACACAAATAAAAACCTTATAATAATGGATGTTGTTATAACACCTTTGTAATTATATTATTGATTTAAAAAGAAGAAAAGACTCACGTTTTTTCGTCGATTTTCTAGAATACAGTTGTTAGGGCTAGGATCCTCAAAACATTCAGGTGCCTCAAACTTATCAGATATTCAAGATCCACAACTATCTAAGGATCCTGACTATTATCGTTATTATTATTTACTAACATTTATAACAGTTATATTTCGTTCTTAATTAACACATGTGCAGAAATAGTTAAGAGAAGACTTATTCTCAATATAGATTC